>NC_142684.1:199685833-200335000 GCF_056320005.1 Nelumbo lutea | reverse complement strand
GCCTTGGAGCAATGCCAAATTTTGTGTCTTGGAGCTGCAGCTTGTTGCTGCCAACAAGATAGTGATGTGGCAGTGGATAATGGGTAGAAGTGCACTAAACGTTTCCTGGAGCATTGGTACCAAATAGAAAAAGTTGTTGTTACCCCAGGAAACGTCCTACCTAGCAGCAATGGTTCCAAACAAAAAAAAAAAGTGGCACCGTTTTCTGAGAAAATAGTGCTCCAAGCCACACATCAGTGCTGCAACTGTAGCATTAATGCCAAACATTTACTATATTGATTCATTTTAGGTTTTTTTTCTCGATGATCATCGGGCCAATCTGGTAATCTGACACCCTACCAACATAATATTGTAAAGTTTGTACTTGGTAGGGCCATAGGAGTTTGGAATGCATTTTGTTGGCAGGAGATTCAGATTCTTCTATATAAATCGAATGGATGCTTGATTCGAATCTGAATATAAATTAATCAAGATTAACCTATATCCAAATGCTAAGCATTAGATATGCAAATGACGGCCCCGCCATTGATGAGCAGAACGGCAGAAGGCGAAAGGCGAAAGGCCAAATGTCATCATTCACACATGAAGCAAAGACATAAATCCTAAAACCCCAATTCTCTCCTTTAAACCCTTCTCTGCATAGTGTATATCTTATCCACTCCCCCTACTTTACAGTAGGAAGGAGGAAGCATAAATGAAATATCTCTTATCCTATGCACCTTTTTCCTCAAAATAAAGAAAACAATATAAATTACAAAAAAAAAAACAAAGAAATATGCAAAAAAAAATTACAAAAATATAGAAAATCATAAAAATTTCTATACCATACTAAAAAATGAGAATGTTGTCTGTACCATTTATAAAAATGAGGATGGTGACAATGTTTCATGAAAAAGTCTAATTTTCACTTTCCATTTTTACCCTTTTAGTTTTCTAATTTTATTTAATTAACAGTTAACACTTGTACTTGGATAAAACAAATAAAATAATAATAATTTTTTATTTTTCCAATTTTATTTACTTAACGGTTCATGCTTTTAACAAATAAAATAATAATAAAATCGCTATGGAACCTACTCCTCTCTCTCCCCTTAGGCCTTATTTGGTCTTCTCCGCAATAGGGCTGCAATCAAATCAGATTCTAATTGGATGTAGCAAAATCCACATCCGATCCAAATATTAAGAAACTACATTCAAATTTGATCCAAAATTCGATTTGATTTATAGACTCGTATTCGAATTTGAATCATAACAAACTCATATCGGATTCGGATTTAATCCGACTCCACTTTAAATTCTCTAAAATACCATTAAAATTAAAAAATTATTTATTTTTCATCTTTTATATATAATAAATTAATATAAATATAACATACTAAATTTATTATATATAAATTCATATATAATATAACATTTAAAATATATTTTTATAAAATTTAATTTAATTATATAGAATTTATATATTAAGGTTAATAAATATTATAATATAATTATATTCAAATTTTAATCAAATCATATTGGGTCAAATCCAAATCCGATTTGATTATTAATTGGATGTAGATTGTAACATCCAAATTTGACCTGATTATATAAATACATAATCTAAATCCAAGATAATCAAATTGGGCAGATTTTCGGGTATCATTGACAGGCCTACTCCCGTCAAGCCTACCTGACGAACCTCTTCATTGATTAAAGCCAACATGTGTCAAGTATTGGATGGTTTGCCCAAAACCCACAAATTCAAATTGGAGGAATAGATTTTTTTGACTTCTCTATTTTCATCATCGAACAATCAATTAGATGATTAAACAAAGCCTTTTTTGGTTTTCTCCCTATTTTTTTCAGGTATTTTTTCCATTTCCCCTCTATTTCGATTGTCTCCGTTGATATAATAAGTTGTATTGGATTGGAAAATGCTTTTAGGTTCATTTATTGATTTGTTTTAGGGTATTTTTTTCTTGACGATCATCAGGCTAATCCAATAATCTAACACCCTACCAACGTAATACCGTAGGAGTTTTGTACTTGGTAGGGTCGTAGGGGTTTGGAATGTGTTTTATTGGTAGGAGATCCAGACTCTTCTATAAAAATCAGACGGATGTTCAATTCAAATTCGAATATAAACAAATAAAGATCAACCTATATTCAAATGCTAGTCGTTAGATATGCAAATAACATCCCCACCATTGACGAGTAGAACGACATGAGGCAAAAGACTAAATATTATCATTCACATGAAGTGAAGAAATAAATTCTAAAACCCCAATTCTCTCCTTTAAACCCCTCTCTGTATATTGTATATCTTATCCATTCTCCCTACTTCACACTAGGAAGGAGGAAATAGAAATGGTGTCTCTTTATCCTATGCACCCTTCTCCTCAAAATAAAAAAAACAATATAAGTTACAAGAAAAAAAAACAAAGAAATACACAAAAGCATTTACAAAAGAAAAATAGAAAATCATAAAAATTTCTATACCATGCTAAAAAAAATGAGAATGTGAAATACACAAAAAATTTACACAAAAATATAAAAAATCATAAAAATTTCTATACCATGTATATCTTACTTACTAAAAGATGAGAATGTTGCAATTGGTTTGGTCAAAACACCCTGATTTTACTTTCCAACTTTACCCTCAACTTTCTATTTTTTCCATCATATATATTGGCATTACAAAATAATTATGAAAAACATAAAATGAAGAAAACAATATAAATTACAAAAACAAAAAAAAATACATTGAAAATTTACAAAAAATGTAGAAAATCATAGAAACTTATATATCATACTGAAAAATGAGAATGGTGCAATTGGTTCATAACTTATTAGACCTCTCAAGGTTTCCTTACAAAGCAACATGAGACAAATTATCAAGGGAAAATGATCAAGTCAACAAGGCTTAAAGTGTTTTAACACAAGAAGAGAGGACTCCTCTTTGAGTTCTATTAAGAACAAGTTAAAAGCTTTTAAAGAGAGTTTCGTTTGAATACATTTATCTCAGTGCAAATTTCATTTGTATTGGTGCAAATGCATTTGAATACACTGGAATCGCACGGGCCATTCCACTAGTCTTGTTATATGTATATATAAAGGCTAAAGATCTTGTCATCATAAAAAGAAGAAGTTTTACCAAAAAATAAAAAAAAATAAAAAGAAGTTCCTAACACGAGTTGGTAATTTTTTTTGGTAAAGTCTTGGGCTCCATAGTTCATATCCGATACCAAGAAAAATATGGCCCACCTCCTTAATGATCAATAAGCTTGTCAACGGATTGCCCGGCCCGACCCATTCTTGATCAGGTTGGTTAAAAACTTTAGACCCATGGGTTGGGTTCGCACTCTAGCACCAGGCCCAATGACTTTTCGGGCTGGGCTTAATCTTTTCTAAATAAGTCCGCCTGAGCTTGAGTCCAGTCTGATAATATTGCATACAATAAAAATATATAATATTTATTAATTTATTAAGTTATTATTGAATTAACATTAAATTATTAAATTACAACTATTATTTAGTTTGAGCTAAATATGATTCGTCTATATTTGAATTCAACTCAAATCTTATCCATCAGATTCATATGGGATTCAAATGGAATTTGGAATAGAATAGGACATTGAATAGTGCACATAAATTAAACTAAAAAAAAAGTATCAAAAATATTTGTTGAAATAAAAAGGATTTAATATTGTTATCCATAAACAAAATGAATTGAAAATTACTTGCATTGAAGTTGGACCTATGACAATTTGGTAAATCATACAACATTCAAACAAATTTTACTAATAAATACAGTATACATTTTAAAGTTGTTTATAATTATATAGTTAAGTCGAATCGAATTGGATTTATATCATATTGGATAAGGGAAGATTCATATTGATCAAATTTGGACAATCAGAAACAGTTTGCAACCCCAATTGCTTATGGTCAAAAGAGAGGAGAATGAAAAAGAAAAGAACCAAGACAACAGGAGGATGGTAGTGAACAACTATAACACGCATAAAGTGAATAGATCAAAGAATTCACATCCGGGGCAATGCTTGGAAGCAAGTATGCTGTAAGTAGGGGTGTCAATTGGACTGGATTTGGTCCAATTCCAATGAATATTCTGGACCATTTTGGATTGATCCACTTCAATGTCTGGACCATCAAATCTGTTCAAATTGGTTTTGATTTGGATTGGTTCAACCCAAACTTGGTCCATTGACACTTATATTCTTATCTTATATCAATGGACCAGATATTGACTTAATCCAACCCAATCCAATATAAATTTATTATGAGTAGACCAGGTTCAATCCAATCTAATAAATATTTTGAACCAGATTGTTATTGGTCCATCCAATCTATCCAAATTGATTTTGGACCGGACGGAGTCCAATCCAAAATCAGTCCATTGACATTAGCTGCAAGGGAAGGGCAATAATAAATATTATTATTATAATGCTACGGACACGGCAGGACCCAGAAAGTATAAAAGACAGGCTAACGTAGGCAGAGCTTTCACAGGCCTAGGCCCTGGTCCCGCCCCCGTCCGGCCCCTCCGTTGGTGATTCGTCCTCTTCTACCAAAACAAGAACAAGCCAACGACTGTGCACATGCAGCTCACTAGTAGTGAAAAAGTGATACTATTAGGAACGGAATTGTGAGTCCATGCAATGCAAGGTATGGGGCGAACCTGCACAAAAATATCTTATCATTCCTTGTATTTGTCATTATCATTAGGTAACAACAAGGAATAAGGAAGGAACACCATTAAGAAGTCTTCAAATATCGTTTCAGCAGAGTCCCCAACGCTCCTGCTTTTACAGGCATGAATTTGGTTAGTCCAATATACGCCCTATCCTCTTGCAGCCTTTTCCATCTGACAAGGGATGGAAGACAAATACCGAGTAAACTCTCAGAAATTGGAAAAAACTAAGATCAACACGTCAGTATACCCATAGTGAATTATCTGTGGAAGAGTACATTATTAATTTAATTCATAGAACCATCAATTTTCCTTGTGTATATATATGCCTTTGCCAGGTTAAAGTAAACTTTCATGAATAATTCCTTCGGCCAACATAATTAAGTTTCGACCTTCTGCTTCTTACAGGGGCACACCAGTTATCCCCGACTACCACTTTCCTGGATCTGTTCTTGTATTCCTTTGACTTGATAACCGCTCCTATAATATTTATATCTTCCCAGATTTCATGTCTGGAAAGAGACGCAAGACCAGGCAGTATCTCTCTCTGGAAATCTTTCATTCTCCTCCCCCTCTTCAAGTTCCACCCACATGGCTTATTTCCTAATTCATTTACCTCTACCGGCGCTGATGACACTGAGTAATCATCTATACTGCTTTCTGTTAATCTCAATGTGATTGATTCAAAGGAATCAGAAGAATACTCTGGCTGTTCCGCTTTCTCCTCGTTTAACAATTCATCTGATTCTGCTGCCTTTGCAAACCCATCTTGAGAACATAGTGAATTTTCCATAGAAAACTGGATAAGGGACTCTGCAGCTATTTGGACCAAAGTATCCATTTCTCTGTCCTTTTCCTGCTCGCTACCACATTGATATTCTGGTTCAGTGCCATCACAACATTTACCCTGCATGCAAGCATAAATACCAGTTTCCACATTCAGTTCCTGCTCGCAAGAGTGAGCCTCTGCAATTTGAGATCCTAGTTGAGTAGTTCCAGACTCCTCAAAGGCAGAAAGATTTGAAACCTCTAACTGGTGTTTATCCTCTGTTCCAGATTGCAAGTCCTTTACACTGCTAGAGTTGATGTCAGTCGCATAATTGGACTTGCCTGCAGCATTAGATACTCCAAAAAGTCCATCTTGAATCACGACCTGACTTTTACAAGGACTTGAAGATACTGTATCTTCCTCACTCTTGTCAAAGTTTACTGGGCCAACTCTTACTTCTCCTGCTGCTAGGGGTAAACCCAAATTACTTGATGATACATAGGGATGATTTTCTACTAGCTTAGAGAAAGGAGTGGTTGAAGAACCCGTTTGATTATGTACACAGTGTTGTTTGGGGGAAACAAATACATTATGCAAGATAACAGCAAGTGCCATGTGAAAAATGAACATCCATGCCTGTAACATGTTTGCCATGAAAAAACTCACCAGTATCCATGAACAAGGATTTCTGCTCTTCACTATCCTCAGTGCAATTTGCAACAGAGCAATTTACGGAAAGCCCATGACCTACATCTTTCTTTGTTCTAAGTGAAAAGCTTGGGTCAGCTGGAACAGAAACGTGGGCCTCATGCTTATCTACGGAATTTGGAGCTTCAGATACAAGGAAACGTAATGGTTTTAGCTCCTTGTCTGATAACATTTCGGTGGATTCTTCCAAATCAATGACAACTTGGGTAGAAAAAGAAGTCTTTTTGTTGGACAAATTTCTATTGGAACTCTCCTTACTTTGGCCCTCTCCACCATTCAGGGAAAGCTTTACCACCTCTGGATCAGAAGAATAACTACTATGAAAAAAATTCATTGCTTCAGTGGACTCTCCAAGGGATGGCCATAAGTTCATTTTCCTAGGAAGTCCGTTGCCTACATGACTAATGTATTCGTCGGCCGGGAGTTGAAGGTCAACAAGTCCGTGCTGAAGTTTAGTGTAGGTGCCTTGCTGCTCCAACATATCCTGGTTTGCAATCAGTTTAGGGCTCACCTGAAAATTATCAATAAAAATTTTCAAAATTGAAAAGAATGGTTAAGTTAGGCAGGACAGAAAGAGGACAGGAAACATATCCATGCATCCGAAATGAAGCATGGCACCAATGCAGGTCAACCAGGACCCACCATCTGATGGACCTAACATGTCTACATATCATGATTGGAATCCTGAAAAGACCTAAATGATATTATATACTTTCATCTGAACGAATTCATTTTGGTCAAAGGAATCATGCAGGTCAACCAAGATCCGCCATCTGATGGACCCACCATTTTGGTCAAGACGTCTCGTTGCTGAACTACTAGATGAGGGTTAAAAGGCAGTTCATGCGTGCCACAGGCATATCAAATTACGCAAGCACTGTTTTTTACCATCACCTGCCTTGCTTTGTGTATTGCCAATAAAATGTATCATTTTGTAGGCTAAAGTTATTTACCATGGGAGGTGCAGAAAAGGTTCTCTCTTCCACCAATGGTCTATGTGCTGGTAAATCTTGAAATGGTAACTGGACTGGTTGTGTGTTTGCTGTCCATGAATTATATCCATCAAGGTCCCTCCAGCTAATATCCTTCATCAAGGTTTTCTGAATCCTGTATAGACGATGGAGTTCGTGGACCTGAAAAAACAGACCATCAACACCTCCGGAAACATAAAAGTAAAGGAAATAATTTTTTTTCTGAATCTGAGCAGGCCCTCCAGTAGAGGTACTTCAATTCTGCATAGAGAATCAGAAATGGTCCTTCTACCTGGTTCTTAAATATCGCCTCATGGTGGAGCATTTTCTGCTTTAGAAATTCCTTAAGAGAATCTGTATATTTTTGGGTGGAATTAAGATTAAAATCACCTCCTGTCAACATTCCGTTCTCATGAAAATCAAACAGAGTGCCAACTCTTACATCAGACCTTGCATTGTTTAATATAACCGTGTTTTGCCAGGATCTTTCCAACAGTACTTCAAGCCCCATTCCTGCATGTGTTTAAAAAAAGAATTAAAAGATAAAAACATAAAAATCAACATGCTAGAATAAAGGATCCTGTTCTAATAAGATCTTGTCATATAAGATTGACGAGAAAAGGCAAACCATTTGAAATCAGATAAATGGTGCCACCTCCAACCAAACGAATTGCATCGGTTTAGGTATCCCGGAAGTTTAACGAACATGACATCAAACGTTTAAGAGAAAAGTTTTGCAAATGCTAATAATCAATGTTCTCGTCACAGTGTCTTGCATACAATTTTGTTGTTTTTTCTTTCAATTTCTTATTCCTAGTATTTAATCTGAGTGTTGTGTGGTTGGTTCAAAGACAAACGGGATACAGGAGGAATCCCAAACGAATAGTACATTCTCCTATGAATGAATAGTCAATCTGAACAATTCTTATCTGCTCTTGACACATAAATTGGATTTAAAAGCAGATGCGAAACAATATGAGCAGGTTCATTCCAACTGATATCAAACTGAACTTGAACAGTAGACTCTATCGTTCCTCTTGTGCGCATAGGATAGATGAGAAGTAATTCACTGAACTCTCCTATTCACATGTGGCTTATCTGTATAATCCGTTTAACTCCCCCCCTCCCCCCCCCCCCCCCCCCGCCCCCCCCGCGGGAAATGGAGTAATAGTTGACAAAAAAACTTGTATATGAAATGTGTTTTCAATTTGTACCCAATTGCAAATCCACCAGAAGAAAAATCATATGCAAATAGGAAAAAAATTGAAAATATGGATCCACAAGATTTTCTGGTAGAAATTCTTTCCTTAACTTTTGAAGATAGGGGGAAAAACGATTTTTTATCGGTAACAGAAATTGATCGAGCCCTATCATGTTCCTGTTTTAAACGAACTTGCTTAGATTAAAAAAAAAAAAAACAGAAGAGGAAGACTATATATCAAGAAGAAAGAAATAAATAAATTCCAAAGAGAAAATGAGAAGGGAATGGTACATGGAATCAATGAAGACACGGAAAGAGCCGTCATCCACTGAAGAAAAAAATCTGAGATTTGTCCCGAAGATTATGTAAGCTTGGTGTCCACGTACAACTTGCAAATCCCAATTCCAGCCACTTCTCATTCTCAAAGAAAACAAATTAAATGACCAGCTCACGAAAGAAAGCTGTGTAGGAGAATTGGGGGAGTTGCAGCCGTCAACGAAGATCTCATTCTCGAAGCTCCGACCCCGACCCCCCACTTGATCAAGCAAAGAAGTCTCAAACCTCTAGGGCTTGAGTGAGAGAGAAAGAGAAAACAAAAAGGGAAACTTAAAGAAGGGAAAAGGAAGGGGAATCTGATCGCTGGGGACAGCGGAACTGAAACTCTTTTTCTAATTCAGAGAGAGTGAGAGATGGATAATCCCTTCCGTTCCGTCCCTATGAGTTTACTACTGTACGCAAACTGGGGATTACCGCATCAGCCACTTTCTCTCTCTCTCTCTCTCTTTCTTTCTGGGATTAAAGAAATTGTTCTAAAAGTTAATTAATACTCGAACCGCCCCTCTCTCTCTCTATCTTTCTCTCGCTGTCTGCAAATGAATATATCTGTCGCCCCCTTCTCTCTCTCTCCTCCTTTCTGTGTTTGCTCACTTTCGATTTCTGGTTTATGACGACCGGTCAGCCCATGTGTCGCAGCTTCTCAGCTTCCACTAAAAAAATATCAAATAAACAAAATAAGAACAGTTTCACTGTCCCTAATTTACCTTTTTGTCCCTGTTGGTGTTGGTTCGCCAGATAAGAGTATGACACCCACCCCAACTTGAACTATTTGATTTAAATCTTACTACATGCATACCGTTGGGAGTAGCTTACGTTACGTACGAGAAACTATACAACCACGATCCAATTGATGAACGGCCAAGATCGCTTCTAGGAGTAATTAAGTATTTTTATTCAGATGGTCCCCCACCACTAAACCGGAAAGTAAGGGAGTAGAGTTTTTCAAGTTTCGACTTTCAACTGCACTCCTGGAATGTTGGTGCCTGGTGGGTTCACCTCAAAGAATCTCTTTTTGTTTTTCCTTTTAAATTTTTATTAAATAAATAAAATAAAAATAACAGAAAACGAGGCAAAAGAATACTGCTAACATGCGCATGTGGGTGTAGAGACAGACTGTCAGGACTAAGGACTGCTCTCTCTCTCTAGTCTCTACGACTACGAGTCTTATCCAACTCTCTCTCACTCTCTCTCTCTGGCTGACTGGTTCTCTCGTCCGGCGCTGCGGCTACTACATCGATTTTGATCCACGTGAATCGCACTTGCTCCGGTTGATGACGTTATTCGTTGAAGTTATTCAGGACAATGAGATTCAGCTGGTGTGGGCCCACTTCCGCTGTCTTGCGGGATTTGTCAACTCATGGGACGGAAGCAAGCCTACTAAATTCATTAACAACCGCTATCTATGCTACTATGAGGCGAATATCTATTTCAATGTCCCTGTCGGCATAGCATGCGATCCTCAACCGATATAGAATAAACCAGCGAGGGCCTGTGCGGATTTTGTTAAACGAAATTTAAATAATAAAAATAATTATTATTTTATAGTTAATAATTATTTATATTTTATATATTAATTTTAATAATTTTTTAATACAAAAATAATAATAATTAATTTCATTTAGGGATATTTATTAAATTAATGAAACTGATCAAACTAATTCAACTGACTCGAGTTGGTGATAGTCCACCATGTATACCATGTTGAAGGTGAGGAAAGAGGGAGTGAGAAAGATTTCAAAGGGTATTTTTAGAATTTTTGAAAAAAATCGGTCATATGATGTAATATATGATCGAGTGTGATGAAAAGTTAATGGTAGGGGAGGTTTTAGATAATTGTCAAAAACAATATGGGTACTTTAAGACAATACTGAAACAGTAGGGGTAGAGTTAGTTAATTTCCTAAACCTTAGGGGTAGTTTAAGAAATTTTCTCTAATAATTATTTATATTTTATATAATATTATTAATATTTTTTGCAATACAAAAGTAACAATAATTAATTTCATTTAACGATGTTAATCAAACTAATGAAACTAACCAAGCTAACCCAACTCGACCCATTTCTGGTCAGCTTCGATTCAAGAATTTCCTAACCCGACCACGTCAAGTTAGTTGTGGTTTGGCCATTTGTAAACCGACCCAATTATAAATATAGATTAATATTTTATATTTTAAATATAATTTTTTAATACAAGAAGTAGTAAAAATCTTATATTTCTTAGTTTATAAACTTAATTTTTTAAATTTATCCTTTTAATAATATCATTGCATTTTTAAAATATAATTTAAATTTTTTTAAGTTTAAATCTTTTGAACCAACCAACCAAATTGGAAATCATCCCAAACCGATACCAATGTTTTCAACCTACCATTAACCCGACTGGTTGAACTGCTCGAACCATCCCTCAACCTTGGTTCTAGATTTAGTTCTATTCAAATCCACCCTTAGTCGTTGACTTGGTAAATTGTTGACCTGTTCAACCTAGTCACTAGGTTACAAGTTGCATACTTAATGTATGTACAAACGTTCAACCCAATTTTTTTTTTTTTTTTGGGTAACTTTTCAAGATCTATGCATCCTAAGGTGCCTTCCCCCGCTATTTTTGTGAAAAAAAACTTTTTTTTATTCTCAAATCACAAAATTAAAATTTTTTTTATAAATAAAAAATCAAAACTGAATTAAAAATATAAATAAAATATAAAATAATACATATATTATATATAAAACATAATTATACACTATTTATTGATAAAATATGTATTTGCACACATATATACATATATGCACATTTATGTATGTACGTACGTACGTACGTACGTATGTATGTATGTATATAGTGTTGACGTGGAACAGTCTAACCTGTTTGACCAGGATGGATAATTGGTGACCGCGACGCAGATGCAAAAGTAGATCGGTCTTCAAGTTGGTTTTTAAAACATTCAGTCTAACCCATTCAACCAAGATGATTAAATCGGTGACCATGACCCATATGCAAAAGTAGATCAGTCTCCGAGTTGGTTTTTAAAACATTGACTGATACAATTCAAGTTGGTCGATTTTCACTAATGGTTGGTTAATTTCGAGTGACAACTCCCCAAGTTGACTAGATCAATTTGGCTAGCTAAACAATCTACAACCGAATTGAAATGCCTAGTGAACACTCCTAATTGTAGTTAAATTGATAGTCGAATCTCTAACAAATATCAATAGTTTAATCTCCAATAATTATTGAAAATTTATAGTGAAAATACAATAAATAAGTAATAAAGCTTTAAAACCTCTAAGTTATTTAATCTACATCCACTATTTCAATAATATTTAAAAATTTTCAATTATTTGAATAACATTTAAATTATTTTTAATTTATATTTTTAAAATATTATTTGGTTATTAAATCGAATAATCTATAAACTTATAACTTATATTGTTATTACATAATTTCATTATGAATTTCATAAAAATATAAAATTATTAATAATATGAATATTATTAAATATATTATAATTATTTTTGTGTTTTTAATAAATATTATAGAATTATTACATAATTTTATTATAATATTTAAATAATTGTTAAATTTTTTAATTGAAACTTTCTTTAGATAGATATAGATAAAAAGTGGGGGAGAGGATAAATAGGAATTAGAGATAGTTAAAGATAGGAGAAAGTGGGGGATAACTTCCTAATAAAAAGGAGAAGAAAAGGGGAGATAAGCCATGCTAAGGTGGCAACTCGATCGGCCTCTAAAGGCAATTTTGAACTCCCTCTAGAATTGCTCAATTGGGATAATGGAACAACGAGAGGCCATCTGACGTGGCATGTTCTACTTTAGTATACTAGTAAGTGTGGACGTCCTTTACTCGTGGCAATTCTAGATAATGATAATGATAAGAATAATGTATCCAATTTTTTCTATAAAATTCAGGTCTTTTTTTTTATATTTTTTCACTATTAATTGAATGCAGATTGCAAAATCACTGACAAGCCTACCTACTTGATTGGACTCTTACTTTTGTAATGTTTTATATTTTTAGTGTATATTTGTTTTGTTCATTTAACAAAAAAATGCAAGATTTAAAGAGAGTGAATTGAATGAGGTGAAATTTGTAGTTCAAATTATATTTTAAACCTCACAATTAAATATGGATTAAATTAAAAAAATGGGTATTTTAATCAAAAGAAAGTTCTACAATCTTATTATATTTTTAGTAGTAGTATAAATATGGAGTTATAGATGTGTTCAATTTTTTCTTTAATTATTTTTTATTTTTATGTGTGCAAAAATAATACTGTTATGTACACTTATTTTTTGTTTAATATGATTAATATATGATATTATACATGTGCCCAAATGTTTTTTTGTAAAACTTATATTTTTTTTGTATTTTTTATATTTTATTAGTTTTTATTATTTAATTATGACATTAAAGGTTGATAGATTTGACCCAAAAGTTGAACTATTGATCTATGTTAAACAAGAAAATAATTTCATTTTTGTCAGTTTTAAATTATGTATTTCATTTTCATCATCAATCAAAATATTTTTTGTTTATTACACTTTTTTTTAATTTGATCAATAGAAAAATATCAAAAATGACTTAAATTTTTCTACATTTGTGTAATTTTCTATATTTATTTATATTTAAAAATTTTATTATCTAACTATGACTTTATAGGTTTGCCAATTTGATTCATCACTTGGATAAAGAATGGTTTTGTTTTTAAGTAAGTATTAAAATATATGGGTTTATAAAACTATTCGACATAGATCTAATTAGTAGCATTTATTAGTGAAAAAATGACATAAATATGGAATTTAATAAAAGAGAATGGGAGTTAATACCTTAAATACAAGAGTTAATGAGAGGGGATTAAATGAGGTGCAGAGCATTAATTGAAATTACATTTTCAACCTTCATAATTAGAGATAGGCTAAATAACGAATATGGGCATTTTAGTCAAAAAAAAATCTACACCCTTATTCCTACATTTTATAATAGTATATATATATATATATATATATATATATATATATATATATATATATATATATATATATATATATATATATATATAAGTTGTTTGTCTCAAATCTCAATAAGGTAGAAGCAAGCCCAGTATAGATGATCCATATATAAAGAAGCCACACAAGCGTAGCATGCCTATTGCACAACATAGTACACAATCCCCCCTTTCTTATTTTTTGATATCTTATGAAGGGCTACACAATGGGGAGTAGCCCATCCTCCAACCCATAACCCCCTAAAGTATAGATGATCCATATATAAAGAAGCCACACAAGCATAGCATGCCTATTGCACAACATAGTACACAATCCCCCCTTTCTTATTTTTTGATATCTTATGAAGGGCTACACAATGGGGAGTAGCCCATCCTCCAACCCATAACCCCCTAAACCAGGTGCAAGTGGGATTTGATCCCAAATCTCCACTACGACAAGCAAGAGACCTTACCAACCAATTGGTTAGCACCTTGTATCCCTGCTTTCTTGATTCATGGAATGAAGGATATGTTTGATAATTTAAAGAAACAAGCTTTAGTTCAAAGTGTACAAATACAACATACAAGAAAAAGTGTGCATTGGGATGATGGCATAAATTAATAATTAAAAAAGGGTAAAATACAAAAATGTCCTTTGAGGTTTCTAACAATCATAAAAACCTCCCATAAAGTTTCATTTTAATAGAAACCTCTCCTATAATTTTGAAAAATCATGTAGTTATCTCCCTTCCATCATTGTCTCAGCTAGAAAAAGTTGGCCTAATGCACTAATTTTTTGAAAATATCCAATTTAGCCTTATGTCTATAAATTTATATGGAGACTTACTAAAGTATCCAAAAAACACCTTTATTTTTTAACCAAAAAAATTCCCTAGGTCAAATTAAAGAGTGAACTCTAAAAGGGCAAATCTAACATTTTGATTATATTAGAAGATTCCCTAACAAATAGTAAGGGCAATTTTGCAACTTTAAATTCTCTATTATGGAGACAATAATATTTCTTTCTTGATAATAAACTAGGACAATGTTGGAAGGGAGGTAATTGTAGGATTTTTTGAAACTACATGAGAGGTTTCTGCTAAAATGAAACTTAAGGAAAGGTTTTTATGATTCTTAGAATCCTTTGGGGAGGTTTTTATATTTTGCACTTAAAAAAAGGGAAGGAGGGGACCAAAACAAACCTTAGAAATAGGGAACTTGAGGGAAAAAGGAGGAGAAGCAGTAGAGGAACATGGTCATATTTTTAGCAAGGTTTAGCTGTTCAGTTGGCTATTGAACTAGTGATATGATGGTATCAACCTAGGTTATAGGCATCTAAAAGGTAGGATAGACTAGTGTGATTTAAGGACTGGCTCTAGTGATGTAACATGTGATGTCATGCAATATGCTCATGCAAATGATGAAGTGCGGGCAAAAACTACGAAAAACCATGATAAAACTAGCCTGCCCCTAATATGCACCTAGAGCTATTGAGGCTACTAGGGCTAGGATAACTAGATATTGGATCCTAAGCAAGCATGGGTTGAGGTTAAACTTAACTTGGCAAGGGTATAAGATGCTATAGATGAAATTGAGGTAATAAACTTGGTGTTAAATTTTAAAGCTAAAGTGTCTACAATTACCTCCCTTCCATGGAGTGGGTTAAGGGAACTTAGCAAGGATGTGCACGGCATCTATGGACAACTAAACTAGGTTATGCAAGGGGAACATCTTAAATTAGTTGACCTCTGTTAAAAATTAGAAAAAAAAAAAACATTTAGAAAGTAAAAACCAAAGTTGAGCTTGAAGTTGGAAAACAAATCCAATGTTTAAAGAAACTTTGAAAAATCTTTTGAGATTTGAACGGAGTTTATTAACTTTATCAGTTTTGATAAGATTGAAAGAGTATTCATAGATTTTGATATTTTTCCAAGTTTATGGAATGTTGATTTTTGCAATTGACTATATATGACATGAAATTATGTGAGTTAGGATTTAATAAAAAAACTTTATTTGGCAATCCTTACAATAGAATTTGATGGCTTGACAATTTTATTTCACTTTGTTTCATAAGTTGTTCCTTTATTGTGTTTTTGTTGACTTGATAGATTTCTATATTGGATGATTATAGAAATGGATTTTTATTATGAGTTAGGCATTGAGATTTGATGATATTTGGTACATTTGTTCTTTCCCCTTGTTTTATTATTAATTTTGGGATGGGAAACTAGTGTTCTAATTAGTATTAAGTTATAATTTAGAAAATACT
Source organism: Nelumbo lutea (assembly GCF_056320005.1). Lineage (NCBI taxonomy): Eukaryota > Viridiplantae > Streptophyta > Magnoliopsida > Proteales > Nelumbonaceae > Nelumbo > Nelumbo lutea. The sequence continues at coordinate 200,319,052 of NC_142684.1, read as the reverse complement.
TTTAGTCCTAGAAAATACTCTTGGATTTTGGAAAATGTTAAAACTAGAAGGAAGTGTTGAGAGTAATTAGTTCCTGCACTATGTTTATGAAACAACCACCTTTTTGATGTTGCTCCCTAAGAGAAAACTCATTGGGTCAAACATCTAACTAGTTTGGAGAAGAGCAAAAAAGATATTTGAGCTCAAAAATTTATGAAGGATCATGAGAATGTCATTTTGATATTGGCTAAGGGAATATCAATCCCTACACCATATGTATACTTATTTGACATCCCAGAGTTTTAAAAGTATGAAAGTCTAAGTGGCCTTTTAATATTATTTCTCATGAGTAACTCATAGAGCCAAACATCTACTTAACCTAAGTTCGGTTGAGGGAATAAAGTATCATTTGATACTGGTTAAGGGAGGGTTAGACCATTTACCATATATATCTACTAGATACTCCTGGAGTGAGTCAAGGTGGCATTTTGATGTTATTTCTCAAGAGTTGAATTCATAAAGTCATGCATCTACTTAGCCCAATGGACATAGGACAAATAATAAAATTGATCAAAATGGACTTTTGATGTTACCTCTCAAGAGTTGAGCTCATAGAGTCACACATTTACTTAGGCAAGAGATGGACATAAGTCAAACAATAAAAGGGGTCAAAAATGGCCTATTGATGCTACCTCTTAGGAGGTAAGCTCATAAAGTCATATATCTACTTAGCCAAGATAGGGAACAAAAACCTGGAGTAGAAAGATGGGCATTTTAGATAAGAGTTTCAGATTCTGATAATTGTAGTTTTGATTCTAATCCTAATTCCTAGATTTCTTATCCTTAATTTTTTATTTATTATAGTTTAAATCTCAGACAAAATTTATAGATTTGATTTTAATTTGTTGTTGTTTTTTTTTTTTTATTTAATTGGTTTCGATTTTTTATCTTATGTTATTATCAGTACTCAATTTTTGCTCGATTTGCCGTCTGAACCCCCAACTCACTCTAAGTTCCTGATTAGACTCTTACAATCTCTCTGAAACACCAAAAGATCTAAAGGACCCAAATTTCAAACTCAAAACCCTTAAATACAACATTAAATATGCCTAGTACCAATCTGATGGCCTTGATGAACCCATTTACATATCAACCATTAGGTTAAACACAACCATCAGACACAAGACCTCCCAAAAGACCTACCCATGAAATTTGAACTCAAGATTTCTTTGTTTACCCTTCCATCAATCTAAGATTCCCTTTCAAGCCCTTTCATTAGCCTAAAACACTCACAACCCAATCCCCCTTACTCAAATACATCCAAACTGATCGAACCGCACCATTAAACTTTGGATACATCAAAATACCTACCCATGAAGTCTTAACCTTAGATTCCCTCATTTGTCCTTCCGTCAAACCAAGATTCCATTCTAGAACATCACATTGACCCAAATTTTTACGATGTTGACCCGCCTGAACCGATTAGACACCATCACTAGACTCTGGACACACCAAAATACCTGCCCATAAAATTTCAACCCAAAATTCCCCTATTTACCCTCTAATCAAATAAAGATTCTATTTGAACCCCTATCGATTCCGCGACCCATATCCACTTGATCCAAAAACATATAAACTAATCTAACCTTACCAACCACCTCACACTACTAAAAAACCCTACCCTATGAAATTTCACCTAAAACTGCCTTTCTTTGCTCCACAATCACACATAGTTCCGTTCAAAGGCTCTAGATTAATCGAATTAAGCCCTTTTCAGATCTGTCTAATCTGGGCCCATTTGGCCCAATTTGACCCCACCAATAAACTTAGATGTCCAAAAACCTTACCTTGCCAAATTTCAGTCAAAATACCTCCATTTACCTATTAATCCAAAAAGATTCTATTTTGGTCAATCTTATTGGTGCACATGCACAACCCCTCTTTGTGGTTAGACCAACCTTGACCCTTCTATTTGATCCAAAATTCAACCATTCATCCTGGATCCTAGTTTGACAAGATTTGCCTGAAATTACCAAAATACCCCCAAATTTAATCAAAATTATGAAAATGCCCTTTAATCCTACCTGTAAAATAAACCTAAACTTTTCTGATTAAAAAAAAGGGGGGGATTGTTTCTCTTCTCCCCAATTCGAACATTACAGGTGCAGCGGCGGCGATCTCCTCTCCCCCATCTCCAGCCATATTTCTCCAATCTCACAATCTTTCACTATCTTCTCTTCTTCTTCTATTTCTTCTTCTTTTTAAATCACCAGAAAAAACACAATTCATCTTCATTTTCCCTTTAACACTGTACAGACAATAGCACTTTCTTCTCCTTCCCCTCTCTAGCCATTTCTCCGTTAGAAGAGTCAGTTCCTTCAGTTCTCCGTTCCCATTCACCTCCGAGCAAATCATTACAGTTAACACCGGAGGTACATTTTGATCTGTTGAAGAAGTATACCTCTGGAATTTGTCTTTCTTCCAATAGACTTTTGTTTACATTCCGTAGAAGTCATGGATGTTCAAAGTTTCTTCCAATGTTTTGGTTACTCCCCTCGGCGCATCCATCGTTTAAGTTATTAGTCACAGATTAAAGCAAATCGGCATTTCCCCTATGTCGTCCATTGAATTCAGGTCAACATACAGCCCATGCAAGTCTTACTCTCACTGCATATTCTTCTTCTTTTGCGTTTTCTTTGCTTTTTCTTTTCCCATCTGTGATGAGTTCCCATGAATAATTGATCATTTCTTGTATTTCTTTTGTTATGTTTTTCTTCTCTAATAATGCTACTGTTGATACAACCTTAGGGAAATTTTCTCATAGGTATTACGCCAAATGTTAATTTAGTATCCAAACTTTAAAACACGACAATCTAGTATCCAAACATTCAAAACGTGAAGTGTTATGCGAAAAGGCAAAAATGCCCTTCAAGTGTTATCTGATTTTTTTTATCAATCATCTACAATCTGCAAACTTGCAAATCTGCAACAACTATAGAGAGGGAGGCTGAGCACCTACAAACAGTTAAACCGTGACCCAGAAACCAGTGGCCAGAACGGCTCCGATTCTGGGTCGTTTTTTAAAACATTGAAATTTTGTTTTACAGTTCCTCTGTTATCCTTTTCAGATAACATGGTTTGACGAAAGAAGCAAAGGCAAAGCCAAACTATCTCTTCCGCTGAGTCAAGTTCAGACCATCAGACGCTTACATAGAAGGGACGTGAAGACCGGTGACTGCACCCTGACCAGAAATTGTCGTTTAAGCTGACCAAAAACTCTGTTTTTGTTCCTGTTTTTTTACCTTTTTAATAGTTTTGACATTTTTGATGCTTAACAATTATTTCTTATTCATCTTCTTCTCGGAAAGGAAGGTTTTGCAAGTGGTTTTTGTTTATTTAAACCTGAAGATTGGAATTTTGAGTTTTTAGTCTTACAGAGCTGGGATTTGAGTAATAATAGAAAAAGAATATGATCAAGCATTTTAGGGTCTAAGTTTGATCAATTTTTACTATAACGAGAAGTAGGTCTTGGGATATTAGACATGGATTCTGTGAATTCTGTAAGTTTCAAGTCATTATAAAGGTATGGAGATTGGGAATAGCTGAGCTTTAAATAGAAGCTTGAGGGTTTCTGTGTGTTCTAGAAGTAGGAGCGGTTGGAGTTTAGAAAATTTGTTGAACTCTAGAAGTTTACACGAATTTTAATCGTCTTCCTTTGGTTCTTGTCTTGACGGGTTTTTATCATGAAAATGATGGTCTGGAATGTTACTGTTGAGAGTTTGGGTGCTGTTTAATATCTAAGGATAATTTTGACATTGTTAAAAGTTAAATCGCACCTGAGGTCATGTGATATACATAATTGACAGTCCATCATTTCAGAAATATATATATTATATATAAAATTTTTGATATATAAAATATCAGTTTTAATCTATAAATCATTTTTAATTTTCAGGCATCTAACTTTTGCTTTCTTAGACTTTAATCCTTTACCGTTCACATCAAGAGAATCATTTATAAAATCGATCCAAACCGACCCAAACCGATTCAAACAGATCAGGTCGGTTTTACTTAGTATTGGGTCGGTTTCGGTTTTATTTCTAGATAAACTGACTAAGTCGGGTCGGTTGATAAAACATCAATAAACCAACCCAACCCAACCTGTGAACAGCCCTACCATTAATGATAGCTACTCAATTACTGCATTTCAAAGGTTTGGATACTAGATTGTTGCACTTTAAAGTTCGGGTATTGAATTGATACTCAACCTAAAGTACAAGATACCTATCGAGAATTTTCCCTTTATTTTATGTCAATTTTTTTCTTTCCCCTTTCTTTTGAACTTGAAATTCAGTTGGATGAGAAAGCTGAGAAGCTTCGAATCCTAACGCATCACCCCTATCCTCTCAGTTGGATGAGAAAGTTGAGAAGCTTCGGGTTCTATGATTAGTTTTCGATTTACTTCACTTCATTGGTTGTTGACCTGAATGATCAGCATGGTATCTCCTGATAATTCTGAGTAGGATTAAGCAATCAATTACCCAGTTAGTCTAGATGAGAAATATTGATTCATCTAGTTATTTGGTTAAGTTGGAATTTAATCTCAGAGAGGATGGTTAGTGTGATACTTCAGTTCGTTGAAACATACCCACCGTGAATAACATAAATACATAGATAAATAAAAACAAATGCAGTACAAAAAAAGGGGAGAGATCGTCTCCAAGATATGAAGGAACCGAAGTGATTCCTCTTTTTTTGCAGATTCTGAATGAGAAGGGTAATTGGTAGGGAGGTCAAATTAATCCAACAAAAAGAGAAAAAAAAAAACTAAAACTAAAATTAAAAATATATACATAATAAAATAGTAAAACAAATTTGGTCAAAAGTGAAATGGGAAGGCTAGTATAGGTTCGAACATGATTAGGTGGTAGGAGGGAATAAGCCATTGAAAGGGGAATGGTGAAAAAATAAAGTAAAACAATAGAATAATAATAATAATAATAATAATAATAATAATAATAATAATAATAATAATAATAATAATAATAATAATAATAATCAGAAAATAAAAATTAAAAATTAAAAGATTCAAAAAAAAAAATAGAAAAACAAAAATGAATAAGGATAAAAATGGGTTTCCATAAGAAAATAACATAAGCAAATGATAAAAATTAAATTCAAAAAAGAAAATAAAGTAAAACAAAATAAAATAATTTAATTTAATTAGGGAATTTTCTTGTGATGATTTGTTCATGTTTTTTGTTTAGTTTTATTGATTATTAATTGCTCTTAGTTAGCCATTGACTTTCTACTATAATTTGTGCTTATTCGGAATCTCATGTGGGCCCCACCTATCGGACTTGGGAGAGGGGTGCCTAACCCCTTCCCTCTCCCATCCAAGTCTTACCTGGACTAGTTAACAATGCCTCGGGCTTTGGAATCACTATTGAAACAAAGTGTTTTTGAAAATCATTCTCGAAGGTCCCATCACCTCCACTTCCTAATCGAATGGGTGGTGACTCCAATTCAACTCAAGTGAGTCAGTTTTCCGACACTCACGGTTATTATTAATATTTGACTTTGATTCAAAATTCTAATCTATTGAAGCTTATTTGGGATCTAGTTTAGATGTGGATAACATTCGGAAATTTGGGCCTAGGTGTTGTATTTAGTGACTTTTAGGGTGTTTTAGTGTCTTTTTATAGAAGATTAAATCTTTTTTTTTTTTAACAAGCTGAAAGAATTTGGAATTCATTTCTTTATTCTACTTCTAAAGATGACAACCACATAGTGCAACACTCATGGTGTCCTAGTCCTAATTGCATTACAATTCCTCTATCCTATTTTCATCTAAGGCTTCTATGTATGGGTATTCTAGGTACGATGAATGGAATTATTAGATGGGTTTTAGACTTAAATGTTCTAGTCAAGTTGTTAGCCTTTAAACCTCCACTCATTGACAAGTGGGCTTCTTTGGTTGGTGGCTAGTTTGAAGGTTTTGGTGGAACCTTTGAGGACCAAAGTCTAGAGGCACACACAAATATTATCCTTCCACTGATAGGTATAATGGGATTCTAATTCTTATATGAGAGTGTGTAATTTGTGAGTTTTCAAGCATACAAAAAAAATGAATAGGAAAGCAACAAAGAATAAGGGGAGAACTTAACCACATGTTCAGGTTTACAAGCAATCGTACAAGTTTCCAGGTGGCTACATTTGGGGATCTAATAGAAAATAGGTTGTCTTAATGCATTTTTAATTAAAACAAAGGAAAGGAAAAAAGCGAAACAAGAAACAAATACAATTTACTCTTACCAAAAACATGGTTAATCACATTTCATTATAGAGAAAGGGAAAACTACAAATTTTTAGAGATCACCAAAGGAAAAGAGGGGAGGGGAGAAGAATACACCAAAAAAAAAAAAGGAAAAAAAAACAAGGGGCTTCTAAAAGCCCTACAGTTTCTAGAGACATCCAATGCACTGCGATGGAAGGTATTATGCTATAGCAGGGTGCGGGAAAGGTAGATGAGGTGATTTAGGTGCAATGAAAATAGAATAAGGTGTGATGGATAGTTTTGAGGTGCGATGGGTTAAATGTGAGGTGTGATGGGGAGGTTATGAGGTGCGATGGGAAGGTTATGAGTTGTGATGGTAGTATTTTGAGTTGCAATGGGAAGGTTCTGAGCTGCAATGGGAGTGTTTTGAGTTGTGATGGAAAGATTTTGAGTTGCAATGGGAGTGTTTTGAGCTGCAATGGGAGTGTTCTAAGTTGTGATGGGAGGGTTTTGAGTTGTGATGGAAAGATTCTGGCATGTGATGAAGCTCTAAAAGAGATGTGGTTTTGATGTTCTAGGTTGTAATAGAACTAAACTCAAGTGCGATTGTGCAGTTTTGAGCTATAATGGGATTAAGAGAAGGTGTGATTTTGGACTTCTGGGTTGTAATGAGGCTCTAAGGAGGCGCGATTTGGGTTTATGGGTTGCGATGAGGCTGAAAGGAATTGCAATTTTGATTTTTTGGGCTAAGATCGGATTGAAAGGAATTGCGATTGTGAGTTTTTAGGCTGCGATGGGATTGGAATGAGATGTGATTTTGAACTTTTGGGTTGCAATAAACCTTTAAGAAGGTGTGGTTTGGCTATCTAAAATGCGATGAAACTAAGAAAAAGTGTGCTTTTGGACTTTTAGGCTGTGAGAGAATGGTTCTAGGTGAAGTTTCAGGTGCGTTTTAGGCACAATAATGGTTTTGGAGTGATTACAGTGTATGAGGAAGAGGTCTCCTGTGCTAACCAACGCGGAAACCTGATTTCAAACCGTGTTGGGAAGGTCTATTGCACCTAGCCTTTTTGAGATGCGGTTCCAGATTGTGCTCCAACAAATCTTAAACTTACTAACACAAAACAAATAGGCCTGAAACTGAGTCTAAACAACACCCAATAAAGATTCTAGTTTTCCTCAGTGGAGTTGCCAACTGTGAGCTCTAGAAAGCTCATGGTTGCCTCAAAAGTAAGAGTTGCCACCCATTTTTTAGAGGAAACAATCATCATTTTTAGATTCAAAAGATTGATTTGTCTTTGATAGTGACTCCATTCTCCATGGGAAAAGGCACACGACCAAGAGATTTCGGGACCCAAGGATTGGGAGAGGGAAGGTATTAGGCACTCCTCTTTCCAAGATGTTGTAGCAACCCAATATGGGAGTTGTTCGAGCTAAAATTTTAGCGAAATGCAAATTAACATGATTGCTCAAAGCTCCTAAAATTTATTAGAACCATTCCCATATTCACCCAAAATTAATTTGAGGTGATGTTATTGGGTCTTAGGTACTGGTTTCCCTAAGACCCTTGCCTCTCTACCTTTTTTTTTCTCAATCTGGAGGAAGTTAAGAATGCAAGTTTCCCATGTTTAGGACTTTAAGCAATTTGAAATTAAATTAAAAGTAGAGAAATAGTGGAATGAGAGATTTAACTCTCATATGTGACATTGAAACAAACTTTCCAACAACTATAAAGACTTTAAACAAAGCTTGAGTGAATTATGGAGTTGGGCTGAGTGATTCTGGTGTTAAGTCTAGAAAACAAGGGAAATAAATTTGAAGGTTGAAACTCATCCAGCTTTAGTGCCTGGGATTCAACAGTAAGTTTTCACACAAATAGGTAAAGATTCTTCAAAGAGATAAATGTTTAGTCAAACTTTCCTATTTGGTGAAACATTTGGTTTGATTTGGGGGTGGTTTTCATAGGTTTTGTGCATCCAATGGGAGCTTGGGGCATGCTTATTATGGCAGTCTCGTATTTGGGGCTTTCAGTGGCAGAAAATATAAATTTGATGAACTTTTAAATGTAGTTGTCTTTTCTTAGCTTTAAGTGAGGGTACCTTTGGGTTTTTGGGTTTTTTGGGTCTATTAGACTTTATGTGATTGGTCTAATGGGTCAAGAGTGGGTCTAACATTAGCCATCACCCTTTTAAGGCTTATGGTTAAGACAAATGATGTGGCAATTTAATCCGGTGTGTCAAAATAGTATCTTTTTAATTTAACGGTCAAATGGATGAATCTAACCATGAAATTTAGCATTCTGGGGTTTTTTATGTCTTTGAACATAGTGGTGATGTCTATTTAGTCAAATAGGGTTAGAATGATTGAGATTTATGGTTGACAAGTTCGAATCAACAAGATTTGCTGAAATAGGATCTTGGTTTGATGAAGGGTCAAACGAGGAATTTGAGGTTCAATTTGGTAGGTAGGCATTTTTTATCATCCCAAATCTGAAGGAAGCAACGGATATTTGATTAGAGGTGTGGATTAACATCTTTAGTTCAGATCATGGTCTCGTCTTATGGTTTTTCAATCAACGAGATGCTTTGGGATTTAGTCGTGAAATTTGATGTTCTGGGGTTTTTGGGGTTTTGAACATGGTGGTAAGGTCTGATTGGTCATATGAAATAGGGATGATGGATGGTATGCTCTAATTAATATGATTAGTTGAAATATGATCTAGGATTAATGGTGGATCAAACGAAGGAATTTTGAGCTACAATTTGGTGGGTAGGCATGGATTAAGTTGAGGCATCAAGTAGATAGTTCTGATTTGAGAAAGATGTCAATCTTGATAATCATTCAAGGTCATCAAAATAGAACTTTAGTGTTTTTGCAGTTAATCATCAAAGATTTGTGGTGGGATTCACTAGTTGATTGCTTCCTAGTGATCTTGAGGTGATAGGTGTGTTGGATTTGATTTTGAGGAGTTGGAGTTTGAATATCGCATAGATCAAGACTATAAGAAAGGGAATTGGCATGATGAGCGGTGGATTTATAGAGTTTAGTCATGAAAATTGATGTGTAACTAGGTTATAGTTTTCCAAGTCTGGAAATGATGTCTAATCAGACATTGATATTGATATCGATGTTTATATTTGTCCTATGGGTTGTGTCAAAAGAGGAATTTTTGGCCTTGTAAGGTCTCACTCATGGTTTTTAAATCGGCGTTGGCCTGGACGATTGGACCGGTCAGCTTGGGAACTGTCCATGCAACCGGTTCTATTTTACCCTAAACTCGACCCTTGGCAAAAAACTATTGAATCAGTCAATGACTCGTTGACTTGGGTTGTCGAATCGTCAACTTGTTCAACTGTATTTGGCCTTTTATTTTTAATTATTTTTTAATACTTTTGTTAGAACGAACGTCTATTTGAACCAAACAATCGAGCCATTAACCCAGAAACTGGTGGCCAAAACGGTTTTGTTTCCGAGTTATTTTTTAAAACCATGGTCTTAATTTAATTTGGTTGTAATTCAAGTTTTGGAGTCTAATTGGAGGGTACGAAGAGGTAGGGTAAAGGGACCGAGCAAAAATTGGGTGCTTGGGCTATGGAGCCAATGATAAGGTTCCACGTAGTAATAAATTCATGGGCCCCACCATAAAATATGCGAACCCATGTATTTAATACTAGCATGGAAACTTGTCATTGGTTCCATAGCCTACTAAACAGCTAAAGCGTTCAGCTAAACTTTGCTCATATGGAATTTGGATTAGCTGAATGCTTTAGCTGCTCAACGGGTTGTGAAACTAATGATAAGGTTGCATGCCAATAATAAATTCATCGGTCCCACCGTAAAAGATGCAAGCCCCGCGTATATAATACTAGTGTAGAACCTTATCATAAAACAAAATAGTATAACACCAATCAAACATATTCAATGTAGTGATAGTTCAGAACTACTCTTCCAGGATTGTAAGGGAGCAAGTCTCTCATTAACCTCCTATTGAGCAAGAATTATCGATTGTGCTCTACCAAGATGAGTTGGCCAAGGTGAAGGAAGACATGAAGATCACACAAGCATCCTAACCAGAAGAGGTAATTGAGTTCAATGCTTTGTGCCCTCACCCCAACCTTGACATTCCTCAAAATGTTAAAATCCCAAAATTCCAGTACAATGGTTCTATTTGTCCTAGAGCTCACATCCTTCTTTATTGCACATACATGTTTTAGCTTGGGTTTGATGAAAGATTGTAAGATAAACTATTTTCCAAGAGCCTATAAGGAGCCGCTTTGGATTGGTATACCCAGCTCAACCTAGACACCCAGAAGACATGGAATAAATTAGCAGAATAATTTATCAAGAGTTATGATTTCCACCCATTGCCAACATGGGGTGATCTGGAGCACCTTACTTAAGGATAAGATGAAAACTTCTCTATATATTTGAAACAATGGAAGATTATGTCTATCAAAGTGAAGGAACCCTTATCAAGATTAGAGAAACTTTCTATTCATTAATGATATAACAAGTTTTACAAGACTTTCATCAATTGCAAGAAGTTAGTGTGAGCATCGAATGGGGAGTTGAGTTTGAGAAAATTCACATAGCATCCACAAATCCACTACTTGAGATCAAAGAACCTATTATAGTTATTGCCACCATACATCAACCTTCCTCTTCAGCACATAAACGTCGAACTTTAACTAATCATTTCAAAAGAAGAGTAAAGAGATGATTGTGAACTTTAACTGATCTTCTTCTCAACTGATTGAGAACGGATATCTAACACCTTTGTCACCAAAACCAATTCTTAACCCTTTACTAAAGAGTTTCAAGTTAGATGAGAATTGCACTTATCACCAAGGATTGGTGCATTCAATGCACAACTACATAGTTCTCAAAGGTAACATCCAAGATCTCATCAAAGTCGGACAGTATCCCTTAAGTCATCACTAAAATATGTAATCAAATCTATAACCTTTTTAAGAACTACGATTGGTCTGATCCCTTACAAGGGGTATGTAGGCAGCGGCACTTGGGTGCGACTCAGATAATCAAATAAAAATAAAATAGGACTCTCAAATAAACACCTTTTAGTATATTCTCCTAAAAACCCTAGGCTTTCTACCCAAACACCCTCTAGGTACCAATTCTTATAGTCTAGGGATTGCTGGCAACATATCTTTATTTCATGTGCACATATTATATACAACTTCACTAACATTCGCTCTATGCATGTTTGCATTCCATCTAAAGTCTAATGCTCCCAATAAGAGAGATGACCATACCTACCAGAGATCAATTCATAATCCAACAAGAGATGGAAGATCTTTGAAAAGTGAAGAACTTGTTAACCTTCAAAGTTGATTAACTAATCTGTCGCATAGGAGCAACACCGCCAGCTTTTGTTTCAAGCCTTACACCATCCAAGAAAGAAGTAAGAAGTTCAACCTATTACCTTGCCAACATTCTCAACTTTTGCCCATCTTAGTCGAGAAATGATACATTCATTTTTTTTCTTGGAAACCTCCTACGGATCCAAAGAATTTCAACAAGAAGGTTTACTGTGCTTATAATCAAGGACCAGGACATGAGACCAATGAATGTTGGCAATTGAATATGCTATCTAATGTCTCATTGATGATGGCTAATACAACCCTAAACTCAAGCTTATGAACATGCTATTGCCTAAAATACATTTGCATTGAACTTTGTTTTTCTTTGTGCCTTAAAGCTTAGTGTACTCAATTTTTTTTTTACTTAATGAAAGTTTATTTTGTGTCGTCTGTCAATCTATGTTTGTATCTCAATGCTTACAACCGACAAAACAACAAATTCAACTAGGTCTAATTTATCCTTCTATTGTCTATATTTGATGATAAAAAATTTGCAATAAGTCCCGTCAATATGTTCTTATGAGAAATTGGTTATCAAGTGGAAATTCAAAGAAGGAAATATTCAAAAAAGGGGACAAGTCCCAGATAACATAGGCACTGAAGGCATAAGGGCAATTGAGTCAACTTGCAACAACTACTCCCGGGTCAGCATAAATCAAGGCATCAAAACCACTATCAATTGTTGGTTGATCAAAGAAATGATTGGATGCCATTTTTGGCTGATCATTTACCTTGGCCCCTTATCATTCATTTAGACGATAATCAGCCTGTTTAAGCCTTTCATTGAAACATTTCTTTGATAAAATCCAAAAGTTTCCAAGTATGCTTAAATCAAAAGGACACAAAAATCAAAAGGGTAAACAAAAAGAAAAAAAATATGAAGAAAAAGCAAAAGGAACTAGGGGAAAACCTACTAAAGGGCCCCAACATTATCAAAAGTAATAATTCTCCCTTGAATGGTCAATTGAGAACAAGCTTAAAATGTATTTCATTTCATAAGTCATGCATACAATCAAGAAATAATGGGAGGCCATCAATTGGTCATATTACCTTGTTTTTGATCCACTAACTAACCCTTTGAGTCTATTCTTTGACTAAACCCTAGTTTAAAGAGACAATTTTCAAATCTTTGAATGCCCCCTATAGACACCCCATTTTTGTGCCCCCTTAGTCTTTCTACAGCATTTTGAGCTTCAAGCATGCTTAAGCTAACCTCACGGTCGATTTGGGGTATTTTTGGAATTTTACAAAAGTTGGTGCTCAAGGATCCAAGACCATAGATATGTAGAGCCTAGAAACCCGAACCCAATGACACCATGATCACCCAAATTTGATACCGTTTACCCCTTCATCCTAAGACCCAAAGCCAAAAATGATTCCAATCGTTTGATTTGAGTCATTTTGATCATGAACCTCATTTCACATCGAATCCAAAATCCAAAACCATAGGTACATAGATCCCAAAAATCCAAATCCAACAACACCAAGATCATCTGATTCTGATACCGTTTACCCCTTCATCCTGAGACCCAAAGTTGGAATCGATTCCTGTCATCCGATCAAAGTCATTTTGATCCTAATCCTCATTTAATACCAAATCCAAAATCCAAGACCATAGGTACGTATATCCCAAAAATCTGAATCCAACAACATCAAGATTACCTGGGTCTGACATCGTTTACCCCATCATCCTAAGACTCGAAACTGGAACCGATTCTGATCGTTCGATCAGAGTCATTTTGATCATGAACATCATTTCACATCAAATCCAAAATTTGAGAACATAGGTATGTAGAGTCCAAAAACCCAAATCCAATGACACCAATATCACCCGAGTCCAACACCGTTTACCCCATCATCCTAAGACCCAAAAATGGAACCGATTTCGACCGTCCGATCGGAGTCATTTTGATCATAAACATCATTTCACATCAAATCAGAAATCCAACACCATATGTACGTAGAGCCCAAAAATCCAAGTCCAATAAAACCAAGATCACCCAATTCTGACACCACTTACCCCTTCATCTCAAGATCTGAAGCTGGAACTGGTTTCGAGCGTCTAATCGAGATCATATCTGATCCTAAATCCTATCCTCTAGAAAATCACAAATCCAACACCATAGGTACGTAGAGTCCAAAAATCCAAGTTTGACAATACTAAGATCACCCAAACCCGACACCGCTTACCCCTTTATCTCAAGACTCAAAGCCAGAATCAATTCTAACTGTCTTATCAGGATCATCTATGATCCTAAATCCTATCTCTCAGAAAATCTGAAATCCAACCATGTAGATGGATAGAGCTCAAAATTTTGAGTCCAACGGTATCAAGGTCGTCCAATTTTGACACCATTAGCCCCTCCATCTTGAGACCCAAAGTTAGACTCAATCTAGGCCCTCCATTTAGAATCCTCTTCACAATAACTTCCAACCTTGGGCATTTCACGACCAAAATTTCCTCTCTGCCTCTAGAAACATCTTAAAAATCTAAGACTTGACTAGCTAGAGCCTCCAATCAATCAAGCCAAACACCTGAATTTGGAATGTCTAATTTAGGTAAATTGGTGAAAATTTTCACTCTTTGTCTTGATTGATTGAGAGAATCTCTCACAAAGTTGTCTTGATAGCCCATTCTATCAATCAATCTCCCTCCAAAAACCATTTAAACATTAGCTACTGATCTCCCTTGTCTCCCATCTCATTCCTCCATTCCCCTCTCAAAAAATCTATAAATACTACCCCTTTCTCACATCCTAAACACACAATAAAACCCAGAACAATTACTCTATACTCACTAATATAGAGAATACCCCCTTCATCTCCCAAGCAGCTCCAGCCTTCTCCCACTCACGTCCAAGGCCATCTCTACTCACTCTCCAACATTCTTAGAGCTCCCATCTCATTCCTCCATTCCCCTCTCAAAAAATCTATAAATACTACCCCTTTCTCACATCCAAACCTCTCGATTCACTGAATAATCTCATGGATTGCATCTGATTTCCCTCGCTCTTCTTTATCCTTTTCTTTTTAACTTCTACGTTGTCTTGTAGCTATATACCAATTTTCAAATTCAATGATTGTGTGCATGCATTCATTTTCTTTTCTTTGTTTAAATCTTATAAACCAATTTACAATTTTAACACATTTATCCTTAGCATCGACATTCAGCATCTACATCACTTTCATCTATACTTAGCATTGAACATGTTTTACCCGAAATCCCATCTGTTTTAAACTTTAGAGTAATGACTTTCATCAAATGGGCACGTTTATTTAATTATTTAGTTATTTAGTTTGTTTCATTAGACATCTAATTTAAACCTTCTAATCCGTCCGTTCTTTTTCCGATTCTTTTTTTTTTCTCTTTCTTCTTTTGTCCTTAGTTCAGTACACTTTGTGGTTATTCTTTTTTTTTTTAACTCATTGCACAATTGTCCCTATCAACGTTTACATTTTCAATGGGAGTAGACTCCAAATATTCTCCCTTAATACCTAATTCATCACTTGTGTGCTTTCTTCTCCCTCTTCTCCCTTAATTAATCCATTGTTTTAACTAGTTCAATCCTTTCACCTTCACATTATCACATTATCTAGGGTATTGATTAGTTATTATTTAGCCCCTCAAGCCAATAAACACCACATACTAGCATTGGTCAAAATCATTTAGCTTTTTCATGGTCTAATTGCCCACTAGTTTTTCTAGATAGCAACCCATTCAACATGTAAGTATCCCCTAAGTGTTTTGTCTCTTTTTCTAGTCTTGCATTCTAGAGTACATTTGCATTGCACACCACTAGGATTTCATTAACTTATATTTTCTCACTCAGCCATAGCTTGCATACCTTAACCATTAAACCATTTTCCCTTCTCGAATTTTTTAGTGACTTATACTCCCTTGTATTTTTTTTGTTTACCTTGTCTTAGTACTAATGTGCGTGTTTTCTTTTAATGCCCAAAATTCTTAAGTTTTCCTTGGAAATTGGTGAAATGGAGGCCAGTTTAACCGGGCATGTGTGGGGTGCCTAACACCTTTCCACACCATACCTTGGTTCCTGGACCCTAAGAAACTTATCTCCATTGGACAACGAGTCACCTAGAAAACAAAACATTTTTCATGAAAATCCTAGCTTTTCTTAAATTCCCAATTCCAAAAATTTAGGTGGCGACTCCAAACTCCATATTTCACAAATCCGTCCCCCCTCCGAGTCGGGTAGTCAAACCCCTCAATAAATCAAAAAATAAAGAAAAAAGTCAAAAGGAAAAACTGGGGCAACAAATTGTGGTTTTAGAAAAAAAAAAGAAAAAAGAAAAAAAACTAAAAATGCTAAACATCAATTCTTTGATGTCATTTTGTCCTCACCTCATTCTTCACCCCAATGTAAAGTCCTCCTAAATCAAGAAAGATGCATGGCTCATGACATTGAAAGACATGAAAACATTTCTCATTCCAAGGGAATAAAAAAAAAAAGAAAAGCAAAAATAAGTGTGCTAAAAGCCCTATTTATCAAATCAAGCATTTGAAACCTATGTTAAAAGAATATTTGAGCCTCCAATCTTTTAATTTTGAACCTTGTCCTAAGCCACATTTCGTCCCATCTAATAAGATCTCCTAGATCTTTGGGAGATTAGCAAGTTGACCTTCGATAGACCTTTTTTGTTGATAATGATGGAATCAAGTGCAAGCACCCCAAAAAATATAGAAAAAAGAAAAAAAAGAGAAGAAAAATAGAAGTCAGACCTGAAAACACTAAACTAGGGGCAAGAGAGGAGAAAAAAGAAAGAAAAAAATACATTCCAAACTCAAGGCAAGCATATCAAAGCACAAGAACTTCGATTCAGAAGTCATGAAGATTCAATCTCTATGTGAAGGGGCAACTACCTCTTGCTCGAATATTTTCCTAAAATGAATTTCCAATTAACATCTAACATTTCTAAGATGCATATATCTAAAACCAACAGTGCTTCTATCGTCAACTCTCACACTTCATTGAGGGTAAGTGAGCTCTTTCCAATGTCATTGTTTTTTGGAAGTAAGCTCTAACCATCCACCTAATCTTTGTTTGATTCAAAAAAAGGGGAAAAATGAAAAGCTCAATAACATCATTTTTTTTCATCTAAAGCATCCAAAAATGTTTTCCAAATCGTCCAAAAGTTTTCCTAAAAGTCCAAAATCATCCAAGAATCTTTCACCTAGATTATCTAAGATATTTCATACAAATTTCCTTTATTATCCAAAAATCTTTTATCAAATTTTCTTTCCTCCAAAATTTTGGCATGCACCTACTTTAAAGTTCGTTGCATCATCTATCCAAATCCAAAGTTACCTAATAATCTTTCTGTTCATAATCCTTTTGTGCAAGTTGCTTTCATCTAACAAAAGTCATTAATCATCCAACTTTCTATCATCTAAATCATTCAAAATTTATAAAATCTATCAAAATCCATAAAAAACTTTTGCTTTGTGCAATCCACCTTTGGGCATAATGAATACCCATTGAAATTCATCAAAATCTCTCATTTCGTGTGATAAGCTTTCGAGCATAATCAAATACCCATCAAAAACTTTTGCTTCGTGTAACCATTGTTTCATACGATTTGCCTTCGAGCAAAATTCATAAAAAACTTTCGCTTCATGCAACCCCTACTTCGTACGATCCACGTTCGAGCATAATCAAATACCCATCAAAATTCATCAAAATCTCTTGCTTCATGTGATCCGCCTTCGGGCATAATCTAAAATCCATAAAAAAAAATTCACTTCATACGCACGCCTTTGGGCATTACCGAATACCAATTGAAATTTATCAAAATCTTTCGCTTCGTGCGATATGCATTTGGGCATAAACTAAAATCCATAAAAAGCTTTCGCTTCATGCATCAATCGTAATCTAAAATTCATCAAAATCTCTCACTTTGTGTGTTCCACCTTTGGGCATAATCTAAAATCTATAAAAAAACTTTTGTTTCATGCGACCTTCACTTCGTGTGATCCGCCTTTGGGCATAATCTAAAATCCATAAAAAAATTTCTCTCTGTGCGATCTTCGTTTTATGCATCGGTCATAATAAATTTCATCAAAATCTCTCACTTCATGTGATCTACATTTGGGCATAATATAAAATCCATAAAAAACTTTTGTTTCACTCGACCTTCACTTCGTGCAATTCGCCTTTGGGCATAATTTAAAATCCATAAAAAACTTTCGCTTCGTGCATCAGACTTAATTTAAAATTCATCAAAATCTCTCACTTCGTGTGATTCGCCTTTGGGCATAATCTAATATCCATAAAAAACTTTTGCTTCGTATGACCTTCGCTTCGTGTAAATTTTAGGTAAGAGAGGGAACATGAAAAATATTCTTCAGGGTAAACCAATTATCATTGCAAACTAATGAAGCCGACCCTATATTATTTATAGTTAAACCTGTGTCATTACCAATCTTGACTTGATCTGAACCTTGGTATTCAGATCAAACTTGTAAGTTGTCAACATTTGACGTCATATGATGGGTGGCGCTGGTGTTCGGATGCCAAATTGGATCAAATCCAGATCCAGCCGTAGAGCCATTGTGAGGAACACCACTGTTAAAGGCTGCAAGATCTGCTAGATGCGAACTGCTTTCTCCTTGATATGATAAATCAAACCTTTTTTAACACTACAGTGCAACATGTCCTGGTTTGTTACACAGTTGACAGACAATGTTATTCCCTTTGTTGCGGCCTTGCCTACGGCCTAAGGGTTGACCTCCACGCCCCCTGCCTCTACTACGGTTGTTTCCACCCCTATTTTGATTATAGGAATTCTGAGGGGTCTGAAAATTGTTAGTAGTATTTTTATTAATCATGACAACATTTGCATTAGGATTTTCCCTAGAAAAATTATGTTGCAAAAGCCAGGATTCATGGCTCAAAAGTAATCCAAGGACATCACTAATATTGAGTTGATTTGCATCAGCTCGATTTGTGATGGTGGTAATAAAAGATTCATACTCACTTCTTAAACTAGATAATACGTATAGAACCAGATCTTCTTTTGCTACTAGTTCAGAAACTGTAAAAAGATTATCTACGATGGTTTTGGCCTTCTAGATGTAGTCATTGATAAAGAGATTTCCTTTCTTCAGATTTTGGAGTTGGCGCCTTAATTGTAGCACCATGGATTGAGAATGAGAGGAGAACGATCTTTCTAGAGTACATCAAACTTCAACAGTAGTGGAAAGACCAATGACTTGCGCCAGAACTCCTTTAGTAAGAGAGACAACGAGCTAGCTGAGGACTAGCTGATCTAACTGCACCCAGGTAATGAAGTTTGGATTTGGAATCTGCCTACTGTTGTCATTGGGATATGATATTTCTGCTGGAGAAGGCTTGGTTGAACCATCAACTAGTCCCATGAGTTTGTGAGCTTGAAGTACTGGAAGCAATTGAGCCTTCCAAAGAAGAAAATTATCACCATTTAAGTTTAATGGTGAGATAGTGAGAAATGTTGGGAATCAAACTGAGGATCATGGGTAGAGAAGTAGTTTGGGAGAGGGTTGAGCTCGAACTCATTGCTTCAGAAGCAACAGAGGTATTGTAGGCCATAGGCTCTGATACCAAGTTAAAGTTTAAGAAAAGAACGGTCTTCAAAGAATGGGACGAATTTCACTATGATGAATAACTGTACATGGCTGAATATTTATACAAAATAATAAAGAATAATTTAGAAACAATTACAAGAATAGAAACAGAGAAATAAGGAAATGTCTTCACTAGGAAACTTGCTAAGAAGAGAGTTTCATTTTTGCTCTAATTGATCTCTCTTTGGTAAGAGTCCTCTATATAGTAGTTGGTCCTTCTTTGGTAGGAGATCTAGGGCTCTCTTTGGTAAGAGTGCTGGAGCTCTCTTTAGCATGAAGGCTAGAGCTTTCTTTGGTAAGAGGGGAAGAGTTATGGTTGGTCGACCTGGGGTTGGCCAGCTCCTCAATAGCAACCAAGTGATCACGTCGGGTTAGCCACCCCGAGTTCTCTGTGTATTTCTTCCTTGTAGTTTGACCAGCCAACTAGGTGAGCCACCATCCAGCTAGGAGTTACCATATCACTCACCATCACAACCCATTACTAATAATTGGGTGGACAACTTTACCAATATGAAAAAAATATTATCCTTTACTTTTTGAAAAGCATATTAAATTCTTTAACTTGATAACCATGTACTAATTTATAAGTTTAAATTCTTGCAAAAGACTAATATGTTTAAATTGATAATAGTAGTAGCAATAGTAAAATTATGAAATCCATTGGAACTCCCTTTAAAAAGTTGTAAAAAATTGTATATGTTACATGAATGGTGTTTTGCCAATCCATCCTATTTAAAGCCTTATCTACAATTAAATTATTAGTGTTTAAACCATTTCTTACTACAACCCATGTTCTTTTTGGTCTATCCCTTTCTCTTTTATCCCCTTCAATTATTATTAGTTATTCATAGTTTAATAAATAACAATAATCATTAATTAAAATAACAAAATCCACTTAAGCTAATATCAGTACTAAGAACTCCTTTTGGAAGGCTCTTACATTGGTTTATTAAGTTGCATTGATTGAGTTACTTAGGAGGAATTCCCTAACAAATTTTAATTTGTAAAAGAAATCCTAGTCTTATAACTAACATGGGCAAGTTTGTTTGCCCTAGTTCTAGACAAATATTATTACGCTTAGGGTATGGGTTGAGTTGGGCCAAACAACCTTGAAAATTATTAATACATTATCAAAATTTTGCTCAAGATATTTTACTTTTTTTAGTCCATTGGTCTACACAACGGGGGTAGCCCATCTCTTATAGCTACTTTGGCAACAATAATAATATTTTTTATATAAAAATAGTTAAAACCAAAAGGTAATGCATGCATAGGTTGTACTCAATTTGGTTTGGTCCAATTAAAATGTCACATTGCTCTTAGGGTGCAACTTGGGCAAGTTGGGTTAGGTTGAGGGTCAACCCAAGCCCAACCTCAAGTCTTATGCCTCGATTTTGAGCTTTTATTAATTTAATTATGACTACAACCTAATTTTATATATTTACTAATATATAAGTGTTTTAAATATTTAAGTAATATTTATAACAAATTATAACATTTAATCATCAATAAGATAAAAATAAATAAAATAGAACATTAACAAATAATACGAAAAATAATTAGCAGTATTATTAAAATAATTAATATAATTAGTCTAAATTACTAAATTATTAAATTATTTTTATAATAAATTTGTAAAATAAAGATTAATTATTTTAAAAACATTGATTTTTTATAATAGTTATAAGTTTCTGTTATTTTATTTTCCCTTGACAAGTCTCGTGCATCGCACGGGTCTTCGTTAGTATTGGAGTATAGAAGGATTAATGGTGTTAGACTAGGCCTATCTTATTCTTTTAATCTAATAGTTTCTTAACTCTGCATGTTAGACGAAAGAAAACAAAGCATAAAAAAAACTTTCTTTGTTTTTTTTTTTTCAAGCTAAACGAAATGCATTACTTTGGAAATAGAAAGTTTACATGCCTTTTTTGTCTAGAGTTGAATTGGACTGTAATTTTAGATTTATATGCCGAATAAGCAAAAGTATAAGCTGCCTGCTTGTCTTCTTTATTTACATGGACAAAAGGTACTTGGTTGAGTCTTTTCATTAATGCTGTTATTCTTGGCTGATGTAGGTGTTCGATCCACAATGTGGGCTTTACATGGTTTTAGCTTGTTGATGTTGTGGGTTGAAGCTGCTTCCAAGCTAGATACTAGTGCACTTAGTAGGGACCAATGGCCCAAAAGGTGCTCCTTTGCAAATAATTTATTGGCTTTGTATTTGTCGGATGATGAAAGAGTGTCTTGTGCCTCCTTTGTCTCGTCATAAGAGCCATCTATTTGAAGAGAGAAGTAGTCAACTAGGTTGAAACTTTCTTGTGGTTGGGGTATTGGTGGATCTTGGGGTTGTTGAAATGGGAGGAAAGTTTTCCATTTGTTAATGATTTCTGATGGTGTGGATTCTTGCTTCTCATATTAAGTAGAGCAAAATAATGCCTTTTCCAAGTGTTGTGAGGGCATCTGCTTTAATTTTTAGCTCTGCTAAGAGTTTCTCATATTAGACTTGTATAATTAGGTGCATGGATTGATTTGGAATTTTGCTTGGGTCTAGGCCGACTCGTGTTGCGCACCAGATTGCCTCTGCGAATGGACATTAAAAAAGCATGTGGTGTGCTGACTCTATTGGATGTCACAAAGAAGACAACCTAGATCTGCGGTTGGAAGCCAATGCTTACATTCGTTTCTTGTGAGTAGACCATCCCAAAGTAATTTCCATGTGAATAGTTGGAATCGTTGGGGAATTTTGAGCTGCCAAAGTGATTCCAGTTGAAGAACATGCTTGAGGGTGTTGCCTCCTTTGTTGTGAAGAAGTGGTAGGCTGAGCCGACAATGCGACTACCTGACTTGGTGAGCTTCCAGGTAGGCATGTCTCTTGTGAGCTCTTGATTTAGAGATAAGGTTAGGACATGAGGTATTGAGTTTGGGTCCAAAACCTGGTTTATTTTCTCAATGTTCCATGTCCCGTTCGGCGTTAGTAAGTCTTTGATTGTCATGTTAGGCTGTGTGGGTTGGTTTGGATTTGGGGATGGGATTCTACTACTAATTGTAGGAACCCACAGGTAGACTTGTTGATGGGCTGTGCCAGGCTTTGCCTCTATATTAACAGAATACGTTCAGGCCTGAGTCTGACCCTCATATAATGAAAGCTGTTTTATTTATACAAAAAAACTTCAAAACCTAAAAATATAATGAAAAGTCTCATTATTACTTGAAAAAAGAGAAAAAAATAAAGAAAAATATTATATATATATATATGCTTTTTTATTATATAAAATATATTTTTATTAATACAATACATTATCAAGTTGGGCTCAGGCTTTCTCACCACAAAAAAATCGGGCCCAATATTTTAGGCCCGAGCCCGAGCCTACAAGCCTGAAATCTTGTCCAAGCCCAACATAAATCGGGTCAGGCTACTCGGCCCAGGTCTACCCACGGGTCATTAAATATAGCTATATTCAAACCATCTTTTATCAATCATATGATGTTCGATTTTATCTTATTGAGTAATTTTCTTTTTGCGCCTCCACCAAGGAGAAGATCCACCTCTGTTTGTAGCAGCAAAAATACTTGGGTTTGTGAAATATTTAGTTTTCATCTACGTGCTCCATAGGCTATTTGGGAAGGTGAGAAGTCTTCAAATCTATTTCGAAAATAATGCCTTGTTTATGTGGCTGCTATTTCTGAGACCCAAGTCTCCTTGTACCTTTGGGAGACAAATTTTTTGCCATGGGATGGTATGTATTTTGGCGTTCCGTTGTGTATCCCACCAGACGTCTCTTGCTAATTTTTCCAAGATTTGGTGTGTTTTCTTTGGAAGTATGATGGTGACCATTTGGTATATGGGGATTGCCTCCTCGCAGCTCTGACATATCTTAGTCTTGAAGAGTTCTTTTTTTTTTTATTTTTTCTCTATAGATTGTTTTGTTTTCTGTACTTATGGTTGTGTTTTAATGAATTTTAATTTACTTAAAAAAAAGAAAGGGCCAAATTTCTTAAACTAACCCTAAGGTTTAGTTAATTAACTAACTCTATCCCTACTGTTTGACTATTGTCTTAAGGTATCCCTACCATTTCTAACAATTGACTAGTTCTACCCTTGTCGTTAACTTTCGTTAATATTCCGTCAAAATCCATACACATGTGACACCACGGTTATGGAATTTTAATTCACGATCAGGATGCATTCCCCTTGTACTTTAAGGTTATAAAATTCTGATCTGGACTGATTGGTCATTCTCCTAAAATTATGGCTTTATAGGTTATGGAAATGCCTCCTGCACTTTGAATTGGCAAAGAAACAAACCTGGGATGCCGCTTTTGGGTAGCGTTCCCCTTCAAGCTTTGCCAACAATAGAGGATTACCCATCTCTTTGAGAGTTGTTGCCACCTTTGCCATTTGGGGCATCAGCTTTGTTTTCCAGCTTTAACCCTAAGGTTTAGGAAATTAAGTAACTATATCCCTATTGCTTCAGTATTGTATTGTTTTAAAGTATTCTTACTGTTTCTTACAATTGTTACCTTTACCGTTTTATAATATTTTTAAAACCCAAATTTATCTGTCACTCTCTTTTTTCCCCTTGTTCATTCCTGTTTAATCACCACCATTGCAACTCATTGCTACGGACCCCTCTATCTCCGGCCTCTTTCTCTCTCTCCTTCTTTCCCTTTGTTCTCTCTCCCCTGTTTCAACATCTCCACCTTCGACTCCTCTCACTCACTCACACACTCACTCGGAAAAGTTGCCCAAATCTGCGGAAGGTTGAAGTTGTTTCACCCCTAATTATTTACACGCACATTAAACGTAAAAATCAAGCGTCCCTTTCTTTCTCCCTTTCTTATTATTTCTCTTCCATCACACCAGAGCGTAGAAGTGGAACCTCGTTATAATAGAACGAAAGAGAGAGAGGGGTCTGAAATGATCGGCGATCCACTACCTTCATTGCCCATTTGCCCTCAACATCTGAAAGGTCGAACAACTTTCCCAGGGAGATCGTATTTCGGTCTTCAAAGCAAATCACAGGCGCTCGAACCAATGGAGGTAAAGAGCAGACCGAGTTGGGAACATGTGATTAATTAGCCAGCGAAAGCAGGGACGACGGGTGCCACAAACCTGAAGTGACCCACTACATCAGCATGCCACGTGGTCCACTTAGCCACCGAAGCTCCTTATGCCAAGCTTGCATTTCAAGTAGAAATTATTTGAATAAAAAGTGAATCTTTGTAGTTGAGAGATTTTACTGATTATTAGTTTTCTTTTCGTTATTTCTGTTCCTGCTTTCCAGATATTTTTTCTCTGAGAATTATTGTACCCAACCGATTATATAAGGTTGGCTTCTTATCAATAAAGGAATGAGCATCTGCACCACTTGAAGCTTGTATTCTCAACCTTGTGGACCCACAAGTTGCCTGTTAAACAAGAAAAGTGCCAGTTCGGTCAGACTCAAATCAGGTATCTTGGTCATGTCATAAGTGCTGATGGAGTGGCCTTGGATCCAAAAAAGGTAGCAGTAATGGTAGGTTGGCCCAAGCCCAACACTCTAAAAGCTATTCGTGGGTTTCTAGGGCTCATTGGGTATTACCGAAAACTTGTACAGGATTATGGAAAGGTGGCACGTCCACTTACACAGATGCTGAAAAAGAATTGCTTTGTTTGGACAGAGGCAGCTGAGAAGGCTTTCCTGCAGCTCAAAAATGCCATGACTAAATTACCGGTGTTGGCAATGCCAGATTTCTCTCGACCTTTTGTGGTAGAGTGTGACGCCTCAGGGATGGGAATCGGAGCGGTGTTAATGCAGCGGGGACGACTCATAGCATTTATAAGTCATGCCTTACAAGGGAAAAACTTGTTATTGTCTACTTACGAGTTACGAGAAGGAGGTTCTAGCTTTGGTGTTTGTAGTACAGAAGTGGAGACACTACCTCTTGGACCGGAAATCCATTGTCAAGACAGATCAGCAAAGTATCAAGTTTCTTTGGGAGCAAAAGATTACAACCCCCGCCCAACAGAGATGGCTCTACAAGTTGATGGGCTTTGATTTTTCTATTGAGTATAAGAAGGGGGTAGAAAATAAAGTTGCAAATGCCCTCTCTTGAAGGACTGAAGTTGAAGCGAATGGGAGTCAATGTATGGCATCTCTAGACCCATACCCCTTTGGATCGAGCTCATTAAAGAAGAACACAAATCCAGCCCAAGAATCCAGCGTTTAGTACAATTTTGTGAAGCAAGAGAAGCTGTGGGCCCATGGGAGATAAAGGATGGCTTACTTTTTTTCAAGGGACGGATATACTTAGATGGAGATTTTACATTAATTTCCCAAATCTTAGCTCAATTTCACCAAGCCACTCATGAAGGATATTACAAGACCTTACAACGACTCGGGTCCATTTTTTATTGGAAGCAAATGTGGCAGCATGTACAAGAGTACATTAAGGCATGTGACACATGTCAACGTACTAAAGAGGAGCAATCACAACCTGCAGGTCTACCTCAACCACTTCCAATTCCTATCCGAATCTGGACGGATATCTCAATGGATTTCAATTGAGGGTTTGCTGATTTGTCATGGAAAGTCAATAATTCTTCTAGTGGTGGACCGCCTTAGCAAATATGCACACTTTATGGGACTGTCACACCCCTATACGGCCCGGGGAGTAGCTCAACTGTTCTTTGATCTCATCTTCAAGCTCCATGGAATGCCACAATCAATAGTAAGTGATCGTGATCCCACCTTTACCATTCATTTTTGGCGTGAATTGTTCTCTCTACATGGCACCCACTTCAATTTAAGTTCAGCCTACCACCCACAATCGGATGGGCAAACTAAGCCACCAACAGAACATTAGAGATGTATTTGAGGTGTTTTGTGGGCTCTAAGCCCAAAAGCTGGTGTAAGTGGTTATCATGGGCTGAATATTGTTACAATACTAGTTGGCATTCCACTATCAAACAAACCCCTTTTGAAGTCGTGTATGGCAGAGCACACCACCCACGTTGATTCCATACGTTCCTGGTACAGCAAGAACTGAAGCTGTTAACCAAGCCCTTATTGATAGGGATCAATTGGTAAAGGAGCTACAACTCAAATTACATGAACCTCAACAAAGGATGAAGAGTTTGTATGATAGACACCACAGGGAGGTACAGTTCACAGAAGGGGAGTTTGCATTTTCTGAAGCTCCAACCCTACAGGCAAGGGTTGGTGGAAGTTAGGCGCAACCTCAAACTCTCTCCCCGGTATTTTGGGCCATACAAGGTGTTGCAACGTATAGGCCTTGTAGCCTACAATTGGACCTGCCAAAAGAATAAAAAATTCATCCAGTATTCCATGTGTCTCAGCTGAAGCGCCAGTTAGGTCCCACAGTTCAAGCTCAACCCACTCTACCTGTGCAGCTAGGAGCTAATATAGACGAAGGCATTCAGCCCCAAGCCATATTAGAACGATGCACTCTCAGAGGACGAGAAGAAATACTTATCCATTGGAAAGGGAAGTCCCTTGCGGAATCCACCTGGGAGAGTGTTGAATTTATCACCAAACAATTTCCAAAATGGGCCCATGGGGACATGGGCCAACTCAAGGGAAGGGAGCTGTCACAGACCTGAAGTGACCCATTACATCAGAATGCCACGTGGTCCACTTTGCCACCGAAGCTCCTTATGCCAAGCTTGCGTTTCAAGTAGAAATTATTTGAATAAAAAGTGAATCTTGGTAGTTGAGAGATTTTACCGATTAGTAGTTATCTTTTCGTTATTTCTGTTCCTGCTTTTCAGATATATTTTCTCTGAGAATTATTGTACCCAACTGATTATATAAGGTTGGCTTTTTATCAATAAAGGCATGAATTTTATCCCAATCAACTGTGTAGGAGGAAGGGTAGCTTCGAACTGACCTACGAGTTTTCTCTATCTCGCCAAAGTAGGGAAGAAGAAGTTCACTTCTCCATCGCTAATTGCTGGCTTGGGGAAAACAACGCAGGTTGAACGACCGTCACACACTCAATTGCATGAGCCCGTGACAGCGGGAGAGGCATCAGAGAGATTTTATTTCCAAGATAGAAACCCCAACCTGAAGCGAGTTCAGTTGCCGAAGGGCAACTGGAGAAACTCTCAAGAAGATTGCGCTCGTGAAAGGCGGAAATAGAGCAGTTCCCGTGTGCGTTCCCCCACCTGTCACCTTTGGCCCCTCTCAAACAGGTGCTTTCTCAGATCTGCGACAATTGCAACTCTGAACCCAGAACTAAA
This sequence comes from Nelumbo lutea, assembly GCF_056320005.1. Classification (NCBI taxonomy): domain Eukaryota; kingdom Viridiplantae; phylum Streptophyta; class Magnoliopsida; order Proteales; family Nelumbonaceae; genus Nelumbo; species Nelumbo lutea. The sequence continues at coordinate 200,291,552 of NC_142684.1, read as the reverse complement.
TCCAACAGAATTAAAAGAAAGAAAAAAAAAATCAAGCCAAACTGTAATATTCCCACTATTATTTTAAAGCAAAGTTCGGAAATGCATGACTCGGGTTAGAACTACTTTTGGGACCTGGGCAAGAGCACTACCATTAAACGAGAGGAGACACATACTACAACGCAAGGAAGGTTGTGGAGTCCATTGTCGATGGTCAACCGTGATAATCGAAGGAAGCAGAGGTTTTTGTTGCGCCCCTGTTGTCAAAGTACTCCTAGTGTCCGTTAACGAAGGATTAAAAAGATTATTCTGCCTATCATTATTCTTTAAATTTTCAAAATCTAGAAAAGGAGGGACGATTCCAAGTGGAACATGTCGTCGACCTCTTTGAAGTGCAGAGGTAGAGAAGGGATCTATTTCTTCCTCTATTTTTTTCTCCTGTATTTTAGGTTGTCTCCTACATTGAAAGCTGCTGGGAAGTGTTTCTGGAGGAGAGGGACGATTTCAAGTAGGAGCATATCGTTGACGTCCTTCAAGTGGCAGACGTAGAGGAGGTGATAAGTCTCGGTCTGGGTGACGAAGTTGACGAAGCCGACGGCATTGATGACGAGCTCCTCGTCGTCTTAAGAAAGCCTCTGTTTTCACCCCCTAACCTACATGCACATTAAATGATGACGATGACGAACTCTATAATGGGTTTGATGATGAACGAACAAACCCATCAAAACTTTTTCACTTACTCACCCTTCACCTGATTGCAGCTCTCAATCAGGTCGAGGTCCCCAGCTCTCAATCTGGTCAAGAATTGAAACAGCTGGTTGCCCCAAACGATACACTCATAACCTGTTTAATTTTCAGGTAAATTTAATCTGTCACCCAATGATTCCGAACAGAGTGTTGCCTTGTAGGGAGAGAGAGAGGGAGGATGAATGTTTATTTTGCAGATTGTATGTTTGATACAAGTGGGAAGAACTTGGGGGTCAGACCAGAAAGATACCGTGATTTTACGAGCTGAAGAAGATTTTCTCCGGTACTTAGATATATGATGGATGATCCCCAATCCCCATATTCCACAAAGCCACAGGCTCCCCTATTTTTAATGGAGGTATATATTCACAATTGAACTGACTTTCACCGTTTACCAAAGTTGTTTTTATTTGTTAACGCTTAAATAAAAAATGGGCTTTATTATAAAAAGCCTATGCACCAGCCGGGAATCGAACCCGGGTCTGTATCGTGGCAGGGTACTATTCTACCACTAGACCACTGGTGCTTTGATACAAACTTTGACTAGAAATTTTTATAAGATGATTTGTTGTTTTTTTTTTTGAATAACATACGTTGGTTATAGACTAGGTCATTTGTCAAATTCTTGATGGACCCGAACCGAAACAATGTAAAATGTTTATGGGCCGACCAATCGAGCCCAAAGAACGTCCCGTGAACGGATATAATTGATTCATTTCATCTAATCCAATACTCCAAATAAATCATACCACCTTATATAGGCATAGTGAATAATTAATTGTTCAACAGGAACTTCTCTTGCATTAAAACTAAATAGGAATGTAATCGGGGTCAGATTTGGGTCAATTTGAAATATCAGGCTTTGGAATACACCACATCACATCCCATTTTTCCCAACTGGAACATAAGATTTTAATGGTGGATTCTGAAACAAATTTTAGTGTGGTCCAAATTTGATGATATACTCCCCTACGTAGCTCAAACCAAAACATGTCTCGGTGTAAAATAACACATTTTTCTATGGCATGTTTTTGAACCACAACCAAACTCTTGGGCCAAGCCATAACCAAACCCAGATCCACACCGAGAGTTCTAATGATGTGTGTATTCCCATATATGAATTTTATTTTATTTTTTAGATTAAAAATGTAAACAAGGTTATGTGTAATCGTCTCTGTAACCAATCGCAAATGAACACACAAGCCTCGTGTTAAGGTTTCCCTACTCACGAGGAGAAAGCCACATTGAGCAATGGGTGTTGGTAAGGTATTCACGAGGCATTTGGGCTAAGTATAGTGAAATCGCGGTTGATCATACCCCATTTTACGAGGGCGAGAGTAGTCCATGGGATTGTTTTTTGCAAACACTGCAAATGAATTGATCCCATGTACATCAGAACTTGATGCTATCCTCCACCTCAAAGACCATTCTATCCCGTGATGGTTGGATCCTGCAGCAATTGGTTCTCCTGGTTGCCAAGTGTCATGTCTCATGACAATTGACATCATTGTGCTCCACAGTAGTTTGTCTCGTGTAGACCTGTTCATGGGCCGGTAGTTGATGGCATAGCCTGGCCTTGACCCTTCAATGACATCATGACATGTGGCATGATAGATCATTGCATGACATTTCAGCGTTATATTAACAACTATAGATCTCATTAAGTCAATGAGTACTTCATATATAGCTCAGGCACTTTGGGAGAGCGGCTAGCAGCACTTCGTCTAAGGCCAACCTATGGTTCCTCATTAGTATCGGTCCAATGGACATTGGCATGAGGAGCGACCTCCCCTGAAGAACTTACCGACCTGACTGAGGTCCATGTGGTGACCTACAAGACATGCTCGTTGATCTCCTTTGCGTGCATCTTATCACTCCCAGGTCCTCCGAAAGTCAACTCCCGCATCGATTATGTGAAACTAGTTCTTAATGAGATCAGTAATTGAGGTGCGCAATATAAAGGCAGCCCCATTTTCTAAGAAAGGGGTGCACAATTTAGCTCTCACAGTTTACTAGTTCTTAAGTTCTCTCTTTTTTAGCTCTCTAAAAACTACTCGCTAATAGTGTAGATCGGCACACTCCTCAAGGTACTACTACGCTCCGAATTGGTAAGCTTTTTAATAAATAATCTAGATGTTTTTGTCTAGTCGGCCACCAACATGCCTAGCATAGACCCCTCTGTGCTAACCCATAAATTGAATGTAAACCCCTTAGTGAGATCAATAATAGAGGTAAAGGAACTCCACTAAGGAGAGGTACAAAATTATAGATGAGGAGGACAAGGAGCTCCTTGCGGCGTGAGGGAGGTTGAATATCCAAGATGGATTGCCAACCCAGTTCTCATAAGGAAGGCCAACGAGATTCCTAGTTCCCACCCCCCAAGATAGACTACCTAATAGATGCGTCCTCGAGGTTTGAACTATTGAACTTCATGGATGCATACTCTAGTTATAACCAGATCTAGATGGATCTTATTGACCAAGAGAAAATGACCTTCGTGACTGATAGGACTGTTCATAAGAAGGCCTAACCCATTCAAACCAACCAACCTAGACCGACCCAACCTGAGTCGGTCAGGTTATCTTCAGCACTGATCGGTTTCAGGTTGTAAAATATCATAAACCGATGAGGCCAATCTAGACAAAAGTCAGGCCATCCTAGATATGCGACCTCGTAGGAGAACCAAGACTTTGAATGGACTGAAGACTGTCAGCTCGTGTTTGGCGAGATGAAAAGGTACTTAAGGTACCTAAGCTCGTGTTTTGCTAACTTGGAGACAGGCCAAAACTCTACTTCTCCACGAGTGACAAGGTAGTCAGCTCAATCCTAATTTGCGAGATGAACAGAGTGTAGCAACCTGTCTGCTATGTAGGTAAAGTCCTGCATGTCGCCAAGACTAGATATCGCAACATAGAAAAGCTGGCCTTCGCCTTGGTATTGGTAGCCTGGAAGCTGCTCCCTTACTTTCAAGCCCACACCGTGGTAGTCTTAACCTATCGACTTCTGGGGAAAGTTCTTTAGAAGCTCGAGGTCTCAAGAAGGCTAAAGAAATGGGAAATTTAGCTTAGTGAGTATGATATCTGGTTTTAACCACACCTAGTGATCAAGGCGTAGGTCCTGACTAACTTCGTCACCGAATGAACGTTCAGCACGCCGACCCATGAAGTTGTTGAGCCCATGACCACCTCGAAGGCATCAACCAGTGTGGCACTCGACCTGATGTGGGACAATGAGCCCTGAATCCTACATGTGGACAGTTCATCCAACCAATGTGGAAGCGGAGTTGGATTGATCCTCTAAGAACTAGCAAAATGAAACTGGAGTACGCTCTCTAATTCATGTTCCAAGCCTCAAACAACAAAGCTGAGTATGAGGCGTTTATATCCGAGCTGTCCCAAGCAAAGGATATCAGTGCAAAACACCCCGTCGTCTGCAACAACTTGCAGTTGGCCGTCAACCAAGTAAATGGGTAATGTGAGGCCTAGGAGCCCGCCATGTTGGCCTACCTGGCCAAGGTTAGAGAGCTCCTGCCCAACTTCCACACTTAGTACATCCAACATATCCCAATGTCCGAGAACACCGAGGCCGATGCACTCTTGAAGCTGGATGGTGTAACAGACATCACGAAAAAAACTATCTACATCGAAAACTTGCCACAGCCAAGCCTCAAAAGAGTGTCAGAAGAGGTCACTCCCATCATGGCTGCGAAGCCAAGCTGGATAAATCCACTTGTTGATAATCTGCGCCATGAGACCCTCCCTAAAGATCGTAATGTGGCATGAAGGGTAGAGTGATAGTCCTCTCGCTATATGGTCATTGGCGGGCAACTATATTACAGGTCGTTCACACTCCCCTACTTGTGATACTTACGTTTGACCGAAGCAGGCCAAGTGCTACAAGAGATCCATGAAGGTCTCTACGATGGGCACTTGGGGGGAAAAGCGCTAGACCAAAAGGCACCGCAACAAGGATATTACTGGCCGACGATGAAGGTATATGCCACCTAACTCATGTAAAAATGTGATAGATGCTAGCGTCACTCCAACATACCCTGACAGCCCACTAACGACCTAAGGTACCTGACTAGTCCGTGGCCAATTGCATAGTGGGCGATTGATATACTTGGTCCCTTTCCGTCAGCAATTGGGCTGAGAAGGTTCTTGGTTATTGCAGTAGACTACATCACTAACTGGTTAGAGGGCAACCCACTAATCTCTATCACAGCTCAGAACTTGCAAAACTTCCTCTAGAGAAACATCATCTACTGCTTCGAGTTGCCATGCATGTTGATCTTAAACAACGGAAAGCAGTTCAAAGGCATCAAGTTCTAGAATTAATGCGCCAAGATGGGGATTCAACAAAGTTTCACCTTAGTAGCTCACCCTAAAACCAACGGGTAGGCCGAAGTGACCAATAGAGTGATCTTGCGAGGCCTCATAGCTCGACTCTCTCAAGCTAAGGGTTTATGGGTGGACAATCTTCCCAGTGTTCTGTGGACGATCTTCCTAGTATTCTGTGGGCCCAAAAGTCACCATCCTTCACATGCAGTTCACCCTAAACCCTAATTTAAAATCTGGATAGCAAGATTCTTTAGGGAGCCCCACATTTGGTTCAAAAGTATGCTGAATTTTAGGGAAGCTTGTGGGTTTTCTGGTTATTTAATTAGGTCCTTGCAAGAGTAAGGGGAGCTTCCCACCTTCTCACCTCTTACCTGGCTAACCAAAGGAAGTGGTGTAATTCCAATTGACCTAAGAGGATTCACATTGATTGAACCACTAGTTTAGGAAACCCTAGGTCAGTCCATAAGTCGTGTATGTGAATTGTTTGCATTTTTTTAAATATAAAAGTTCAAAATTGAATTTAAATTTCAAAATCTGAATTTGAATTGAAATTTCAAGAAAAAGAGAGAAAATAAAAAAATAAAAAAAAAATCAAATTTGAGTTTAACTTTCAAAATTTAAATTTTAAAATCCAAAATTTGAAATTAAAATTCAAAAATTTTAAATTCAAATTCCAACAAGAAGAAAAAGGAACTTCTGAGTTGTATGTTGGGAAGGAGATCTCTAAGGAGAGAAACTATAGAACCCATACCAGAAATAGAGAGATGCCTCCATCACCAATAACACAACCAAATGGCTGGAATCAATGATGCCCAACCTAGAAAGTTGAAGGAATACTTCACTCCAACCCAATATAACCCTTCATCTTAAATGCAGTTGCCAGATACTCAAGCCTTACAGTACGAGATCAAGTTAAACACAACCCAGATGCTCCCCTCTTTCTGTGGGAACCCCAGTAAGGATCCATATAAACACATAGACGAGTTTCTGGAAATCCGTTCTACTATAAGGATCTAGAACTTCAATGATGATGCCCTTAGATTGACTCTTTTTCCCTTCTTGAAAGATAAGGCCAAACATTGGTTGGGAACTACTTGGGCAGAAATGCAACAAGAATTCCTTATAAAGTCCTATCCTATAGGACGAACCAATACCACGAGAAGAACCATCACTGGATTCACCCAAACACCAGGTGAACAAATTCATGAGGCTTGGGAGAGAATGAAGGAGTTAATGAGAAGATGCCCACACCATGGCCTGTCTAAGTGGCAAATTGTACAAGCCTTCTATGAAGGTTTGACGGATCAATACAGGCAAATGGTAGATGCATCCTATAGGAGGAATTTTTGAGCAAAAGTGAGGATGAAGTGTATGTGCTTTCTGAGACCTTGAGTGAAAACTCCATCAATAATAATGCATCCTTGTATTCCTCTAAAAGGCTAGTGGGACCCACAAAGAGGGCAAGGCTCTATAAAGTTTGGAATAATACAGAGCCCGAGACAAGAATGGACTGGAATGCCATCTCGAGAAAATTGGACAGGGTAGATCTTCTAGTCCAGAAGCTTGATAAGTTTTTTACCTTTAACCAGCAATCGGGCCCATCTACACCATATCCTGAAGTTTGCTCCATTTGTACCAGCCCAACCCACCAAGTTGATGATTGTCCCACGGTGGCCCAAATTTTGCCATTTATCCAAGAACGGGTTCAGGTAGGCCAGAGTTTCTCAAGGCCCAACAATGATCCATTCTCAAATACTTACAACCCTGGGTAGAGAAATCACCCTAACTTTTCTTGGAGGACACATCAACCCAATTCACAGCCCCAACAATATCATCATCCATTTAACTCCATGGCCTAGCAATTTCAGAGGCCACAAGTACAGAACCAATTCTAGTAGATGTACCCTAGGAACCAACCGGCCCAACTGTATCAAGCTTACCCTCAACCTCCTCAGACCCATACAGTAGATGACCAATTCATGCAGCTTCAGCATCTAATCCTAAATTGGCAGCAGTCCATTGCCAGATTAGAAAGCCAAATAGGACAGCTAGCTGAAGCTAATGCGAGGAGAGAAGTAGGGCAATTATTGAGTCAACCGGTTGCATACCCTAGGAATCAGCTACCGGGTCTTCCTCCACAACAAATTCAACCACCTCCTAAGAACCCTCAGTTTGAAAATGCCAAAGCTATTACAACCTTAAGGAGTGGGAGAATTTTAGAAGACTCGTATAAGGAAAAGAAATTGAAGAAGAAGAAAAGGAGCAGGAAGACCCTAAGTTGGGGGGAAAAGAAGAAAGAAAGGAAACTTTAGAAGAAGAACCTTTAGTGAACCAACCTGTGGTCCCCTTTCCAACTGCACTCACAACCGGGCCATTGTGAAAGAAGAAAGAGATTCACAATGAAGAGATTAGGGAGCTCTTCAAACAAGTCCATATTAACATCCCTCTCCTCGATGCAATTCAACATGTCCTGGCCTATGCCAAGTTCTTGAAAAATCTATGCACTCAAAAGAGGGAGCCACGAGCAGCCTCACAAAAAGTGATGCTCTCGATAGACATTAGTGCGGTCCTCCTAAACCAACTACCCTGAAAGATGAAAGACTCAGGTGCTCCTCTCATAAGTTGTGTCATCTTTGGAATCACCTTCGGGCCCTATTAGATCTTAGGGCTAGTGTAAATCTGCTTCCGTCCATTATCTATGAAAGGTTTAGGATCGGCGAGTTAAAACCTATCCTGGTAATTCTACAACTAGTTGATCAACCGGTCAAGACTCATCGAGGTGTTATCGATGATGTCATTGTCAGGATAGAGAATTGTTATTTCCCTGTAGATTTTGTTGTCTTAGATTGCCGTTTCTAGCAATGACCAATGCAAAGATTAATTGTAAATTGGGAGAAATGGACATTTCATTTGAGGAGCAGAAGGTCCAGTTAAATGTTTTTAGTGCCTCTAATTATCCAAATCTAGGGGAAGATGAGTGCAACGTGGATATAGTGAAAGATCTTTTGGATAACTTGTCTACCCCTTGGTTAGCCCAGTCTGAGCCCTGTTTGTATGAAGAAGAAGTAAGTTTGAGAGTCCGGATGGAAGAAGTGAATGAATGTGTTTGGCTGAAGACGTTAAACTTAGTGCTGGTTGGAAGGCAACCCAATGTAGTTTTTAGTGTTTTTGCTATTAGGATTTGAGTTTTTTTTTCTCTTTTTCTTTTTTTTTTATTCGAGATCAAGTGGCAAACCTTGAACCCCTCAAGAAAACCCTATTGATTGTTCCCTTTGGCCCAAGTCCTTTTTTGCGTCAGCCTAGTCATGCCATTGGGGACAATGGCACTTAATTTGGGGGGTAAAGAAAGAGAAAAAAATGAAATTTAAAAAAAAAAATTGAGAAGCTAAGCCTTTAAATATGTAGAATTAATTTTTTTTTCTATTAAAAGAGATTCCCAAATTGAAAAAGTTGAGGAAACTGATAAAAGAATATTAAATTTTGTAAAAATTGGTAGTAAGTGATAGGAGTAGAAATTGGTCTTATTTGAATATTGTCGAAACCATTTAGAAATTGAAAAATACTCCTAGGTTTGCCCCTGTCAAGATAAGAAGAGAAAGATGGAGAAATTAGACAAAAATTCATCAAATTGTAGAAATAGTGGACTGCCCTGAACAATGTTGCAGAAAAAGAAAAAAAGGTCAATGGACACCCTAGACTTAGTAACCGGGTCTTTTCACCCAAGTCATGTGTCGAGATTCACATCAAACGGAAAAGGGAATGCCAAAGACAATCACTTAACACTCAGTAATCGGGTCTCTTTACATAATGCAAGTGTCAAGATTCGCGTAAAATGGTGGAAGGTAACAATAAAAATAAGTGTGTATATCAAGTTCAGGGGTAGAAATTCTTATACCCACCTTATTTCAAAAATCAATCTTAGCTTATCGAGATAGTCTGCAAATGGAAGGGTATATAAGATTTTTAAGCCAAGTTTCTGTAATATTCAAAGCAAGACAGTTTTACCCCTTAAGCCCATTACCGATCTATACAAAGTTTGAGAATTCTGAAATCAGGATACTTGGCTAATTTTGTCAGGGATGATCTTACAATGGGAATGATTTCTTTACTTAGTGTAATTTTAAGACTACATTATTAAGGGACTAGCAATGGTTAAGTTGGGGGGTGTGATAACTCTGTAGTTTGATGCTTTAAGGGCATCATTTTCAGGGGTATTTTCAGCCTTAGAATAATCAAAATGTCCCATTTTCCCAGTTAAATTCAATATTGTGACATCTGACGGTCTCTATGCAAATTTTGGAGAAAACTAGGGAGTTTCAAGGCTGAAATGTAGTTTTTTGGAAGCTAGTGTGAAGTCCAGTTAAGAGAGGGGGTGTTTTTGTGAAAAACTAAGCACAGGAGGGCGCCTCCTATCTGCAAAACCCAGAATGACGTCCCTTCTACTGTATTAGCATGCTCCCCTCTCCTTAGAAAACCCTAGGGCGCCTCTCCACTCATTCTTTTCATCCTTAACAAACCCTAGCCGCCCCGAACTGGTAAATCCTCACCTTCCATCCCTTCTAATCTCTACCATCCATTCTAGGGCACTCTCTTTTTAGCATTCTAACCTTAGAGAGCCACCTAACTTCTAATCTTCACCATTCAACCTTTAGCCATTAAATCTCAGCCTTACATAATATTGGGTGCCCTCTCCATTTCTTTTCAGCCTTTGGATTGTCTTAGAACAATCCTAACCCTCTATTCTAAATCCTAGGATGCTCATGTTTATGCTAAAAACTAGATACTACCCCCCTCTTTCTCTCTAATCCTAGTTTTATCCTTCATTCTCTATAAAAAGGACTCCAAGGGCCCTAGAGAAGAGGTTAGTCAATTCACCAAGTTCACAAGGCTAAGGTTTCTTGAGTAGTTAAAGGGTTGTAGAAGGGGGGGGGGGGTGGGAAGGATGCCCAGTTCTTGTTAGGAAGGGTTCCTGCAAGCTATTCAACCAATCTGCGGTTACCACCACTGGATTTGATCAACCATTCTTTTCTTTTTTTCATTTTATTTTCCATTATTTTTATTTCAACACTTTTTAGATTTAATTTTTGTTCGTTTCTCTGTTTTACAATCTAAATTCATCCGGTTCAAGGCGAAAGTGTCTCGAGGGGTTCAAGGGATGAAGAGGGGAAGAACACCCAGTTCTTGTGAGGAGGGGTTTCTGCAAGCTGTCCAACCAATTTGCAGCTACCGCCACTGGATCCGAATTTTAGATTACTTTTATTTATTTCTTTTGTTAATTTCAGTACTATACTAATTTTTGAAATTTAGTTATTGTCTTGTTTAATTTTGAACCTTTAATTTCAGTATTAATAAATTTTGTTTTCTTATTTTCTACAATTCCAAATTGTATTCTCTTTCCCAGATCTAAGTACGTAACGATTTTTCCCTTGCTTCTCTGTGGATACGACCCCTTCTCACCCATTTATTGCAATTATATTTGTTTGAGATTAAAAAAAATATAAATATTAAACTGGTGTTCCGAATTGGTTAACGACACGCTTTCGGCAACACCAGAGGCCAATGAGGACAAGTTGCAGACTAGGATCGACCTAATGGAGGAAGTTGCAGACCGCGGCGTACTTGCAGCGGATAGCTCAGTACTGTAATGCTTGAGTTAAGAGATGCCAATTTCAAGTTGGCAACCTGGTACTCAAGAAAGTTATGGTACCTGAGCCTAATCTGGGAAAGCTGGGTCCGGTATGGGAAGGCCCCTATAGAGTCTTAAGGGTTATCAACGAAGGCACGTACAAGCTTGAAGCCATAGAGGGGAGGTAGATACCTTGTGCGTGGAACATCAACAATCTATGAAGATACTACATCTAAGGCTCAGGTGCAGCCTTGACCTACGTCAAATGCAAACCTTGACCACACATTTTGGCGACTAGGATAAAGCCAACCTACGTTGTAAACACCTCAGCTAGAAAATTTTAAAAGGGGAAGCTAAACCACATTAAGCTTTAAGGTCCCCTCAAGCCGACCTCAAGACATGTTGACTAATCTGTGCAGTCTGCTCCCATCTAACTAGCTCGACAATGTTCTAACTTTGCTAGTTCGCTTTTTAGCACCACGACTTAAGTGTACTTCAGTTCAAAGGAAACCAATATGCTTTTAGCATCTCGACAGACATGCAAACTTGTCCGACTTCTTCATAGTCGTCCTCCACCTTGGTTTCAGGCTCCGCATTGACCTTGTTGGCTACTCCTTCAAGGACCGGCTTGAGGCACATTGCGTTGAAGTCTGCATAAGTGGAGTGACCTAAAGAGGTGGTTGTGTAGTTTGAAGCCCCTCTTGAGGATGACACGATGAATTCCTCTCCTGAGGTGTTTGGCCGAAGTACAGAACTCCTTGAAGTTTACATCCTTGGTGCGGTAGATGTCATCGGAGTGCCTACTCCGCCTCACCACAAGTAGATGAGTTTGCTCTTGTGCCCTATAATTAAGATGGCGAAGACCTAGTAATGTTGCATTCAAACCTTAGACTCTTCTGACTTGGGGAGAAAATTGGATTGATGCCAATAAATTGATCGAACTAGTTATTCTGGGCTAAAGACCCATAGCAAGCTACTTCCTTTGCCGAACTGACCTCGTCTCAGGTGTGGGGGGCCAATTGATGAAGGGTGATTTGGCCCTCCAGTGACATCGCAATGCATGGTATAACAAGACCGCCGCATGACACCTCAACGTCAGACGAACAACTGTGGACCTCATTAAGTCATGGAGGAGCTTCGGAACCAATCTGAGCACCTCGGGAGAGTGGCTAACAACGCATCATCTAGGGCCGACTTGTGGTACCTCATCAGTAAAGGTTCAAGGGATATTGGCATGAGGAGCGACCTCCTCCGATGGACTTACCGACCTGATTGAGGTCCAGGTGGCGACCTACGAGACGTGCTCACCGACCTCCTTTGCGTGCATCTTATCACTCCCAAATCCTCTAGAAGTCAACTCCTGCACCGATCGTTCCGAAGGTAATTGGATAAGGCACGAAAGCCTAGTCCGCATGTGAAACTATCTCCGAGGACTTCGAACCAATAAGTCATGTCCTCCCAGGGATCTCGGACGCAGTGCATGAAGCTCACGCCAACCAATACCTATATATAGGCACCCCCATTTTCTAAGAAAGGGACATGCAATTTAGCTCTCACATTTCACTAGCTCTCTAGTTCTCTCACTTTTTTAGCTGTCTCAAAACTTTTCATTGACTTAAACATTAGAGTGCCCACCCTGGGTGAAGCAACCCAAACACTCTAATCTCTTTCTTGCAATTCGATCAAACAACCTACTCATTTGGGTGAAGCAACCCAAACACTCTAATCTCTTTCTTGCAATTCGATCAAACAACCTACTCATTTGGGTGAAGCAACCCAAACAGTCACATGGTCCAAAATTCCACAGCACATCCCAAGATTCCCAACTTATATTATTGGAAGTATCTTCCACTAACAAATTAGGGAGATATTCCCAATGCTCGCTGAGATATGCATGTGGTGCACCCTCTAAAGGGAGCAGATGTGAACTCCACTCAATTAGGTTAATGGAATCACTTTCAGTTCTCAAGAGTCAGCTTTCAGACTAGCACAGGACCAGGATTCAAGTTGAGATGTGGTTGGACCAGTATTGTCAGACCAAGATCGATTTGAACAGTCAAACCAGATGGACTGGCGTCACTTTCCATTTATAAAAGTACAATCATTCTCCTATTGTCTTGTTTCCCTATAATGGAGCATCCTTATCCTTGTTATGTGATCATGACCGTTGAGATAGAATAATGGATAATAGGCAGCCAGTCTTCAGTACCATGTGTCATGTACGTAATACAATAATATTTTCAGGCACCGTAAAATGCAAAGGGTAAATTCCTGATGATTTTTTTTTTTTTTTTCTGCTGCTGCTGGAAGATATTATACGATGTCTTCGGGTCGAGAAGTAAGAGGTAGCCCCCCAAGCTCAATCTCAATCTTTCTTTTTACGGAGCGCGTCCCACACCGACCTTAGGCAACATCCCACCCTGTATTAAAATTATATCCCACAAAATATCCTGTATTGAAAATATCTCCCATAAATAATAAATATGAGGGATGTTCTCGATGTGCAATCAGAAGATACTGTAAAATCGGTGTGAGGCGCGTTATGTGAGAGCAGATTCAGGCCCCGCACCCCGGCGGCCCGGCCCCACGTCGATGCCAACGTGGTCCATCCAAAATGTGGGCCAGGTTGGGTGGACCAGGTTGGTGTAGTTCATCCTTCAGAATTCGTTCATCACTTGTGCAAATACGTCTGCTCTGCTCGCCGTCAAAGCTGAAACACTACACGCAACGCAAGCTGACCGACTGCTTCACGGACATTTGTCTCATTGATTCCACCTTATTTTTATTATTATTTTTTATTTTAACTGTTCAGTCACTCCTAGAAATCTTAATTCCACCTTATTATTATTATTATTTTTGCCTTTGCTCTACAAGAATATAATGCTTTTGTTTTCATCAAAAGTTTTCAGTTGAACTTAGGATCTGTTCTGGCTATCCCTCTTTTGCATTCGCCTTTCCATCGTTCGACAGACCACTCACCAAGCAGCGATGAGCACATACAGAACGGTCGAGATTTTTGAGCCTTCACCATCTCTCTTCGTTAGAGAGACATCCATTTTCAGACCCAAACCCCTAATTTTCCCTTCATTCATAGAAGAAAATGACCTTGCTTTCACTCTCGATCTATTAGGCCCTAAGCCTAGCCTCTTTGACTTCGATCTCTTTCCCCAATGCTTCTCCTTTCCTTCTCTGTTGCCTCCCTTTAATGTCTTCGAAAACGTTACCGATCTCATCCAGATCGACAAAACCCCATTTTCTTCTCCTTACAAGAGGTACCAAGAACGAACGGCCACTGATTTCCACTTGCGAAACCTGTGCAATCGTGTCTCTGCTCTCGAGCTGGGATTTGATCGGTTCCTCAATGCCAAGAAGATCAATGATCTGGAACGGAAGTATTCATGGACCGCGGAGATCAAATCCCCGGAGAAAAGTAGCCTCGATCGGAAGTATAAGTGGACAGCGGAGATTAAGGCTGGAAAATCCAAAAACGGTGTGCCAGGAGGTGTAGAAAAGAATTTCAAGTGGACGGCTGAGATTAAAGGGCCGGGAAAAGACTCTCCCATCTCTCACACTTATACGTTCAAAGCATCAACATCTCCTGCCGATGCCGGAGAGTACAGTGGTTACTCCTCCAAGCCTAAGAACAAAGGCGCTAAACATTTGCCCTCCAGACGTGTAGTGGAGATTGAAGAACCGACTGGTCATGGAGCCATTGTTCTTAAACAGGTCCAGTTATTCCCTTGTTTACCTCCACCACTTACTGCTTTAATGGTGAATAGTGGATGGTGATTGCAGGACCGCTGAAGTTGAAAGTGGCAGGTCAAAAGCTCCTTGACCGGAAAACCTCCAACTTTAACGGTGTTGGAATTGCTTGGATTAACTTGTTTGGATAATGTGGGCATGTTTTTGACGGAATTATCTTGATGACTGGTTAATTAGCAACAAAAATTTATCGCTGGATAGGTTGCAGTCCCATCTGACATCTGGTAGTAACGTCGGACGGCACTGCAACTGCTGGAGCTGCAAATTTGTCTCGGCTGATTAATGAGGCCTTTTCTTTTTGTTTTCTTATTTGTTGTGGTAAGGCTTTTGCTAAGAGGACTCACAATGGTAAGGGGAAGAAGAAAGAATTGTCTCCCCAGGATGCGGCCATAGTGATCCAGATGAGCTTCAGAGCTTATTTGATCCGTCGATCCCAAGCTCTTCGGGCACTTAGAGAGCTGGCTGTGGCCAAAGCCAAATTGAAGGAGATTAGGACATTGTTCAACAACTTCTGCTACAGAAAACGCATTGCCCGTGATGCAGAGGAACGGCAGAGGTTCTCTGAGAAGATTATTGTCCTGCTTCTCACTGTTGATGCTATAGAGGTAGTCTGATAATTTAATTTTATTTTTAAGTCCTTTGATCAAAATGCTTTAATATTTTTACTACGTTCATGAATTTTCCCTTGCCCTGTCCAATTAAAGGAATTCTGTTATTCTGATGTATAAAGTAGTTAACAGTTCAAGTTATAGCAAAACCTGTGATGAGTGCTGTTGGGTAACCATGAGTCTCGTCTAGTGAAATTGGAATTATGATTGGTTACTGGTTACAACATGAGTCTTGTCTAGTTTAGTTTATTTCAACTTCCTTACCAGCCAGTGTGTCAAAACATTAGTCCAGTTCAGAATTGAATGGGTGTCATAGCCTTTTTTACTTCTCTTGTTTAAATCTTAAATTGCTTTTAGACAACATATACTCGCATTATTAGCTACTCAAATTTAACCATCTAGTTAGGCTTCAAATTAAAAAGTAATAATTTATTGGGTCTATGTTGAATCTGTGTGACAATGGGAATAGCATATTTGTACTGTTTTGTTCAATGAATGTCTTGTGGAGACATTATCTCTGAAAATGGTGTGTTCAAATTTACCAAATCCATGTAATTATTATCCATGAGAAATCGAACATTCAATTGGGTTTGGTTGTATCTGTTTTTTCTATATTGTATTAGGGAGCTGATCTTATGGTTCGAGCAGCAAGGAGATCAATGGTGGATGAGCTGGAAGCAATGCTCGATGTGGTTGATCCCCAGCCTCCTGGTAAGTTAGGTTCCTTGAAGAGGAGGAAGTTCGATCTGCCTGAGGGTGGTATCCAGAATGAAATTGCAGCTGGTGTGACAGAGGTTGTCCAAATGCTGGATCAATTTGAAAATGGGGGTAGTACCTTTGAAGCATGCTTGTGAGAACATGGCTAAAGTGAGGCCCGTCTCTTCCTGTTGTTCTTACCCTTTTATGTCGTCTTCTGCTGTTAACCTGAAAGATGTAGGTATTGCGCCCTTTTAACCCGTTTTGTTGATCAAAAATTTTTTTCGAGACTTTCCCGCAAAAGTAATATGATGGGTTTGAAGGGGAGCCCCTGAATGTGTTAGGCACTTAGACTTTGTGTTTGTAATGTTTAAATGCAACTATGTTTTATCTACAAGTCTGGCATTTCTCTCTTTTATTGTTTTCCTTTATCCAGGAAGAAGCAAGGATGGTCCAGATGGTCATGACAGTTATGACGGTTGGTCTGGATTCCTACGGTGGTCCCTTGTTGGTAGGTTGTTAATCATGCATCTTTGGTTTTTCCCTATTCCTCCCGTAATTTGGTCATTTTTTAAGTTTTAATTTATAGGGTCAATTCGTATTGATAGTAGCCTAATTCGTTGTTTTGCTTTTATTCGTTGCTCATAATTCGCCAGTCCTAAAGGGTTCGATGGGGCCTTTTTCAAAAACACGGAGGGGTTCCTTGGTTGTGGGCTTCCAATATTCCCACTGCGTTGAGGCAGACATTAGACAGCTGAGTTATTGAACTGGGAAATAAAGGCCCTTAGGCAATTCAATCACTAATGCTGTGTTGGGTTTGAAGGAAAAAGTAGGGAAAGGAAGGGAAAGGTAGGAAAATCTTTACAAACATAGCATTAACAGACTCCGATTACACATTGGAGGACTCCCCCATTAAAAGATGTTGAATACAAGGAGGAATTTGATGCCATTGCTTAGGCTCAGTTTGGAAGGAGTACAATATAAATTTGTAGAGTGCCAAACCTTGTATTTTGTATGTATTTGCAGAGTATATATTTGTATTTCTACTCCTACCAAACTGAGCCTTAGGAAAAATAAGGTTCAACAGCAATTTGGACAATACATGCATCATGGTGTTCCCTAAGGCTCCGTTTGGTTTGTGGGATGGGGATGAGAAAAATGAAATATTCTTTTTTCTCTCATTTGTTTCAAGGGAATTAGAGGGATGGGATGAGAAAAATGTGGGATCTCAGATCCCAAAATAGTGGATTTGGGGTCGCATCAAAACCGTGCGACCCTGGTGGAGAATTTTGAGAAATCACCGTTACCATCGACGATGAAGAACCAGTGCAACCTCCCCTTCCCTATTCGAACCTAGAAGAAGAGTAGCAGCGGTGACTTCTTTTTTCTTCTGCTACCTCCCCTTTCAAACTGTTACCTTCCCCGTTCGAACCCAGAAGCAAGGCAACGACAACGGCTTCTCTTTCTTCTCTACCTCCCCTTTTGAATTCAGATCTGCTGCCTTTCCTGTTCAAACCCAGAAGCAGAGCAGCGGCGACGGTTTTTCTTTCTTTTTCTTTTGCTATCTCCCCTTTTGAACCCAGATCTGCAAACTGCCCCGCTCGAGCCTAGATCTGTAGCACCGTTCATCGTCTTCACTTTCTGCCGATGAACTATTATTCGTCTTCATCTTGGTGAAATAGAGCACCCCACAGCGGTTTTCTCTTCGTCACAATGCTTTTCCCATTATTTTCCCATATCTAAAATCAAACAGTAGAAGTGTAAATTTTTACACTTTACCATCCCATCCAAATCTTCTCACAAACCAAACAGAACCAAAGGCTACTGTATAGGTTTCCCACCCTTTCCATACTTTTTCCTTCAAATTTTAAACTAAGCACAGCTAGCCTAAGTGTCGAATGTGATTGGCGTGTAGGTCTTCAAATTGTTCGAGAGCCTTGTAATCGGTGATGTCGTGGTGATGGATATAATTTGTCAAAGAGATTAATAAAAAACCTGAAACAGGGCCGGTACAACTTGTAAGTTGTAACGAGTCTCCTTCAAGGGTGATTCTTCGGTGCTGATACTGTATAGCCAATTGAAGATCAAACAAGAAAGTCAAAGCCTCTTCCTCCAATGGAGAGCCAGCCCCAACAGGTTTAATTTGCAGAAGCAGAAGCAGAAGCACTGATGTTCCCATTTGAGTCACGTATGGCTTTTCCTACGCCGGCTTTATTCAAGCAATGAGCTCCGTCAACATTAAACTTGACCACTCCCATCGGTGGTTGTCTCCAAAATGACAACTACAGTAGGCTGTGCAACATTATAGGGTGTAAATCTGCATCATGCATGGTTCCCTCCATCAAATAGTCGCTTTGACAGGTCTAAAATTCTTCAAACATGTTCAAGGCCTGCAACCAAATTCTTCGTGGCTCTAGTGAAATATTTCCAAAAATCAAAGCACATATTGCCTTCCAAATACACCATGCAACGATCAGCACTTCATTGACCTTAGTAGTGTCTTGATTAGAGTCTTTTTGGTCAAACAAATACCGCAGCCATTCTACTAAGGAACAGTTTACCAAATCAGTACAATCAGTGAACCTTGATTCAAACCAGACTCTTACCGAAAATTCACTTAATTGTATACAATTAAAGAAAGGAAAATTGCTATTCTTTAAAACTCACCACGAGTGTTCAGCATTTCTCTTAAATTCACCATAACTTATTTAAAATCAACGAGTTATTGTTTTCCAAAAATCACCTTTGGTTAAAGTACTGTTAATGTTTATTAACAGAAGTTGTCAATGTCAACATAAATATAATTTTCATGACCAAATTGCCCCTGAATGGCAGAGTTAGGAAAAAATGGTCATTTAGGGTTAGATTTATTCTCCCAAAATTCTCTCTCTCTCACACTCATTTTGTTGACCACCCCTTTCTGCCTCTCTCATTAGATCTTCAACTATCTCTCTCTTTGCCTCTCTCATTAGATCTTTCGGCGGTTGCACCGCCTCTCTCTCTTTCTCTCTCTCTCTCTCTCTCTCTCTCTCTTTGTGACACTCAAATCTTTAGTTTAAAGGTTACCGCCACATAGATCCACCAGTTTGAGGATTTGAAAGAATGAAGAGGATAAAAAAATTTGGAGATTTTTTATATTTTGAAACATTTGCATTGTATTCTTTTGAATCTAGAATGTAAATCCCCATTGAGCATTTTACAAATTTATGCAAAAAATACTTTTGTAAATTTTTAACTAATTGAATTTTTTTTTTGAAAATTTGTTGCAATATTCATTGGATGTAATGTCTAATTTTTGTTTGATTTTTTCAAAAAATATTTTATCAATTTATTAGTTCAATTATTTTGTTTTTTCTAAAATATATAACTTAAAAAATGATTGTTTTTTCATTTTTCTTTTTTAGTTGATACATACATACATACATAAATACATATATATATGGAGAGAGAGAGAGAGAGAGAGAGAGAGAGAGAGAGAGAGAGAGAGAGAGAGAGAGAGCTATGGCACATGGGGTGACTGAAGTTCTTTAGCTAAAAAATCATCTAGTGAAGCTTGGAGTTGCTGTTCATAATCCTATGTTTCTTTACTGTGACAAGGCATCCATTAACATCGCCAACAATCCTGTCCTACATGAGAAGACCAAGCACATTGAAGTTGACAAATACTTCATAAGGGAAAAAATGGAAAAAAGGGAAATTTGCATCCCTTATGTCAACTCCAAGGAATAACTTGTTGATGTTCTCACAAAAGGACTTCCATACTCATGGCACAATGAGTTGTGTGACAAGTTGGGCTTGATAGACATATACAACCCAACTTGAGGGGGGTGTTGTGAAACTTATTTATTGGTTTGCTGTTAATATGTTGTTAGTATCCTGTTAGCCTGGTCAACTTAGGTGCTATCAGCTAGTTTTATTTTTTTTTTCTTTTTTGTTATTTGTTTATTATTAGGAATTTCTGCCAGTGGCGTTCTTGTAATTTTTAATCTTACTATTTTAAGAGAATATAAATAACAAGCTGGTATCTGCCAGCCCTTGTCTTTGGTTCTCAATCGAACATCTCTCTCTCTCTCTCTCTCTCCAGAAAGAACACACGGGCTATTCCAAGATATGAGGAGGAAGAAGAGGAAGGTGACTCCCCAGGAAACTCCTCAGGTTGTTACTTCCAATCCTGCTAGACAAAGAGCAGTCAAAGTCATGTCGGTGGTTGACCTCGTTGAGTGGTAACATTCGTAGGGGATCTTGCTCGGACTTCCGAGGAGCCCCTTCCATAGCTCGGGGCTGGGGCGACCACTACTCCAAATGCTGAGGCCACTTCCGAGGAGAAGCGCACCATCATGGACTTCCGGACTGCCCTAGTAAAGAGCAAGGAGGTCGTCTTCCTAGACGAGGTCATAAAGCTCCATGAGTCACGTCTTGATGAACTAGGTGGGAAGCTGACGCATTGTTTCCTAGTGGTATGCGCTCAACGTCTTCCTTCATACTTTGCTAAATTTTATCTTGTTGCAGATACACCATTTCTTTTTCCTCAGGCAGACACCATGGCCCATGCTATGCTAGGTCAGGCTGAGAAGGGAGCTGCTAGAACCCATGCTCTTGAGGAGGAGGTGATGAAGCACTGATCTCACTTGGAACGAGCTAGCCGACTTGTCCATGACCTAAAGGTTGAGATTGTCCAGGAGTGAAGTCACAGTGCTGACTTAGCGAGCACCACTAAGAAATTGACCAACAAGCTAGAAGCCAAAGGCTACGAGTAATGGAAGAAGGAGGCCAATATAGCTGACTTCAAGGGAAACTCCTCGACGAAGTCCATGCTACTGAGGTCCGAGTTGTTGAGGACTTCAAAACTTTGCCCAACTTTCTAAAGGAGTGGAAGGAGTTCAGGATAGGCGCCTTCCATTAGGGTTTCAAGCTATGTTGGATGCTGGTGGCCTCGGTGTACCCCAACTTCGAATTGGCCAAGCTGAAGAGTTTTCCGCATGCACCGACGAGAGGATGGCTTGGGTTGATCAGGAGCCTAACTCCGAGGAGGAAGACGAGGTCGTTAGGGGCATTGATGGTGGCACAGATGGCGGAGCTGGTACTAGCAGTAATGGAGTCGACGATATCAGCATTGAGGAGCCCAAAGACATTTGAATTTCTTACCTCTTTTCTTGGACCCCCCTATATATATGTTGTATGCCGAACCTCCATGCTCAACAATCTTAGAAAGATCTTTTTCTTTTTCTTCCTTTTTTTAGTAGCGATGTATGATGTACTTTTTGCATTACTCAATAGAATTGACTTTTTTACATATACTGTGCCCCTTTCTTGCCTTTTATTTTTAGTCACTAGTAAATAGACTAAGTGTTAAAACATGATCAGAGTTTATTGAGGTGTACCTATGCCTAGGTCTCAAAGTGACTAGGCTTATGATTTTGGCTAAGTCAAAAACGATATTGATGTACCATTTGCCAACATCTTTTAGGTCGGCATTGGGGGCCTTAGAGCTAAAACCGGTTTGACATCACTTTGTTCGTTTGACCAGGTTGCCGTAGCGGGTGGTCTATACTTTTGTTCTTCTCGCGGACGTAGCTCAAAACTTCCGGACTCATCATAAGTAGAATCTCTTTAAGTTGTTAACATTCTCCACACGAGGTACCTACCTCCCCTCCAACATTTCGAGCTCGTACATACCTTCATCGATCACCTTGAGTACTCTGTATGGGCCTTCCCAGTTCAGAGTTAAGTTTCCTATGTTGGGCTCAAGTACCATAATCTTCCTATGTACTAGGTTGCCAACTCGAAATTGGCATGTCTTAACTTGGGCGTTGTAGTACTGAGCTACCCGTTGCTAGTATGTTGTAATTCAAATGTAAGATAAGTCACGGACCTCCTCCACTAGGTCGAGGCTAGTCTGTAGCTCATCCTTGTTAGCCTCATCGTCTTATGTCTCAGATTGCAAGATCGACACTTCAATATCGGTTGGGATGACAACCTCCGTCCTGTATGTCAAGTTGAAAGGAGTCTCTCCAATCGTCATCTTGATAGTAGTTCAGTAGACCCAGATAACATTAGGCAGCTCGTCCACCCATAAACCCTTAGCTTGGGAAAGTAGATCTTTCATTCCATGGAGGATCGCCCTATTCGTCACTTTGGCCTAACCGTTTGTTTGGGGGGCCACTGAGGTAAAGTTCTATTGGATTCCCATTTTGGCACACCAATTCTAGAACTTGATGTCTTCAAACTACTTCCCATTGTCCAATATCAGTACCTTGGGGAGTTTGAATTTGCAGACGATGTTCATCCAAAAGAAATTATGGACATTACAAGCTTTGATGGATACTAACAGCTCGACTTCCACCCACTTAGTAAAATAGCCCACACGACCACCAAGAACTTCCTCTACCTAGTCGTAGGTGGAAAAGGGATCGAGGATATCTATCCCCCACTATGCGAATGGCCACGGGTTGGTAAGGTACCTCAGGTCGGCAACGAGTTGATGTGGTATGTCAGTGTAACACTAACACTTGTTGCACTTTTGAACTAACTCCACTGTTTCTGCCTTCATTGTGGGCTAATAATAGCCTTTTCATAGAGAGCTTTCTAGGTCAGTGCCCTACCCCCCAAGTGTCCATAGAAACCTATGTGGATCTCACGTAGCACTTGGTTCACTTCTACTTGTCGCAAGCAACACAAGTAGGGGAGTGTGAGTGACTTGTGATACAACTGCTCACCAATGATAACATAGTGAGCTTATTACCGCTCTACCCTATGAGTTGCGTTGTGCTCCACTGGTAGGGTCCCATGGCGTAGATAGTCAGATAGTCAATGATTAGGTCGATCTAGCTTGGTTTCGTAGCCAAAACAGGAATGACCTCTTCTACCACCCTTTCTATGCTAGGTCATGGTAGGTTTTCAATGTAGATTGTTCTCTTCAAGATGTTTGTTGCGTCGACCAGCTTCGAGAGTGCATCAACCTCAGTGTTCTCAGGCCTTGGAACTTGTTGGATATAGCAAGAGTGGAAGTGGAGCAAAAGTTCTCTAACCTTGGTTAGGTAGGCTAACATGGCGGGCTCCCAAGTCTCATACTTACCATTTACTTGGTTCACCACTAATTGGTAGTCACTACACACCATGAGATGTTTCATGCCAACCTTCTTTGCCAATGATAGCACATCATTAAGTGCCTCATACTCAACTTCATTGTTCGAAGCTCAAAACGCGAATTGAAGAGTATACTCCAATTTCACCTCGCTAGGTCCGTAGAGGATTAGCCCAGCTCCGCTTTCGCATTGGTTGGACGAGCCATCCACATGAAGGATCCAAGGCTCTTTGTTCTAAGTCAAGTCAGGCACTGTCCCGGTAGATGCCTCCAAGGTGGCCACGGGCTCGACTACTTCACAGGTCGGCGTGTTGAACATGCACTTGGTGACGAAGTCTACCAGGACATGGGCCTTGATCGCTAGGCGTGGCTCAAACTGGATGTCGTATTCGTTGAACTCGATTTCCCATTTTGTTAACCTAACTGAGACCTTGGGCTTCTAAAGGACGTGCTTTAGAGGTCGATTGGTTAGGTCCACAATGGTATGGGCTTGAATGTAGGGGTGTAGTTTACGGGCTACTAGCACAATTGAGAAGGCTAGCTTTTCGATATTCGGGTACCTCATCTTGGCGGCATGTAGGACTTTACTTATGTAGTAGACTGGCCACTACACCCTATTCACCTCATGAGTTAAAACTGAGATGACTACCTCATCACTCACTGAGAGGTTTATAGCTCATCTCTAGGCTCCGACCTAATTAGCAAGGGTGGTGAAATCATGTACCTTTCTAGCTCGTCAAATGTGAGTTGGAACTCTTTGGTCCACTCAAAACCGTGGTTCTTTTTTATGGCTTTAAAGAATGGAAGGCACCACTTAGTTGACTTGGACATAAATTGGTTTAGGGCGGCTATCCAACCTGTTAGCCTTTGGAATTCTTTAGTTGACCTTGGGGGTCTCATATCTAGGACGGCATAGATTTGTTTGGATTGGCCTCGATGTCATGTTGGTTCACTATGTACCCAAGGAACTTGCTTGACGTGACACCAAAGATGCACTTGTTCGGGTTGAGCTTTATGTTGTATTTTCTTAATATATCAAAAATGCAATTTAGTTTAGAAATTTAAGAATTTGAAAACTAGGTTTTCAAAACCATATCATCGATATAAGGTTTAATTTTATTTCCAATTAAATCAAAAAATACTTTGCTTACAAGGCATTGGTTGGTCGCTCTACCATTTTTTAAACCAAAGGGCATAACTTTATAACAGTATAAGCCTATTTCAGTTACAAAAGCAATATTTTCATAGTCAATTGGATCCATCTGGATTTTGTTGTAGCCGGAGTAAGCATCCATGAAACTCAACAACTTGAACCCCTAGGTCGCAAAACCAGGCAGTCTATCCAAGGGAGTAGGAAGTTTTCCTTTGGGCAGTCTTTGTTGAGGTCGGTGTAGTTGATGCACATGCGCCACTTGTCATTGGCCTTCTTCATGAGCACTAGGGTTGCAATCGAGGTCGGGTATTGAACCTCTCTAATGAAGTCTACTACGAGGAAATTCCCTACCTCCTTGTCCACTATCCTCCACCACTTTAAGGTGAGGTTCCTTTTCTTCTTCCAGATTATGATCTGCACTGTCTTCACAGGGTCGATATCAGAGACCAGCATTAGGATGGTGTCCTCCATAGGGATAGCTCTCTCGTCACTGTTCTCTTCTGGTGGCTCCATACCGACATCGACGACCTAAATTCCTTTCCCTTTGAGTGTGATCACATAACACTTCTACGACTCAAACTGATCTCTTCGCACCACTCACACTCCATAGTCTATCAAGAATTTCATCGATAGATGATAAGTCGACACTACAGCTTTGAGTGCATACATGATCGGTCGGCCCAAGATGGCATTGTTGGGTAAAGGAGTCATGACCACTAGGAAGTAGTGGTCGAAGTGCACATGGTTCGATGGCGAGCCCACTGTTATAGGCACTCTTATTTGGCCTAGAGGCCGCACTACTTCTCCACTGAAGACAACTAGGAGGATGTCTGCTAGTAGCAAGTACTTCCTCTCAAGATCCATTCGCTCAAACGCCTTCAGGAAGATGATATCCACAGAGTTTCCGTAGTCAACCAAGATCTACTTTACTTTGAAATCGTTTATCACTAACTTGACCACGAGGCTTCGTCATGTGGATAATAGATCCCACGAGCGTCATCCTCGATAAAGTAGATTACTTCCTCCACATGAGGGTGCTTAGGCGGTTTCTCATCCTCATGCATAAGCTCTCACGCTGAGTTCTTTCCCGCTGAGGTGCTGCATCCTGCCACAATGGACCCACCCGTGATCATATTGATTACACCATGGATGAGCCGCTCTGCTAAGGTGCTTCCCGGTATGCCTCTCCCAAGGTTGTATCAAGTCAGACATTGGTTCGGAGGGTAGCCAGGGCTCTTAAACTAATCCCTCTAAACTGGTTTTGAAAAAATAAAACCTAAAAAAAAGTACCGATATGCTAGGCGTATCGACATGTGTCGATACTTTGAAACTTGGTTCTGATCCCTGCTTGACTACGATGCTTCTCTGGGCTGGTCGGCAAGTTAGTGGTGGTCTTCATGCTTGATAAACTGCTTTAGGTAACCTCGATGAATCAACTACTTGATCTAGCCCTTGAGATTATGGTAGTTTTCTGTATCATAGCCGGTGTCCCGGTAGAAGTGGCAATACTTGTTCGAGTTCGTGTTGGTGGGGTCCCCTTTCATCCAAGGTGGCCATTTGACATACTCGGCAGTCCTTATTTTCATTAGGATCTCCCCTTTCTTCGCATTCAGAGTGTAGTTATATAGTGTTCATTCAGTCCCTCAGAGAACATTAAACACTGAAATGATACCACGTGGCTGCATACGAAACACCTACAGCTCACTTCCCTACTGCGATGAACCCGCGATGCACCATAGGCCTGCGATGAACCCACATCATGCATTGCAGAATCGCGATAAACCCACGGTTCATCGCATGCCCTCGACTAGCCCACTCGTAGCCCGAGCCAAGAGAAACTCGGGCCGAGCCAACGGCGAGGCCCGCGGGTGGTTAGACACGCGATAAACCCATGACCCATTAGAAGATGCGGCGAAATGCCACATAGAGCTAACAAGACATCGCTCGCCAAGCAGTGACATCACGAGCGCCACGTTGTTTAAGGCATACAAGAGGTGGTAGCACATGTGAGTAATGTGGGCAATTGAGTAAACGGAAAGTCGATCCTCGAGAAGATCCCCACAAGACATGTGGAGAAACCCCAATAGTGCATTTAATGATTGACAGCAAACACAATATCCCCTTTCATAATCGAAGGCGAGCATCTTTGTCTCCTACCTTCTAGGGTCTTGGGATCTCCTCCATAAATAGAGATCCTCTTCATATTGGAAGTCATTCAGCACTCGGCATTCGAGCACCCATTTTCCTCGGACTCCTTACTCTACCTAGCACCATAACCCGAGAGCCAATCTCCCTTGATTTCGGGTCTTTCTCTGTCTTTCAAAGAAACCATCCCCCAGCCAAGCCTTACCCTACCTACGGTAAAATCTCTGGTTTGTCTTTGATCACAGAGAATAGCCACACGAAAGATTAACCTTACAACCATCCCTAAAGAGTAGAGCAACGTCTTGAAAAGACCAACATGGGAATGAAGAACCAACCCAAAATAGAGACACCCATCTAGGCTGACATCGAAATCCTCTCGAACAAGGTATATGAGTTCAAGGCACTTTTTGAAACCCTGTTTGAAAAGCTCGAACAGATGCAGGAGGAGACAAAGAGCACCCTCCAAATCCTGCTTCAACGTTTGGCCCAAGCTGAAGAAACCCCCTTCACCCCCGCCACCACCCTTGTTGGTGTCACTAGTCCCAGCCGCCATGCCTCCAACCCAATTCTCGTCGTCCCAGAGAGTCCAATAGGGCTGGCCCGACACCAACCCAAAAAGAACACCACCCTGTCAAACCAGTCCCAAACCTTCCTCCACACCGACATGATGACAGAAACCCTGCTTAGCCAGAATGAATTACGGGAATACGTCCAGGGGCTAGTGGTTGAAAGCCGCAACTGAGCGCAGTATTTGGCCATCTTACAAAAGCCGTATTTTGACCGCATCTTTTACAAACCCTACCTCGCCGGGTACACTTCTCCACAGTAATGGTCGTAGTACGATGGACAAAGGGGTAACCCACAAGAACACCTCAGCAAGTTCAAAGATATCCTCGTTCTTTCGCTCTCGACGAGAATCTCAAAGTACGCGAGTTCTCAAAATCCTTGACGGGCCCAGCATATACATGATTCATAGGTCTCACCCCCCGGGAGCATTGATTTGTGGGGTGAGCTGGCAAAGAAATTCCTATCAAAGTGGTTCACCTTGGAGAGAAAGCTGACAATGGCCGACTTGAGGAATGTAGAACAAGGACCGATAAAGGATCTCTTGGCCTATGTGATGAGATTCTAGAAGCTAATGCACCCTGTATTCGATGAACATGCTACAGAGAAGAGTTTCGTCAAACAGTGTGTACTGGCCATGCGCCCCACCTACAGAATCAGCATCGAGAACGTGGAGGTAGAGACATTCAACCAATTCTGGAGGTGTGAAGAAAGGACGACACACACCATTAAAGACACCTCTCTATACAATAGGAATGAGGGATACATAGTCGATCGGTGGTCTAGAAACAATGGAGGAGCCAAACAGAGGCCGTACCAGGGAACCTATTGGCATGAGGACCTCCCCGTACATCACAGCAAGGAAGTTAGTTCTGGTTCTGAATGGGAGGGGTTAGAATGCTGGCATGAGGACCTACTGCCTCTGTAAGGGGACCTGTTCCTTCTTTGTGGTGACCTACTATGCCAATTATGGGGGGATTTGTTGTGTTTCAACGACTTACTCTTTTGCCTTTGCTTGTTGATCCTAAACTCATCTTCTGATCTCATTCATTTACCGCTCAATTCTAACCGAGACCCGACGCTTCTTCAGCCTTCATGAACTTGGCAACCTGGTTGAGGAACTCCTCCATATAGGCCAGAGGGTTCAACTCGACCTCCTAAGTCCTAGCACAAGTCAGGATGTCAAATACCATTAACTACCGCATGGAGCTTTATGGCCAGGATGAGGTTAGGTATCTGAAACCTCTCAAGGTTGAATTGCTTGATGTAGTTAGGGGTGGACATGAGTTGAGATTTTCACGAGCTATTGAGCTCTCAATTATGTTCGTTTAACAAATGAGATATATACATTTTTCATAAATTTTATTGGTTAAACTATATTATAATTGTGGTCCCTTATACATAGTAGCAATTGCAAGAGAAATGCAAAACCCTTATGACCTTACCCTATTCCGCTATTCGACCTACCCAGACCCACTTGAACTCGATCTCCTTCTGGCTCTGTCCTTCTCCTTCCTGTCTAGTCTCCTCTCACCAATCCACAGCTCTCGCCTGTCGCCTCTCAGTCTCTCACACTCGTAGGCTCACAGCCACAAACTCATAGAGTTTATTCAGCCTCTCACCAATCAGGCAGTCACCACTTGAACACTCGATCTCCTCTGTCCTTCATCTCCTCTCATTCTTAAGCTCTCACCTCTCACCATAGCTCTTGCCTCTCAGTTTCTCACTCTCGCAGTCGCAGGCTCACAGTCATAGAGTTTATTCCTCCAGCCCTGGCCAGCTGAATACTCAATCTCAGACCTCCCCTTAGTTTCCTCCTTTGTCCTCTCCTCTCAAGCTCTTAGCCTCTCACCATAGCTCTCAGTCTCTCACTCTTGTAGACTCATAGTCTAGACTCGCAAGTCGTAGCCTCTACCTCTCACAGTCACAAAGTTTATTTAGCCCAACCGACACTTGTTTATTCATAGTCACTCGATCACTACGGACGTTGAAGGTGAGACAAAGACAAGGAAAAGAAGTACAAATTTTGTTCAAATCATTGAAGAGGGACAAACAATATATCTAGATTTGCCTTTTCTTGTTCATCTTCTTCTCATTCTATTTTGGGTTTGAGTTTTTTTAGTTTTTATAGTTGGGACATAATGCACAAACGTGATATCATAGCATGTGAAAATGCTTCATGGATTGTAATCTGAGTAGGCTCACTAGAGAAAAAAAAACCAGAGAACTCGAATTCGATTGATCGATCAAGATCGATTTATTATTGAGCTCGAGCTGAATCGACCTCAAACACAGATTCTATAATTGAGTTGAAATTGAGCCTCCATTTCTAATTCGAATCAAGCTTGAGCTCGAGCTTGAGCTCAATGTAGTCCTGGAGCTTCTCATCTAGTCGTTGGACCATGCTCAAAAGATAGGTTGTTGACTTCGAGAAGAGCTTACTCATCGCGAAATGGGTGGTGAAGGTGTCAACGAACTAGCTTCATTTCTTAATTGAGACTGTTTCCAGTCTTGAGTACCACATCCGAGCTATACCCTAAAAGGTGGTTGGGAAAGCCATGCAAACACTCATATTGTTGGCCCCGTGTAGCTGCATTAGAGCCTAGAAGCTATCGAGATGGTTGATTGGATCAATTGTTCCATCGTATAATTCTAGGCTAGGGGCCTTAAAGTCCTTAGGCCCTGGGGTCATGAGGATTTCAACGGCCAGTAGCAAAGTGCGGTCATCGGTTGTGTTGACGAGGTAGCAATTTGGATTGCCTCCTTTTCTTCTTCCTTCTTTTCTACCTTGTTGTTGTCATTCGGGGTGAGGTGAATCCTTCCCACATTGCGGCGTGAACATCTGAGGTGCCTTCTTCAGGACCCCTTAGTGGAGCTGGTGACTTTAGACATCATAGCTCGGGTTGATTCCATGGCAGAAACTTGGTTTTGGTCGTCATGATGGTGAGGTGAGTCCAATACTTGACTTTGGTTCTGGTCGTCGGGCTGCTGATTTTGGTTAACATTTTGCCTAGCGACCTATTGTTGTTGGTGTTGTGATTGTTGTTGTTTCTATTGCATCCCTGCTAATGTGGCAAAATGGCCTTCGCACGTTCTCATCTGTAGGTCAATCCCATGGGAAAACTATACTAGCTCGTTGAACTGGTGACCATCAATTTTGACGGGAACCACGGAGGGCTTGACTGGTGGAAGAGACGCGTTCACGGTGGGTAGAGGGTTCTACATGACAAGGATGGATGGATGGTAAGGTTAGGGGCATAGTAAACTGCCCGATAGTGATAGAGGGGACCTTAGGGCTCATGGCGTGCTGGTCCTACCCCCTTGTGACTGTCCCATCAATGTGTGCATTGTTGCTGACGTTGTTGTTGGAAGATTCCATCGAACATATAGTTAGAGAGAGAGAGAGTATGAGAACAGGGCTTTTGTGTAGTGGTTCCCATAGACGACGCCAATTGATGATGCACGATCTGGTTCTCCCCACTAGCAGACAGCTCGAATGCCGGACTGAGTAGGTCACTTGGTTGAATTGCAAGAAAGTGATTATCAGTGTCCCAATTTCTTTATCTGGAGTGGGCACTCTGATCCTTAAGTTAGTAAAGAGCTTTGAGAGAGATAAAAGCTTGAAAACTAGAGAGCTAGTGAACTATGAGAGCTAAATCGCACGTACCTTGTGAGGTTGGAGGTGAGGCCTTTATACAGACGAGCTATTGTGAGCCTCACGAAATGTGTCCGGGATCTCCTATCCATCTAGTTTGGAGGTGGTTTCATGCCTAGAGGTGGACTCCGCATAAGTGGGTAACGTTTATCCAATCCTGCCCAAAGCGGGAGGGGTGATAACCAGCTCTTTTGATGTGGCATTGTGATCCTGGGGAATTCGAAGGCGATAACCCACTTAAGAAGGAGGTTGCTTGGCACGTTAGGCAGGTTGCTTAGCGGAGTCGGGTCTGATTGGTGGAAGTAGGTTACCTCTTACGCCGACATGAGGTCTTGCTTGGTTGTTCGTAGTTCAGCCTATCGGAGTGGTGTCGAGGTCGTCAAGGCGGTTGTTAAGTGTCCAAAGTGCTCCTGAGGTCTTCTTACATGGTGCCAAGATGTCACTCTCATGTTCTGCAATGCCACATGTCATGATATCATTAAAGGACCAATTACCCCTCATCAGTTTTGATTATCTTTTTTGAAAATTTTGGTTTTTATCCAATCTTTATATTTTTCTTGAGTTTTTTTTTGTGTTTTTCAATTTTTTTTTGCATTTTTAGTGTTTTGCTATAATTTCCAATGTTTGTTATAATTTCTTTTTTTTTTTCATTTTTCTATTTTTCTATAATCTATACATTTTCCTTTATATTTTGTTATTTATCTACAATTTCTGTGTTTTTTATTTTTATTTTCTTTTTTTTTTATTTCTATTGTTTATATAATTTAAAAATAATTTTTTTTATTTTGTTTTTAATTTTTATATTTTATGATATTTTTCTAATTTCTGTGATTTTTTGTATTTTATATTTGAAAATATTTTTTGAACTTTTTCCTTTTTTTCATGTCTTTTTAGCTAAAATATACATGCCTATCTTATATTTTTCTATAAAGGGTTAAATGGTAATCAACTAATACTCGTTAATCTGTTTAACATCACGTTACTGACATGGGTTCCTAGACGTTTGAAAAGTTATGATGAATTTAAAAGAAATATTGAAAATTCATGGTAAATTTTAGACAATTTCCCTTAAAGAAATAAAATTCTTAACCTTATTTCTTTATTTTACTTTTGTTGTATGAAATCTCACATTTTCTACACCTTATTTCTTAATATGGGTATAATAATTTTTCAGTTTAGCTTTT
This sequence comes from Nelumbo lutea, assembly GCF_056320005.1. Lineage (NCBI taxonomy): Eukaryota > Viridiplantae > Streptophyta > Magnoliopsida > Proteales > Nelumbonaceae > Nelumbo > Nelumbo lutea. The sequence continues at coordinate 200,260,009 of NC_142684.1, read as the reverse complement.
AACTTTTAAGCTTCAACTCCTATTTTATTTGCAGGAACCTTCCCACTTATCAGGGGTGTATTGATCATTTGAACCTTGTCGCATTTTATTGAGTGTCTCAACATTGTCTAATAACCAATCTCTGATTTCCTATATTGTCATTTCTGAAAATATTTATATATTTCTGCACTTTCTTGATTTGATTGCAGGCGTGTCCATGTTTTATTGAGGATTGCAAGAAAGTGCTGCTATTAGGCAGTCATCTTACACCAATAACTCCACGAAGCAAATAATTAATATTCAAGGCCCTGCAAATGAGCAAGCAATTCCACCCTCAAAGAACCACCACCAACTGGACAATTATAACAAAGTTTTCCTAAAAGATCTCTGAAATTCCACCCATCTAGTCTAAAAGGGCCGGGGTTCTTATCAATGGAGAATGAGAGAGAGAGATATCAGATCCAGATGGAAGATGTTAGGAATCAGGGACCTTTCTTTTGGAATATGGAGTCCTTGCAGCTGCAGGTTGAAATAATTTGATAGGTAATTCATTCTACCCCTTGCTGGCCTCCCATCCTTGTGAGTCATGAGGAAGATGAATTAAGCAAGGTAACCATCTGAAATGGTGTCTGCGATGCAAGCATGGGTAGATGTTTGGTGGTCCAAGCCGCAGTTTATCAACTGTACTATGCAGAGAGGGGAAGCCCAATGAATGACGGAAAGGCAGCAAGGACGAGAATAAGGATGACATTTCCGCTATCAATCGAGTGAGTTCAGTTGAAGCAATCAATTAAGAATTTATATCTGTTCCTCACAGAGCGCTCTTCACACTGATCTTAGTCACACCCCACTGTGTATTAAGAAAAGATGTTGTGAGGTCGGAGTGAGGAACAAGAACAGATCCGGTTTCATTAATTAAATACTTTGTGCATCACAAGCCTGCAATACAGCAAGTGTGGACCGAAAGCAGCCATGCCTTTGTAAAGGAACAGAGGACAGGAGGGAGTCCTTGTTCGTCCCTGTCTCGGGACTTGCAAGTGGAATAGCTCATGGATCATGGATGGATCTTTCAGTTCTGAGCTCAATTGTGATATTTTGTTGTGTTGGACTATTGCTTTACTTTTTGTTGTAGGACGTCTTCTGGTGATTCTGTAATTCTGTTGAACAGTTCACTTAATTTTTATTTGGACATATGCTCACCGGCCCATGTTCGACTATGACATGTCTCTAACTCTTATTTTGCTAGTTTTGGATCTATCAATTGATTGGGCATATGAGATGAGGTCACTAAGGGCCCATATTACACTGATGAGTGATGAAGTTGAGGATGACTCTCCTGTTTCTTACAATTACAGAATTAGTCACAAGCAATTAGCACTTGCATTCCGTGACAGCTATTTTTCACTTTATTGTTGAATATCCAAGACATGGAATTAGTTACTTAGTCTGTGTTTGTTTGTAATGTAATTTTTCTTTGCATTAATGCATACCTATCGTAGTGTAAATAATTTGGGTGAAATTTTGATTTATTTTTATTTTAAATTTTATCTTATTTTATTTGATTGTAGTAAAAATGAAGTAAAATAAAACCTTAAGACTCCATTTAGAAGAAATATAAATACAAATATGTAGAGCATAAAACCTTATATTTTGTATGCATTTGCATTGTACATATTTGATTTTAGCTCCGACAGTTATGGTTATGAATGATTAAAGTTATCGTGAATTGTGGTTGTATTTATCCATCTCTGCCTCGGTATTTATTTGTTGTAAAAGTTTTTTCATTTTATTCTTTATCTACTGTGAATATTTTGTTATTTCTAGAGATTTATATTTTTGCTCGGATATTATATTTTGCCTTAAAAAAATAGTAGTGGGACTCAAAACCGCATGTGGACGGAGACAAATCATCCACATACCAACTGAGCTATGACCCCTCAATTTGTTTACTCCCTAACTAAACCTTAAGAATGAACACTGCGATGAGTTCCAGATGCCTTTTACGAATGGCACAAAGCCTGATATTGATGAATGTAGGGAAAGGAAAACCAGTGCACAACTAAGTTCATGGACGTACGCATGCTTTTCTCAATTCATACTCGCGTGGGAAAAGCTATTCAATCATGAATAGTCGTCTTTTGAAGAATGTTGTTCAACATTGAATAACAAACCTAGCTACATGGACAATGAATCCAACACCATCAAAATTCAAAATTGCTGAAACAAACAAGTCACCATAAGGTCCATAACCGCTTTATATTCTTCATTTAAATTACAGAGTACAGACAAAGATGTTAGGCCTTTAAAGTTGAAACCAACCAATCCAAATTTTGCAAAGTGTGCACCGACGAAAATCCCGATCTAATGGCTTTTGCCCTTTGCAGAGTGGTGATGGCTGTTTAAGAGACTTGAGAAATGGACCAAATGGTCCCAATTGAAGACCGAAAGATGGAGGGAATAATGGAAGGCTTCCCCCCCCCCCCCCCTCTCTCTCTCTCTTATCTATCTATACATCTCTTCTACCACAATTAAATGTAATGTCAGTCTCGGGTGGAGTGTCCATTAACAATGAAAGCCCCGGAGAGAACCGTGGCATCAGCATCTGTCTGTTACGTACAATACGTGTCAGAAAATCGACTTACAACACCATGCCACTCACACCATGTGGAAGGATCACGACAATATATAAGCCATAGATGCCAAATACTTACAGCTCAGCTGCTTAATGCAGATTTCTGAAACTTTGACCTGATGTTTTCGTCAGTTGCTGAAACATCCCCTCCCCCCGTCTATTGCAAATATAACACTCAGTTTCGACTTTCGAGTTGGAATATATCCTCTTCACAAAACTGGTCTTCTCACCTAACTCACACCCCTTGTAGCCGTGAGATTTGCCCACACATGATAAGATAGGGTTTTATACCGGTCAAAATATCACTCATGAAGTGACGGAGATAAAGCATGTGATTGTGAGATCATTTTAGTGTATATATTTACATTTCTACTCTTCCCAAAACTGAATCAAAGGAATAATTTGACATGGAAATTGCTAGACACGTTTCCCATTAAAAATATATAACACAGTAACCATAAATTATTCGAACTAATTAGTACTTATCAGTCAAATATTAAATTAAGGTGGATTAATGGTCTGATCAGCGACCACGAAGCACATTAAGGTGTGTAACACATGCTCATTAGTATTTTGGTCATTTTACCCTATCGTTCGCTCTGGAATCTAATGAAAGGGTGTGGATGCAACGGTGTGAAAAATTTCAGACTGATTGCTATTAATAAAAAGTAAGAAAAGTTTCAGCAACTGTTAAAAATTTCAGGGACGTTTAAGCAATTTCAAATAAAACATCAATAAATAAATAATAGGCAGAGAGATATATACAAAAAGTGAAAGAGATAAGAATGATGGTCGCAGCAACCTTGGAGTCAAAATGGAATATTTCCTCCCTAAAGAGGCGACATGTCGGATGCATTTAAAGCTACACCAATAAGGTTCCTTCAGTGCTTCCTCAAACCCAACCTCAACTCTCTCTGCCTCCCCCCATACACTTCAATTCGGATCCGTTATAAACTTGTTTACAAATAAAATCATAAAACCCCAATCACAAACCCCGGCTCATTCCCAATTATCTCTATTTACTGCTAGTCTTCACTATAAAATGAATGATTCGGTTTCACTCACATGAAACTGTAAACCATTCATCATTTACACCATGAGACAAATGACATGAGATAATTCTTAATCATCCTAATTCCCAACTCATCAGATCAGATCATCTGATTGTTTTCCCAGCGCATTGTACAGCTGCTGATTTGAGTAGTTAGAGCATTCAAGGCATTTTATGGAGATTTTAATTAACATATAAAATCAGTCAATTTTGGGGGGCATAGTGTTCATAATTTAGTGGTTTTATAGGGAAAGTGCTTGCAGGCTTGCAGCTCGAGATTAAATAACTACGGCCAAAGTTTTCCTTCCCAAATATACGCACTTTGCCCAAAAGGAGAAAAAAAAAAAAAAAACAGAAACATCGGAGAACCTAAACAATTAAATTAGCATTTACCCGAAAAAACAAATTATAAAATAATAGATAGTACCTAAGTAAATGTTTAATTGGTTCTTTCCACTATTATTCAATTCTTGGGAAGGGAAGAAGACGAAAAATAAAGGGTACAAAGAGGAAGAGAATGGGGAAAGAGAAGTGTTTGGGTTTACAAACACCGGAGTAATTCTTTGGGAAGCTGACCGTGGTGGCGTCATTCACCTCACTGCTTATATATAGATTTTTGGGTCCCAACTATCCCAGAAACTCCGGACACATCCTGAGCTCCCTCCCATCTCCCATATCCGTTTACCAATAAATAAATAAATTACTCCCATCCCTCCAAACCCAACATTACATATCTTCTTTTTCTTTCCTTCCTTTCAGGGCCCCAGACCCCCAGCTATAGAATGTTTAGTGTATAGAAAGCTCTCCACGGACGATATTTATCTTTCCCTCCCACCCTAATTTCAATTTCCAACCCTAAAACAAAGTGCAAATGAAATCAAAATTCAAACATCTGGATTTAACAAATCTCCATTTCTCTCAAATCTATCTTCGTTCAACTGCAAATCTCCTTCTAGTTGTAGCTTCAAATTTAACAGGAAAAAAATAAAGGGAGATAAATTAGAATATGGAACTGAGGAAATAAGATCAGTGATTCCTCTACAAAATTGGGGAAGTTGCATTTTGCCATCCCAGAGAGAGACCATTCAAACAACCAGAAATATGGAAATACCATATATGCCCCCCCACACCTCCATACCTTTTCTTAATTACTTCATCGTAGCTCGTCTTGTACACAATTAATAAAGTGGAGAGCGGTGTGGCATACTCTTTCGCCTGTTACTCATGGAGATTTCCGACGCGCGTGAGCATGTCGGCCGATAAGTCGCCCGTGAAACCGTAACGCCGCTGCGTTTCTTCTTCACAAAATCCGTGGTAGCAGTGCAGGCAAGGTTCCTGCAACCCACGCCGCCACCACTTGCGCTCGACCCGGACGAGGTGCGCAACAAACCCGGCGGTTCGAGGACCGAGTCGGGCGTCATTTGCCCTTCGTCCAGTACTTCGCAAAAGTTCTCTCCTTTTCCTCCTTCTGGTAATGGAAGGTATTCACACTCGTAAAGGTATTTCGATAATCCACCTTCGTTCCTGGCCAGATGATGAACCTGTAGACAGTAGAAAACGATAAGTTGGCATACAGAAAAACATTTAGAAAACGAAGAGGTAAATTATGGAGCTCAATTCTGGTTGTGGGCACAACCTTGCAGGAGAGAGAACAGAAGAGATATGGGTCTTGAAGGCTCCTGTCGCAGGTGCTGCAGATGCTACCGGAGCCTCTAAAAGGTCGAGACTGTGGCCTCTGGTTTAAAAATACCACCTTTGCACTGTTGGTCGTGTAAGACTGTAAAAGATAAGGTGCACCCAGAATTAAAAAGCACAAGACAAGGGAAATTTTTATTTAAATTTAAGGCAAAATATAATTTTTATATTTTGTACTTACTTGAACAAAGGCGCAATCGATTAATTTTTCAATGTCATCCAGCCGTATAACGTCATGATAGACGTATCTTCTTATCTGGAATTAATGTAATTATGTAATGAGAAAAAAAAAAAAAAAAAGCAAACGAACGGGAAGATTAGAGAAGCGAAAGAGATGGGATTTTCGAATCGATGAATTGGGTTGTGTATGAGACTGAGTTTGTGCAAACCTGTAATAGCCGATGAGAACGATGAGGAGATAAGCAGTGAGAACAAATACTAGTGCAACAATCCAAGCAAAATATGTTCTTCTCGTTTTTCTTCGCAGACTCATGAATCAAACACTGATTAAAGAACTTCTCCCCGAGAAGGGCCTGAAGCCAGTGAGGAAGACAAGAAATACCCACCTGAAATATAACAGTAAAATTCAATTAATACCATGAAAAATCCACATACAAGTTTCAAAATGAAACTACAAACAGGAAAGCAAGCGAAAACTACCATTCTTTTCTTTTCTACTCTGCTTCTACGAAGAAAAAGAGGTGGTGGAATGATCACTGTTTATAAAGATAATGACAAACTCAGCATCAGAGGTTTCCTGCAGGGAGAAACAAAAGAGGAAAGGAGAAAAGGAGGAGAGGAGTGTAAAAAGGGAAACGGCGCCTGCAACTGCAACTACTGGTTACTGTTACCAAGGAAGGAAGCAACAGGAACGGAGAGGTTGGCCTCATTTAAAGAGGGGTGGGTTTTCGTTTAGTCGACTAGGAGTAGCGTAGAATTTCTTTTTGAAATATTTCTTTTTTTGTTTTTCTTGTCCGTCCTTTTTTTAAAACCCTAACCACGTCAAGGCTGCTCAAGCTCGAGTCAAGAGACTCAAGACTCAAGGACCTGACTACGGATTATGAAGATCGAGCGCACTCCCTCAGTCCCTCTCTCGCTCTCTCTTTCTGCAAGATGACAAGACCAGAGAAGATGACTTTTCTCAAACATCGGTATAATAAACAAAACGCTTGGAGAGAGAGAGAGAGAGAGGAATTAGGGTTATTTAAGTGACTATATTGTTTGAAATGACAAAAGTGGACGCAGTTTTTATGGGATATGTCCAAATCAATCCATCTTATAACAGGAAGGAAACTTTTTAGGGGCATCTAATCCAAGTTTGAAAAAATTCGCTGAAATTAATTAATCCCCATCTTAAATTTTTAAAGGGTAAAACAAAAACCTTTTCCATATCATAGATTTTCCCATTAATTAAACAACACTTTTTTCGGTAGAATTAATTAAACAACACTTAGAAGCCCCGTACTTGGCAATTAATTTGGTGTTTGTATAATTATATTGGTAGAACAAAAATCATTGAGATCGATGTATTAAAGTAAAGGTATCAAATAATTGTGCATATTTTTAAACTTTAATGTATGTTGTATCATATATAAACTAAATATGATAATGGATTAAAACATTTAGAAAAATTAAACTAACCAATAACCATTGTTAAAGATTTTCTCTAGGCCTTTGAATACGTAATGGTATGCCATGCATGTAATGCCATTAACATTGTAGAAGGCTACAAACAATTAATGGTAAATAGCCATCTTCCCTAGCAAAGAAACAACATTGTAGAAGTGGGGAAGGTAGTGTGGTATGGCCCGTACTGCCGCTAAGCTATAGAGTGGGCCGGTAATGGGCATGGCAATTGCAGAGGGGAAGTGACTTATCAAACCACGAAACAGTGTGCTTTTTTATGAGATGAGCCTATGCATGGTGGAAAGATTGGCTTTAGGTTGGCCTTCACAGCTCTACAGGCTTGTCATCGCCATGTTAGCCGGAGCTATCGGAGGAGAGAGGTCCACTACTGGACGAAATGCCCTTCACATTATACAACTGTTGATTTCCATGAATGATGTAATTAGATTGGCATTATCATCGCCATATTATTAGCCAGAACTATCAGAGAACATAGGTTGGCTGCCCTTCACATTACACAACTGTTGAGTTCCATGAAGATTCCCCTTGATGACTTATTAGAGCTATGATCAATGATTCGACTCAATTCTGTTCTATCAAACAAGGACTGTAGCAAGGATTTGCCTGTTTAGAGTGTTGGGTAACTTTATAAAAGGATATCTTAAATCTCTTGCCCTGAATCCCGCACACTTTATGGACCTTACACATAACATAGTTCTGTGTGGAAAAATGCAAAGCAAACATTATTGTACGTGTAGAAGGGATTCACAGTGACCCATGTTTCAGAGACCAACTCTTCTACATGTGCCAACCGATTTTTTTGTCCCATGGGCTGACCAGCAATTTTCCATTGATAATTCGGAATACAAATTGTTTTTTTTCTCCACTTTATGTGGCATACTAATCATCTACACCACACATCGGCAACAGTCTCTGTGCATGCAGAGATGGCCCTTAGCTAGTTCGAATGGGCCCAAATTCAGTCCAATTATATAAATCTATATACATATATATATATATATCAATTTTTAGTATGGGCTGATTGTATCAACCTGAGCCCAACCTAAGTGTATCAAATTTTACTGCAGGCTGAGCTTAAGTTTAATATTTGGACCTTGACCTCCTTTAGGTTTAAGATCAGACTCAATCCTTAGGTCCAATTCTTAGGGTTGGATCTGGGTTGAGCTAACCCGGTTTTCTATTGTTAAAGAGGAAGACACGGTTAGCATAAATATGTATTCATTTTTACTTGTTTGGATTAGTTTTATTGATACTTTTTCTCATATTAAAATTTGGGTCCATTTGATTTGCAGTCAGAATTGAAATGGGGATCAGAATGGTTTATTCCCATATATCTATTTGGTTCAGACAGGAATAGAAATGAAAATTGAATTCAGTAGGAATGAAATTTCATTACCAAGGGAGGGGCAGGGAATGGTCATTCCCTCAAATGGAGGAATGTAGAATGGAAATGAAATTCCGGTTTCACTTAACCAAACAGTTGGAATTGAAATAATCCATTACCATTCCGATTCCAAACCCCTATTCCTGCAAACCAAATGGGGCCTTTCTAGTTCCGGCCAATAACCTTCCGAGGGGGACCTCAAAACTCTATTCTGGCGCAGACTCTCCTGAGATTTAGCAGCTGACAAGTCTTAGGAAGGTTTCTGTCTGAGAAGGTTGTTTGCTGTGACTAGAAAATTTTCTGTATCTGGCCAATAACAATCTGTCACACCACCACTTAGATTTTGAAATGCGAAGGACAGGTTGATGCGGCGGTTTGCTATTGATCTGATACAGAAAAGGGTTCACAGGATGTGAGCTCAGCTCTTGTGTCTATTTGCTGCAAAGTTAAAGCGTATGCTCATAGCCCATCCATGTAGTCCTAATTAGACTGCTTCATGGGTTGTTTTCTGGTTTAGTTTTTGTCAAAATTTGAATGCCTCCAGTTCAAAACCCGATCCTAAAACAGTGTAAAATATTCATGGACCAAGTCTAAAACCTAATCCACCAGTCCAAGAACAAGTCTAATTCCCAATATCTGAGTTTTTTCTTTGGTTTCGAAGAGTGAAAATACATAATGCAAACCTTGTATATGGTTTATATTTCTATTTCTAAACCTTATATTTGCACTAAACATATTTATATTTGAATTCTTTCCAAACTGAAACTTGATTTGATGAATGAAAAGTGAACTACACAAAACAGGAGATACGCTCTCAAAATCACACATACAAATATAATTAAATTGTCAAACTGGCCAAACATCATTTCTATCATTTATATTATGATTTAAAATAGAAAACCAGTCAGCAGCTCTATTTGTTTCTTTGAAGAGATGCAAGTAAGTGTCGTTTAATCAAAACCTGCTTTGCTACATATATATGGCTTTCCTCCATGAATCATGATAGTCATGATACTCCGCCCAATGACCATTCCACGAGTACGAGAGCGTGCAGTTTCAAGGTAACAGGACATCATTCCTCCTGATGTTGAAATCCATTCATCAATGCTACGTTTGGTTCCAAGGAAAAAGTAGGGAAAGGAAGGGAAAGATAGGGAAATCTTTACAAACCTTTTCCCTGTCTTTTCCTTCCTTTCCTTACCTTTTCCTTCAAACCAAACATAACCTAAAGGTTCAGTACAAGTCACCGAGATCAGAAGGTAACAGGACATCACTCCCAGGTATAAGAATTTGTTCATGCATATGCTAGCGTTTTGCTCTATGCAAGGATTCTGATTCCATCGTGACAATGATAAGTTGATGTCTAGAAGTTAAATCCATGATATTTTGACTATTAGTTTTAAAATTTTGATCCAACGTTTTAGTTCATACAAAATAAACATATGCCGGTAGGGTGTATCGGCCTATATTTGTGCTTTTTTATGTTTTATTTATTTATTTATTAAACTGGTTCAGAGAGATCAATTTAAGTTTTAATTACCCTCTGAACCATAGTTTGACCTGATACAATCGTTATAGGGGCGTATTAAGAAACTCCCAGCACGATATGTATCGATAATTTGAACCTTTAGTAAAAGGCAAGGAAACCTATACATCTTTCAAACCAAATACAGACTTAAAAGAATGTGTAAGTGTTTCCAAATTCTATTTCTGCCCATCTTCAGTTGGGATTTACTATTTATTATGTCCAAATTTAAGGGTTTGATTTAAAATATCACAAAATTTTGAAAACAACAGAGAGAGAGAGAGAGAGAGAGAGGAAAGCTGCTAAAATTAGAGCAAGAATCAAGGAAAGTGTGCGCAAATGGGCAAAGGCGATGAACAGCTAAAGTGGACCTTCCCCTTTCCCTCACCTAAATAGTCCATGATGGATATAATCAAGATAGGATTAGCTGAACGCTGATTGTGGAACCAGTAAATTCACACCAATCATAAAATGCATGGGATCCACAACCATTTAAAGCTCTCAGTGTGGGTTCTATGTATTTAGTCACTAGCCTGAGGCATTATCATCAGACATCATTTTCACAGCCTGTTACTACACTTAAATAATCCTAATTAGTTATAATCCTTTATAGAAAGAATTAGAATTAGCTAAATATTTTATCTGTGTAATAGGTTGTGAAACCAATGATAATGATAATGTCCTATGCCAATAACAAAATGCAGGGGGCCTATATTCAGAGATTGAATGATTATGGACAATATGTATTTTATGACTGGTGTGAAAGTTCTAGCCTGATAAACAAATATTGAGTTCAGTTAATCCTATATCTATCAGAATACTTGATTCTAATCAATAGAGCCCGTTTAGGGTTTTCATGAATTCACATTTACACAGCTGCTTTTAGCATTGCAAGGTTTGGTTTATTATACAAAAGGCCTAAAAGTTAAAAAAAATGCTTATATTGATGTGAGAAATTGACTTTCCAGTAAAGTTTTATTTTGGTAAGTTTGTCAATGTAGCTTAGTATGCCCTCCCAAACGGCACCTTAGTCTTCACCGGACTCCGAGAGACTGAGGTTGAGCATGAAAAGTGGCAGTACTCAGTAGATCACTTGTGAGGTACTCAAATGACTTTTTTTTTTTTTCTTTCTTTCATTTGATTTTCTTTTAGCACTACATCCATGCAAATGTATTTCTGAGACTGATGCATAACTTGAAAAAGAGATTCCTGCTGACAACCTCAAAATCCTACAACAAACAGTAAACAGAATTATTATCAAACTGACAACTTCTAATTAAATTAATTACATGCTGCTGGAAAAACCCCTGATTTATAAACTTTCCCCAATATACCAAGTAGTAAATTGTAGCTTAAAACAAGCCAAACTAAGTCATAATTTGACCCCCTCTTTGCCCCCCCTTTATTAGTAACAATAGGAAATTCAAATTTCAAATACCTATCTTCATAATTTTTTATTAAAAGTTTAAATTAGAAATTTGTGAATTTTATTATACTTTATGTTTATACAATAGAACTGGAAGACTGGGAGTGTGTGTCTTTGTTGTGTCTTCCCGCGCATTTTAAGCCCAGGCAACAAATGTCCGTCGCCGGTCGTCTATCGTCAATTCGTCTTTGCCGTTGTTCTTGAGGTTTTGAAAAGACGACGGGATATTTGCCGCGAAAATCCGGACAAAGAAGGGGATATGGATATGATAATTTGATATTGGAGGACCGTACGCACCCCAGGTGTAAGGTAGAAGGGACCACGACAGTTCGCAGATTTTCAGGTTCTGAAATATCTCCTCTTTACTATAATTTGTCAGGCCGCATTAATAAATTCCCCTTCCCCTCTTTAGTTTTTCCAAAAAGAAGGGGAAAAGCTTGCTGCTTTACGTGGTTAGCTTGTATTTTTAGAATAGAAAGAGGAATTTGGCCAAGAGATTTTACTCTGGTCTCTGGATATCTACATAGCTTCTTATTAAGGCGAAAAGAAAAAGGAATTCTGGATTTCTGAGACTGAGAGTGAGCTGCTGCATCCGGTATCTGCTGCAGTTAGAGAGACTTTAGAGGGAGTCAGGGAGAGACCGAGAGAGAGAAAAAGAAATCGTAGCCGATTGGGGTTGGTCCGGTTGGATGACGACTTGTCCTTTCAACGTGAAGCATTATCTCTGTATTCGTAAATCGTAACACAACACACAAGAATCTTTTCTTGATTCTTATTAAAAAAGAATTAAGGGAGAATGACGGTTCAGTTCAGGGTCAGAATTCATAGGCACAAAATACAATTGGTGGAGTAGGTGCCAATTCGGAATTGATGTCAATTCATGGGTAGGTATGGGTGCATAGAATATGGTTTTTTGACCTTTTGAATATTTATACATTAGCCGTGGAAATCAGAAATATGCATTAGGCCTATCCATACTTTTCCAAAGAAGCATCAAGCCCTTTGAGATTTGTAAACTTTTTTAAGGGAAAATTCTATTAATATTTTGTAATTTGGGCCAAGTGCTATTTTGGTCCTAAACTTTAAAACGTGATAATTGAGTACCCGAATTTTTAAAACATGTCAATCTAGTACTTGCTATTAACAAGTCCGTCAACAAACAATTAAATGACATTTGAAAAGACATAAATGTCTATTAAATGTCATCTAATTCTCTTTATCAATCATCCAAATGTTGGTAAAAAATGAATAGTCCTAAATCCTTGCCTCTTCTATTTAGGTTATTTTTTATGAAAGTATTTGATGCACAAATACTTTTTAGAAGTATTTCTTTTAACAACCACTTAAGAATGTTTGGCGGTTCACTTGCTAAATCACTTTTGGTGTTTTTTAAGCACTTATTGAGTGGGGATGTTTGGTCTACTTTCCCTACAAGTGTTTATATTGGCATAAATGACACTTTTAGTCATTACTTCACTCATACATATTAATAATGCTTTGCAAATAATTATAATATATATTTCAATGAAAAATCATCACATCGCCATATCATGACACATGAGAGCCCACGTAGGCCCACACATTGAGTGTCACATGGATAATAATAATAATAATAATAAATACTTTCAGAAAACACTTTCAAAACATAGTTTTCACGAAATACTTCCAAAAAGTGCTTTTAAGACAATTTTCACAAAATACTTCTAGAAAATGCTTTTAAGGACCAATTTTCACAAATATGATAAAATTTATTATACAAACTAATAATAATGCAATAAGTGAATATTTTTACTCTTCAAAACAATAAAACATGATAATATTAACTATACATAAATAAATGATAAAATTTATTATACCTATGAAATATATTATGCATAATAATAATAATGAAATAATTGGAATTTTGGATTATTCAAGAAAATTGAAGAAACACCTAAAAAATAAAATAGGATGACTAAATTCAGATTATTCAAAGCAAAATGAAAATTCGGGTATTCAAAAAAATATTAAAAACATCACCAACAAAAATTCATAATAAATGCAAAGTGAATTTAATATCACCAAATATTATTTACTAACAAATGAAATTAGCAAATATTCATATAAAAATTCATGAGAAAATGCAATCACGATTTTGAAAAAATTCAAACATTTAACTAATATTAATCACAACAACATATATAAAACATAACAAATATTCATCACAAATATTAAACATTTAACAAAAAATTAATTAGAAGTAAAAAAAATAAAACATCACAAATACTCAAACATCAAAATGCAATGTTTAACATCACCAAATATCCATCCAACTTCAACATTTTTTGCATGATTTTTAACAAAAAAATCAGATTTCTTATATGAAACCAAAATATTTTCAAATCAAACAAATAATCATACAAAAAACCAAAAAAAAAAACACCAAACATGGAGGGGAGGAGTTGGGCAAACTAACCTCCTTGTCGTCGGTAGCTAGATGGTGAGATTGTTGCCGTTAAACTCTTCCAAATCGCAAACCTACGAACACATTAAATATAGGAGTTTAAGGTTAAAAAAACAAGAAAAATATCTTAATACGAAGAAAAACTTCACAAAATGTAAGAAAATGGAAAAATGATAGGTCCGTTGGCAGTTTTTCCTCATCGTCGATCGTCGTTGGTAGACTTGTAACTAGGTACACCTCTACCTGGTTCGCTATGTTCAAATGAGATGAGAGGGAGGTAAAACCCTTGTGGGGGGTATTTTGGGTATTAAAAAAATACTAGGGACTGATTCGTTCCATTCTACTGGAAGTGCTTCTTTTAACAAAAGGTACTTCTTCCACACTTTTTTACCAAACACATAAAAGCACTTAATAACCACTTTGGTGGCGTTTGATAAATATGAAAACTGGAATCTGAAAAGTTAAAAAGATATTAAAAGGGTATGAAACCTAAAAAGAGACATAGATGTTTTTTGACTTTTTAGAGGCTCTGAATAAAGAAGGTTGTTTGTGTTGGATCAAACCTTCAACATCTGAAATTCACTATTTTGACTATTCTACCCCTAAATTAGACTATTCAGTTGCACTGATGAGAGAAGAAGAAGAAAGGAGAGAGAGAGAGAGAGAGAGAGAGAGAAAAGGCCGAAACTCGCCACTGCTAGTTCGTTGGAGGAGTTGCAGCAGCAAGAGAAGAAGAAGAAGAAAGGGGAGAGAGAGAGACGGTCGGAACTCACTGCCACTAGTTCACTAGAGGAGTTGCAACGGCTAGAGTTGCAGTGGCGAGAGAAAGAAGAAAGGGGAAAGAGAGAGAGAGAGAGAGAGAGAGAGAGAGAGAGAGAGAGAGAGAGAGAGAAAGAAAGAGAGGAAAGGCTGAAACTCTCCGCCGCTAGTTTGCCGGAGGAGTTACAGTGATGAGAGAAGAAGAAGAAGAAGAAGAAGAAGAAGAAGAAGAAAAGGGGAAGAGAGAGAGAGAGAGAGAGAGAGAGAGAGAAGGAGAGAGGCGAGAGTTCAAGGGTATTTTGGACTTTTGGCTAGGTCTGAAATGCATCTAAACGCATTCAATGCCTAGCCCATGTCTTATTATTTTTTATCTGAAAATGGTTTTCAAACCCAAATTCAGATACACTTCCAAACACCTCTGACGTCTGAAAAGCAACATTTTCAGACTTCAGAGGTCTAAAAAGTGTTATCAAACGCCACCTTAATGTGTAGTCCCAGCTCTTAAAATAAGTACTTGTTAAAAGCAGTATACTTTAGAAGTGAAATCAAACAGGGCCTCAATAAAGTTGGGGTCACGTCTCAAGTGGGCATTCTAGTGACTCAAACTTTCTTGAATAGAAGAGGCAAAGATTTGGGACTGTTCATTTTTTATCAATGTTTAGATGGTTGATAAAGAAAATTAGATGACACTAGAAGGGCATTTGTATCTTTTCAAATGCCACTTAATGGTTGGTTAACGATAGATACTGGATTGGCACGTTTTGGAAGTTCGTTTATTGAATTGTCGCGTTGAAAGTGGGTGCTTGGTTAAACATCACATATACTCGTATTTCTTATTCATTCATGGGTTGAACGACCAACCATTTGATTTACTAAGGCCCATGGACCGAAGAATCTGTGTTAAAGTCTTTCTTTTTCTTTTGGTAAAAAGATAAAAAGTCCATTAATCAAGCATAAAGTTTTGATATAGACCTAGGGGGTGCTCTATAATGTAGATGAGAAATTGTGTGGTGTGTTTTAATCCACACCACTACACTGTGGATAAAAATGTGTGGACCAATCCACACCACACCTTTATGGGCATTCTACAAGGCGTGGTGCATTTCACTCCACACCTTGTGTTTGATTCCATGCATCTCAACTGCAACATTTAAGATAACCTATGCCATTAATCATTAAAAAAATAATATTTTATCATTTAGTAATATACACAATATAATAATAATAGTAAATTTCTAAGAATTTTAATAATTAATAAAATTAATATTAATACTAATTAATAATATTAAATAACATATAATAATAATAAATGAGTAGTAACATTAATGAAATTCGATAACATTAACAACAATATTAATAAAAATTAATAATAAGTAATAATATCAATACCAATTAATATTAACAAAAATAATACTCAGAACTTAATAATTAATAAAATAGTAACAATAATAATTATTAAAATAAAATAATATTTGAAACTTAATATTTTATTAATAAAGTAATATTTGAAACTTAATTATTAATAAAATATGCATTTTTATTTAATGTAATAAAATAAAATAATATTTGTTATTGAATAGTGTATTGTTCCTTTGCGCCTAGATAGACCCAATCACTACAGTAGGAATTAACTTCCAAAGGCAAATAGGGAAAGACCTGGGAGGCACAAACTATAGAGCACATCCTTTACTGAGCCTAGCATCACCCAACTAGCCCCAATAGCTTTAATTAAGTGAAGCTAGATTGCCTAGGTAGCCAAACATTGAATGTACAAGTGGTCAATGGATTCATCCACCTGTCCCAATAATAGAACACATCAGCACAACAATCTCTTTCTGAACAAATAAAAGTCAATTTCTGGATTCATCTTTATTCCTACCCCTTCATAATTCTCTTTTTCTGGCACAATTTCTAGCCCTCAAGCTGATAAATGTTCAAGATTCATATGAAGAAGGTTAAGTGGTGTTTAGCAAATGATCAAACAATAATTCTTTTCTTCTTGACATCAACAAGGAAGATATTGAAGGAGGATGCAAGTACCCCCTTGCTCAACCAGGGAAAATCAAACTTTTCATGCCAGACCCTGTGTATGGCATTACATTCTGAAGGAGGTTGCTACCATCCCCCTCCTAAAGTCAAGTTCCATTAAATCATGTCAGTTTTAAAATTATATATAGTTATTATACAAACAAAAGCTTTAGTTTCTGAGGTTAAAAATACAGAAAAAAATGTACTCTAGAAACTTGCTTTAAAAAAGAAACAAAACCTCAAATAGATCATCAAGAATCTTGCATCCTATGGCATGTTCATTTTGAATATGTTAGATATTCAATGAAAGAAAATATTCAAGCAAGTGACATATTCAAAATGGTTGAAGCAACGAAAGAAAATATCTAACACCAACTTTTCTTGAATATTTTCTCTCATTGAATATCTAACATATTCTTTGAATATGTTAGACAGGGTACAGAAAAAGAACACCAAGGAAAGAAATGGTTGAAGTTGCATAAGAAATGGTTACAGAAAAAGAACACCAATGAAAGAAATGGTTGAAGTTGCAGAAGCCAGAGAAGGAGCATAGTTGTCAAGGCGACGCCTAGGCGGGCACCTAGGCGACAAGGCGCCCTTGGAGGCTCGCCTCGCCTAGTTGCCTAGCAGTTTTGTATACTGTCTTATAAAATATTTTTATATTGTTACTTTTTTGAGATTATAATTATAAAATAGACATTATTAAATAAAAATATTCATTTTTTGTGTTTATAAACTAATTTCTTTTTATTATTTTCTTATTTGTTAGGGTTTAATCAACACAAACATTGCTAACTGTTTATTGAACCCTCAAAGACTTCAAAATTTGAACCAACCATAGATATATATTAATTTTTTATATTTTAAATATAAATTTTTAAGATGGAAAAGTGGGGAAATTCCCATATTTTTAATCTAAAATATTTTATATTATAAATTTTAATTTTTTAAATTTATTTTTTAACAATACCACTATAATTTTTAAATTTAAATTTCATCTTTTAAGTTTAAATATTTTTAGCCGACCAACCAAACCAAAAATTGACACAAACCAATACAAGCCGAGTTGCTCGGTTTTCACTAATGGTTGATCGGTTTTAGGTGACCAACTCCCCAACCCGACTAGGTCAATTTGATTGGCCAAATAGCCTAAAATCAAACCAAATAGATTAGTGAACACTCCTAATTTTAACTAAATTAATAGTCTAATCTCTAATAAATAACAATAGTTTATTCTACAATAATTATTGAAATTTTATAGAAAAAGACATACTTATTGAAAATAAGTTTATAATGAAAATACAACAAATAACTAATATAAAATATAATAAATAAAATAATCAGGGAAATACAATAAATACTAAAAATATATTAAATTTGTCAATAAAGTGTAATCTCCAATAGTAGTTTAATCTCTATTAAATAATAATCAATAAATAATCACAAAAATATATAAATACTAAAAATAAATTTATAAAAAATACAATAAATTAAATTTAAAGAGTTCAATAACAATAGTTTAATCTCTAATAACTATTGAAAATTTTCTATTAAATAACAAAACAAAAATATATTTATACGTAATTATTGAAAATATATTTATGACAAAAATACAATAAATAATTACTAAAAATACAATAAATATTAATTTTAGTATATATATATATAATAAATATCGATTAATATTTTAAAATTATTATTAATAAATATGATTTTTATAAAATTATTAAATGATATAAGTGAAATAATGTTTTTATTATTAGTACATTAATAATTGCAATTATTATTCTATTTTTAACATCTATTAAAAATATTATTCTGAAAGTTATTGCATATTTTTGTTATTTGGAAGCTTCAATACATCTCAATTATTTAATCTATTTTTCATTATTTCAATAATATTTAAAAAATTAAGTTATTTATTTTTAGGTTTTTGATAAATTCTTTTAAAGTTATTACAAAATGTTGTTATTTAATCTCATTTTTGTTTTCCAAATAATATTTAAAGTATGTTTTTATTAATTTTTTGATATTTAAAAATAGTTATTTACAATATTATTTATTTATTTAAATAGTATAATTATTCAAATTGTTAAATAATATTATTACATAATTTGTTATTAATTTTGTAAAAAGTAAAATTATTATTAATTCGAATGTTACGAAATCTATTATAATCCTTTTCTACTTTTAAGACATTTTTTAAATTTATTACATAATTTCGTTATTTGGACTATTTAAAAATTAGTTATGTTAAGTATTTCGTTATTTAAAATATTTAGTTATTTAAACTTTTAAATTTTGTTATATAATTATTTAGATATTTTTAATATTTTGTTATTTAAAATATTTAGTTGAAATATTTAAATAATATATTAAAAATAAAATAATAAAATTAAGTCAAATCAAATCAAAAATTCAAAAAAGGGAGAAAAAAGTTAGAATTCCTTGTTTTAGAGTGTATATGTGGTTGGGTTGACGGTCTACATGCTCACTATGCTAATTTTAGCCAGAACTACATTAAAATAAGTATTGTGGACCAAAACCTGATTCTTGAATGGGAGCTTACTCTTTTGTATGGTCCACCAAGAAAGGTGGACAAGATAGATTTTGAGCCAAATGGATAAGGAAGGCAACCCAAAAACCTTTCAGGGATAGTTATAGGGGACTATAATGGAGCAAGTTTGAGCTGAATGCTTTAGCTGCTCAGCTGGCTGTGGAACCAGTGATAAGGTTCCATGCCAGTATTAAATACATGGGGCCTATGAATTTTTTACTGGTGTAGAACCTTATCCTTGGTTCCACAGCCCACTGAACAATTAAAGCGTTCAGCTAATCTGAATTTACTATAATGCCCTTGATAGAAAGTCATACTAGGACCTAGACAATTCAAGTCTAAAGTGTTTGTAGCTCTACAACATTTTATTCAAAATAGAGAACTGTTAGATCTTGGGTTTCAAGACTTAACATTTACATGGTCTAACAAGCAACAAGGTATACACAATTTCACGGAAAAAATATAAGGCCATCTCAAATCTTGAATGGCTGCAAATGTTCTCCAAAGCTAAATTGGTGCATCTCATCTCAATAAATTTTCATCATTGCCCAATCATGTTGGATGCTAATCCAGTTATAAAGCATAGGAAGAGTAGTTTGCATTTTCAACCATTTTGAACTGAAAAGTGTAGAATGTCACCAGCTAGTATCAAATACATGAGAATCAAATGTGGTTGCATTGGACAGTCAGACAGTTGTATACAAAAGCTTCGAGCTATGAAGAAAAAGTTAAGTAGATGGAATAAAGAAGTATTTAGTGATATTAACATAAGGGTACAAGAAATAGAGTTAGAGCTTAATACACTTAAAAATGTGGAAGAAGAATCAGCGGCTAAGGTGAGAATTCAGAACTAGAGAATGAGTATAATGTTTGGTTTCAAAGGGAGGAGCAACTATGGTGGTTGAAATCATTTGAGTTATGGATACTTCAAGGAGACAAGAACACCAAGTTTTTTTTCACAATTCAACTAAGATACGAAGAAGAAGGAACTCCAAAGCATGACTCAATTAAAAGGTAGTCCAGGAATCTACATATGAAGATGCTATTTGCAAAGAACTAGAAAAAGAATTCTTAAAAGCTAGTGGGAAGCATAAAGAAGGTCCATGTAATCTTGATGGTGTGGATCTACCTACACTCAATGATGATTAGGTTACAACCTTACTCTTATGCCCTACAATGGAGGACATGAAGCTAGTTGTGTTTTAGATGAATCCCCATAAAGCACCAGGTAAAGGATGGCTCACTAGCTTCTTTTATAAAAAATACTGGTATGTGGTTAGTTCAGATGTCTATGCAGCTGTTAGAGAATTTTTCACATCTAATATGTCACTGCAAGAACCAATTAAACAAATCTCATTTTTATTCATAAATCACCTCGAAAAGCCTGTCAACATAGGCCAATCAGTTTGTGCAATGTATTGTACAAAATAATTGCAAAAGTCTTAGCAAATAAACCAAGACATCTAATGGATAAACTGATTGCTTCTAAATAACTGACAACATTATAACTTGCCAAAGACATAATTAATTATATAAAGAAAAAGAAAAAAAGGTACAAAAGGATGGACTGCCATTAAGGTGGACATGTCCAAGACATTTGATTATATGGGTTGGTCTCTTTGGTGGTTACAGTGAGGAAAATGAATTTCCCATAAGCTTGGTGTGACATGATTTATCAGTGTATTTCTTCGGCTTCTTACTCAGTTCTACTGAATGGTGAAGAACATGGTAACTTTTCAACTAAGAGAGGACTATGACAAGGGAATCCTCTTTCTCTTTATCTGTTTATTACTGGTACGCAAATCTTCTCACACTTGTTAAGCAAGGCATAAGGAGAATGCTATATTCAAGGAATTAGAATATCAAGGAGGGCTCCAACAATTTCCCATCTACTATTTACAGATGATTGTCTTATTTTCTATAGAGCAGGGACCAACCAATTCAAGAAATTTTGAGATTTATTGGATACTTTAGGAGTGGTCAGGTCAACAAATTTACTACCAAAAGTTTAGCATGGTATTTAGTGTAAATGTTCTTAGAAGACATCAAAGATGCTTAAGGCATGCTCTAGGAATGACGTTAATGAACCCAAATGACAAATATTTTGGCACTTGTTTATGTATTGGGAGGAAAAGGTGTGAAGCCATCCAAGAGATTGTTGATAGAGTAAACAGTAAAATGGAGGGTTGGCAGGCCTTGCTCTTGTCCCAAGCTAGAAGGGTTACTTTGGTTAAAGCAGTTGTGCAAGATATACCAACCTATCAAATGAATACAATGTTACCCCAATCTAAGATTGTGGAACTAAAGCAAGCTATAAAAAATTTTATTTGGAGACATGATAGTAAGAGGAATACAACTAGTGTAGTGGCGTGGGAGTTGGGACAAAGTGACATGACCAAAGAGCAAGGAGGACTAGGAATTCGTAAATTTAAAGAAATGAACCTTACTTTCTTTTCTTAATAAGTTTGGAGACTACTACATGAGAGAGACTCTTTTCGAGCATAAGTAGTAAAGGCTAAATGCTAGGGGTGGTCACAAGTCGAGTTTTTTCACGAGTTATTTGAGCTTAATTCGTGAGAAGATCAATTCGGCTCAGTCAAAACCAAGATTCAAGCTTAGTTTGAGCCCAATATATAGGATCATTTGCTAATTGAGTCAAGCTCGAGCCCAATAAATCTCGGCTCATAAGACTTGCGAGACTAACCGAGCTTTTACATATACATGTATATATATATATATATATATATATATATATATATATATATATATATATACCTATACATGTAAACATACATACATATAGAAAAATAATATATCTAAATATATAAAAAATGTTATATATTATATTTTTATTTTTATGTATAATAATAATAACTAGCTTTTATAATTCTTCATTTTTTATACATCAAATAAAAAATAATTTATTTACGAGCTTTTGACTCGAACTGAACTTGAGCTCATGTCTCTAGTGTAAATCGAACTATATTCGGCTTGGCTTGAATCTGCCCCTACCAAATACTACCACAAGCAATGCACAGAGACGTTTTGATCTTCCATAACCCATGGTTAACAAATGTGCTGAGTGGTATCCCAAAAGGCAAGCAAACTAGAATTGTTAACAAGGACCTACTCAAAGTCAATGACCTCCTTGATATATAGTAGTGGGCAATGGAAAGAAGATTCCTTACATGATCTTTTTGAACCAAATGAAAGAAATTTAATCGACCACATTAATGTAGACCCAACAATGCTAAGGGAAAGGATGATGTAGAAAAGGACAAGAAATGGTAAATTTATAGTAAAGTCTATCTATAGAACCTTTCGAGGAACCTTACAATTGAGCTCATGTATGGGCAAGATTTGGAATAAAACTTGGAACCAAATGTCCAATGTGTGGGATGATAGTTCAAGAAACCAAATGCTCATGTGTGGGAGTCACAAGAAAAGTAGCTTTCATATTCTTTTTCAATGCACTTTTGCTAGAGCAATTTAGCTACAGGGGCAGGTGGGATTAAATCCAAATGATCTTCATGGAAACTCAATTATAAGTGTTATAAAAATATGGTGGAATGGGCTAAATGAAGATAAGGAAATGAATGAATCATTGTTAACAAAGATAGTCACAACATGGTGCAATATGGAAACAAATCATGTTCAATGTTCAGAGAAGCTTCAAAGAAAAGAACTAAAGCTTAAATAAATAGGAAGAAAAACTCTTCACTGAATACTTAGGCTCAGCTTGGAAGGAGTGTTAGACAGCTTTGTATGCCCTTAGCTTCAATCAAAATGATGTACTTTATGAGTTTATTGTAAATGAATAAAAGTGCATATTTGATTCATGTTCCCTTGGTATGTTTCTGTATAATACCCTTAAACTGGACACTTAATGAGACTCGTGTTAGTTTAGAATGTTCACAGCCAGTGGGTCGGTCTGGGGAGACCTATCCTGACAAGCCTGACACTGTGGCGCCACCAAGTCAGTTGGGGTGGCTTGTCTCAGCTACCAGGGTGAGACCCTACGCACACACAGTGTGGGATTAATTGAATCATTGAACTGGACCAGATTTTTAGTATTGCCCTGGACCTTGGAGATTGATGGGTAAAACTGGAAAGTTACACCCGACCCCTAGACTCGATTATGATACTGCACTAGGTGTCGGATTGGGCTGTCTTTGATGTACCAATCAGTGAGATCCTTATCGGGGGTCAAAACCTGGGTATGTTGGGACAGTCTAAGAATTCGTCTGAGTGGGTGATCATAGTGATAGGATCAGCCCCTTTGTCGGACAAAGGTAATGATCGGGGATGCACTCTCACTGATGGAAACCAAGACTACCGGCAGCCGATTTCAATCGTTGAGATTTGTTTTGCAAAATATATTTTATATGAGATATAAAAGTATATATATTATGGTTTTGAAATGATTTGCAAAAGGTTTTAATTCCCGGGATCCATAGATGAGAGACTGCAACATTGTTCCTTGCAGCCGAGGGAGAGGTCCTCTCTTGTCGGGCAGTGTATGATCATTATGGGCTAAGAGGTTAAGTGTAAGGCCATTGAGGATAATACCTGATGGGCTAATCTTGCATCTGCCCACAGTCCCTAGGTGTTACAAGGTGGCTTGGCCCAGGGACCACTTAGGGTAAATGTTGGGCCCATAGAGCCCATCTGATGGGTTTCAGGGGGTGCACTGTCCATAACAGTGTATTCGGCCAGGCCTTGTAACAAAGGCTGGGCTGAACCCATGTGGCTGATGTGTAGATCAATGTTTGGGTCCCACGCCATACAAGGAAGCCCAACTAGGCAGCAGTTCGGAAGGCTAAATGAATACATAACCCTAAATGGGTCTTAAGCCCATTTTTAACTGGGCTAATTTGATTAGTCTTTAAGGGGCGAATTCTGAGATAAGATCAGCTGATAGGATTGGGCCCACACCCTATCCACTCAGAGAGTCCAAGATCTAAATGAGATTTAGATTTGGAAACTTCCTAATTAGATTAGGAGCTGGCTGATCTAATCTACAGATAAGATAAGGATTATCCCTTATCTTAGAGGGACTTCTAATCCAGATATGATTTGGGTTAGCAACTCCTAATGGGATTAGGAGCTGATCCCTTTAAGTCTATAAAAGGAAGAGGGGGCGGCAGCCTTTAGAAACATCATCCAACAGACTCAAGTCTTGTCTTCAAAGCTGAGATCACAAAGGAGAGAATCCTGCACCCTGCAAAATCTTTCTAGCCACCTCCTTCCTACAGCCGCCACCTATAACAGTTCGATCTCCATTGTTTCGGAGAAATCAAAATTGGATCTTGATTCCAATCTTTTGGAGAAAAGATTGGTAGGAGTTGTATTTACAAGCCATCCAGGTGATTCTTGGGAAGAATCAAGTTCTTAGGAAGGACACTACTGATTCTGCTCCACCTTGCACTGCGCCATCTTCAGTGGGAGCAGATTTTGGTTTCTACCTTGGACGTGAACACCTCCATTGAGAGATACTATTTCTCTGTATCAGGTATTATCTCTCTCTCCTCCTTTTGGTTCAGATCTGGTTCAGTTTATGGTTCAAGAATGATTCTTGAAAATATGATTTTCTAAATAGGGAATTCGATTCCAAGTTGAAGGGAAAGAAAATATTTTGAAATTCGCCCCTTTTATTCTGCAATGTTGGGCGTCCATGTGATGGATTTCCTATCCCTTCAGTGGTATCAGAGCCATGCTTCAAATCTTGAACCATTCTGTTTCAGATCTGAACTTGTGCAAATAGGGAGAAGGCGTTCTACCCAATTTGCGCAGATATGGGTTTTGGGAAATTTGTTCCCAAAATAGATGGGCAAATAATCTAAAATTAATTTTAAATAAATCTGATTATTATTTAGAATAGTTCTTTATAATTTTCTTGATTTATGGGCTGTTCGTACAAGAGGAGATAGAAATCTTGGTTTGCGTAGGGAGAACTGCAAGATTTGCAGTTTATTGAATTTATTTATTACATTTTGTCTGTAAATAATTTTTTTTTTTTTTTAGACTCAATGTATAGGCATTCGATCTGATGTAATAATTAATAGAAATAGGATTTCTATTTATTCTAATTTTGGATCGAAGATGGTGGCGCAGAGAAGGAGATTTCGTAGATGGGAGATTCGCTATCTGCGATTTGCAGTTTGAGAAACTGCAATCTGTGATCTAACCTCTGTTTTGCAGGATGGAGTGTGCGAACAGCCCTGATTAACTAATTTTTGTTTTTCTTTTATCAGTTATTTAATTTTAGATTATTTACTTGAATTAAGGATTTAATTAAAAATCAAACCCTAGACCCATTCGAACCAAGATTGGTTCAAACTTTTTGGACCAATTCAGGGTTTAATCAAGGCTGAAAGTCAGCCCTAATTTTCCCACTAATTGGCCTAAGGATTGATATTTAAGTAAATGGTTAATTCGGCCCAGCCTGTAAAGGCCCAGTTTTAAATAGTTAAAACTGCAAAAGGCCCATTTTAAAGGATAAAGCTATATGGGCCGAACTGGGTAACCCTAATTCAGCCCATATACCTAGATAATATTAATAGTTAATATTATAGAATTTTAACGGGCTTCCAACGGGCCTTACAGATAATTTAATTGATTGGATCAATTTATCCCTGCATGAGATGTATGGATGTGTGATGTGCTGCATACATGGGCCATAGGTACTTGGCCCATGCTCATTCGATAGTGGCTCTTGCGCACACCATGGCTGAATGCACATCATTGCCATGGTGTCCCTTTTGGTCATTGGATGACCTCCCTCAGTGGTGGGCCCCACACCTCATCAAGATGTTATGTGCGGAACCCTAGCCAATTTAAGGCCCACCGAAATCTGGCTTTATGAAAGTCAGTGGGAGCCACTTTGGTTTGACCTAAATCAAACTAGGGCGTAATTATTTGTTCCCTCCAGCTAATATGAGTGCATGTGATAGGGAGATTCATATGATGAACTCTCTAAAGGCCTTCCATCATTAGCATGAGGATGGGTCCTTCAGTAATGAGGAGACACACCAGAAAATGGGCTATCCATTTGCTGTTGGGCTTGTCTGAGTGTTTCATAAGATGATAGGGGCGTCATAGACCGATGTGGGAGGGGTTTCACCAGAAAATGGCAACTCTCTCATGGTACCTTGGCGTTCACGAATATGATGGGTAAGCACTCACTGGACAGAAAGGTTTACCTGAAAATGGCTTTGAACCTTGTCTGACAGAGGCCAAAGGGAAAACTCATATGATGAGTGGATATGATCCTTCACAGAAAGGTGGTGGGGTTATGTAGCTAAAACAGTTGGCTCCATGCATCTATGTGATTTCCCACATTTCCAGAGACAACCTGTAGTCTCCATCACTGAGAAAGGAGGGAAATCTTAGAGATTAATAAATGAAAATGGATCGTAGATTAAAATCCATATCTATGAAATGAACATGAATCAAATTAGGTTGTGGACTGATGTTTGCTCTTTTATCAGAAAATGACAAACTGATCTTTTGCAAAGCTTCTTGATGACAACAAGCTTAAGGGCCCAAACTACGTCGACTGGTACAGGAACCTTATGCTGGTCCTAGCTTCAAAAAAGCTGGACAAAGTGGCAAAGAATCCTGCCCTGGAGCGTCCGAGCGACAAGGCTTCTGAGGCCCGAATGAGAGACTATCAGGAATGGGAGGAGAAAACTCCCTGGCCCGGTGTTACATCATCGCCTCCTTGGACAACCCAATACAGAGGCAGTTCGATCAGATCGAACTTGCCAAGGACATATTGGACAGCCTGAGGACGATGTATGAAGTGCAGAATCATTCTACTCGGCAAGAGGTCTTGAAGCAGTTCATGACCACTCAAATGTCCAAGGGCCAACAAGTTCACGACCATTGTCTTCGGATGATGGGTTATATCAACGAACTGGAGGCTCTTGGATCCGGGCTAGACCTCGCAACCCAGATAGACGCTATCCTTAATTCTTCGCCTCCTTCCTTTAATCCGTTCATCATGAACTATAACATGAACAAGCTGAATGTCAGCTTGCAAGAGCTCAGCAATATGTTGCAAAGAGCTGAAGAACTGATTAAAAATGATGA
This sequence comes from Nelumbo lutea, assembly GCF_056320005.1. Lineage (NCBI taxonomy): Eukaryota > Viridiplantae > Streptophyta > Magnoliopsida > Proteales > Nelumbonaceae > Nelumbo > Nelumbo lutea. The sequence goes on along the minus strand of NC_142684.1, from coordinate 200,232,789 downwards.
GCCTGTAGCTATGCTTGTTGAAGCTAGCAAAACGAGCAAGAGAAAGAGGAAGGCAAAGAAGCCTCAGAAGAAAGCCACCAAGGGCAAAAGGTAGAAGAAAGACAAAGCATCGGATGCCTGTCACTTCTGCAAGAAGATCGACCACTGGAAACGGAATTGTCCTGCCTACCTGGAATCCAAGAAAGGTAATTTTGAAACTTGTGTTATAGAAACCAATTTATTGGTAGCTTCTGCGTCCTGGTGTATTGACTCCGGGGCTTCAACTCATGCGTGTAACTCACTGTAGGAGTTCAAGGTAAGCAGAAGGCTGAGTGAAGGAGAAGTCACTCTCTACTTGGGGGCTACTGCAATTGTTGCAGCCGCGGCAATAGGAACCGTGGAGTTAATTTTTAGAGAAGGAAAAGTTGTACTGAAATTTAAGAAGAAATTTGGTTTCTGTTTCAAAACTGTGTGCAGATGATTATTCTGTCTTCTTTAATAATACGATTACTATTAAAAGAAATAACAGATTCATCGCATATAGGGAACTGGAGAACGGTCTCTATATTCTACATCCTTTTCTAGAAACTAACATAACCGAAACTACGTCGGCTGAAATCCCCAAGAAGAGAGCCCGTGATACAGTTAATCCCACGTGTCTGTGGCATTACCGACTTGGCCACATCGGTGTTGACCGAATCACAAGGTTGGTAAAGGATGGTCCTTTGGATTTTCTAACTATAGAAGATCTTCCCACCTGTGAGCCTTGCCTACAAGGCAAGATGACAAAACAGCCATTTAACGGTAAGCCTGAAAGATGTACAGTTACACTTGACCTAATACATACTAATGTATGTGGTCCCCTGAGTGTTAGGACACGGAATCAATACGTGTATTTCATCACCTTCACAAATGATTTCGCACGATATGGTTACGTGTACCTAATGAGACACAAGTCTGAATCCTTTGAAAGTTCAAAGAGTTTAGACAAGAGGTCGAGAAGCAGTTGGGGAGAGAAATTAAAGCCCTTCGATCTGATCGAGGTGGCGAGTATCTCTCTAACGAGTTCAGGGACTACTTAAAGGACAATGGGATTAGCTCCTCCTGCTACACCACAACTTAACGGTGTTTCAAAGAGGAGGAATAGGACCCTATTGGATATGGTCCGGTCACTTCTCATACACTCAGAGTTACCCACATCCTTTTGGGGTTACGCATTAGAGACTGCGATTTACGTGCTAAATCGGGTTCCAACCAAATTGGTTCCGAACACTCCATATGAACTTTGGATCGGAAAGAAACCAAGTGTCAGACACTTGAAGATTTGGGGTTGTCCAGCACACGTTAAAAGAACGAGTGCAGACAAGTTGGAATCCAAGACCAGCCGTTGTCTATTTGTAGGCTACCCAAAAGGCACTGTAGGTTACCTTTTCTATGACCCAAGTGAGCAGAAAGTGTTCTGCAGTTGAAATGCCCAGTTCTTGGAGACCGATTATATCCTGAACACCCATCGTCAGGAAATTGTTCTTGATGAGGAGAGCTCAGGAGCAGTGGGAGATGTCCCACAAGTTCCAGGTAGTGACCAACCTAGAAGATCCACTCGGGTATCCAGGCCACCAGTCCGTTATGGTTATGACCAGGATAGTTACTTGGTGGAAACCTTGACTAGTGAGGAGGATCCCGTGACTTACGCGGAAGCTATGTTGGACATAGATTCCCAGAAGTGGGTGGAGGCCATGAGAGTAGAGATGGACTCAATGGAGACCAATGGAGTTTGGACTCTAGTAGATCCGCCCTCCTGGGTAAAAGTAATCGGTTGCAAATGGATTTACAAGAGGAAGAAGGGCCCCGATGGTAGAGTTGAGACTTTCAAAGCTCGTCTAGTGGCGAAAGGGTACACTCAGAAAGAGGGCATCGATTATGAGGAAACCTTTTCGCCTATGGCCATGCTTAAATCCATTAGGATCCTGCTAGCTATAGCAGCATACCATGATTATGAGATTTGGCAAATGGCTGTCAAAACTGCATTCCTGAATGGAGATCTTACTGAAGATATCTATATGCAGCAGCCGCAAGGTTTCATAGCTGCGGGTCAGGAAAACATGGTATGTAAACTTAATAGATCCATTTATGGACTTAAGCAAGCTTCTAGAAGTTGGAACATCCGTTTTGACTCTGTCATCAAATCATTTGACTTCGAGCAGAATCCGAATGAACCCTGTGTTTACAGGAAGTACAGTGGAGATAAGATTACCTTCTTGGTTCTGTATGTAGATGACATTCTACTCATTGGGAATGATGTAGGAATGTTGACTACCGTGAAAGTATGGCTTTCACAGCAATTCTCCATGAAAGATCTTGGAGAGGCCTCCTATATATTGGGTCTTCGACTCTATAGAGATAGATCGAAGCGGATATTAGGATTATCCCAATCTGCCTACATTGACAAAATAGTCAAAATATACAGCATGGAAAACTCCAAGAAAGGAAATGTTCCTTTCAGGCACGGAGTCACTCTCTCCAAGAAGATGTCTCCCAAGACTTCTGAGGAGATTGATGGCATGAGAGACGTTCCCTATGCCTCTGCCGTAGGGAGCATCATGTATACCATGCTGTGCACTCGTCCTGACGTTGCTCAGGCAGTGAGTGTAGTAAGAAGATTTCAGGCCAACCCAGGGCAGGAGCACTGGACTGATGTGAAAACCATACTTAAGTACCTTCGAAGGACAAAAGAGTTTTGTCTAGCATTCGATGGTAGCTTACTATAGATCCAAGGGTATACAGATGCCGATTTCTAGTCGGATCCAGATGATAGAAAGTCTACATCTGAATATGTTTTCACGATAGGATCGTGTGTTGTTTCCTGAGTGTCAGCAAACAGGGGTCCTAAGTTGCAAATTAATAGGCCACAACCCAAGCCAAGTGCATTGCCGTAAGTGAGGCTGACTTATGAATGAAGGTGTTCATTCCTGAATTTGGAATTCAGCACATCACCCATTCCACTGTTGTATGACAACTCTGGACCTACGGTAGGATGATCTTACGAGGTAGCATCAGCGGAGAATGTGGTAGACCCATTGACTAAGCCACTAACACAGAAAGTGTTTAAGAAACATGTGGAAAGCATGGGACTCCGGCTAGTACCTGATTGAACCTACGTGCAAGTGGGAGCTGTTAGACAGTTTTGTATGCCCTTAGCTTCAATCAAAATGATGTACTTTATGAGTTTATTGTAAATGAATAAAAGTGCATATTTGATTCATGTTCCCTTGGTATGTTTCTGTGTAATACCCTTAAACTGGACACTTAATGAGACTCGTGTTAGTTTAGAATGTTCATAGCCAATGGGTCGATCTGGGGAGACCTATCCTAACAAGGCTGACACTGTGGTTCCACCAAGTCGGTTGGGGTGGCTTGTCTCAGCTACTAGGGTGAGACCCTAGGCACACATAGTGTGGGATTAATTGAATCTTTGAACTGGACCAGATTTCCAGTATTGCCCTGAACCTTGGAGATTGATGGGCAAAACTGAAAAGTTACACCCGACCCCTAGACTCGATTATGATACTGCACTAGGTGTCGGATTGGGCTGTCTTTGATGTACCAATCAGTGAGATCCTTAGCGGGGGTCAAAACCTGGGTATGTTGGGACAGTCTGAGAATTCATCTAAGTGGGTGATCATAGTGACAGGATCAGCCCCTTTGTCGGACAAAGGTAATGATCGGGGATGCACTCTCACTGATGGAAACCAAGACTGCCGACAGCTGATTTCAATCGTTGAGATTTGTTTTGCAAAATATATTTTATATGAGATATAAAAGTATATATATTATGGTTTCGAAATGATTTGCAAAAGGTTTTAATTCCCGGGATCCATAGATGAGAGACTGCAACATTGTTCCTTGCAGCCGAGGGAGAGGTCCTCTCTTGTCGGGCAGTGTATGATCATTATGGGCTGAGAGGTTAAGTGTAAGGCCATTGAGGATAATACCTGATGGGCTAATCTTGCATCTGCCCACAGTCCCTAGGTGTTACAAGGTGGCTTGGCCCAGGGACCACTTAGGGTAAATGTTGGGCCCATAGAGCCCATCTGATGGGTTTCAGGGGGTGCACTGTCCATAACAGTGTATTCGGCCAGGTCTTGTAACAAAGTCTGGGCTGAACCCATGTGGCTGATGTGTAAATCAATGTTTGGGTTCCATGCCATACAAGGAAGCCCAACTAGGCAGCAGTTTGGAAGGCTAAATGAATACATAACCCTAAATGAGCCTTAAGCCCATTTCGAACTGGGCTAATTTGATTAGTCTTTAAGGGGCGAATTCTGAGATAAGATCAGCTGATAGGAATGGGCCCACACCCTATCCACTCAAAGAGTCCAAGATCTAAATGAGATTTAGATTTGGAAACTTCCTAATTAGATTAAGAGTTGGGTGGTCTAATCTACAGATAAGATAAGGATTATCCCTTATCTTAAAGGGACTTTTAATGTAGATATGATTTGGGTTAGCAACTCCTAATGGGATTAGGAGCTGATCCCTTTAAGTCTATAAAAGGAAGAGGGGGCGGCAGCCTTTAGAGACATCATCCAACAGACTGAAGTCTTGTCTTCAGAGCTGAGATCACAAAGGAGAGAATTCTGCACCCTGCAAAATCTTTCTAGCCGCCTCCTTCCTGCAGCCACCGCCTATAGCAGTTCGATCTCCATTGTTTGGGAGAAATCAAGATTGGGTCTTGATTCCAATCTTTTGGAGAAAATATTGGTAGGAGTTGTATTCACAAGCCATCCCGGTCATTCTTGTGAAGAATCAAGTTCTTAGGAAGGGCATTGCTGATTTTGCTCCACCTTGCACTGCGCCATCTTCAGTGGGAGCAGATTTTGGTTTCTACCTTGGGCGTGAACACCTCCATTATGAGATACTATTTCTCTGTATCAGGTATTATCTCTCGGTTTCTACCTTGGGCGTGAACACCTCCATTATGAGATACTATTTCTCTGTATCAGGTATTATCTCTCTCTCCTCCTTTTGGTTTAGATCTGGTTCAGTTTATGGTTCAAGAATGATCCTTGAAAATATGATTTTCTAAATAGGGAATTTGATTCCCAGTTGAAGGGAAAGAAAATTTTTTGAAATTCGCCCCCTTTATTCCGCAATGTTGGGCGTCCATGTGATGGATTTCCTATCCCTTCAAGGAGTGCAAATATAAACATGTACTGTATAAATAAAATAATACAAAATACAAGGTTTTTGTACTCTACAAAATTGTACTTGTACTCCTTCCAAACTGAGCCTTAAGAGAAAATCAACATAAATTCTTCTAGCTTTGCCCTAGCTACTGTTTATATAGATTTCTTTACACCCTTATGCCTCCAACAAAGAAGTTTCCTAATTTAATAAAAACTCCTTATTATAATCCTACTAAATCTCCTAAAAAAAGAAAGTTGTAATTGAATATTACGAGAGCCAATGAAAAGAGGCAAATTCTCATTGTATTACTTTCTGAGATTATAGAGGTTTACATAGATGGAGATATAGAATTTAAAAATTCAAAATTTAAATGTATGGATAAGTTGATAAGTACAACAGGATAATGGTTATTAGAGATTGATACAAGATAATAGTTATATGGGGTTGATAAGCCCACAGATAACTAGTTATTGTTGTTATCCAGCTGATGACATGGTCAATGTGGATTTATCTCTAGCATCCCCCCTCAAGCTAGACAGGGGTGGAGGGAAGCCGTGTAGAGGGAAGCAGTTTAGTGAGCAAGTCAGTGAGCCGATCACTGCTAGGAAACATAATTTATGGAGAGCAATTTCTTCGCAACCATGTCTCTCATGAAATGAATATCAAGTTCAATGTGTTTTGTGCGACCATGATTGATAGAACTGTAGGTTAAGGATTTAGCACTCATGTTATCGCACCAAACAGTAGTAGGAGAAAGCTAAATGCCAAGTTCAGAGAGGAGCATGGTGATCTAGGAGAGTTCTGTAGTTGTTGAGGCAAGGCACGATACTTTGCTTTTGTACTGGACCTAGAGATAGTAGTTTGCTTCTTCGAGCTCTAATGCGCAAGATTGGGGCCCAAATATATAGAATAACCACTTTGAGAACGTCTATCAATGGGGCAGCTCGCCCAATCAGCATCAACAAAGGCAATGAGAGTGAGAGATTTGGAGGGAAGAAGAGATAGTCCATGTGTTATAGTACCCTTCAGATAGCGAAGTATTCACTTGAATGTTGCCCAATGAACATTCGTGAGAGCTTTAAGGAACTAGCAGGCTTTGTTTATAGAAAAACAAAAGTCTAGGCGAGTTAATGTCACATATTGGAGTGCACCAACAATGCTCCTGTAGAAAGAAGGATCAGAGAGAGGTTCACCCTATGAGGAGTGAAGCCTAGTGCTTGCAGACATTGGGGTAGGGGCCAGTTTGGCTTCCTACGTCTAAGCATGAATTAACATATCTGATATATACTTATGTTGTGACAAATGAGGACCAGAAGAAGAGCGAGTCAGGTCAACTCCCAAGAAATAGTGTGTTGGGCAAAGGTCTCTCAAGGCGAACTGAGATGCTAAATCAGCAATGAGAGATGAAATAGAAGAAGAATTGGAGCCTTTAACTAGAATGTCATCGACATAAACTAGAAGAATAAGAGTTTACCCTTTGGTATGTCGAAGAAAAAGAGAGGAATCAACCTGTGATTCAATGAAGCCTAAGGTGAGAAGATAATCATGAAGTCTAATGAACCAAGCCCACAGGGCTTGCTTGAGGCCATACAAACTGCGATTAAGTTGGCAAACATAGGAAGGGTACCGAGAATCAAGGAATCCAATAGGCTGCTTCATATATAGTTCATCAGTCAAAATACCATCTAAGAAGGCATTACTTACATCCAGTTGATGAACACCCCAGTTGTAGGAGAGAGCAAGAGAAAGCATGGTGCAGATAGTGGTAGGCTTAACAATTGGACTGAATGTTTCATCATAGTCAATACCAGCCTCTTGAGTGTATCCTTTAGCAACGAGATGAGCTTTGAAGTGCTCAATGGTACTGTCTGATCGCTGCTTGATCTTATATACCCACCAATTGCCAATGATGTTTTTGTTGGAAGGAGGAGGAACTGTCAACCAAGTATTGTTGGATAATAATGCTTTATATTCATCTACCATGGCAAGAACCCACCAAGGATCTTTCTAAGCCTGAGAGTAGTAGCTTGGCTCAGTCTCACTTAGAGTGCTAGCTTGTAACACATAGCGAGGATTCGGCTTGAAGACACCACGCTTGGATTGAGTCTCCATAGAATGAGTAGAGATGGCAGGAAGCACATTCTCAAGAGAGGGAGCAGAGGTGGTGGGAGGATCTGGCAGTTTAGTGAGGGGTGCAATTATCTCAAAGGAGGGAGATGCACCTGCCACTGAAGGAGTGCTGTGAAAAGCTTGCCAAATTGGTGGAAGGCCAAGAATTGGCAGCACAGGGAGAGGAGATGTAGAATCATCTGTAGAGATACTGGCAAACGGGAAGTGCCCTTCATTGAAAACAACATTGCGAGAGATATACAAACGACCAGGTGGCAAATGAAGGCATTTATAGCCTTTATTATGAAGACTGTAACCCATAAACACATTTATTATAACGATAACATGAGCAGCCAAAAACCCTAAGTAATGTGTAATCAGAAGCAGTTCCAAATAATTTAAACTCCAGGGAAGCCATGGAAAGAGTTGGAGTAGGCAATCTATTTATGAGAAAAAACAACAGCCTCAAATGCGTCGTACCACCTATTTTGAGGAACAGAGGTTGTAGTCATGAGAGTTAAGCCTGTCTCCACAATAATGCGATGTTTACATTCCACAATACCATTTTGTTGGTGCATATGAGGACAAGAACGTCGATTACAGATCCCCATAGAATAGAAAGCATAAGAAAGAGGCTTATACTATGTTCCTTAATCAGTCTAAACAACCTTGATTTTATAGTCCAATAAATTTTCAATATGTTTTTTTGAATGAAAGAAATAAGGATGGTGCCTGAGATTTAGCAGTCATAGGAAATATCCAAATAATTTTACTAAAAGAATCCACAAAAGATAAATAATATTCACATCCTCCAAAAGGAAAAAGTTTTAATGGAAACAGATAAATCATATTTGGAAATAATATAAGAAATAATCCTGTGACTGGGATGTCCCGAACGCAAATGCCAAACATCCTTGGAGGTGCGTTCTCCAATCAAAGCTACAGGATTGCTAGAAGAAATGGATTGCACCTTGTATAAGCCATCTTTAATTGGTCCCTTGAAGAAAGTCTTCCCCGTCACCCAATCATTTACAAGAAAACCAAAAGCATCAAAAATAAATTCTGCATCATTATCCTTGTAGAATTGGCTCACCGGAAAAGATTTTTAGTGATCCGAGGCCCATGCAAGATGTTATGTAAATCAAAGGATCTAGAGGAGGTGTGAATAGTGGAAGAACCAATGAGAGAGATGGGTAAATGCTTACAGTTACAAACAGTGATTTCCTCAGAACCATTGTACGGGTTATGTAAGGACAAATTATTGAGGTCTATAGTAAGGTGATTTGTGGCGCCAGAAGCTCCAGATATTTCCTGCAAGTGGTAGGAGTGTGTCCAACATATCCACAAATCTGACAAACAACAGATGTATCCTTAACACTGGGTTGTTTAGAACCATTGTTGGGATGTTTCTTGTTGTCAGAAGAAGAAGAAAATTGTTGGGGTTTATTTGAATAATACTGCTATAAGTTTCTAGAGGTATTCCCCCCTTTCTTGCTTGCAACATTAACAGAGGTAGAATCAACAAAAATAGCATGGCGAGCTAAGCGCTTCTCAAAGTTAAGAAGTAGACTCTACACATCTTGCATGGTCAAATCATCCAAATGAGCAGTAATTGTGATAACAAAAATGTTATATTCTAGTGGCAAACCACCGAGAAGATAATGAATAAGATCTAAATCTGATATAAAATAATTAAAAGCAGCAAGAGCAAAAAAAATTCCTTTGATTTTCTGAATGTAATCTGCAACTGATAGGTCACCTTTTTTAATATGTGATAACTCCAGCTTCAAATCATGGATCCTGGATTTGTTAGTGGAGGAAAATAAGCAGCTGATCCGGTCCCATACTTCCTTAGAAGTTTTGCATCCTATGACTTGAGCAAGAACGTGCTCTGTGAGAGAAGAAAGAAGTCGGATCAATATGAGCTGATCCTGTTCATACCAGGAGATGAATTTGGGGTTGGTCTGTTGATCATTAGTGCCAAGAAGAAATTTCGACGGACATGGCAGTGATCCATCGACATATCCAATGAGTCGATACCCATTGAATGTAGGGAGAATTTGCATGGACCACAAGAGATAATTGTATCTATCTAGGCGAACTGTGATAACATTCATGAAACTAGACAGAGTAACCAATCCATTATTTCTGGAAGAGGACTCACCTTGAGAGTTGATCAAAGAATTTTGAGCAGATGTGACGTTAGTCTTTTAGGGCTCTGATACCATGCGAGAGTGAATGAAAGAGGCGAATTCTCATTGTATTAATTTCTGACATAACAAAGGTTTATATAGATGGAGATACAGAATTTAAAAATTCAAAATTTCAATGTACAGATAAGTTGATAAGTACAACAAGATAATGGTTATCAAAGGTTGATAACAAGATAATGGTTATCCAGCTGATAACTAGTTATTATTGTTATCTAGTTGATGGCGTGGCCAGTGTGGATTTATCCCTAGCAAATATAAATTCGAAAGATATAAAGCTTAACTTGGTAAATATAAACTAAGATAAAAATCCTGCAATGATGAGAAGTTGGTAAAAATGAACTAAGATAGAAATTCCTTGATGATGCTATCTCGGTATATTTAATAAGTTGGGTTGGTGTCGTCATCTCTACTTCTTATATGTCTTGTAATGGTCTCAACTTGCATAGAACTTATTAGCTTCCTTTTGTATTGCATCCTCCTCCCCTATACATAGTAAGATGGGTCTTCGAAAACCAACTTTGTAAATATTTACTTAGTTGGTTAGAATCCTGTACTACATCATCCTCCTCCAGTTGGAGAGAATTTGACCTTGTATTCATGCTACCATGTGAGAATCCTTAAACATATCATGTTATATTTCTTATGTACTCAATTTCCAAATTTCTAATAGATAGCTGGTGGTGTAACCCTTCAATATGAATTGAAATGTCTCCATTACATCTTTTAACTTTTGAAACACATTTATTGATTTTCAAATAATTTAGTTCTCCCTTTACTTACCATTTTGGATTTTGCAAAAATGCTTGCCAATATGGATCCTCGTAGACTTGTATGAACACAATACTATCAAACTCTCTAGTATGATAAATATTGTTTTCGTCCTCTTGAAAATCATGATGAAGGATAACATATTTTTCCTGAACAATGGATTCTTCATCATAGATTGGAGGCTTGTTCTAATCAACAAGTTTTCTTCAACAAATGTTGTTGAGGAGAATAACCACACAAGATTTTCATTTCAATCCTCAACAATATTAAAGCAATCAACAAAGTCATAAGATTTGATTTTACCTTCAGACTCTGAAATTGTTAATCCCTCCATTAAACTCCAATCCATCAATTCATTTAAGGCTATTCGTCCATTAAACTCAGGGAACTCAAACTTGGGATTTGTTTCCCATTGCTTCTGTTCACCATCCATAACTACAACTAGTTTGGTTGCATGTTGGGTAGAGAAACCTTTATGAAACTTTGGGATCTCAATTTGGAAACCCGTTTCCCACTGTTTTTGGCAACCACCCACTACTATAGCTAACTTGGATGCTTGCCTTGATGATGAAAAGAAATAAGTGGCGGAACTTGCATTGGAATCACTATTCCCTATTTTGGAACGAGGACATAGCGATCTCAACTCTTGAGCAAGTGCATTGACTTTTCTTCTCAACTCTGCTACCTCTTTTTGTGTTTTGTTGTTGACTTTATGCTCCATGATGTGAGGCACTTGTGTCCTCTTAGGAATCATAATCCAAAGAAGGATCAAACATGAGCTTTGATACCAAATGGTGCAGTACAAAAATAAACCACGTTCAAATAAGCTTCAAAGAAAAGAACTAAAGACAAAATAAACAGGAAGAACAACTCTTCACTAAATACTTAAGAGAAAATCAACATAAAATACCCTAGCTTTTCCCTAGCTACACTTTATATAGATTTTTTTACATCTTTATGTCTCTTGCAAAAAAGTTTCCTAATCTAATAAAACACTAATCCTACTAAATTTCTTAAAAAAAGAAAGTCCTAATTGAATATAAATTCAAAAATCTCGTTGTAATGCTTAACTTGGTAAATATGAACTAAGATAAAAATCATGCAATGGTGCTAACTTGGTAAAAATGAACTAAGATAAAAATTCTGCAATGATGGTATCTTAGTAAATATTTACTATGTTGGGTCGGTGCCATCACCTCTGCTTCTTACATGTCATGTAATGGTCCCAATTTGCATAGAACTTATTAGCTTCCTTCTGTACTCCATCATCCTTCCCCTATACGTACAAAGATGGGTTTTCAAAAACCAACTTTGTAAATGTTTAATTTATTGGATAGAATCCCATACTACATCACAACACTATACTACTTATGGGAAGAAATAGAACATTGTGGCCTTTGAACAAAAGCAACCTTAGGTGCAACAAGTCATGTAATGCATAAATAGACATGTGGAGTTTAGCTTTGAGCATGATCCACACTCAAGCTATCAATGTACACTCCAATACTCTGAGATTAGTACTAACTCTCCAGAATTATTACATGAATGTTTTTATATTTTTACAAATGGTTCCTACAAGCTGCATGATGTTACTTATGGCTTTATTATTCTAGATCAAAACAAAAAGTTTATTGCGACAGTTGGTGAACCATGCATTGAATGGCAGCTAGTCCAAATAGAATGGAGAGCAGTACTATAAGCTTTGAAAATGACTCGTTCACTCAAAATTTGAAGAATTAAGGGCCCATTTGCTTCATCAAAATAGAGGTACGGAATCAGAACCCGAATGGGCCATTTCAATTCCTATTGGTTGGTTGGAATAGCATTCCCCTATTTGAGGGAATGGGCATTCCCTCCCCCTTCCTTGGGAATGAAGTCCCATTACAGTTGATTCCAATTCATGCTTGAACCAAACAAACTATGGGAATAGATAATTCTGATATCAATTTTGAGGGGTTTTGATTCTGATTCCAATTCCGATTCCAACCCTGAACCAAATGGGCCCTAAAGTTTTCATCGATGCAGCTAGTAAGTAAGCTAAACGAAGGAGGTGGTTGTGCATGTGGTCACATCTTTTGAAACTTATAAGTTCTTGTATATCCCAAAAAAAGATAATATTTTGGCTCACACAATAGCATATAATACATGTATATCAAAAGAAGAGTGGAAACATATGTATAGATGGTGTGCTCCGGGATGCATCATCAAACACTTGGGGACACCAGTTTAATAATTTATATTTTTTTTAATTCTCAAAACTAAATACAGAACGTAGTTTAGTGGTGAGGAAGGGGTTGAATCCTCAAGGAAGCAAGGTTAAAGATTATTATTTTGTTTCAGACAAATAAGAGAAAGAAAACAGATTTGGGATTTGCAGAAAATAAGAAAAAAATTATTAAAGCTGAAATTAAATATTAAGAATTAAAGAAGACAAGAAATTAAATAAAACTGAAATTAACAAGAAAATAAATAAAAATATGCTGAAATTCGGATCCATTGGTGGTAGCTTTCTGGGAAGACAAACTGCAAGTTGTTCATCCTTCGTTCAGCCCTCGAACCCCTCGAGACACCTTAGCCTTGAGTTGGGCGAATTCAGATATGCAAAAGACAAAGAAAAACAAAAATTAAATCAAACTAAAATCGAAAATTACAGAAATGAAATTGCTAGAAAAACTGAATAACAAAAAGAAAGAAAATAAAACAAAATAAAAAGGGTGGATCAGCTCCAGTGGCAGCAGTTATAGGTTGGACGAACTGCTTGGAGGAACCCCTCATGACAAGAACTGGGCGTCCTCCTTCCTGTAACCCTTGAACCCCTCAAGAAGACTTTGCCTTGTGAACTAGGCTAACCAACCCCTTCTCTAGGCCCTTGGGGTACTTTTTATAGACAATGGTGGACAAAACTAGGATTAGAGAGAAAGATAGGGGTGGCTAGTGGGTTTATGCAGAAAATGGGTGCCCCTAGGGTTTAGGAATGGAGGGTTAGGATTAAAGTAGAAGGATCCTATGGATAAAGTGAAAAGAAGAGGGCACCTATAAGTATGGAGGGCTGGGATTTAAGCTCCTAGGATTAAATGGTGGAGATTTGGGCGCCTAGGGCTGAAATGTAGAGACTAAAAGGAGTGGGTGGCACCCTAAGGTGAGTGGCTGAGATAGAGAGTGAAATAGAGGGTTGAGATCTAGTGGCTAAAGGATGAATGGTGGGGATTAGGAGTTAGGTGGCACCCTAGGATAGAGGGTGGAGATTGCAAGGTGAAGATCTAAGGGTATGAGAGGTTGTTAAGGCTTGGATGGTTGAGATTAGATGTTAGGGAGGAGTGGAAGGTGAAGATTTAGTAGTTAGGGGTGGTTAGCATTTGTTAGAGGTGAAAAGAATGAGTGGGGAGGCACCCAATGGTTTGCTAAGGAGATGAGAGTATGCTAATACAGTAGGAGGAGTGCCTTTCTGGGTTTAGTAGATAAGAGTGTGCTCAGTTTTTCATAGAAACACCCGCTCTTTTAGCTAGAATTCTCACCAACTTCCCAAAATCTGCAGAAAACTCTATAAATTTCCCAGCTTTTACCTATAATTTGCATAGGGACCCTCAAAGGTCACAACATTGAATTTAATTGGAAAATTGTATAGATTAGTTAGTCTAAGGTCTAAAATACCCCTAAAACGATGCCCTTAAGGCATCAAAATACAAAGTTATCACACCCCCAACTTAACCATTGCTAGTCCCTTATCAATGTAGCCTTAAAATTACACTGAGTAAAGAGATTATTCCCATTACAAGATCATCCCTGATAAAATTAGCTAAGTATCCTGATTCTAGAATTCTCAAACTTTGTATAGATCAGTATTGGGTTTAAGGGGTAAAACCGTCCTGCTTTGAACATTACAGAAAATTGGCATAAAAGTCTTATATACCCTTCCATTTGCAGGCTGTCTCGATAAGCTGAGATTAATTTTTAAAATCAGGTGGGTATTCTTCTTATCATTTTTGGTAGTGGATTTCTACCCCTAAACTTGATATGCACACATATTTTTATTGCTACCTCCTACTGTTTGACGTGAATCTCGACACTTGACTTACGTGAAGAGACTCGGTTACTAAGTGTTAGGTAAGTGTCTTTGGCATCCCCTTTCCCGTTTGACGCGAATATCGACGCTTAACTTAGGTGAAGAGACCTGGTTACTAAGTCTAGGTCGTCCATTGGCCTTTTAATCTCTTTTTTTTTAATCTTTTCGTTGTGTGTAAATTCAGCAATGTTTGGGGTTGTCCACTATCTTTCTTAATTTGGAGAATTTTTTGTCTGATTTCCCAATCTTTTTCTTATCATTACAGGGGCAAGCATGGGAGTATTTTCAATTTCTAAACGGTTTTGACAACATTCAAACAAGACCAATTTAACTCCTGTCACTTGCTACAATCTTTACAAAATTCAATATTCTTTTATCAGTTTCCTCAACTTTTTCTGTTTGGAATCTCTTTTAATGGAAAAAATTAATTTTTTTAGTAAAATTTTAATTATACATATTTAATGGCTTAGCTTCTCAATTTTTCAAAATTTTCTCTCTTTCCTCACCCCCCAACTTAAATGCCATTGTCCCCAATGGCATGACTACAATGATGCAAAAGGGACTTGGGCCAAAGGGAACAATCAAGAGGTAAGGATTCAACAGGGTTTCAGGATTTGACAACTGAGTTCTAAAACTTATTCAAAAGAAAAGACAAACTCTAACAAGACAAGTAAAATAAAACTCCGTTGGGTTGCCTCCCAACTAGTGCTAAGTTTAACGTCTTCAGCCAGACACAATTGGATCACTCAGACTAAAGTTCTTAACTCCTCTACTCTTAGATACTCCTTCTATTTTTGGTTAAAGACTTTGACCATTGACCTTGAACATGATTCCATTCTTAGGATCAACTATTCTAACTACACCATGCTCGAACACTTTATCAACAACAAATAGCCCATCCCATCTGGACTTTAATTTTCCCAGAAACAACCACAACCTTGAATTAAAGATCCAAACTTTTTGACCAGGTTCAAATGTTTTTCTTGAAATGTTTTTGTCATGGAACACTTTAATTTTGGCTTTATAAATGCAAGAGCTTTCATAAACTTCATTTCAAAGTTCTTTCAACTCACTTAATTGCAAAGCCCAATGGGATCCATCATGGGTTAGATCGAAATTAAACTTTTTGATGGTCCAATTCTATCGGAAGATGACAAGCTTTACCGAAGACTAACCTATAAGGAGACATTCCAATAGGAGTTTTATGCGTCGTCCGGTAAGCCCAAAGTGCATCGTCCAATCTATCGAGACAATCTTTTCGGTCAGGCCTAATGGATTTTTGCAGAATACTCTTAATTTCTGAATTGTAAGCTTCCACTTGACCATTCGTTTGGGGATGGTAGGGGGTTGTTATCTTATGAGTGATTCCGTATTTGTAGAGCAAAACACGTAATTATGCATTAGTAAAATGTGAACCCCCATTCACTAATGATTCTTCACAGACACCCAAACCTAGAGAAAATGTTCTTTTGAATAAATTTTAAACAATTTCTTCTCGGTAGTGGTGTAATTCAACTGGGCTGCAGATAGGGTGCGGCTAGCATAATATATTACCACAAGACATTAACTCACCCTTTTGTTCCAAAACTACTCCGATGGCATAGTCAAAGGCATCACACATTATTTCAAAGGGCAACGACCAATCGGGAGGTTGAAGATTTGGGGCTTTGGTCAGTGCCTCTTTTAGATAATCGAAAGCCTTAAAACAAGCCTCGTCAAAATTAAATGGGACATCCTTCGCCAGAAGATTGCACAGAGGCCTATAAATCTTTGAAAAGTCCTTAATGAACCTATGGTAGAAACCAGTGTGTCCAAGAAATGAGTGGATTTGCTTAACAGATGTGGGAAATGGGAGTTTAAAGATTAGGTCAACTTTTGCCTTATCTAGCTCGATCCTTCATTTGGAAAGTATGTGGCCTAAGACAATACCCTCTTGGACCATGAAGTGACTTTTCTCCCAACTGAGTACCAAGTTTGTCTCGATGCCTTGTTGAAGAACTTTTCATAAGTGTTCGGGACAAGTTTCAAAGGAATCCCCGAAGATAGAGAAATCATCGATAAATATTTTTAGAAAGTCACCTACCATTTTCGAGAAACTTGCCATCATACACCTCCAAAAGGTTGTTGGTGCATTACATAAGCCAAACGACATTCTTTGAAAGGAAAATGTGCCATTAGTTTTCTATTGGTCTTTAGGGTAAATGATTATTTGGTTAAAGAAGCAGAAATATTTCTACCCTGCAAGTTTTTCCAGAATCAAGTCAATAAAGAGCAGAGGGAAGTGGTCTTTTGTCATGACTGCATTGAGTTTCTTGAAGTCAATGAATACTCGCCATCCCATAGTAAGCCGGGTGGGGATCACTTCACCTTGATTATTGGTGACCACAGTGAGTCCAACCTTCTTAGGCACCTCTTGTGTAGGACTTACCCAACTGCCATCTAAAATTGGGTAGATAATATCCACATCCAACCACTTGACTACTTTTTGCTTGACCACTTCTCTCATATTTGGGTTCAACCGCCTTTACATTTCCCTACTCGGTTTGGCACCCTCCTCCGTATAAATATGATGCATACAAATGGACAGACTAATCCCTTTTAGGTCAGCCACTGACCAACCGATGGCACCCCTATACTCTTTTAAAACAACAATTAGTTTCTCTTCTTGTATAGGGGTTAAATCAGCTGCTATAATTACTGGTAGTGTTTGGTTGGGTCCTAGAAACACATAGTTAAGGGAGTCTAGCAAGGGTTTTAGTTCTAGTTGCAGAGGGGATTCAATAGAAGGCACGGATGATTCACTCTTTACCTCTAGGAGAGGTTCAACAGTAGGCCAAGACCGTAATGGGAGAGGAGACTTTGTTAAAACATTAGCTTCCTTCGTTGGTTCATCCGTTGTGACCAGACCAATTTCTCCGGGGTTTCTATTTACATTTATTGTACAACAATTTTGTTCTAGGTAGGCAGAAGGACTTCCAGACTCATACTAGTCTTCCAAAATTTCTCCAGCATTTTCTAAGTGTTGGACATTAGAAGTCATAAGGTGTTGGGGAAGACATAGGGGTTCAGTTCTGGGGTCGACAACTGGCTAACTAAGCATTGAATCATTCTCCCACTACAGGTTAGCTTCCATGAGGTGAATTACTTGGCTCTCTAATCTTAGGATTGACTATTGTTGAGCTAAGATCATCTGTTGGAGTTGTAGAAACATAACATCAAGTGAATCGGTTTGATAGGGTTGAGGGTAGGTTTGACATGGCTGAGTCGGTTGAGTCCCAAGGTAATCATTATACTCACAGTGAGTTTGGGCTTCAGACCATTGAGAGTGCACATTTGCTAGGGTGGTTTCTTGGGCTTGGGCCTAATAAGCAAAGTTGGGATGATTTTCCCACTCAGGGTTATATGGGTGAAAGAATGGATGAACATTGGGTTGGAAAAATCCATTAGGTGCATGTACTTGCTCTAGAATGACTAGTTGACATGGGCCCAATGTAGGGTACTGGCTAACATGATGGGTTGGGCTTGCATAGATGGAACCTCTAGAATGACTAGTTGATATAGGCCCATTGTAGGGCACTGGCTAATATGATGGGCTGGGCTTGCATAGATGGAGCATGTTGGGTAGGATGACAAGGTTGGCTATGTGCCAATTTGTTGACGAAATGCAAGGACTTGATCAAGTCTTTGGGCCATCCCATTAATCTTATCTAGTTATTGAGACACATGGTTCCAATCTATTCGTGGCTTAGGTTGGAAGTAGTTTCTCATTCCACAAACTCTAGCCATTGAATTCACTTTATTTTGTTTAATTTTTTTTTGATTAAGCACAAACAAGTAAAATACACGACCTAGGGGCTAAACTAAGTTAGTATTTTATTGTTATTTTTGATTAAGCACAAACTCTAGCCATACTCTATAGTTAGTATTTTACTAAAACACCACTTATAATTTGCAATGGATTTAATCAATCTTCCATTAGATGATAGTGGAAAATGACAATGTTGACCCTAATGTTCATTTAAATAAATTTAATCAAAAGAAAATAAAAATAAAAATACCATTTTTGCCCTTAGTAAGACACGGGCAACCACTCTATTGGCTATATTTGGTCAATTTTGATTTTGTACAAAAAAGTGTTAAGGGCATTTTTGGAATAAAAATCATGGGCCTAATTGCAAAACAAACATCCTTAATAAAAGGTTGATTAAGTAAATATGTTGTAAAATATATGGGATGTTTTAGTAAAATGAAAACTATAAGGTAGGTTTAAGTAAATATGTTAAACTATAAGGTCTGTTCTAGTAAATAAACATAATAGAAACACATAAGAGTATACAATTGTTTTCTATTTTCAACTTTTTAAATAATTAATAATTATTTATATTTTATATACTACTTTTAATAAATTTTTTGTAATACAAAAATAACAATAGTTAATTTCAATTAGGTTTATTCATCAAACTGATGAAATCGACCAACTTGATCAATTCAACCCGAGTTGGTCGATTTTCTAGTATTTTAGGTTGTCTTTGGTTCAAAAACTTCCTAGTTCGACCAAGTTGGATTAGTTTCACTTTGGCCATTTGTAAAATGACCAAAATCGAACGACCTAATCGTAGTTATATATTAATATTTTATATTTTAAATATAATTTTTAATATGAAAAGTGGGAAATTTCCCTTTTTTTGTCTAAAATGTTTTATATCATAAATCTAATTTTTAAATTTAATTTTTCAAATAATGCATTGTAATTTTTAAAATTAAAATAAAATTTTATGTTTAAATCTTTTGAATTGATTGACCAAACCAAAAAAAATTGATGCAAATCAATAAAACTTGAGTGGGTTGGTTTCAACAAAAGGTCAGTCAGTTTGAGCTGACCAACTCCCTAACTTGACCAGGTCAATTTGGTTGGCCAAATAGCCTACGACCAAACCGAATCAACTCATGAACACTCATAATTTCAAAAAAATTAATAGTCTCATCTCTAATAAACAACAATAGTTTAATTTCCAATAATTATTGAAAAATTATAGCAAAAATACACAATTATTGAAAATATATTGATAATGAATAAATACAATAATTACATTAGTTACAAAATACAATAAGTACTAAAAATATGTTAACTTCGTCAATAAATAGTATAATATCAAATAATAGTTTAATCTATAATAAATATTAATCAGTATGTTATAACAAAAACACAATAAGTACAATAAATTAAATTTAAAAATTTCAATAATAGTAGTTTAATCTCCAATAATTATTGAAAGCTTTTCGTTAAATAACAAAATAAAATAAATTTATACATAACCATTGCAAATATATTTATCACAAAAAATAATAAATAATTACTAAAATATAATAAATATTAATTTTAGTATATATAATTATATAATAAATAGAGATTAAGAGTTTAAAATTTTTACTAATAAATATCATTTTTTTGAAAGTTATTGTCTTGAATTATTACTTGATATAAGTGAAATTAGTTATTTACAATATTATGTAAAAATATTAAATTATTATTAATTTTGATATTACGTTATAATTATTTTTTTTATTTTTAGAATTTTTCAGATTTATTACATAATTTATTTATTTTAACTATTTAAAATCTAGTTATGTTA
Source organism: Nelumbo lutea (assembly GCF_056320005.1). Lineage (NCBI taxonomy): Eukaryota > Viridiplantae > Streptophyta > Magnoliopsida > Proteales > Nelumbonaceae > Nelumbo > Nelumbo lutea. Next base: position 200,212,837 of record NC_142684.1, on the reverse strand, counting down.
AATATTTTTTATTTAAAATATTTAGTTATTTAGATACTTAAATAATATGTAAAACATTTAAATTTTAAAATATTAATTATTTATTAAATTTATTTATCTATAAAATCATAATTTATACTATTATTACATAATTATGTTATTATAACAATTTAAAATATAGTTATGATAAATATTTAAATAATCTATAAAATATTTAATTTTTTTGTTATTTAAATTTTATTTATTTAAAGCTATTACATATTATTAAATATTTAAAAACATTTAAATTGATAATCCAGAAAAAACATAATTTAAATTATTAGTATGTAATTTCGTGATATATTTTGTAAAAATATAAAATTAATTTTTGTATTTTTAATAAATATTTTAAAGTTATTATAAAATTTTATTAGAATATTTAAATAATTCTTAGATTTGATGGAATCAGAGATGGAGGTTGACCTTTCTCCTGGATGAGAGAAAGGTCAATGTTGTAAAAAGCAAAATCCATGTAGTGGTAGGTTGAACTTGAATGGTTCAACAAATCAGTTTAATTAGTGAAAATAGAATGATTAGACCATCCAAAATCCAAACCCCGGTGAGGATGAGTTGTATGGTCACTACTTTCATTTCCTCGATCAATAATGATTGCATCATTTAGGAACTTCATAAATCACAAATGAAACAATTCTATATTTTGCTGCTACATTGCAAGCAAGTCGAGCAAGGGTGACTACCCGAATAAAAGGTCGATCAAGACTCTTTTATTATTCCAAAACCTTCTTTTTTTTTTTTTTTTGGTATTTAGTGCCATGCATCATTAATAATTTCTCCCTTGACCCCTTTATCCCCAAAGTGTTGGTTGCCAGATTTAACTCTGCATTAACACTGGAACAAATCAATTAACACACCAATTAACACACCAACGAGTCAGCCCTTGATTGGTTCCCAAAACCTTCTATGATTTATGGTCTCAGCTCTCAGTGGCAAGATCTTGTGAGTAATTTTATGTACGCTTCTAGTCATACAAAAATGTTTGGGTAAATTACAAAGACCCCTCCCCCTATTTATGGGGTTATGAAAAATAGCCTTTGTACTTTCTTTTGTGACAGAGTCCCCTAAACTTTCACATTGCAATTAAGATCCTTAACCATTAAGTTAGATTACAAAAGATGCTAAGAAATGAAAATTTCAAAATGACACAAATGGGCAAAGTCTTCCCCCTTTTGTCTATTCCTTACCCATTTTATGATTTTCGCCTAAGCCCTAGCCTTTATAAACATACCATTGGAGAACCATTTGACGAGAACCCTATATCATTTCTTCACCCAAAAGTTGATTCCATTATCTCTCACCGGTAAAGAGTTGTCCAATGTGTCGTCATTGGTAGACCTGTTCATGAGGCTTGGACAAAATTTCAGGCCCGTAGGTTCGGAGTCAAGCTTTTTCAAATAAGCCCGACTTGGGCCCAAGCTTGGCCCGACACTATTGCATATAATAAAAAAGTACTTATGTTATATATAATAAATTATATATAACTTATATTTATTTATTAAATTATTAATAAATATTAATTTACTATTAGAAAATCCAAATTAGTTTATTAAGTTATTACTAAATTAATGTAATATTAGTTTATAAAAATACACTGAAAATAAGACACTTTATGTACAAATCAGGCTTCACACTTCGTGCTTTATATAAGGGCCAGCCTTGGGCTCAGGCCTATACATTTTCTGTTGATAAAGAGGCAAAGCCCAGCCTAACCCATAAATAGGTCTAGTCATGGATATAGAAGAATCTCTACTGATGTCATTTGCATCTTTTATGTTGTCACCAGTTTATTGGCATTATCAGAGAATAAGAACCTATGTATACATTTGCCATGCTAGCTATTTTAACCATATGAGAACCAATATGTTCAATAATTATTGGGTTATCAAAGTGTAAAGTGAAAGAGTAAAATTGTCCAATAAACAAATAACAAGAGGGAAGTTTTGGGATTTAAAAAGATTTAAACAGCCAAATGAGAATATTTTCAAAAGTTAATTGACAAAATCCTAACGAAGGGGAGTATTTGTCGCAACATAAAAAATTTAGGGGGTCTTTATTGCAAATAAAAAGTATAAGAGGTATTTGTCACTAATCTTATAATAGAGGGGGTATTTATAATTTATCCAAAATATTTTAATATGTAGTATGGTCCCACACATAAAAAGCTTTATAAACTTTCAGTTTCAGTTGGTTGGTGGTGATTTTTTTTTCTTTTATTTATTTTTATATCTTTTTGAAGGGCTTACACAATGGGGTTAACTCATCCCCCAATTCATAACCTCCCAACCTCTCACAACCCTTACAGCCATGCATTGGTAATGTCTCCCTATAAATAACATCATACAAGTACCTAGATGTTGGGTGGGTGAAAAGACCAAACTTGTGTTAGGAGGAAAATCAGAGGTTCAGAACTGTAGAGATGATGTTGTTAATGAGGCAGGGCAGGAGGTGGGACCATTTGAAGTAGGGGTGAAAACTGAAAGTGAACTGGGGTCATGCCAATCCAGTATCTTGAATGTGAAATTGCGCTAAGTTTAATGCTTTTTGGGCTGAAATTCTTGCAATGGTGAGAGAGGAATTGCACAGGCTCCTTTTCAGAGCTGCCAAATGGTCATTATGCTTATTTTCAGAACATTGGAGTAAACAAATAACATCATTAGATTCATCAAATTATGTTGGTGTTCAGAACATCGGGGTCACCCTGCCCTTGATTGGTACAAAAAATAAAAAATAAAAATTTATATGTTGATTTTAATTCCTTCTATCATGTTGGTAGGGTGTCAAGAGATCCCAACTCAGCAACCGGTACTCTTGGGTTTCATCAGTGCAAACCAAAAGGGAAGGATCTCATCTCATGCGTTATTATTAATTTATTACTATCAACACTGCTGACGAGTGACGGGGTTCCTTCTGTACAAACGGGCTTAGGTGGCCCAATGAGCGTTGGATTCCAGATTTGTGGCGGCATTTGGCTTTGGCAACGTTTCTAGTGTTTTATATGTTCTACTCGGAGCAGAAAAATATTTATTAATTTGTTGCTTCCTACCATTACCAACTACCAACTACCAACTACCAACATCTGAAGAAAACATCACAAATGGTAATGTATTTGTTTGACAACTGGAAAGGAAAATGTCCAATCTCGGCTGGTCGCAGCAGCAGCAGATGTGATATAGATGAATAGATCTCCATCTCCGCACGGGAGGTATATGTGAAGTACATACAGCTAAAATGTTATATTATTTTATACTGAGAATTTTCAGCCCAAGCCCAATTTCAAGTTATAATATCCCACCCAACCCATTGCCATGTTGGGCCTTCCATTTCCAGATCTTGTGTATCGCATCTTGGGCTCGGACTCGGAGTGGATTCTAAACCAATTTCTAAGGACAAAAGGAATGAATGCAAGTATGCAACGTGCCAACGGACAATGGTCGTTCGAAATTGAATCCTTGTCTTCCCTCCATTTTTAGTCTTTCAAGAAAGAAAGAAACCCCACCGCACACCAGAGAAACTGCTACAGAAACTCAGCAAGAAGATCCTTTCAGGTTGATGAAAGCGTTTGGCCAACATGTTCAATCGTTTTTCTCTTCTTTCTTCTTGAAGCCCTAATCCTAATTCCACCTGATCCTCTCCCATTGCAGCAAAACTGAATAACTTCTTCAATTGGATGCCGCAACAACGGTGAATGGAATGATTGACATATTAACGAATACTCTCTAACCCTTTCTTCCTCCCTCTATTTCAGCTTCTCGCCTATTATCCTCTCGACACCAACGTCCAGATGCTTCACCACCGTTTCCAGTTCTACTATAAAGCCCTTTATGTCGCCGCCTCTCTGATGATGTCTTGCTGCTCCTCTATCCATCGCGCGAGAATACCTTTTTCTGGCTTTCCGGTTTTCACCCAAAATTATTAACCAACCTTCTCAGGTCCTTCCTCGACGACCAGTATATGGCTTGGATATATTGGAGCTCGTGAGCATCTTTCTGATGGAGATTATGTTCTACAGATATTTATATCATGCGGCTCTATCTCCAGAAGCTTGCCCAATTTTTTGTTGGGTCATGAGACACCGAATTGTTCTGTGAATTCCAGCAATGTAGGATTCCTATCACTTGGAACTTGATTTTGGTTCTTCCATTCGTATATTGGGCATTTCATGTGGCATTCTATATTTCCATGAGCATATTAATTTTCTCATATCCAGGCTACTAGGTTGGTTAATATAAGTTTACCTGCATATCTTTAGACAAAGGAATCTGAATATAAGTTTACCTCATCTATTAGTTGATCTACACGTCATGAGTAGGGATGGTAAATGGGTCGGTTGGATTGGATTGGGTTGGGTTAGGTAAGGTTGAATATCATCCATATTGACCCTCCAACCCACCATGATCCATCATCAATCATAGTTAGAGGGTTCTAATCCACCCTGATCAATCCATATTGACCTTTAACTACCCTCATCCATACTAATTCAATTACATTCGCTTATAAATACAAAAATGGGTTGGGACGGCCTATACAAGCAAAATAATAAATTTTGATAGAATAATTTTTCTCAAGACTATCATATGACAAAAATGAGTCAGGTCAACCAGTATACCCGAAAATGCAAAAATTGTAGATAAATGCAAAAAATTCTGTAAAAAATGCAAAAGAAAACCAAAAAATTGTAGAAAATTTAGAACGTTTGCAGAAAAAATCAGAAAATATGCAAAAAAAAAAAAAAACAGATAATTGTAGGAAATATATGAAAAACACCAAAAACTATGCAAAAAAACACTAAAAATTGTTGAAAATGCAGAAAAATACCAAAAAATTACAAAAAATGCAGAAAATAATAGAAAATTGTAAAAAATGCAAAAAGCTGCAAAAAAAAATACATAACTTTTATAAAAGTGCTTTTGTGCAAAAGTACTTTTATAAAAATACTTTTGTGCTTTCATAAAAGTGTTTTCATAAAAGGACTTTAACAAAAGTGATTTTGTGTAAAAGAACTTTTGTAAAAGTACTTTTATGCTTTCATAAAAGTGCTTTTGTAAAAGTACTTTCATAAAGTGCTTTGTAAAAGTACTTATGTAAAAGTGCTTTCATAAAAGTTCTTTTCATAAAATTACTTTATAAAATTGCATGTGAACATGAAAGTTAATACAATCTATTTTATTTCACTTTTATTCTCAAAATGAAATCTAGTATAGTGGTTTGGAAGTGTAATGAGATGCTGACACATTAGGAGGTTTGAGTTCGAACCCATTTTGACCCGCAACCCAACCCATCCTGACCCTAATGGGTACCCTCAACCCAACCCATCCTAACCCTAATGAGTACTCTCGACCCAACTCACTCTAATCCTTTTCCACTTACCCTAATGGGTTGCTCGACCCATATTGACCCATCAATAGATTGGGTGTGTTCCAAGGTGGGTGGGTCAAATGGGTTGGGGTCAAGATTGTCAGCCCTAGTCATGATTTGTTGATTTCTTCATTATACATCTACTATACAATCCTAGAATTATGACAATTTGGCTACAAAATTCTTCTTTTGACAAGCTATCCCCGAAACTCATGGCATGTGATAATCATTTGAACTATCTCCTCATTTCAGATATGCCGTTTGAAATTCATCAAGGGATTTGTGATAATAATGATACACTTTTTATTATTAATAAACCTAATTTCTTCATTATTTTAACATATAATGTTGGCTCTAATATGATAGAATAAGGCAGCCCAGTGCACAAGGCTCCCACCAATGTAGGGTTTGGGGAGGGACAGATGTATGTTACCTTACCTCTGCACATACGGAGAGGGTGTTTCCTAGACTCCAATGTGATTGACTAATAGTTCAAAAACTATTGATATTCAACTAGTTACATGGTGTTAGGTTTCCATTTACTATAATGGAATGTTAATAATAGTTTGCATTTTTGTGATTCTTGAATCAGTTAATATTGATGGGAGAGAGGAAATTTTATCAGGTTGACCTTAATAGCTATTGTATTAATATAAGGATGTTTTAGTCAAGTTTCCAAATTTTAAAACTCTTAACGAATTGCATTCATAGGGGCCATTGCTTGGTCTAATGGAAAAATCATAAACTCACAAGTGTGAGAATGTGGTTTGTATCAGAGTAGTGGTTTGTGTCCATTTCATGATATGGAGATGTGAAACCATGATTAAGGGACTTGATCATAGTATCCAATGAAAATTGTCATATTTCTTTGATGAATAAGCAAGATCATTAGCTTCGAACATGTCAAATAACATTGAACCTGCCACTGCTTCATACCAAAATCTTTAGCTACTTCATACAAAATCTTACCATCCTCCCCCTAAGCACCAACTCCTGGTGGTTATTCTATGTACACTTCTTCACTAAGATCTCCATATAGGAAGGCAATGTCGAGTTGAAACAAGGGCCAATCATATATAGCCGCTAATGATGTCAACTAATCAATGTTCTAAAAATCGTAATCGTATCGTAAATCGTAAAGGGGTTTGAATCGAATTGTATCATAAATTGTCTCTTATTTTTTCAAAAGTTGTTAAAAACTCTAAAATATACATAAATCTCTCAAAAAATAGAAAAAATGACTTTGCACAAGCTTTCTAACTCATAAACATCTTATAACTATATATTAATGGTAGACTTATAGTTACACACTTACACTAGTGTCAATAAAAAAATAATATCTTTAATTATCTTGATATGAAATATTAATGAACCATAATTTTTTAAAAGGAACCATAATGCTTTCTAGAGTCTAGAAGTAGAGCCTTTTTTCTATTGTTTATTTAACTTTCAACTTCAAGTGTTAAACAAAGTAACAAACTATGCACATTAAGTCATCAATTAATAATTATCCATACAATTTATACAATAGTGAGATAAACACTACAAATGAAAGTTATACAACTAAAGAAATTAATTTCTCCGAAATTAATGAATATAAAGAGATATCATGTGTATAGAACTATGGGTGAATTTTAATTTCATTCTAAAAAAAAATCAAATTTTAAAGTCTAAGTATAAGTGCTTCATAAATCATAATCTAATTTCGAGGAAGGAATATATAAACAAGGGAAAAATGAAGAGAAGAAAGAATGGGGCAAAGTCACTGTTTTAATATGAATAATGAAAGAAAGAAAACAAATAAACCCTGTTTTTATGTTACAAAAGAGTGGAAAAATAGAATATATCCCTGTTTTTTCACAAAAAAAAGGAGAGTGAAAATAATAGAATGAGACATGTTTTAACATTAGCAAAAAGAAAAAAGAAGAAGCTATTTTTGCAGAATAGAAAGCAACCTATTTTAACCTACAAAGTGCAAATATATCTTTGTTTTTGCATAATACAGTTTATTTTGTGTAAAAAATAATGAAAAATGGGGATGAACCCCTGTTTTGTGATTAGAAAAAGGGTGAGGGGAATATATTAGGGCTAAAGCCCTATTTTCATGCAAGAAAACAAGTAAAAATATTGGGGAAAAGACCCAGTTTATGCATGGAGAAAAGGTGAAAAGTAAAAGGGCGGAGCCCATGTTTTTATGCAAAAAAAAAAAATCAAGATAAAATATTATGAAACAAGGGGGAAATATTACAAAACTAGGTACCCCTAGCTTTCATGCAAAAATGAATGAAAAACATGGGACGGAGCCTCTATTTTCATGCCAAAAAGCGATTGAAACAGATAGGGCGGAGCCCCTATTTTTATGCCAAAACGTCGACTAAAATAAATAAGGTGGAGCCCCTGTTTTCAGCCAAAAAAATCAATTCAAATAAAGGAGAAGAAAGAAGACAAGAAGAAAGGAGGAAGAGGAGGAGGAAGAAGAAAGAAAGAAAGAAGAAAACAATACAAGCCATGTACAAATAATATAAAAATAGTAGAAATCAAAAGAAAAAAAAAACAAAATCTCTCATCTTTCAACATGGACAAGTAGAGGAGGTTTGAAGCTTCACCGAAACAATGGAGGAGGGTTTCTTCTCTTCCAGTCTCCCGCCAAGTCTTTTCCTTCAATGGTAAGTCATGTTTGATCGACCAAAGTGTATATTCTATGTTTTATAACTAAAATGATGATTATGCCCCTCTCTGTAAAAGAAAAACTTTAAAAAGGAAGAGGGTTAAATGGTCGTCTAATCTTAAGTTAATATTTCAAACTCTAACCATATAAATCATCCAGGAATCACGATTTACAATTCACACTAGCGATTTGCTTACAAATCGTACGATGTATAATCCACTCCATACAACTATGAGTACCCCTTTGCAACCAACCTAGCCTTTAGGCACTCTATTTTTTCATCTAGTAAGTATTTGATGGTATACAACATGCTTACAACATGATTATGAGAAAGTGCAAAGAGTTCTTCCATTGTGTAGTGCCACTCTAGGGAGGTAATAACTTCTTGGACATTCTTAGTGATAGAAATAGTAGACAAAAGGGAAACAAACTAACAATGGGGAGCAAAAAAGATGAGAAACAAAAACATAGTTAGAAATATGATGAAAAATACAATTATATTTATCTTTATGCAAAGCAATGGGAAGATCAAGGTTAGATTGAGAAGGCACTACAAGGTTAGTAACAATTGCCAAATCTATTGATGGAGAAGAAACTGGAGGAGCTGGTATTTGTCGATGCATATACACTTGCTTGATTGGTGGTCGCTCATTAGGAACCTGCAGTGGAGGATATAAAGGCTTGGGAATTGGAAGTGGGAGCATAGCAAATGAAGAAGAAACATCATTACTTGTGAAGAACAAAATGTTGAGAAAGATTAATACACTTGTAGCCCTTTTGTGTCCGAGAGTAGTCAAGAAAGATACACTTTGTAGAGTGTATCTAATTTATCTATCCTAGGCTGCAAATTATGAACACAGCATACGCATACAAAAACCCTGGGAATAAGAGGAAAAGGAGACAATATAGGAAACAAAACTAAGAAGTGAGATTGGCCTTCAAGGATAGATATTGGCATCTAGTTAATAAGGTAACAAATTATGCGAACAACATCACTCCAAAAACATTTAGACTGTGTTTGGTTGCAATGCAAATGCAAATCAGTACACTACATATTTACCCAATTTTCAGTTAATGAATACAAATACGGTTCACATTTTGAACCGTTTTTGCATTCATCTTGTTTGTTTGAAATCGGTGCAAAGTGTGGGCCCACACCTATCACCCACTTTTAACAAGAAACACACTAAACTCAAAAACATGTGTTGTAACAGATTTTAGCACTGTTCTCACACCTATCACCCACTTCTACTAACAAAAAACACACTAAAATTCATAAACATGTGTTATAACAGATTCCAACACTGTTCTCACACCAATCACCCACTTCCATCAACAAGAAACACAAAGAAATTCACTTCTTATGCATACCCGCTAATAGGCAGTCTACAATAGGTCCAAAGATCCATAAATGTGCCCTTTTAGACCAATGAAACACCACACACAAATTGTTGCACATAAACTGATCACTAATAGTTCATCTTTGATACATCAATTATAGGGTTTCTCTAAAAGTCCACTAAAACAACACTTACTGTAGCAAATGGAGTCATGAATACCTCTCTAGAGAGAAAGCGATAACTCCTTTTTATCCTCTCTTCGATCCTCTATGCAATCACCAAGAAACTTCAAAATAGGTATGCTAGAAGGTGCTGAAAAAAATTGGGCAAGAAATCAAGGCTCTGATACCATGTTATTAGTTCGATCAAATCTGATTTATGTCATGGAAAAAAAGGAAAAAAGAGGAGAATAAGAAGGGACGAAGAAGAAGAGAGAAAGTAGAAGGTTTGAATGGTCTTTGAGAGAGGAAAATAACACTCTCAGCGTATCAGAATTATCTATATATGGGTTTGTAATGTTGAGTACAAAGACCTTTGTGCCCCTCTTTATGTATGGGACACTCTACTTAACTTTGAACATAATAGACAAAACATATTCAAGTAAAACACTATGAAATGACTCAAGTACCCTTGGATTATTGACTATAACAATTAGCAAAAAGAATTCTCTTCCCTAGAGTTTTCTTTAAGTAGGATAAAACTCTCTCAATAGCTTCTAAATCTGTTTCTATGGGGAGTATGCATAAAATGACTAATCACACTCATTGCATAGGAAATATCAAGTTGAGTCTTGTAGAGGTATAACATTTCCCTACAAGTTTTTGAAACACTTCTTGTCAAGGAATAACTCTCCATGTGTGGCAGATAGCTTATGCCAAGAACATTAGGGGTGAGCATAGTTCAGTTGAAACCGAATAACCAAACCGAAATTTTGGTTTCGATTTGGTCGGTTCGGTTAGTTCGGGTAAACGGTTCAGCTTAGTTTTTTAGTACGGTTTTATTAAGATCAGTTTTCGATTTCGGGTGTACTATTTAGAGGTCCGATTAACCGAATTATTAGGGGTAAATAAGTAATTATGTTGCCCCTCATTAGAAACCCAAAACCCTCGATTCGAGTTTTCTTCTACTCTCTTCGTCAATTCTTCCTCTATAGTCTTCTCTTCGTCCTACCCAAGTACTCAGTTACTCTTCATCTTCTCTTCGGTCTAGCATATTGGCATCACCGCACACTCATCAACAACAGCAACAACGCCGGCAAGTGATACCCTGACGACGATGACTCTGCAACTTAGGTATAATATTTGTTTTTTGTTCTTTTTCAGGTTTTCCCCTTTTATTCGTCATTAACCAGTCCAGTCCCCTTGATTCTTTTTCCAATGTCTGGAGCCACCTATCCATCTATCCTCTCATACTATATAAAGTGGATGTCACTTCTGCAGTTTTGTGACATGCTTTAAACCTTGTAGAAAAACTGCATGAAGGCTGAAACCTACCTCTTCATCTTCTTCCTTCCCGCTTTTACAAGAAAGAAGAATTTCCATAGACCTATCCAATCCCTGTAAAATATGTTGCCACAGACCCACAAGGAAAAAAGAAATTAGAAGGTGGGGAGTAAATCAAACCTGTTTTTTTGTCATTGATGTGTCTTGCTAAAATATTAGCAACCACATAAAAGGGTCTCAAATAAATTAAATAAATTGTTTTTATCCAATCTCCAATCTTCATATAATCAATCTCTTGCATGGCAATTCCAGAACTTCCCTACAAAACTTCTAACTCTTAACATCTAGCTTTGCCTAGAAAAATCATATGGAAGAAATTATAATTTTCCAGGGGAGCCCTAGATGTATCGATTTAATTGCAAAATCACAAAAAATTCAAAATCCACCTTTCATATTTAAGTCATAGCATAAGATATTAAGATAGAAATCTTTCTCTCTTATGGAGTTAAATTGCATCGTCTGATACATTATGATCATTACATTCTCAACCTATTAAAACTTGTTTTTTTTTTTTTTTTTGGGTAATCCTCAACTTATTGGAAATTGGAAGTACAACTTTCTTTGCATCTAATTCACAAATAAAGGATAGATAATATATTAAAAAAATGAACAAATCCGGAAACCTAGAGAATATCACCTGTTGATGTTTTCTGAAGATTACAACTCAATACTCAATCTATCTCAAATAAATATTTAAAAAGCAAGGGAATAATTACTAAACCCCAATTCCATAATAGACAGTAGACTATTGACAGTCTAATTTTTTATGTAAGCAATTAAGCATGGCTTTTTTATTTTTTATTTTACTTTTATTTCTGATATGTTGGTGATAGGTTTCTATTTGTACCGAACAATTCTAATATTGCTTGATCTGATTCAAATATTTTAATTCTAATATGGCATTTTTTGTTTTATATCTAATTTTATAAATTTATGCTATTTTTATAATTTTTATGACATGTTACTCAAATTAGAATATTGGATTAGAATTGGATATCTGAATAAGTAGATAAATCAGATTTGAGTATATGTTAATTATGTCTTCCATAATGACATTCATCAAATTTAAATGTATGTTTTGGAGAATATGAGTATATGGTTGCCTGATTGGTATTCTTTTCAGTTCAGGTTTTGGATTGAATTTTTTTCACCACCATTAATAAGCTTCTCTCTTCATTAAACATTCAACTTATCATGCTAATAAACATTGTGTCTCTTATACATTATTATTTTTTTATTTTAATAGGGGGTTTGGAGTTGGACTTAACTTACTTGGTCTTGGGTTGTTTTTACTTTTAACCATGACTTCAATAGTTTTCATCCTACAATGTAAGCTAATTCATTCCCTTTTTTTTACTTTTAAGTGTAATATTATGTGATTAGTTTCATTTGTTTTTTTTTTAATTCTATTTTATATTGCCTTTGTAAATGTCACATCAAATAGGAGATACACCGACTAGTATAGAGGATGCAAGCTCACATCCCAAACCCTCAAGTCAAATTGATTCGACAAATGCTACAAGTACAATCGCTAAAGGAAAGAGGAACGCCATACAACCAAGGTAAGAAGTATGAGAACACTTTTCTAAGTTTGTTTTAGACAATGGTGAATCGAAGGCTAAATGTAACTACTGTGATAGAAAATTTTGTTGTGACCCTGAAAAAATGGAACTGAATTACTAAGAAATCACATGAATATATTCAAGAAGAACCCTTATAACCTAGACACGAAACAAGCAGAATTGAATTTACACTTGAACTCAAAGGAGGGAGATGGTGAGAATATAAATCCCCTTGGCCTTAGTTGTTGGAAATTTGACCAAGAGGCTATTAGGAAGGGGTTAACCCATATGGTCATTATTGATAAGCTCTCATTCAAATTTGTGGATGGTGAGGGCTTTAAGAAATTTATGACACTTTCTTGTTCAATGTTTCGTATTCCATCTAGATGGATTGTTGCTTAGGATTGCTATCAATCGTACTTGGATGAAAAGTTGAAGTTGAAGAATTTGTTAAACAATTCGTGTCGAAGGGTTTGTCTTACAACTTACAACTTACATATGGTATTCCTTGCAAAGAATTAATTACACGTGTTTAATAGCCCATTTTATTGACAATGACTAGAAATTGAATAAAAAAAATTCTTAATTTTTGTCCAATTTCTAGTCACAAAGGGGAGGTTATTGGTAAGGAAATAGAAAAATGTTTACTTGAATGAGGAGTAAAGTTTTTTCCATCACAGTTGGTAATGCTAGTTCAAATGATGTTGTGGTTGCATTTTTAAGGAAGAGAATTGCTAATTGGGGAACTAGTAGTTTAGATGGAGAATTACTTCACATGAGATGTATTGCACACATTATAAATTTGGTTGTGAATGATGTTTTGAAAGAGATGAGTGAATCTGTTAATCATGTTTGGGGAGCATTGAGGTTTGTAAGATAGTCTCCAGCAATGTTGCAAAAGTTTAAGAAGTTTGTTGAGATTGAAAAAATCCAGAGTACGAGTTTGTTGTGTTTAGATGTGAGTACTAGGTGGAACTCAACCTATTTAATGTTGGAGGTGGCTCAAAAGTTTGAAAGAGCCTTTGAGAGGTTTGAGGATCATGATCCTTATTTTAGAAGTGAAATTAAGATGGGGGATGGTGTTCCTACTGATTTTGATTGGGCCCATGTTAGGAGGCTAGTACTATTTCTACAACATTTTTATGATCTCACATTGCAGGTTTCAGGTTCCTTGTATGTCACATCAAACAACTTTTTTCAATAAATTTATTCAATTGATTGCCTTTTACGAGAATGAGGAGGTAGTGAGGACAAAGAATTAAAGGAGATGACAAAGAGAATGAAAGAAAAATATGACAAGTACTAGAGAAACATTGACAAGATGAATTAGTTGATTTATGTTGCTGCTAATCTAGACCTTTGTAAAAAATTAGAATATGTGGAGTTTGCCGTTATTGATATGTATGAAAGTGTCAAGGGTGAAGAGCTTGTGAAAAAAAGGTTAAGGATGCTGTTTATGATTTGTACAATGAATACAAGAATATGATTACACCTCAAAGTGGGCATATTAGTGATAAACCCCAAGTTTCAACTTCAAGCGAAACAGAGGGTGAGCAACCATCGCAAGGAAGATGTTGGCAATGTCTTGGTTTAAAAAGTACAAGTCAAAAAATGGAGGGATAGATAGAAAATCAGAGTTGGATAGGTACTTAAATGAAGACACTAAAGAGGGAAATGATGACTTTAATATCCTAGGATGGTGGAAGGTTAATTCTCCCAGATTTCCCATCCTTTCACAAATGGCTCAGGATGTGTTGCCAGTTCCTATCTCTACAGTTGCTTCAGAGTTTGTTTTTAGCACTGGAGGACGAGTGCTTGATGCATTTAGGAGTTCTTTTACTCCTAAAATAGCAGAAACAGTTGTATGTACTCAAGATTGGATCCGATCATCACAATATGCCATTAATGTTGAAGAGAGGAGCTTGATAAACTTGAGAATGGTAACAATCTTTTCGATTTAAATTTTATATAATTTATCATTTTTCTCTGATAATTTCTTAACTTTTGTAATTTGTAAATGAGGTTTTCTAATTTTCTTCCTCAATTTTCAGATTTGCCAAAAGTCATGGTTACATCAGAACCAATAGTGATTAGCATTTGATTTTAGACCTATTATTGCACGATTCTTCCTACAATCCTACTCCTGCTTTTTTTTTTTTTGGTTATAATGTAGCCAACTAGCCATATTTCAGTATTTCCAATTGCTAGTAGTTTACGATAAATTCAAGTACATTTTGATGGACTAAAAAGAGTTAAACAAAGAACTTGACTTCACATTTCTTTCCTAATTCTCACTCTCATCAACTTGGCTTATTATATATTTATGTTTTTATAGTTAGTATATGGTTTATAATGCTTTCATAGATTTGGATTTTTTCTATTGTTGAGGTTTTAAAGAATCTATTGTTGATTTGGATGTTGATATACCTAGCAAGAAGCTACGTATGAGATCTAGATCAAGATCAAGATCAAGGTTAAGGTCACGCCCACCTAGTGATGTTGTTCCAAGAGAGGGCTTTAAGGATTCTACACATAAAGTGAAAGCTGTAAAACTTGATATGGGTTTGTTGATTTGGACGCTGATCTACCTACCATAAAGTGATGTTGTTCCGATTGGGCTACGGGTTTGTTTTATCTTTCTTTCCTTAAGTCTTTTTTATTTTAATCCCATGGAAAGCTTCCTAGGGACCCATGTATTATCCTATTTTCTAGTTAGTGGTAAATAGTTTCCTATTAAGCATTACCCTTGGTAAAGGGTTGTTACTCTTCTTCATAGTTGGTATTTTGGGCGCATACCTTGGTTTCTTACTAATCCAATTGCAATGATGGTGCCACATCCTTCATGGCAATTCTATAAACCTAAAGGATGAGTAGGATGGTGATGCATTTTGCCTTTTGTCTTTATTCTAAAGCAATCAAGCTGCAAAGGAGACGGTCAATTATTCAACTTCCCCTCTTTTCTTGATTTGGGTAAATTAGAAGTTGGGAGTATCATTTTCCTATTAATTTTATTTTTTCTCGCTTCATCTTGCTATTGAAAATCTTATTTTGACTTTAAAGGCCATCTATAAATTTCAGCAGTTCAGAAGATATCATGGTATTTTCTATGTTATTTATAATTAGTTTTCTATTTTAAAGTTTTATTCCTTAGTAAGGGGATGGTAAATCTGTTTGACAACTGGTTAATCGGACACATTAGTTTTTCTACAACTATGCTAGTGAGGCATAGTGCTTGTTTGTCGTGCCATTTAGGATTTAGCATTTGAGACATGCTTTATGTTTTAAAACAATATTGTTGCAAATTTCTACTCTAGATTATGTTATTATATTTGTAAACATTTGTTTATTTGACTCAACATAGTTAATGTATTTCGGTTATAACCGGATCAACCAAAATAACCAAAAAAAAAATCGCTTCAGTTTATTCGGTTTTGAAGAAGTTCGATTTTCAAAAATACTATTCGGTTTTTAAAAGTTTGATTTGTTTGGTTTAGTTTTTAACTGAACAAACCAAATGCTCACCCCATAAAGAACATACATTCTCAAAGATATAACTACTCCTTCCTTTGAATGAGCTACTTCAATACCTAAAAATACCATAGATCTCCAAGATCCTTAACCTTAAACTTAGTACTACGGAACCACTTATTTCAGCCAATCTCCTCTACATCATCCATTGTAACAACAATGTCCTCAACATAAACAATGAGAATAGTTACCAAAACATATTCCTCTTAGAATATGATTTGACTGAGCATAACTAATTCCAAGTTTCCAACCAGGGCATTCTTGAATCTTTCAAACAAAGTTTGTGGTGATTATTCAAGTCCATAGAGAGATTTCTTTAATTTACATACCTTTCTTTATCTTTACCATACATCCTAAGAGGTGGTGACACAAACCTCGTCATGAAGATTTTCATTCAAGAAGTCATTTATAACATTCAAATGATATAAGGGACAATAAAAAGATGCTACCAAGGATAGCAAAACACAATGAAAGTTTATCTTGCTCATAGGAGCAAAACAGATAGTCAATGCCATATAGTTGGGTATATAAGTATATCTCTTGGTAACAAGGCAATCATTGTATTTCTCAATGGATTTATCAACAATATTTGATAGTGTACACCCACCTATAACCAAATGGTTCCTTCCCATTAAGCAAGTCAATGATACCCCACGTACTATTTTTACACATTGCTTCTATCTAAAGTCTTCATGGCGTCCTTTCATTCAGACTTAAATAAGCTTCTAAGACATATTTAGGGATGGAGAGGGTAGAGACACAAGCTAGGAAAGAATAATATGAGAGTGACAAAAGGCTATAAGAAAGGTGTTTGGAGATGAGGTAGTTAATAAAGAGGTACATGATCTGTTATCTCATCAGCAATTGGTGATGGAGGTTGTGATGTAGGAGGATCAACTTGTTCATGCTTATGCCACTAATGTCATTGATAGATTTGCATCCTTCATTCAAATGATAACAAAATTGTAAAGGATATGAATGAAAGACAACAAGGGGCTCAATAGAAGCAACAATGGGGAGAAGAAGGGTGTTTTAACAATTAATGATAAGGAATAGATGAAGCAAAAGTAATATTAAATTAAACAACTTGGGTGTCACTAAAAGGACCATAGCAATGGTAACCCTTTTGTGTGGAGGCATAACCAAGGAAAATACACATTTGGCTTTGGGTTTATGTCTTTGGGAAATAGAAATATGAACATAACATGTGCAACCAAACACACAAAGAGGAATAGATAACAAGTTTGTATATGAAAAAATGACACTAAAAGGAAATTTGAAACTAGATGGCATGTTATTAATCAAGTAGGTCGCAATAAGGATGGCATCCCCCTAATATTTTATCAGAACATGAGAGGCAAACAAAATTCTTCTAACAACTTTAATGGTATAACGATTTTTCCTCTCAACAACCCCATTTTGTTGTGGAGCATAAACACAAGAGCTTTGATGAAGAACACTGGAATTTTTAAATAGGTAAAGAGACTCTTCTCCAAGTACTTATTTGCATTGTCATGTTGGAATACCTTAACATAGGTGCCAAATTGGGTGAGAACAAATTCATGGATTTTCTACACTAATTTTGGTATATCATCACATGAACACATTAAGTAAATCTAAGTATATCTAGATAATCATCAATAAGAAAGTGAAATATTTATAATCACCTATAAACAAAATATGGTATGATCGCCATAATCAGGTTGTACGATATCAAAAGGAAATTTAGATATTTTATTACTTGAAGAATAAGTATTTTTGCAATGCTTTGGAAGTTGACACGATTCACAATGAAGACTTGACAAACTAACACCCTTAAATAATTTTGAAAATAAAAGACTTGGTGAAGAAAAAGACAAATAACCTAATTGAAAGTGACATAACATGATTATAAGACTTAGACAATGAACCCCAAAGCCATCCCCTAAGGTGACACCTAGGTCTTGTATGGAACATCTAATAGATACATCCCATTTGCCTCATGGCCATTCCGAATCACCTTTTGAAAATTTAGGTCCTAAATAATGTTTTAAAACGTGGAGGTATAACACGAGGCATTCCACTACCTAGAGGTGTAATGTGTAGTTTAGAACATAAGAGGTGTAAGCCTCCCAAACACAAGGAAGCGTAAGCCTTCTTAAGAGGAGGGGGATGAGGAGGAAAGAGGAAGGGGAGGAGGAAGAAGAGGAAAGGAGATCTCACTTTTCTTTATTTTTAATAAAAGTATTTTATATTAAGAAAAATGTAGTTGCATAGCACTAATTGAAAGGGGGTCTTTTCTTTCTTTTTTTTTCTTTTCTATTATTCTCTTTCTTTTTCACTTTTTCTTTTCCTTTCCTTTCCTGTCCTTTCCTTCATTTTCTTCCTTTTTTTTCTGTCATTTTATATGATGTGTACGTGAGGTGCATGAGGCGTACGCCTCTAGCACGCCTCATGAAAAAAGCATATGAGGTATATGCCTTAGAGGTTTCAATGCCTCTGGCATATGCATCAAGAAATTTTGTGGTTGAGAGATTCAGTTCAGTTTTGGTTACCGGTTTTCCAAAAACCAGTACTACTGATTCAATTACAAAAAATGCCTCTACTGTGAGATACCCAGAGTGGTAATATAGATGGCAAAGTTGTGACAAGTTCACAGCTGTTATGCATTTGAGACATTGGAGAAAATTTCTATTCTGAAAGTTCAACACGGAGATCTCTCCTCCAAGTCTGACTTCAGCAACACCTGTTAAGATCCTAAGTTTTCCTGTGAATATCACAGCATTGATATGGGGAAATCTAGACAGATTTGCCACTGTTTGGAGAATTTCCCTTAATGTATAAGGGAGCCATTTACACAGCATTGATGTGGGGAAATCTAGACAGCCCAACTAAAAGACTACTATTTTTTTTTTTCAATCGGAACCATATTATCACTGTTACTCTACTACAGTGTTATAGTTGGAATACCTCTAGAAAGACCACGATAGATGTGATAAAATCAGCCTTTTACATTGCATTCAGAGGTAACAGAAATGATCGATCTATCAAAGCTCCTATTATTACTTGAAATGGCCATTAATTAATAAGAAAAATTCAATTTCTAAGTCATGTGGACCATGGCTGGTTTCTATAAAACAACATATCCAAACAGTTCAGTATTTTGCTGTTGGAGGACAAGAACTTTATTATAATGCTTTTAGATTTAAAAATCTGTGTAATTATTATAGAAGAGGAATTTGGTTGTAATAATGGGTAAACTTAGGTTTTGACTTATACAAGCCTTCATTCGAGATAATGTGAGCTGTGGATAGAAAGTGTCTTTTTGAGATGGATGATGGTTGTGGTGCAGGCTTATTTTCTCATAGTGTTTCATTGTAGGCTACCAAGCTGATCATGCTGAACCACTTATATCATGGCAATATAAGTTGATTTTTCAGCAAAAAGCAGATTTTAGCTCATAAACACTTGAGAGTTCTGCTCAATTTCACCTTATTTGACTTTGCTTTCTTTGATTTACCATCTTAAATATGGTAACTTTGTATGAGTAAGTTTTTGATAAATGGAGTTCATTTTGGTAGACATTTGGGATAGACAAAACCGGATAGGGTGAAATAAAATATCTTATATATAATTTTATATGTTATCTTTTCCCAGGAGTAGGAGTCATTGTGTGGACCCATACAAATGGATAAAAACTTTGAGGCTTTTCGAGAGTAAGTGTAATGTAAACTCATTCCGATGTTTAAAATAGTTAGATTTTACAAAAATACAGAGGGAGCAATGTCAGTAGCATGTTGCTTTCGCATAGGCTCCATGCATGGGCCCATATATAAATAATACTGATAACCTGGAACAAAGGTAAGATTTGCATATATGAGAGATAGAGAGAGAAGAGAGAGAGAGAGAGCTGCTATGACTGTTTCACATAGGATCCATTACCCATATGAAAATCAACACTCAGAAACAAGGATAACCTTCAGCCAGTAGCTTTCTCAGTTTGTTTATTAAAACATTTTTATAAGCTTTCTTTACTGTCTTTTCTCAAAAATTAGAACACATCATGTGCCATAGACAGGAAGTGAGATGCTTAGCTCAAAACATTTTGATTATTCCCATATTTTATGAGGATTAAATCTTTGGACCAGGCTAGAACAAATACTAAGTACACTGAGCTACTCCCTTAGGATGGTACTGGACAGTGGATACCGTAGCATACAGCTCAAGCAAAGCTGTACTATTTTTAATGTAATTAGATAGCAGCCTTAACCTACATTGTACTATCTGTTGTTGAGTTTTTCCTTCATTCCAGTGGGTGTTCACGATGGAGTTGGGATCTCCTGTTCCAACACCCTACTAAATGAGACTAGGGCCCACCATAAAGTGGGACCCATCATATATCAGATGTGCCGTTGACAGGTGATCCAGACTCTTAACGAGGGGATGAACTGTGGGGCACGTGTGAGGCGCTCTCTGGGTTGTCCATCCCATCAACACAAAAACTCTAAAACTCTGGTGTCTGGTGCATGACATGTTATACACGATATTAGAACACTTAAGAGCCCGTTTGGGAGGGCTTCGAAGTTAATTAAGCTGTATTGACTGAACCACTTTGGTGAAGCTATCAAAAACAACTTCATGGCTTTCCGTGTGGAGACTACTTTACAATGCCAGAGGCCACTGTCTGAAAGCCCTCCCAAACAGGCACTTTATGCTCTTCCATATGGATATAGATCATAACCTGACCATATGATATAATATTAATAACACTTTCCAAAGTTTTCTTTGGGTGACCAGGAATCCCTGCCCCTAGCTTTCTGAGAAATAATAGAAAGCATTTTCCAAAGTTTTCTTTGCTGCTACGTACTTTCAATTCTCAAACATTAGGCCGTAGCACGTGTGATACAGCCTAAATTCAGGTACTTGGCTTTCTCCCACAGAGAGCAGTGTAGTCAACCCAGTTGGTCCCTCCCTCTCAGCCCGATGAGTGGCACTGTCACGCACTCATGTCATAACATGTAATTTCAATCTACAGTTTGTATATCTTTTCTTTTCTTTTAATTGGAGTTGTTTTTCCATTAAAAAAGTAGTGAAGTAGTTCAAGGCCAGTTTGTATTCTTGACCTTTGAGATAAGAGATATATCCTAGAGGAGAGGAGAAGGTTAGAAGCCCATGTGATGATGGAAGGGCCATTCACACTCTCCTACCCTTAAGGTTTTATGTGCATTTGCAACTACTTAGCTCTCTGTTCCTTGAGATAAAGTGCCTGTTTGGGAGGGCTTTCATGGCTTCTTGCATTGTAAGGTAGGCCCCATATGGAAAGCCATGAAGCTAAAAATCCTGAAAAGCCCAAAAACACTTGCATTGACGTGAGAAATCGACTTTGGAATGAAACTAAAATCGGTAGCTTCTACAAAGTGGTTTAGTCAATGCAGCTCAATCAGCGCTGCAAAATGGGTCCAAGAATTCCTCTTAGAGCTCCAGGCCTCTCCATTATAGACTATGCAACGTGACCTCCAATTCATCCAATAACAACATAGAATATGTTGCTTACAATTCAAGTTCCAAAGGAGTTGTTGGTACATCAGTGGGTCAACTTTGGCAGTGACAAATTCAGTCTGTTTACTTCGTAATTATAATTTATAAACCATATATGGAGAGAGAGAGAGAGAGAATAGTAGATTGTACAATATGATTAGCTTAAGCTGCAATTTTATACATCCAATTATTGTTGTGATGGATAAGTTGGAATCATCAAGGTCTACATATTTCATCGAGGCCAAGTTGTCTGCAAGAGGTGCAGTTTTAGATTGGCTAAAAGCATTGTCTCCATGCCTCGTTTCCACATTAGTTAATTGAGAGGTTTGATGAATAAATCAGAATCAGGATGGCCGACACACTGTATTAACGCCAGCTCGTTGTTTTCCAAGGCCCATTCAGCATTAGTTTATTGAGTATTGCTGGATGTAACTGAATTAGGATGACTAGAAACATGGGATGGACATCGTTTTTAGTAGTTTATGGAAAACCCAAATTTTCCACTTTAGTTAATTGCGTTTTGATGTGTCATGTTAACAAATCAAAATTTGTTTTCAAAACACATCAAAAGAAAAAAAAAAACCGAAGATATGTTCTCTTATTTTTGTTTTGAGAAGTGAATACAAGACGGTTTTGTTTAGAGACGATCCAAATTATGTTTTCTAAAAGAAAAATAAATTTCCTCTGTTCAAACATTTGAAAACAAAAAACCACATACACAACCAAAAACATGTTTCTGTATTTTTGTTTTGAGAAACAATCTGTTTCCAAACTAAATGGTTTTAATTTATTTTCAAAATTGACAACAAGAAAAACAATTCACATCGAAGAAGAAGAGCCCCTAAAATGCTTTCATTAAGACCAATTTAATTGAATTTGCTAGCTAATTCACAAGCTACAAGTGCTAGGAGTGGACTGAGAAGCTACAAATTGCTCGTTACCTCAATAACCAAGATGATATATGCAAGATGAAATGAATTGAAAGGGGAAGGCAGGGAATCCAATGCTGCAAGCAATTATTATTGAAAGGGTAGCCGTAGCTCTCAGGCTGCCTTAACTAGTACTGTAGTTGAAACACTACTGTTAGCTCGCAGCTCATGCTACCTAATCCACTCGCCAGTCCCCAGTCCACCCCCTTAATTAATTCCTGATGCCAACCTCATCTCCACCCACAACCACACTACATGTTGGATAACAAACTTTTATGAATTACCAATCGACAGTCTTAATTGGCTATTACACCTTTAATTGTGCTGACATGATGAGCATCAAAGGCCAGCCATTCAGCCATCTAAATAAGGTATTCAATCAATTGTCGGGGCTTATTGCTTTGATTTCTCGCTCGACAACAAGCTGTTATGACTCTATGAACAATGAAATATGAATTCAGCAACAGCCCATTCGTCATGATGCCTGACCCGGCAATAGACAAGGGCAGAGATTTTTATATTATATTTATCAAGTTATGAACTGGTTTTATTGTGCTTGGCAAAACCATATGTAGCATTATATCATATATCCTCTCACCCATCATCTTGATTCTTGACAAAGTAATTACTATTTACTTACAAAGAGATCAGACCCAACCACGTAGTATAACTAGTGTAGAGGAGTATGGATTGGACTTTGGACTTTGGAGGCATAAAATAAGCAGAATATAATGTGAAATGGACCTAACCACGTAGTATAACTGCATGATACTCGGTGAATGCTGCTGCTTATTTTCTTAACCCCCACGAAATGGATTAACCAGTTGTGTGAGTTGGTGTGTAGAGTTTGGGGAATGAGGTCACGGATGATGAATTTTAATTTATTCTCCATTTGGCATTTATTATAATGGAATTTCTTGGAAAAAGCCGAGCCTGAGAGGCCTTAAATCGATGTTGGACCGAGTTTAATTTCTTCCAAAATCTAATAAGTAAACAACATCGAAAGTAGCTTTCTTCAACTCCCATTAGATAAAGGAAATTAAAAGAAAGAAAACACCTCGAGAGCTGGGGAAGATGCCATTGAAGATGCTGCTGCTACGTTAAACTTCAATTGCATTCCTCATTTATATAATATATATATAATTAAAGAATGATATTAATTCTTTTTACACCGACCTTACCTTAAAGTTGTGTGTGTGTGTTTGTGAAGAATAGTCAGCCGCAGCCTGTTTTGTGTTTGATTTTCTCGGTTTCACTCGTTTTTCGTTTTCTTGTTGAATCGACCTTTAATTGGAAGACTGAGAGACACTGGCTTTTTTGCTGTTCCGACTTCCAAGTCAGCTTCTAGTCAAGTTGGCTGTTTTCCTCATACTAATTGGGCCGGTTGTTTGGGGGTCCACTCCATTCCTTCCCCGATTTCCATATTCACGCATAGGTTAAAAAAGTACGAAGATATAATAGAATGGGACGGCAAAGGTAAAGTTAAATACGCCAGCGTCAGCATGCCACATAAGCTAAGTAACATCTTTGGTGGTGGGATCAATGATTGAAGGGACTGGGACTGGGAGGTGCCTGGCCAAGCCCAAATCAACCTACCCACTGATTTTAGGTGGGCACTGGGCAGTGGGCTACATGGGGCCCTGTTGGGCCTTCGTCCTCCACAGTCAGGACAAAACCTTCCTCGTGTATCCTAGGTGGCTGCTTTGACCGTACTCGCCTTTTCAACCCACCTTACAACTCTCTTTCTCCCTCCTGCCCATGGGCCATGGCTGCTTTCCTTTTCTGCGTATCTTGTTTCTACTTTCCTGCTTTCTTTCCTTAAGTTGTTTCTTTGCCCAACCCAAAAGCTAATAAGCGCGTTGTCGTCTTTAGGTGTTCGAATCAGTTAGAAACCATGTATTTATTTATTAATTAATTTGACTACTGGGGAATCCTTTCCTTCCTTCGATCATTATTGAAAGAAAAGCGCAGACAGCAACTGATCAATCAGAGTTTCTATGCCCGCAACCGCATCTTTTCAAAAGGTAGGCTGTGCCTGTGATGGATGCCCATGACCCGTGAATCCCAGCGATGCAACCTCTTACTATTACATTCCAAGATAAAGAATCAAAGATAGTTCCATTTCATCATAATGGGCCCGTCCGTAACCGTCGGGTTGATGTCCCTGAGCCTAACTCCGGCAGCTTTTGTGAATGTACTATTGGACCTCATCAACAAAATTTTCCAGGTTTACTCACCCCCAAACCGGAGAAATCGTTTTGGCTAAATGAACCAATGTTAATTGGGTTAGTTCGCACTCCGGAAGGCATGGGAATTAAATGACCCGAACCCGGTTATGTAGGGGGATGGGAGAGAAAACTAGTGCGGTTTTGCCGCCTCCACTCAATTCCATTGGCTCATTTGGTTGACTTTCAACTGGTTCCAGCTTTTTTTATATATATAATATAAAAATAATGAACGAAGCTGCAGGTGTTCACTGAAGCATGTGAGGTGTAATGTTTGTCATATACTATCACCATCTTAACTTTCTATTTATATTGTATTTATGATATGATATTTGCAGTTGACGCTACCTATCAAGTATCAAAGATTAAAAAATATATATTATATAATAAAATTATTTAATAATTAGAAAGCAGGGTAGGGTTTAAGAAATATAAAAAAAAATCTAATAATCGTTTTCACTTGGGTAGAGTTTTAATAATTTATCTTTCTATGTGTGGGTTATATAATAAAATTCTCTTTCTCTCACTCACTAAAACACGTAATTAGGTAGAGTTTTATATATTAGAATTAATGTTGACACCCGAATGTTTGTTGGTTAGAACATGATTAGAATATGTTATTAACCTGCCACTATCCAATATTATATTTAATTTACACGTGGTTTAGAAAATAACCGTCCATTTTTATTCATTCTAATAACTTGTAATGTAAGGTGTTGTATTAGAAATAGATTCTTTGTCAATTGTCACTCTCAATTTATATAAATATATATATATATATATATATATATATATTTTCCACTAATTTTGGGCATCCAACGGTTGGCTGCAATTCCCAGCTATTAGATGACCAACCCTTGTGATTGGTTGGCGTGCTTACTTTATTGAGCTTATAATACTAGACCGGTTCTTCACTGAAAAGAATGTTAATCATATTCGTTTGGACGGCCAAGTCCTTAGCTTGTTTTAGAGGTTGATCAGTACAAAAGCAGTTCACTTTTGTACTATTTCAAGCTTTCTATTCAATGAATCAATGGATGGATCGAAGAGCAAATATGAAGGCAAAAGAAATTGTATTAGTGTTATTTTTGTCTTGTGTACTTTTTTGTTAGCTTTCTATTCTAGATTAATTAATGCATCAACCAACACAACTTTATGTTAACTATTTCAGGTTTTTGGCCACATGAATCCTATTATGCATTTTAGCTTTTCATCCTAAAGAAAATTAGGGAAAAAATCTCCAAATTAATTTCTGATTTCCAACTTTCCAAGCAGCATTTATTTATGCATTTTCTTTTTCTTGTGGTGAGATAATAAAGCAAGCTCAGTCGTTCGTTAAACTATTTGCGTAACTCTTACGTATCCTTATTATTGATAAAGGGTTCGAGTATCATATGGAAAAGATATGATATGGCAAAAAAACTAACCAATAAATTGAAATTATAAACGTGTATTATTATTATTATTTATCATTTTTTTTAAAAAAAAGGTATTATTTATTAAAATTTATGGGTGGATTTTAATCGGTCAAAACTCTTTCATATCATATATCTTTTTTTTTTTCCATCATAGATTTTCTTATTGGTAAAGGGTTCGATTATGATATGAAAAAGATATGATATGGGAAAAACAACTTACCAATAAACTGAAATTACAAACCTTGTAGCAATTTTTGTGTCAAGGCAAAAGCGTAAAATAAATGAGGCATTGGAGGTAACTTCCAAACAGTATTTTTTTTTTTAATTGAAGAAAAGGAAAGAGGAAATCAAGTTAGAAAGCACCTTTGGAAACACATTTTCAAAAGTTGTATTGTTTTTAAAATCTCAACGTTTTTGTTTCTTAAAGCATTTTCTTTTTTTTTTCTTTCAAAAAGAAAAAAAAGAAGCGTTTTCTTCTGCCATTTCCTACTTTTTCTTTAAAACCAAACACAGTTTAAGGGTTCCATTATATATGATGCCAGAAAAATATGATACTAAAAAATTTGTAACCAATCAACGGACATCATAAAAGTGATAACTGATCAGGTGGGTTTTCATCAAAATTTACGATAGCTTTGATTGGTCAAATTTTTTTTCAGTATCATGTCTTCCCGACATCATAGAATTTTCCTTTTAATAATTATCCAAAGCTACAAAGAAAGACAATTAAATAGCTGACTAATATTCATTTTTTTTTTGCTTATAGTTTTTTTGAACTTATAAAACACATAAATTATTAAAAATAATTCCAAGAAATTAGGTAGAGGCTCTTCCTTTGTTAAACTAGACTGACTTAGTTTATCTATAGATCTGGTCAATATAAATTCACATGCACGCCACTATACACATATTGAATATTGAAAAGTTGGCAAGTTTTAATTTGATATAGAAGAGTATAATCCAACATCACTCCTCTGAAATAGAATAGCTTGGAAGAAGGGTTTCAGTTGTTGAATAAATTAACAACATGACATCCTCTATAGTCTATTGAATGAGCAAAACAAGAAAATTGATGAAAAGTTTGAAGCATTCCATCTTCAACTGAAGTAATAAAAGCAACCCAAGATTTATAATGCGAACACTCATACCTGAAATACAAAATTCTTTTGAGGGCTTTCCATCTTCAAATTAGATATATGACGGCAGAATTGTGTTTAGTAAGTCAAGACATGGCCAATTGCTTTTGACATGATAGATGGAGGATTTTGAAGGGCAAATTCATTCTAGAAGGGTTCCAGGGTGTAACATATTGTGTTTCCTTGAGTTTTAAATTTTAATGGTTTCAGGTCAAACAAATCTGAGAGAGAGATTCAATTCAAACAAATCTTGGAATCATGCACACCTCCTGATTTTCTTAATAGGTCCATTTCTCTCCGTCATGTTTTCCTTTGACCATACAACACCCCTAGCATTTCCTATTATGATACAGGTCCCACGAAATTTGTGGCTGAGGTTTCTCATTTGTCCTATGAAAGACAGTAATTTCAGTATGACATTGTATACAAAGTAGCATTTGATTATTTTTCATTGAGAGGATTTGATTTCACCATTTGCTCATACAAAAAAGGTATTGGCATCTATAAATCAAAATCAAATGGTCGGCAACCCTACTTTCTCTTGTCAAACGAAACTACTTCATCGTTTCCTTCTTAATGAAAGTCACCCACATATTTTTTTCTCACTTGGTACTAGAGAAAAGGGATCACTTTGATTCCGGAAATTTATTGTACCTGAAAAAAAAACTTACAACCAAACAAACCGTATCATCAAAGTCGTAAGGAATCAGCCAATCAGATTGTATTCTATCATCATCATCAATAATAATAATAATAATAATAATAATAATAATATTAAATGCCATAGTATTGTCATTCCTGAAAGAATCAATAGATAAAGTGACACTTTATGAAAAAGAAAAAAGAGAATGAGTAAAGGTGCTGAGGAGATACATTACTTTTGTTGTATTGAGAGCATCTAATACCATCAATTTGGAATTATCTGTGAGAGACCCAGCTGGACCCAAAGATGGGGGGACCGATCTGGACAGACCTATTTATGTAGGGTATAATGTCTTGTATGTATCTGGTAGGACAGAAAAAGGCTTGCACAATTAGCATTTGGAAAAAAAAAATCTAACAGAAGCAAACCCTGTTAGAACGAGTAAGGAACCATCTCATCTTTCTGAGTTGCAATTAAATTTTAAAGCTCACTGTTGAGCGATGGCCAATGGAGATATGTCGAATTCAGTAAAAGGTTTTGCCTGATTATTGAACAATTACAATCCATGTACCAAATTAAAATAGAAAAAATACAATCCAATGGAAACATGCCAGACACAATTAAATTAAATTAAAGCGGAGGCCTTTGTGTGACTTATTCCCCACGTTCACCTTGAATATTTATTTCCCGCAATGGTTGAAAAGTAGAAACCATTTGACCTAAGTTTTGAATTTAGGAACTTGACTAGAAAGGATCAAAGTTTGATTAAAAAATTGAATTAAAAAGACTAGAGTTCAATCATAATGGAAGAAAGTCCAAGGACCCTAGAACCCAGGCAGGGTCGCAGACTCGCAGCGCAGCGACGACTACTCAAACCACAAGAATCAAGATGGTGAGGTAGCGAGTCTAAAAAAGTCACCCCACGCCAACCGACCACACCGTCGTGATTACCGAAAACAACCAACCTTATTTGGGCCCCACAGACTCGCGTACAGGTACAACACTCGGTTTAGAAAAGGAAATCTGACCTTCCTCCTTTTTATGGACAACGATCGTTTTTTTTTTTTTTTCACGACGAACCAAACCGTGCATATTCCCTCGTGAAAAGACAACCAACCCATCTCTGCTTTTAATGATAAAGCTCGGTTACAAAGGGATGTTTTTGTCTTTTTAAACCCGCAATGTACTTTTAAATTTTATTAGGGGACGAGAGGGAGAGAGAGAGGGAGGGGAGGGTGTGCTCCCTATCAAAAAATGGAATTTGCCCACATCACTCCTCCCTATTTTGGAGGTCCTTTTAACCGAGTAAGGCCGAGTTGCCAGCTCGGACTGGGACACGTGAACCGTACACGGAATACGAGGGGCGAGACCACCCCCAAAGGAAAGACCGCTTTTTCGGCTTCCCGGGCTCGATTTCCGCACGTGACCTGGCACCCACTCATTGCCACGTGGATCCATCTCTTCTTCTATTATTCCACGGTTTTATTTAAAAGTTAAAACTTAAAACTTCCCCGTACGGAGACCACCAGCTGTTTTAGAAAGCGACACTTGCGGCAATTGACTCCGTTCCTACGTGGCGGGCCCGCTCTGACGCGTCTCCACGTCACCCTTGATACAGTCACAGGTGTCGCCGAGTGCATGGTTGGAATGCAGAGCATACACGTGTGCGTTTCTCGAGAGTTTCTGACGTCGGTCCACCAGAGGTTGCTAGGGCATAGTCTAAAACGACCGTAACATGTGTGACGGTTTTTATTTTAATGGAACGAAAATAAATTATAGTAACAAAATCGCTTTTTTATTATGTTTCTGTTATTATTTTATTGTTAAATAAAGATTTTGTAATTTCTGGTGGTGTTTCCCGATTCAACAACCGAGTTGCCTTGTTTACCACGTCTCCTCGGCGAACGAAACTCTATAAATACCCAAACGACTCACCCGCCTTCCCTTCTTCTTTTCCAGTTTTCCTACTTCCTTGCGTGTGCGTATACATCGTTGTTGGCGTCACTTTTCTCTGCGATTTTCAAGGGCTTTCTTTGCAATTTCGCTGCCTTCAAACGCGGCTCTCTACTTTTTGCTTCTCTTCTCTCCCTCTCTCTCTCTCTCTTTCTCTCTCTCTCTCTCTCTCTCGACTCGTTCTCCCCAGGTTTCCTCTTCTTTCTTTCTTGTAGCTTTGCCTTCATTGCTCATTCTTGTCTACAGCTCCCGCTATTTATTTCTGCGAACGATTTCAGCGGTTCCTGTCGGTGGTCGGGATCTAAGGATATCCGTCCGTTTCCTGCATTTTCAGGATTGAATCTTCTTTCGCTTCTGGTCCTTGTAAGGAGAGTTACGATTTGAGACGTCGTGAATCAGGTATGCTATCATTGTCTTCTCTCCATTTCTTTCGTTCTTATGAAGTCTTTCTAGGGTTGTGCCCAATGCTGTTCGATTTAATCTAAGAAGCTTGTAGCTTTGATTTCAAACATTTCTACAAGGGGGTGTTTGATTTTCTTCCGACAGTTCTTTGATGATTGACGTTTCTCGTTGTTCGATTTGGTTTCAGACATTATTTTCTCTTATTCTCTTGTCGATCTTAATCTGGGAGGGCCGCGTCGTCGTTTGAACGCTAGGTCTTCTCCCCGATGGTTTAAACAATATGCACCAGGAGTTTTTGTTGTATATATTTTAGGATTTTACCGTATCGATTTGTCTTTTGCGAGTTGATGACATGACGTTTTTGGATTGAGCTAGTTTTGTTTTAACTCGGGCGATCGCGAGTCCTCTCGGCTTTTGACAATTTATAGCTTTTTTATTTACCAGTAACTTTTTTAGGTAAATGGTAAGCTAGCGCTGTATGTTTCAATTTTCAAATGACTCCATTAGATGGTGTAACATTTCCTTTTGTGGAGAAAATCTGTCGACATTAACCGTATTATTTCATCTTCATCATGTCTGTATGTGGTTTATAATTGATGTAATGCCGTTCTTGTTTTCTCCTTTAATTTATTTGCTTTAAATTTTTTTGTCGATTGCTGCAAACCGCAACGAGAAAACAAGGTTTGTTTCTCGTTTCCTTTATCAATATCGCCCGATCTATCCTAACTTAAACGGTCACATATTTCTTTAACGGGGAAAAAGATGCACTAAAAGCTGGTCTCACCGCGGTTTCATTAGCATCCGTTCTTGCAAAAAAAAAGCTGATCATTCTACTTTTTTTCTTTCCAGGTAGTTATTTTGGATCATGTGGTGTTAAAATGTTAGAATCCGGATCTCCTCCTACCCACAGGACACTACAGCTCTACATTGAGAACATCTCTTTGTAACATGTAAATACCGAAGATATATATCCTGCGGGTAGGATATCCGAGCTTATACTATTATATTTATTTTTGCTAAATTTGTTTTAACTTTTTTCCATGTTTGATTTCACTTTGAATTTTTTGTTCCCTGGATCCAAAATCTTATTGGCTCGCTAATTGCTACGTATGCTCAATTTTTTTTTGGGTTCTGATTTCTACCACTACGTGCGGATGTTTGGAACCGTTGCCGTTTTCAAAAAACGGCCACGTCGGATCGATATAGGCGTTTCGTTCACTGTCTACGTGGGACATAAGCGTTTTTTAAAAAATGAGTGTTAGAATTACGGCGTTTTTCTCTTGAAAATCGGTCTCAAAAAGCGCCCACGCTTCCAAACACCATTCACTCCGTAGAATTTCAATTTTGGTGGGCCAGTATATTTTGTTCTTTTCTTTTTTCCGGTAATCGTCAGTTGTAATGAAATTGGCGATTTAAAGATGCATGCTTGATTTTTTATTATACTTTCACTAATATGTTAGATCTTTCTATATTATCTACTTCTTTAGGCTACTATCAATAGCAAGATGCTACTTGATGATCTTATTGTCGGTAAAACTATAAATGATAATAAATTAAGGTCTGTTCTTCCAGCATTGATGCATTGTACGATGCATCTCTATTCTTCATAAAATATTTCCGGGTAAAACGTTCAAAGCTGTCATTGTCGTCATTCTCGTCCCATTGCCGGCGGGAGTTTAGTTCTCTCTTCGATTCCCTTTTTATCGTATTTCGTAAATACCTATCATTGTGGTAATTAACAAATTAAGGGATACTGTTCTTGTTTGGCACTTTGAATACATTGCATTCAAAGGAGAAATTACTCTTAACTGTCATCTTTTACCTCTCCCTCGTTATTTGATAAAGACAATTATATTCAATATAGAAAATAACATAAAACTTGGGTCTGTGACGTTTGTCAATCGAATATGCTATTTTTTATTCACTGTGATAGAAGAAGTGATGTTCAGATGAAAATGAAACTATGCATCGGTGGGTAGAAGGGGTCCTGTAGTCGTGTGTCTGTATACTAATTCCTTTTCTTTCTATAGTTTGAACAGAAATCTGCTTGCTTTACCCCATCTTCATCTCTCTATGGTCAACTTCTTTTTCCTCAAATTTCTTTTCTTCTTGCTTAATTTCATTCTTTCTTTTTGGTTATTGTGGTAGAAGAATATTCATTTGCAATTACCGTGTTCATCTCTCTTTCTAATATATCGTCGTACAAGTTTATAAGAAATGACATTAATACAGAATGACCATTAATTTAATATGCTATGGTAACATCTACCAAAAAGTACCATATTAGGAGATAGAAACATGGGGATTGGACCTTTTTCTGCTCTGTTTTAATTAAACATTTTAAGCAATATATAGTTCTATTATAATAAATTCTCCAAACCTTGAAAATCCCAAAGAAATAAATGAAATATTAATCAAAACCGCAAGAAAAAATTGAACCCCTCCATCGTCTGGGGGAACTTGCAGATCAATTTTTTTGAGTATACCCTCTTAAACAAATTTCTCAAACTATTCTTACTCTCTTTACATCTTTTGCTGCCCGGAGTTCACTCTTTGGATATATTCGGGTGATTGTCCAATATAAGACCTGCCTCTAGCTTTTAAAATTAAAAGAGATTGCTTATACTTTATTCTTAAACTTGCATGTAAAATAACTTGTAGCCATCTTTTGCTTAATTTATTTTTGTAATGAATTCTAATTTTCTTTAGTTTATAATTATTTTTTCTTTTCCTCCTTTTGGCTTGTGCAGACTGTACGGTTATTTTTCTGGGGTTTGTAGAGCTATATATCACTTCTTTCTCAAAATCTACTCTCCACATGATGTTCAGTTATCTCATATAAATGCTTTGTAGTTCTGGAGATGAAAAGGTATATTTTTAACTGCAGTTCGAGTTCTATTTGGGTATTAACCTGTAGTGTACCTACATCAGGGATTCCTTGGGTTCTATTTGAGTAATAACATACTCCCGTTATTGGCAGTTTTCAGGAAGCTTGCACTTGATGGACTGCTCACACAACACTACTGATAAGAAAACTTTGAAGAGGTGGTTTTTCATAGATAAAAGGGTTGGGTAAAGATAGTAGATATTTTGTATTGAACCTTCTGACCCAAAGTGGACTGTGGACCAACCTGCTCTTACAAGCCACATACTTTGTTATAATCCTTGTAAACCTTTTTATATAATCTGGATCCGATGGACTTGAAATCAAAACATGCTGCTCCTGTTCTCACTGATCCCGTACCTGTGAGTAAGTCTAGGTTAGGCATCTCCAGTCTGTTGTCTTACTCATCACCCGGAGCAGCGTTCCCTTCTGGCTTGTATTTAACAATTCCAAGAAAGAAACCTGTGCCAGGAAAACTTGATGATGTCCGAGCTGCTGGTTGGCTGGATGCCATGAAGGCTTCCTCTCCTCCTCGCAAGAAGCTAACCAAGGATTTCAATATTGAGATTACATCAGAGGATAATGATGTTGCTTATTCATCCTGGATGGTATGTTTATATTTATTGTTTGGTTAGCTTTTGAGTCTTCTTTGTTTTTCCCTTGAAGAATTTCAAAATACTGAATTGTTTATTCTAATCTTGTTTATTCCTTGATTGTGTAGATTAAATATCCATCAGCACTTACTTCATTTGAGAATATCATGAACTATGCGAAGGGCAAGAGAATAGCATTGTTTTTAGATTATGATGGTACTCTTTCACCAATTGTAGACGATCCTGACCGTGCATTTATGTCTAATGCCGTAAGTGCTTACATACTTATAAGAAAGTATTATCAAAATCTTGTTTTCTCATTCTTTCTCTAAAAGAACTTGTTTTTCTCATTAACTGATATGAATATCAGATGCGTATTGCTGTGCGAGATGCTGCAGAATATTTTCCAACGGCAATAATTAGTGGAAGAAGTCGTGATATGGTAATTGTGTGGCCTTATATTAATTGTTTTTGTGATATGATGTGGTAATTGTGTGGCCTTTCATTAATTGCTCTTGTGATATGATTACTTCTTTCAGATGGCATTTAATATTGATTACTCTTTGCTTTCCCTGTACTTGTATTAGGTATACGAGTTTGTAGGACTGACGGAGCTTTATTATGCTGGTAGTCATGGAATGGACATCATGGGGCCAGTCAGAGATTTGGCCTGTGCTGATGACCATCCAAACTGTATTAGGTCTACTGACAAGCAGGTATACTGCACTTACTGGAAAAGGTTAACCCTTTAGTATAAAATTCTTCTACTTGGTGCCTTGATATTCACTGTCTTGTTTTGATGCTTCTTTTGAATGTAGGGTAAGGAAGTAAATCTGTTCCAGCCTGCTAATGAATTTTTACCTATGATCGATGAGGTTTGTAACATCCTGCTTGGAGTAACAAGTCATCCAGAACATTAAATCTATTTTTCTTTACTCATTTTATAACGGAATCGACTGAGTTTTTTTCTTTACTCATTTTACAATGGTATCAACTGATTTTTTTTTTTTATGCTGTATTTTTGACAGGTTTTTAGAACCCTTGTCGAGAATACAAAAGGAATTAAAGGTACAAAAGTTGAGAATCACAAGTTTTGTGCCTCTGTACATTATCGAAATGTAGATGAAAAGGTAGTGGTTATTTTCCTGTAGGATGGTCATGTCATTTCTTTGGCAACAGTTTTCTGTATAATTAATTAATGCTTACAAGCTTCTCTCGCTGCTACGGTTTACTTTCAGAACTGGCCTGCAGTTGCACAATGCGTTCATGATGTTTTAAAAGATTACCCACGTCTACGATTGACTCATGGACGGAAGGTAATCTTATTGTTTCTCATTTTTATGCCCCCTCTCTGTTTTTTTGTGCTACCAAGCAGATGCCGATTTTTATCTTATTTCTCATTTTTGTCATTGGGTTCCCTTTTTATGTAGGTTTTGGAGGTCCGTCCTGTGATTGACTGGGATAAAGGGAAAGCTGTTGAATTTCTACTCGAGTCACTTGGTAATTCTGCTTCTAATTGCCATCATCATTTCCATTTTCATTTCTCATCATTCTTTAATCGAATGTTTTGGTTGGAAAATGATGCCAGGACTAGGTAATTCTGAGGATGTGCTTCCCATATATGTTGGGGATGACCGTACAGATGAAGATGCGTTTAAGGTAAAGCCAAATTAATCATTTTCTTTCCAAGTCGTTTTTAGGATCTTCATTTTGGTAAGAGTAAGAAATCAGTTGACTTCTCTTTCAGGTCCTCCGTGAGGGCCAGCGAGGTTATGGAATTTTAGTATCCTCAGTGCCAAAAGAGAGCAATGCGTTCTACTCCCTGAGAGATCCATCTGAGGTACACTACGCCAGGGTTGTCGAGAAACCCATATTTATATATTATTGTCCATAACTTTCTTTCTGATTGCATAATCACCTGCGTTTGCTCATAGGTCATGGATTTTCTGAAGTTGCTCGTGGAATGGAAGAATAGTAAGAAGGAAAAAGGAGCATTATAGTGATACCGTGTTTTTGAGGTTCCTTCCTAACAAATAATAACAAATAAATTAAGGTCTTCCGGGAGCTGCTCTGCTTGAGGTCGTCATTGAATCTGCATTTGGATTTTGATGTTTATTCATTTATTTATTTTTTCTTTGTCTTTTGGTCGGTCTTGTTCAAAGTCTCTTATCCATGTAAATCCCTTCTCCACCATGTCGTAATTATGCTTTCATCTCAAGTTGTAATCAGTTCTTTTCAACCTTCTTGTTTTCCTGATTTTATACCCGATGGTCATCTATATAGGATACAAGTTGAAATTTATAATATTTATAGAAAAACATTTCATCATAAGATCGAGGTGTTAATCTCTGTTGGAGTTTGCACTCTTCAATGATGTTCTTCAAATGCTAAAACTTAAAATGACCAAAAGCACAGTTGCATTTCAATGTTGTCCTCCGAGTCCAATTTGCATAAATAGACACAGAACAAACAGGGACATACAAATGGAGAAGGTTTAGGCACTGGCATATACAGCAAATAAATTTGGGCCTGGGCTTAGATGCTTTAAGATGGTTTTATTTGAACCTCGTGTCATGGGCTGCTGTGGCCAATCAAAAATATGGGATGAAAGTAAAGGGTAGACAGCTACCTTCCCTGTATCTCTTGGATATTAGATATACATGCGTAGCAGAGAAAAATTAAGGTACACATAGATACCTTTAAAAATATTATTAAATGTAAAATTTTAATGAGGTGTATATATATATTAATATATTTTAGTTAATTATAATTTCATTAAACATTTATGCTTAATTATAATTTATAATTTTATGAGATGGAAAAAATTTAACTCTCCTATTCAATCATAAAACATGCATTCGTACAATTTTAAAGTGAAAATATAATAATAATTATTATTTATTATTTAATTTTAAAAATTTTAAAAAATAAATAAGAATAGTTATTAAAAAAGAAATTTTAATTGTTTTGTGGATATGATAGATCATTCATAGAATGATAAAATATAATTAATTAATTATTTTTTAATTCTAAAAATATAAAAAAAAATTATTAAAGAAGAAATTTTAATAATATGATAGATCATCTATAGAATTATAATATATTTAGTTGTTGTATCAATTATAAAATATAATTCATTATTATTTATTTATTTATTTTAAATTTAAAAATTTTAAAAATATTAAAGAAGAAATTTCAATTAGATAAATCCATAAATCTAAAACATATTTAGTTTTTATAAGCAAATAAAAAATTACATTTTTAATTTGTTTGTTAATTTATATTTTTTTCAAATATCTTCATGAAATTTTCATAAATCTATTGATAACACAAAACATTATGATTTAAACATTGAAGGAAAAAAATCATGAGATATTATAAAAAAATAACGATTTATATTTATTTTTTTACAAATCTTTATAAATTTAATAATTTAGAAAAAAGATAATTTAGAAAAAAGATTTGGAGTTTTAGAGTCTTGGGGCGAAAGAAACCTTATTTTAGGAAAAAGAAACTTAAAAAAAAAAGGACCTCAGTTGTTGGCTGTTTCTTTTTCGACATACGTTTCTAATACACATTCTGCATCAACAGGTCTGCTCAGACCATCATTTTCGTTCTGCATCAACAGACGAGACGCCGGATTTACATGCGTATCCCAAATCTCGTATCTGTTTTTCACTCTCAGTTCTGCTCAGACCGTCATTTTCGTTAATGGTTCTTGGCACACCAATCCAATACACATTCTGCATCAACAGCCTGCTTCTTTATTCTTGCTCCATCAATACTTGCCTGGAGAAAGGCAACTTGCAATGCAGTGTATGCAGAGTTCAGCAGAATCTGAACTCTGGGCCATAATAAGAGGCCCAAAAGCTTATCTCCTTGATATCTGATGCAAAGGCTGCCTTGTGTAAGCTTAGAGGAACCATGGAAACATCAGATGAAATGAACGAACCCTCATCGAGCACATCAGAAGCTTACTCCCCTTTCTGAAGACATTTTGCTTATATAAGGAAGTATCAGTAGCCCACTCCCCCCACCCCCCGTTGATCAACTGCTGTATGTTTTGAATGGTTCCTCGAAACCAACCGTTGATCACCGATGAGTCCAGTGGGACTCCGTCGTGATCGCAATGAGCTGTACTGGCGTGGTGGGCAGCAGCATTACTGGAATCGGTCGTGGTGCTGCGGCCGACGATGGGGTCTGAAGCATCCTGAAAGAGTGAGTAACAGGGCATCTCAACAGCAACACGCATTGGGCTCTCTTTAAGCAACTCGGTGAGAGAGTGAGAGACCGAGTGCCTCTATGGTTATCTAATATCTTGATGGATGATTTCAGAAAACTTGATCTTGTTAGCTCTTAATCGTGTTATGCTTTGGAGTCTAGCTATATAAGTTCTGAATTTTTAGTTTGTTTTTGCTGTTTTCCTTATCTGGTGTTTTAGTTCAGTGGTTTTTTTATTGGCCTGCGTTTCTGTTTGTGGTTTGCTGGTGTTATTTGTCTATTAGTCATTGCTGATTGTATCCCCCTTTGTTGTTCTTTGTGAATTGAATTTCTTTTCTGTCCAAATAAAAAAAACAAAAAAGAAAACCAAAAGGGATGGATGTTATACTCAGTTTACAAGTGAAGAAAAGGAGTACTAGAGTTGCTATAAAATTGTAAGTCGTGTTCCTTAATCATTGTTTCTATTTAGGGTTTAAAGTATAAGAGAGAGAGTATTTTTATGCCTCTCTTAGCAA
The DNA here is from genome assembly GCF_056320005.1 of Nelumbo lutea. Lineage (NCBI taxonomy): Eukaryota > Viridiplantae > Streptophyta > Magnoliopsida > Proteales > Nelumbonaceae > Nelumbo > Nelumbo lutea. The sequence goes on along the minus strand of NC_142684.1, from coordinate 200,174,410 downwards.
GTGTTTCTCTATACCTGTTAATTAATAATTTTATTAATCTTTAATCCAAATTAAAAACAGTCGAGTGATTTTAGATTTAGATTTTTCACTTTTGGTTTAAGTTCCTCTTATTTACTTATTCATCCCTTTGTTTCTATTTTGATTTAATTTCACTTCTTTTAACCATGACTGGTTTGTTTGAATGTTTTAGGTGACAGAAATAACTTATTTCAAGAAAAAGGAATTATCCACGACAACATGTTTTCCTGAATCACCTTAATATTCTCCTTTCACAATAGGAAAAAAGTAATTATTGACAATTTTGTTTTGGATAAACACATCTCAAGTATTATTTATTTATTTTTGGCTCAAATTCAGTTTTGGTTGAAACCAGGTTTCTTTAGGACACCCTGGTGAATAATCTCTCTCCTCACTCTTCTAACATCACTCCATCTGTTAGCTTCAGCATCAATGTTCAATAACAAAACATAGATTCCATCTCTGAAATTAGGTAGTGGCCCTTTCTGAGTATGTCTATGTTGGAGGTATAAGACTGTCAAAATACAGGACCACCATATAGAGAGCTTAAAGAGAAGGAAATTATCATCATATGGTGGCTTTATTTTATTTTTTATCTGTCTGGGTGCCTGATGCATGAAATATAATGCTTAGTAATCCATGGCTCGAGCACATGTACATCTCTATGCTTTCAGAAATCTAATGAGCATTAACATTGTGATTACTTTTTACATGGCTAATTGCCTCCTAGTACAAGTCTTTCATTTTTTTTTTTGCAAAAAACAAAAAAAAACATTACTTATAAAAGCCAATTGCACATCCCTGAGATTATCAGATATCTGAATAATATACATCCTGAGATTATCAGATATCTGAATTATATACATTCCTCCCCTGCATGCATGCCATATATGCTAAGTCATGAGCAATCATATTTATGGACATGCTTACAAAACATATATTTATGTATATAGTAAATCTTCAAAAGATGTAGAACACAATCCCTATGCATTTTATCATGCCATCCATTCACATAAAGTTCTCTTATACTAATATCTTGAAGTTTTCTATTTCTATGCTAGTTTTAAATGCTCGTTGATTGAGCTATTTTTTTGCTACCTGAAATGGGAAGGAACAACTAAACTTTTATGCAAGGTTTTCTATTTCTCATACTTGAAGAGTCATGTTTAAAATTGAGCAACTTTTAAATAAAATCTTCTTCTTTGACATGAGTAGGTTGGTAAGATGCTAGCATTACTTAATGCTATTCAACCAGATTAAGTATTAATAAAGATTGAGTATTGATCATTGGCCATTGAATCTTCATTTGAAGTATTGACAAGATCAATGTTCATGATAAGGATAAATCATAATTTATGAATTTTCCTATTTTACGAATTTTTGTTATTGTTTTCAGTTCATATTAGCTTCATTTACATGTTTTCATATTGCTTTCAGTTAATTAATATATATAGATAGTGATTACTGGAGGTAAACTTTTTTACTGACACTGAAGTTTAGTCTTTTAACTAGTTCCTATGGGGGGGGGGGGTCCTGCTTCAATTAATGCATGAAATGCATGTTCTCTTGATACAAGGCACTTGAAAGTGTGATATATGTGTGTTATGCTTTTAGGCATAACATTGATGACAATATCACCTCCTTGTACTCTATAGGGTCTAAAAGTGAGAAAATTAGGATAGTTGTCTTGTACAAATAGGATGTTAGAGATCCAAAACCAGGACAGTTTCCCAAAAAAAGGATGGTTGAGGAAAGTATGGTGGTTTTGTATCAAGGTGTATAAGGTATTATAGATCTATTTGATGTATCGGCCTAAGCAACCATAGCTATTGTTCTATTTTATGCATACTTATTTTTCTCTTTGTATTGATTTAGACAATTTGGTTTTATCCAGAAAAGAGGGTGTTTAGGAACCTATAATTTCTCAGATCACGCTATCTTTCTTATACTCAGCATGTTATAAAATTATTGACAGAGCTTTGCTCCTGTGTATTTCCATACTCACCATTAACATAAGATATTTAGGGTCCATTTGGTTCGCTTTCAGAATCAGAATTGGAATCAGAATGGTCTAATAGCCTATTTGGTTCATATGAAAATTGGAATCAGTTGAGATGAGATCTCATTCCCTAGGGAGGTGGAGGGAATGGGCATTCCCTCAAATGGAGGAATGCCATTCCACTAGGAATGGGAATGGGATTCCGATTCTGCCCAACCAAACATTTGGTTATTTATTTCTATTGTGATATTTTTTATTTCTGTAGTGGTTTCAGATTAGACCATTTTGATGTATTAGCACAATAAACATGATTTCTTTGCTAACTATAATCAATGGCAAGTGGAAAGTTCTTCAGAGCTGCCAATGACAAAGTGAAACATGGTTTGGAAGCCTTTGTTCCCAGCAATACTTACCAAAGGAAAAAAGAAAAGAAAAAATAAGATTCCAATCTTTAAGAGCTCTACCAACATAAGCAAATGGAATGCCAAATTGCCAATTATACAATATTTCAGAATGTTTTGAACTTAATTTGTTCAAAGCATAATGTTAATTAAAGTGGCCTTGTATATTGACATTTCATTTCGTGTACAGGTTTGGAGTGGTAACCCATATTTGTTGGGTTGGCAGAGGAGTGTGTAAAAAGCTTCATATCTTTGCTTTTAGCCAATTTTTTGATTGTAAGGGTGGTGTGAAAAGCTTCATATACTAGTAATAGAGGAAATTCAACAATTGTTGTGCACAATTAGTGATGTAAACTCAATCCGATTCAATGGTTGAAGCTAGTAGAAACTTAACCTTATTCAGTGATTGAAGTTGATGCAGTAATGATTTGGATGGTGGGTCCTGACTCTTGATTCATGTTAACCAATTGTTTACTGTTTAGGGCTTGAGCTTAACATCTTCCATTTTAGCTTGAACTTTTCTGCAATGTATTTACCCAGGTTTTAGTAATATATATGTTATCATCATAATCTGTCAACCTCCAGGTTTAAGATAACAGTACTAGTTTGGTTAGTGAAACAAGTTTCAATGTACTCAATACATGGTTTTGGCCATAAAAATGATGCTTCAAGCAAACAAGTTTTGAATCAGTATTTTTGTTCTCTGTGCAAGTTACCTTATTTTTTCCATGTTGAGGATAATGGGGCCATTCAAACTGTCCATCCTGGAGGAGAATTTGTTGACTGAACACATTTTTCAGCCCCCTATATATGTATCAGCTATATCCAGTCTTAAAATGAAAAAAAAAATTTGAAAGGGGTTTATTTGGATGCATGATAAGGATTTTAGGGCTGAAATTTTCCCCATGTTACAAGATAAATTATCAGTGGAGATAGAAGATTAAAATTCTTAAGTCAGCTTAACTATTAAGATGATTATGAGGTTCATCATCTAGAATCTAAATCATATGTTGAGATCTTAGAGCCATCAAGGTGATTTTAAAATAATATAATTATAGTCTTGGTTCCACCATTTCTTTTTGTTTGGGGTGCCATAGCTTAGAGGATATATGCCTTGCTAGTTTGACTGCATTCATAAATCAGAGAAATTTTAACTTTTAACTCTGAAAAACAGGCTAAAAGAATGGTGACATAATCATAGTTGTCAAGGCAACGCCTAGAAGACAAGGCACCCTTTGAGGCTCCCCTCGCCTAATTGCCAAGCAGTTTTGTACTATGTATTATAAAATATTTTTTTATTCTTTATTTTTTGACATAGTTATAAAATAGACACTATTAAACTAAAATATTCATTTTGTGTGTTTATATACTAATTTATTTTTATAATTTTCTTATTTGTTAGGGTTTAATCAATATAAACATTGCTAAATGCTCTATTCCCCAACGACTTTAAAACCTGAACCAACAAGTAAGGAAGAACTTAAAATTTTGTCTAATCAACACATTTTCTACTACTACTACTACTACTAAATAATACTAAATAAGGGTTCAGCCTCTACATTTTTTGAATTTTCTTTTCCTTCTTTTTCTTCTCATGAATATGTTGATTTTCTATACTTTAACATGAACTCTATACTTTTCTTATAGAGTATGAATAATTATTAAGTAAATATGGTTATGGTACCTAGGGTCATAAAAAAATCCATTGCCTAGGTGACGCCTAGGCGACTAGGTGACAAGGCATCCCCCCGTCGCCTAGCCTCGCCTTGGCACCTTGAAAACTATGGGCATAATTACATCTTCTTTTCAAAATTCTAAAACATTAATAAAATTCTTTAGATCAATTTGACCCTCTAAGACAGTTAACCCTGTTCTAAAGATGTGAGTTAAATAGAAAATAACTTTTGAAAAGTTAGAATTAACCATAAGTTTTTATTGTAGGCAAAAGATGATAATATATTATATTAAAGAAAAAGTTTTTACAAGGCAGCATGTCCATAGTAGAGTGCCTTTGATATTTACAAGCATAATAGGCCAAAACATGACCTTATATGTTCTTAGTTCTGGGTATATAGATGAATTTTAAGTCTCTGAACTGGCTTTGGAGATGTGATATCCCCTCAAAATGCACTTGATCAATCCATGTTCGGTCCATTACTTGAAGATTTAACTTCTTTACTATCACTTCAGCGTCCAAGAAAACTTGCGCCAATTGGCATTGTAACTCTATAGCAGCTTCCGAACCCTTGATAACTGCATGGAGTTCTGCACTGTAGCTATCAATGGCTCTACGAATTGACCCTTGGGCTGCAATGACCTGCCTATCACCGGTGCATAAATCTATAAACATTCAATTTCTTCTTTCATGGTTTCTTTCCCTTGTTTTTATACCTACATAAAAAAATAGAGAATCTTATGACTAGTATCATACACCAATGGCTTGACATATGTTCTATAAATTCTATAACAGCTAACATGATTAGAAAGGTGTCAATCATGGATATACAGTAAAAGTTCAAGGAGTCCAAGATGGACATATGACACCCATTTTGAAGTTTCAGTGCAGCATAGCCAGGACCCTACCTTCAGGTCAGTCTACAACTAAAATGACCAATTAGTAACACAAATCACATCATCTTTTCTTTTCCCTAAAGTAGTTCAAACTCAGAAAAGTTAGTTAAACAGATTCTAAGAAACATCTTAAAATTTGAACAACATAACTGACAAAGTATTTTTATATTGGTTCATATGGGTCATATTTTTAATAAGCTGCTAATAGATTCTTCATTGCTCTTAATTAGCCATCAAGTACATACTGATTGATGCCAAACAAATAGTAATATCCTACTGGAGAATAGATTTTACTAGCAACCATCATGTCACATTGGCTGTAATTGTAAGTCTAGCATAGCAAGGACCATGAGAGGAGGTTGTAAAAGAGAAAGGAGCTCATCTCCAGTAAGTTCCCTACCCAAGTCTCCGTTAAATGGCTATGCTAAAAATTCTCATCCATCTTAATAGAACCATCCACCCTGAATGGGTCAGGACTGGCAATCATCAAACTTCATTTTGGTGATTAGACCTGTTCATGGGCCGGGTAGCCCGATGGCCCGGCCCAGTCCGGCCCGCACTCCGGTCAGGTTTGGTCATGTAATTAGGTCCGCGGGCCTGACCTCGGGCCTAACACACTTAGTCTGACTGTGTTTTGGGCCGGGCTCGGGATTCGTCAAAAAAGCCCAGCCCGACTCAACATTATATATTTTATAAAATATATAAATAATATAATATTTATTAAAATATATATATTTATAATTTAATATATACATTTTTTTATTCTTTTCTTTATAATCTCCCTCTCTCTCTCTATTCAGCCACTAACAGTATGGGCTAAACTTCGGGCTCGGGCCCAAATTGGAGGCCCGATGGTCGGGCCGGGCTCAGACTCGGGCCTTAGAAAAATCTGTTAATACAGAGTGAAAGCCCAGCCCAAACCCGGCCCATGAACAGGTCTATTGGTGATCCCTTCACCAAATTTCTCTTCGATGCATTATAAATTACATTTTTATAAGTAGGAATACAGTCCTAAAATCTTTATTTGGGGCACATGGAACAGCCACTACTATAGATAGCTTCTTTTACTAGTCTGTAAATAGCTTATTTTACTAAATGGAATTGTCATTGTTATACTTGATGTTGTCTGGAAGTTGACCATGGCATAACATTACCTACTCAACTCAACTCACTAAGCCTTCTCCCAACTATACTGTTATCTACTGAAGATGAGATTCCAAAGGTGAATAAATAATGTGGAATCGTACTTGAGCATATGATGATTCAGGTGATTTAAGCTTTTGATGTTACCTTCTCATCTTCATGACTGATGAATTTTTTTATGTTTTCTAAAACTTCCTACCCTATGTCTCAGTTTTTGATTTGCTATATTGCTGAAACTTCCCTTCTAGTTACCTAATTGGAGATTGCTTTTGGATCTATATTTCTTTGCCTGTGGTTTAACAATCATTTTTGTTGCTGATGACATCAATTATGCAGATGTGGTTATTGATTTCTTATGCCTTTTTTTATTTTACTTGTATATGCAGAACTTCATTGATCTGGCAAGTTCTGAGAGCTCCAAAGCTGAAACCACTAGTGTGAGACGAAAAGAAGGATCATAAATCAATAAAAAGCATGCTAACTCCTGGAACTGTGAGAATCTAGACATTATTATAGTGATAGAAATACTCATACATGGAATTCTGGATGCTTTGGAAATCTTTAATGATCCCATTTCTAGTATATGATAACTGATTACTGGACTTAAATCATCATTAGATACTTTTCCTGTTTTCCAATGTTCATTTTGTTCATTGATAACCGAAAAAAACTCTTGTTATAGTAATTGGAAAAATGTGCTGTCGGTAACATGAAATCGCCTTCGTGTTCAACTACAAAGCTTGATTACTTATGCCACTGTATTCTATCTTGCTAACCTTGTTGGATTTTCCTTTAACCAAAATCAGATTGCCAGAGTCAAAATGTATACCGATAGAAAGAATCATTGGTATATCTTAACTTATACTGACAACCTGTCAGTGTAAATCAGAGAAAAAAACAAACAGATGAACATTGGAAAGGCTATGACTTCTCTCAACCCACCCATTGACATCCCTACCAGGGACACTAATTACTTCCCTCAACCCACCTAAACACTACCTGGTACCTCTTATACCAACAGATTCCACCAACCTGAAAGGCTATGTTCAGATCTTGCAACAAAGAAAGAAACTTGTCTCTTATGGACATACCATTTCCGACCATGGATGGGAATGGCAATTATAAAAATTTAATATTTCTATTCTGGTTCAAACTTAAGAATAGAATCCATCATATCCATGACAATTTTGGAGTGAAACCAGTAATATCCATTAAGTGGCTCATGTACTGCTGCACTATATAAAAGGATAAGAAGCCTAACATATCAAACATGAATATTGTGGCACACAACCCAAGAAACATTGCCAAACATCCATTGTTTATCAATAAGTCAGTAAATAGGCAAAAAATATCATTATTAATTTCCACCCAATACTTTCACCAAATATTGTATCATATGACATTAGTTATAAACTTCTATCAGGTTTTATATCTCTATGATTGCCCTGAATTTGCCTTCACCAGGGTCTAGGAATGGCAATGAGGTGGTGCAGGGCCAGGATTTTCCTGCCCCGTACCCGACCCATTCAAATTTCCCGCCCTGAACCTTGATGGGGCTAAAAATCCTAACCCCATCCCCGGGGATCCCCGACTTTGCCTTGCCCTGCCTCGGCCATTCTTACTTGTATACTTATTAATTTATTTTTTATTTTTTGAAACCTAACTAGAACTATTTTATATTATATAATATAATATAGTATAATATAATATATATTAGCATATATTAATAATTTTATATATGTATATTATGTAATATAATATAGTCGGCGTGGGGTGGACAAATACCGTCCCCACCCTGTCCCCGAGTTTCAGGTTTCCCCAAACCCGCCCTGAACTCCGATCAGTGGTAAAAAAACCTGCCTTGATCGGGGCGGGACGGGGATGGGTCAAATTGTCATCTCTAACAGGGTCTGGGGGCTTCATGTTCATGGGTTTGGGGAATGGGTTCTAACTTGTAAGGCAATTCTAGATCGTAGATACATTCATAAATTAAAAGGCAAGAGGGACCTCTTTTTGAACCTTGTCTCTTTCATACCATTCTCATGTGAAAGTCATTTTCTGGGAGGACAGGTGGTGCGGTGAAAGGCCTTTGTGTATTTATTTTCCCTCAATTTTTTCTTTAACACAAGACAGGGAGTGTAGAGTCTGCTATTGCCTTGAAGTTAGCACAAGATAAGGTCTCCACTTCGAAATGATTTTGCGGAAGTTGTACGTGCAGCATAGGTGGACAAAGACCAGGTTTTATTTAATATTGGTTCACACCTTCATGACTAATTTTCTTCTTGTTTTATTTAATATTGGTTCATACCTTCACCTCCTTGATTCAAGATGGACATTCTATGACATTGATTGAACACCTTAATATATTAATAAGAAGCTGAAATTTTCATTTTCTTTTATGCTTTCCTTCTTTCTTTCTTGCATTGGTGATGGCTGCCCCATTAAAATTCTGTTTCATTTATTTAATCTATCAAATGATAACGACTTCCTTTAAATGTTTTGACCAGAACTCCAAAGTAGAATCCATCGAGATTCGAGGATGTCATTCCGAGGGAAGTGGATGTCTGTTTGAGCCATCGGACCCTGAAGTTCCGATGCAAATGCGTTGTTCTTTTTCTTCCCATGATTGATTTTAACTGTAAGAGTTAATTTTTCTGGATTATTTGCCTGAAAAAAAAATCAGTTTTTGAATCTTGTTTTCTGTTTGCCATGGCTGATGATAATTGCAAATTGGATGGCTTGGTGTTTGCCATGGCTGATGGAAGTGGATGGCTTGGTGTTTATCGTTGTTTTTATTGGTTACTTGGTTTAATGCTTTAATATACATTATTTCGAATTTTATATGTTGATTGTATATTATGAAAGCATTTTTGGGATTGGTATACATTGGGTTAGCCGTTGGGGCGTTCAGGGGATGGGGTACCCCGTTGTGTAGCCCCATGAAGCAAAAAAAAAAAAAGGAATGTAGTTTATATTTTTCATAAAATTGTAATCTTTTAATAGAAATTTGTGAGTAAATTTATAAGTTGCAAGTTTCTTTTATTTAAAACAAAAGTATATTTTTTTTTAGAAAAAAATACTAATTTTTATACTGATTTGGGGAAAGAAAGCATTATTAATTATATCATTAGCAGAGTTGTATGTTTTTTTAGTGACATTCTTGAACCGTCACTACTTAAGGAAATAGTAACGGTTAAGCAGTGTCACTACAGCTCTGCATATTTTTCTTGTATTCCAAAATGCTTCATCGGAGAGCAATATCTAAACATTTGAAAATAGGGGTGTTGTTTTTCTGGTTGAATGTGGTTCTCAAAATTCAATTCTCACCTCATGTGAATGATTTGAGGCAATAAAGATTGGCTAATATTTTTTTGCTTTAGGTTATTTTACACTATTTTTTTATAGGTTTTGGTAAAATTCAACTCCATTTGGCTTTTAGCTATTCTTAATTCCTAAATAAAATGGATGCTTCAAGTTATGGAGTAGGGGTAACACCAAATTTGGCAAATTGGGTTTTTAATTCCAACCCTAACCTACCCAACCTTAGATCCACCAACCTTAATCTAACCCTACTCAACCTTCAGGTTAGGTTGGGCTCGGGTTGGGGCCAACCTAACCTTTCTGCCATCTTAAATTCTCTCAGGTTCTATTAATTTTAGATTTACAAGCCTACAATGCATCGAACTTTTATGACCACAGCTAGCTATATTTTTTTATTGATATTTTATAGTTTAATGTTCTTATTGGTTTATGGAAATAAAAACAAGAATGATACTGAAAAGACATGATAATAGGACCTTCTGCAATTAAACCCCATATAATTTCATAAATAACCACTCGATTGGTTACCAATTCGATGTTATTGGTTAATTGGTTACAACATAGGTGACCTCTTGGTTTATTTAGGTGGTGTTTGGGATCACTTAACGCGATTGCTTAAAATATCCATAAGCAATACTTTTGCTTCAGGATAATTTTTATTGTAAATGGACAAGACCAAATAAAAAATAAAATCAAAGTAACATAGGTTTCAAACATATTTGAGACAGTTAGGTGGCGTTTGATTGCACCTTTTAGACGTTTGAATATGAAAACATTGCTTTTCATATGCCACCATTGTTTGGTATGCTCTCTGATGAAGGGTGATTTGATTCGACTTAGTAAAAATGGGACACGTGGACACGACTTGACCAAGAGATGACAACTCAGCCTGACAACTCAGAGAAGGGCCATCATGTCGCAAGTCTCACCTCGGCATCGAGGCACCTCGGTATCCAAGCCAGTTCGAAACTAAAAAGACCAAAGTACCAATTCGAAACTAACAACTTGAAGTGCCACGTAATTGACTCCCGTGTAACCAACTCCAGAGGTCTCTCCAACGAATCCCTCGATATCACAATGAATTAATAGGCCCCGAATTTTCTGGGTTCACGATAAGAATTCATCTTGACTTTGCTAGAATCGGAGGCGAAACGAGATAAGCCTTTTGTATGTTGTTCCCAGAACTCTTTCGTGTGCCCCACGACTACTCAACTATATAAAGGCTCCAACCGCGATGGCATAAGGTACGCGTGATTTTTTTGCTCTCTAGCTCTCTAGCTCTCTACATTTTCAAAGCTCTTCAGTTCGCACCAAATTACTAACTTAAGCATCAGAGTGACCTTGTCGGGTTATCCACCCCGAGTTCTCTGATCTTGTTCTGCAGATTTACTTAGCTCGTCGTCCGACTGGAAGCCAAATCATCCTCCAGCAGGGAATAGTCAGACCACGCAACATCAATTGGCGTCGTCTGTGGGAAGATGATCAAAAAGCCTTCTTCACAATCAACAACTTTCACCTGAAATCAATGGCATCCTCCAGTCATGCTTGGACAGAGCAGTGAAATGAACATCTCTGCAGGGCAACCCCAATTTCCATCAGTGTGCATTGGTCAGTTCACCATACCGCTCACTGCGGCTGGGATCCCAACAGGTGAATGCCCCGCTCCCTCTAGTGGTGGGTGCAACCTTCGCTGATTTCATGGCAGAATATACGTTCAGCACTGCAACTCCCGAGCTAGCCGAGCTTGAGCACACAGAGGAACTTCAACCAGTGTGGCACCAATCCCAGTTAGAGTAGGTCCAACCTGGGACGAGGAGCCCTGGATCCTCCACGTTGACAGCTCGTAACCAACAAGGAAGCGGCGCAGAAATAATTTTGTTCGGTCAAAGCGGGGTAAAGCTGGAATACGCGCTCCGGTTCAAGTTCACAGCATCAAACAATGAAGCAGAGTACGAAGCATTAGTCGTCGGGCTCACTCTAGCAAAGGAAGTGAAGGCTATGCATCTTGTCATATGCAGTGATTCCCAGTTTGTGGTCAACCAAGTTAGTGGCGAATATTAAGCCCGCGACCCCACCATGGCAGCTTATTTGGCCAAAGTCAGGGAAATACTGTGTGGCTTCATCTCCTACTTCATCAGGCAGATCCTGAGATCCAAGAATGCTAAGGCCTTGTCCTGGTTAGCTAGTACAAGTAGCAACATGATGTGGACCGTGTACATAAAGGACTTACCTCGGCCTAACATTCTCGGGGGCAGGAGAGGTCGCTCCCGTAACACAAGCAGAGCCGAGCTGGATTGACCCGCTCGCGAGTTATCTGCTTCGCGGGACCCTCCCTGCGGAATGCAATGCGACCTGAAGGGTAGAGCGCCAATCGGCTAAGTACGTCATCATACACGAACAACTGTACAGGAGATTTTTCACACTCTCCTACTTGCGCTGCTTGTGACCCTCAAAGGTCGAGCTCGTTCTCCACGATACCCATGAAGGCTTGTGCGGTGGACACTTGGGAGACAGGGCATTACGACAAGGTTATTATTGGCCCACGATGGAGGTAGACGCAACCGAGCTCATCCAGAAGTGCGACAAGTGTCAAAGGCACGCCAACATCCACCACCGACTTACTACTGACCTCAAATACCTCACCAGCCCATGGCCCTTCACACAGTCAGGAATCGACATACTTGGCCCATTGCCACCAGCGACAGGATGGAGGAGGTTCCTGGTCGTAGTAGTAGACTATTTTACAAAGTGGGTGGAAGTGGAACCCCTAACAATGATAACAACCTGCAACATACAAAACTTCTTCTGGAGGAACATAGTGTGTCGCTTTAGGCTACCTCGAGTACTCATCTTTGACAACGGAAAGCAATTCGAGGATGTCAAATTTCAGAATTGGTGTGCTGAAATGGGAATTTAGCAAAATTTCACCTCGGTGGCACACCCTCAGCCGAACGAGCAAGTAGAAGTCACCAACAGATCAATACTCCATGAACTGAAAGCTCGCTTAGCTTGAGCCAAAGGGTTATGGGTAGACGAACTGCCCAGTGTGCTATGGGTCTACCGGACCACCATCAAGACCGCCATAGGTGAGACTCAATTCAACCTCACTTACAACATGGAAGCGGTGATCTCAGCAGAAATCGAGGTGCCTACACTGTGCTTAGAGGCCTATGATGAGGAGACAAATAATGGCGAGCTCCGTACCAACCTAGACCTGGTGGAAGAAGTACGAAACATGGCATACATCCGGACTGCAGCTTACCAACAGAGAGTAACTCGGTACTATAACGCTTCGATCAAAAAATGACACTTCCGTGTCGGTGACCTGGTTCTTCGGAAGGTTATGGTACCTGAGCCCGGTGTTGGTAAGCTCGGATCGAATTGGGAAGGTTCGTACTAAGTAAGATGGGTATTCGGGGAAGGTACGTATGAGCTCGAGACCTTTAAAGGGAAACAAGTACCTCGAGCGTGGAACGTCGGCAACATGAGAAGATACTATTTGTGATTGCGAGTCACTCCCAGAAGCCCAAGGGCCATGATGCTGAGCTGACATATTACCCCGGCACTATGAATAAATCCCAATCACCTCTTTGGCATGGGTGGACAAATCTCAGTCGCCTCTTCGGTATGGGCGGACAAGTCCCAGTCGCCTCTTTGGCATGGGCAGACAAGTCCTATTCGCCTCTTTGGCATAGGCAGACAAGTCCTATTCATCTCTTCGGCATAGGCAAATCAGCCCTCATGCATAAGACATAGACAGTTCGGGTATAAACCCTACGATGTCTAGCCCACTTCGGTATATAACAACAGGTTAATCCCACTTGAAGTCAGGCCCGACGGCTCGGCTCTAAGGGACAACCGACACCTAAATGAGTAGCCCGTGCACGGATAGGTCGGGTATATACCCTACAATGTCCGCTCACCTCAGTGTACAATATACCAAGTTACCCCTATTCCTAGTCTAGCTCGTTAGCTTGACAGTTCGAGGTAACCTACACTTGGAAAAATTTTATTTCGGTTATCCCTACTTGTAGTCTAGCTTGGTAACTCAACAATTCGGGGCAACCTACACATTTCTACTCCTACTTGGTTTAGTTTGCCAGTTCGGGAGTCATGTACACTTGGAACACTTTTGCATAAAGATTGTCAAAATGTTTGTATTTCATTGATGAAAAGTTTTTGAGTACAAGCCAAAAAAAAGAGAGAAATTTCCACTATAAACCGAGCTCAGAGGCCTGAGGAACACACTATAGAAGATTGGGAGACTTCTAGTCGTCTCGGGGCTCCTCACCCTTATCCGAGGCTTCAGCAAGAGGGTTCATACAGCTCACATCAGTATCGATCTCCTCAACATCATCGAGCAGGTCGCTATCGTTTTCTGCTTCAGAGTTTGGATCTTCAGTAGCTTCGGCGGCCATTTCCTTCGTAATCCTCGAGGTGGTAATGGTACTGAGATCGAGCTGAGGGAACTCGTGTTGGGTCAACCACCTACTAAGCTTGAAACCTTTGCGGTACCTCACGGTTCCCACTTCGATCATCTCCCGTCGGTACTCCTCCGAGGCCTTGTATTCCTCGATGGCCTTGACCTTGGCCTCCTCCACTTCCTGAGGGAGTATCTCAGTCCACTCCTTTTCGTGGACCTTGAGGTTCTCCACCTCCCTCTTCAGTGTTGCTTTCTGCTCCGCGAGCTCCTCCTTCTCGGACATCAGTGGTGTGATCAGCTCCTTCTTAGCCCGTGCAACCTTCTTCAACTGGTTAACTTCATTGCGGGCCAAGTTTAGCTCGACGTGAGCCTTACGGGAAGAAGATTCAGCTGTAAGAGCCCACTTCAGATGCACATCGGAATGGTAAGTCAGGGCATGGATAGAAGAGTTCACCTGCCAAGAGAAGTGAACAAGAGTTAGCACAAGAGAAGCCAAGTACAAAATCGAAGAAGTTAAGTTAGAAAACCTACCACCATATAGTGGATAGCCGCTCGTGCTCCGAGCTGAGCAACTGGCAGTTCGACCCAGCTAGCAACCTCCTCGGCGTATACTGTGCTTTGGCTCTTGAGAAGGCTGTATTTCGGAGTCTGAATGCTCCGAGTTGCTTCATCGCTGCCTGAAGAAGTGACAGCTGTAGGGGCGGACTCCGAAGACATTGCCTCCTCGGGTGCGCGAGGCGGGGAGAGCATCCTGAATTCCTCCTCGACCAGGTCGATCACGGGAGGTTGCTCGGGCTCTGGAATGGCAGCCTGCGAAGACTCAACGCGAGCTCTTTTCGAAGCTCGCTTCTTCTTCCCCTTCTTCATACTTCCAAAAAGCTTGATCGCGAGGATGTCCATGATAGCTGCAACCAAAGCATACTTAGAAACAATACCAAGATGAAGCAAAGGAAATACAACAAATTACGACCTACCAGGACTCAGATCGGCTTGCACGAGCTTGTCCTCGGTCACATAGTCCACAAACTTCAGACCAAGCTCCGCCCAAGATCGGAGCGCTTCTCTTGTCTTTAAGTCCAACTTGACACCGGGGTCTCGGATGGCCGCCCTCTAGTAGGTCGGGAAAGGCCACCCCTCAGTGTTGCGAACCACAAAGTAATGCCTTTTCCAGGCTAGGACCTTGTTTGGGAGTTTGTGCAAGAGTTTGTAGCCCGGACGTGGGGAAAGGTAGTAAGTTCGCCTGTGTTTGAGCAGAACACAGGATGAGTTCTTTATGGAAAGAATGGAGGAGAAGATGTCGAGGTTGAGGGGAAGGTTATAGTCATGGAAAAGAGAGATGGTTCCTACTACATTACGAATGGAGTTCGGGTGCAGCTGGTCAATGGTAATGTTGAAAAGCTTTATGACCTCGATTATTAAGGGGTGAAGTGGAAGACGAAGACCAGCTACGAGCTGTTCCTCGAAGATCATGATTTCGTCGTAACCATGCTCCCAAGGAAAGTTACCTAGGGTAATACTATAGACAAAGTTGTTCGGAAGCCTATATCGAGCTACTAGGGATAGGAATCTGTCCGCCGTCATTGTTGACAGGCCAAAGTTATCTAGCTGTCGACCTCGATGCGAGATGAATGCTAGAACACCCGAGGCCACTCGCTCCCCCCAGGGTGATTCCACCTCAGGAGGATCGCAGACTGCATCTTGACCCGAAGTAACTTCTTCGATATGGCGATCTACGACCTGAGCCAAGGTACCTACCTCGGCCCCAACGGATCCACCGCTCCCGTCTAAAAGACTATCGAAACTAAAGCTAGACATGGAAAGAACACAAAATCAGAAAAGAGAGCTAGGGAAAACACACCAAAGGAAAGACCAAGGAGAGGAAGATGATCTCGAAAGAACACCGAACTGAAGACACACCAAGCTAAGGGATTTGAGCACGACCTCAAACCGAAGGCTAGCGAATTTGTGGCGACGCAAATGAGTCTCGAGCCCCCTATTTATAGCCGCTGTGTCCGAGAATTAGTGGTCGAGATCGAAGTGATCCAACAGCTCCTAGGAAAACTAACTACACGACCCCCGAGGTTGAAATCAGTTTAGCGTGTGTTTTGACATCCGCGGAGTTTATAGATTGCGTGATGTCCGCGCGTAGACTAGATGCAACCTGGGTTACTCCAGGTTGAGTCGGTTGGCCGAACAGGTCCGACCAACGATTCGCTCAACAAGCCGTCTGGACCTCGTGCCAAATCCACCTGGATTCGTCATGAACTCCCCGCACTGGGTCGGGACCCCTGGCTTGGGGAGTGGGGGGCAATTGATGAAGGGTGATTTGGCCTGACCTAGTAAAAAGGGGACACGTGGACACGACCTGACCAAGAGATGACAACTTAGTCTGATAAGCTCAGTTCGCAACAATTGAGCTCGCGTATTCAGTCACATCGACACAAAGGCCACCTCGGCCCAAGGCTCACCTTGGAGCAGGGTCACCGCGTCGCAAGTCTCACCTCGGCATCGAGGCACCTCAGTATCCAAGCTAGTTCGGAAGTAAAAGACCGAAGTACTAGTTCGGAACCAGTAACTCGAAGTGCCACATAACTGGTCTCCAATGAATCCCAAATCCCTTGAGATCACGATGAGTTAACAAACCCTGACTTTTCTGGGATCACGATAAGGACTCATCCTGACTCTGCTGGAATCGGAGGCAAAACGAGATAAGCCTTCTGTATGTTGTTCCTTCGGAAGCGGAGTGAACTCCATCTCCACATCCCGGATATCCCGGAACTCTTTCGTGTGCCCCATGACTACTCAACTATATAAAGGCTCCAACCCCGAAGGCATAAGGTACGCGTGATTTTTCTGCTCTCTAGCTCTCTACATTCTCAAAGCTCTTCAGCTCGCACCAGATTACTAACTTAAGCATCGGAGCAACCTCGCTGAGTTATCCACCCCGGGTTCTCTGATCTTGTTCTATAGATTTACTTAGCTCGTCGTTCGACTGGAAGCCAAATCATCCTCTAGTAGGGAACAGTCAGAGCGTGTAACATCACCCTCTTATTACTAGATCTGAAATCCAATTTCATGTCTTAATTCGTAAGAGGTGGGGCGGGTCCTCAATGCGCTCAGATGTAATTCAAAGGTGTGTAAAAGACATTAGTAACCTCAAAGAAATTTTAATGACATGGTTTATCCCTCATATAACTCAAAAATTAGGTCATTCGAACCCTTTGTGACCTGAACAAGTAGCGACGGTTCTCTCTCTCTCACCGTCTTGTATTATTAATTTTTCTTGTGTTATTAATTTTAATTAGTTTAATATTTTTTATTAAACATTAATTATTTTTTATTAATTTTACTTGTGTTATTGATTAATTAATTATGTATTTATTTTTGTTAACTAGTATTGAGGATAACAATATTACCACATCATCATAAGTAGCCACATCAGGGCTATTGATCCCTCCTTTTGTTGAACTATTGATTGAAGCCATGGTAATAAGGCTCTAATACCAAGTTAAAGAAATAAAAGTAGAGACTTGTGTTGAATGAGAATGGTTCAATGTGGAACCAGTCAAACCTTGTATATTTATAGATACAAGAGTTAGAGTTTATGTACAATACTCAAGTTAACTAGTATTGGGCCTACCTCACAATGGACTTTTAGGTGGGGGAATCACAGGTGCATATCCAAGGGCGGCTGTCTAAGGATCCAAGGCCCATCAGCCTTACCGCACTAAGAAAACAAGTAGCAAATCCAATCCACATCATTCTAATGGAAATAAACTCTCCCTGGGCCAACCCCATCTTAACAAAAGGAAGCAATCCCAGCAGATCTAAGGATTTCCACTTGCAATTACAACAACTACTCCAATAATTTTTGGTGGTCTTCAAAGAACCTAAAGAACTTCCACTGAAATGTGTCCATGATCATCGCATTCCTCTGTTGCCTGAAAATGCACCCACGAATGTAAGGCTCTATCATTACCCTCAATTCTAGAGATTAGAAATTGAAAAACAAGTGCAAGATATGCTTGATAGAAAAATTATACAATCCAACCATAGCCCATTCTCCTCTCCAGTACTACTTGTTAAAAAGAAGGGTGGGGCATGGCAGTTTTGTATAGACTATAGGGCCCTAAATAACATTACTATGAAAGAATCGGCTCCCCATACTAATAATTGATGAACTACTAGATGAATTTAATCCGCCACAATATTTTCCAAATTGGATTTGAGATCAGGACATCATCAAATTTGGAGTTTTTGGTCATGCCATTTGTGTTGATCAATGCTCCAGCTACTTTCCAAACACTTATGAATGATGTGTTTTGGTTCCACTTATGCAAATTTATACTAGCATTTTTATGACATACTAGTATACAGCTGAAGGAAGGGGAAATCCATCATATGGATGGTCGAGTCATGCTAGATGGTTTGGCAAAATTTCAAAAATTTTCTTTGATCCTTTCAGGAATCGTATTTCCATTTAAAAAAAATTACATTTTTCAAAGATTATTCTTGCACCGAAACTGGACTAGATTTGAAACCAAAAGAAAGGGAGAAATATACCTGATACAAATTCCACAAATGTAGCTCCCAAAGTAGTAGTTCACATCCAAAGAGAGTTCCAAAACTAGCTTCCACTGAAGATGGTGTGCTTGATTGAAGCCGATTCAACAACAATTTTCAGCAAAACTGTGATCTAACACCTTGGATCAAACAAGGGAGGTGAGCATGAATTGGTTCTGATATTTTCTTGCAAAAATCAGAAGTCACAACTGATCAATATCAGTCCAAGAACTGAAGGTCGAATTAGGGTTTCTAGGACAGCAAGAGTAGAGAGAGAACTGAGAGTAGAGTTATTTGGAGCAGATTCGATCTCCTCTTTTCTTAGCCTTAAGGATCACCACTCCTAATCGAATTAGGAGGTTCCTAATCCAAATCTTTATTTGAATTTAAACTCTCTAAGTGGATAAGACTTACCTTCTTATCCTAATGGCTGATCTAGACCATATTCACCCAAATCACATGACTGCTTAAGCTGTCATGTGACACCCTGATTAATCTAATTAATCATGGGCTTTAGGCCCAATAAGTAAGTGCCTCATGTCCCTAGGTAGTTGATGGCCCATTTGGTTCACTTTGTATGATGTGGGACCCCAACAATGACCCTACATAAGCCCATATGGGTTCGGCCCAGCCTCTGTGAAAAGGCCTGGCCGAATTCACTATTAAGCATAGTGAACCCTTGAGTCCATTAGTATGGGCTCTTATGGGCTTAACATTTACATTAAATGATCCTTGAGTCCAGCCATCCTATGAAGGCCCAAGGATAAAGGACTTAAGTAGGATATAACCCATCAGTTAAATAGCCCTAAATGGTCTCTTACACTTAACCTCTCAGCCCATAATGATCAAACACTGCCCGACAGGGAAGGACCTCTCCCCTGGCTACAAGGTGCAGTGTTGCAATCTCTACTTGGATGGGTCCTAAGAATTAAAACCTTTTGCAAACCTTTTTCTTAAAACATAATATATATATATTGCAAAACAAATTTCAAACACGGTTGAAATCGACTGTCGGTAATTTTTGGTTTCCATCAGAGAGAATGCAATCCCGATCATTCACTTTGTCCGACAAAGGGGTTGATCTTGTCACTATGATCACCCACTCGAATGGATTCTCGGATTACTCCAGCATACCCAGGTTTTGACCCCTAAAGGATCTCACTGATTAGCATATCAAAGACATCCTGATCCGACACCCAATGCAGTACCATAATCGAGTCTAGGGGTTAGGTTTAACTTTCTAGTTTTGTCCACCAGTCTCCAAAGTTCAGGGTATAACTGAAAATTAGTTCAGGTTCAGTGTTTCAAACAAACACACACTACATGTGCTTCGGGTCTAACCCTAGCAACTAAGACAACCTACCCCAACATTCTTGGCAGCACATCAGTATCCACCTTGGCATGATAAGTTTTCCCAATTCTATCAAATGACTGAGAACATTCTAAACTAACACGAGTCTCATAAGTATCCAATTTAAGGGTAATTACACAGAAACAAACCAATTTTAACATGAAACTATTGTGTACTTTTATTCATTTACAATAAATGCATCAATACATCAATTTGATTGGTAAGGGCATACACTGTCTAACAATAGCACTACTTGGGATAAACACCTAGTGCATTTACAAATTACCTTGGAATTATTAAGGGCCCATAAACTCAAGTATGCTACCTTGGGCATGTGGTGGAAAACGACATTGTAGTCGTAGGCCCAGAAAAATTGCAAGTATGATAGATTGGCCCCAACCACAAAATGTCAAAGAATTACGTGCCTTCTTAGGCCTAACAGGGTACTATCATCGATTCATCAAATGATATGGATTGATTGTTGTGCCTATGACAAGTCTACTTAAGAAGAATGTCTTTTTCTAGGCTATGGAGGCCCAACAGGCCTTTGAGGCTCTGAAAGCAATTATTTCTTCTCCATTGACACTCGCACTCCCAGACTTCACAAAATAAATTATTATTGAATGTGGTGCGTCAAGCCAAGGAGTGGGTGCAGTTCTCATGCAAGAAGGAAGCCCACTAGCCTTCCTTAGCAAGGAACTGACATCACACAAATAGGCCAGATTAATATACGAACGAGAAATGATAGTTGTGGTTCTTGCAATTCAGCAATGGCAACCCTATCTTGTAGGCCAGAGGTTCATCAAAAGAACTAACCATCAAAGCTTGAAATTTCTATTGGAATAGTCAGTTTTATCGCCAGAAAAACAATGGTGGGTAACCAAATTACTTGGCTACAATTGCGTGATCAAATACAAAGGTTGGATACACTAATAAAGCAGCAGACACACTGCCACACTAACCACAACTGTTTCCATCATTACTCACTTCCCTAACATGCTCTCTCATAGATCAACTATGAGATGAAGCACAAAATCACCAGATTTGAGCAGCCTACGTTAACAAGTCCAAGAGGACCCTACTATCCACCCAAGAAACATAGTAGAGAATGACTTTTTGCTCTATAAACATTGGCTGGTGATACCACGTGATTTAACCCACATTCATCAACTTCTAGAGTTATTCGACTCATCACCAGTAGGAGGCCACTCAGGAGTTCTATGCACTTGCAAGAGACTTGCCACCCAAATTCACTAGAAAGGAATGCAAAATTTTGTCCAACAATCCATAGCTGAATGTGCCATTTGTCAAAGATATAAGTCGGATACCAAAAGCCCAATAAGCATGTTGCAACCACTTCCCATTCTCATATGGGTGTGGGTTAATATATCCATGGACTTTGTAATGGGGTTACCCCTTTCCTGTGTCAAGTCTGTCATTCTCCTAGTTGTGGATAGATTCACCAAATACTACCACTTTTTGCTTCTCTCCCACCCCTTCATAGCTTCAATGGTTGCTGAGATTTTTACTAAGGTGGCATGGCTGCATGTCCTTCCTAACTCTATTGTCTCGAACTGCAACCCAATTTTCATGAATTGCTTCTAGGAAAAACTCTTCCGCTTACAAAGAGTTAAACTCTTCAATTCACCAGCTACCACCCTTAAATAGAAGGACAGACAAAGCTGGTTAAATGGAGTTCAGAAACCTATTTAAGATGTTATGCTGGAGATAGACCACGCGAATGGCTCAAATGGCTATAGTGGGTTGAATGGTGGTACAATACTACTTATCATAGTGCAGTTGGAATGACTCAATTTAGGGCTCTTTATGGACGGGACCCACCTACTCTACTTCCATATGAGAAAGGATCAATGATAGTGTCAACATTGGAAGAGCAACTCCTCCAAAGAGATGAACGCAGTGTTGCAAGAGATCAACCCCCACCTACGTTGAGCCCAACAATGGATGAGAGACTACTAAATTAATAAGCAGCACAGACTAGTACAGTACCAAATTGGAGATCAAGTCTTCCTTAAACTATAGCCATTCTAGCAAATTTAAGTTGTAGGTTACGGGTGGAACAAGCTAAGTCCCAAACATTTTGGCCCATTACAGATTATTGACCTCACTGGGTTAGTGGCATACAAATTTAACCTCCCATCTATATCAAAATTACATCATGTATTTCATGTATCTCTATTAAAAAAAATGGCCAAAGACAGGAGTAAGAACAGCACCAACCCTTCCATCATTCTCTAAGGACAAACAAGTGGAAACCGAACTACCCACTAACGGTGGATTCGGGCCGAGATGAGCCGAATAACTATCTATTTGAGCTCGGCTCACCAAGAAAGTATGAGGCTTGAGCTTGAGCTCGAGTTCAGTTTGAGTTAGAGGCTTGAGCTTGAGCTCGAGTTCAGTTTGAGTTAGAGGCTTGAGCTTAGTTCGAGCTAGAGACGTGAGCTCGCGTTTTGCTCAAGTCAAAAGCTCATAAGCTCGAGTTCAATTGTGAGTCAAATGTTTTATAAAAATAAAAAACTATTTTTTATTTGATATTTAAAAAATTTAGAATAATAACAATAATAATAATTATTATTATTACATATAAAAATAAAAATATTTTATATATAACATTTTATTTTGTGCATATATTATTTTCTCTATGTATAAGATTTGTATATTTATTATTTTTTATATGTATATGTATGTATGTATACATATATGTAGAAATATGAGCTGAGTTTTATTAGGCTCGAGCTTGGCTCAATTAGAAAATGAGCCTATAAATTAGGCTCGAGCTCGACTTGATGCTTGGTCTAAACCAAGCCGAGCTCAAATAGTTTATGAAAAGTTTGACTCGTGGTCACCCCTACTACTCGCATAATAGATTTTAGGTGGGTGTGCAAAGGTCATCACATCGAACATGAAGCATTGGTGGTGTAGTCAGGTCTTTCACTCGAAGATGCTTGGGAACCTTACTTGGAATTGCATAACAGACTTCCACACATTGACCTTAAGGACAAGGTCTCTTTCAAGGGAGGAGGAATTGTTAAGACACAAATACCCAAAACAATAAGTCAGGTTTACAACAAAATGCCACGTCATCCTATAAACAATACACTGAAGCGCAACGACCACAACGGAATACAAAATAGAATTGTATGATTTTATGATTTGTATCACAGTTATAAATAATAAAAGAAAGATCAGGGGTAGTATGCATTCATTCTCTCTCTCTTTTGTTTCAAGAGGTAGGCTCCCTTGAAGAGCCCTGTGTTAGGCAACAACCTAACAAATGCTTACCGGTGAAAGTATTCAATTGAGACTGGCTTTTCTGAGGAGTGGATATCAAATTGCTGGTTCTTCTCGGTTATTGTTAATAGTGTGACTCATGTTTTTTTTTTTCTTTACTCTTCTAGAGGGCTTTGAAAAGGCGACCCTTTACCTCCATACCTGTTTATCTTATAGTAGAGGAAGTTTTAAGTAGGAGCCTCAAAATGTTGATGACTAATAATTCAGTTCACTATTATCACTTACCCAAAGGATGTTGTACTATTTCTCATTCTCTTTATGCGGATGACACCGTTATTTTTGCTACAGGGGAGAACAACTCTTTAACTCGGCTTATAGGGGTTTCCGTACTTCTTCTTCTTAACATGCCTCTGCTTCCTGTATTGCTATTATTGAATGGTGGGTAGGGTTTTCCTGGAAAAGTTTCCCCCTCACATACTTGGGAGTCCCTATTTGCAAAGGAAGAGATATAGTAGTGATACGTTTGATGGGCTGCTGAAAAAAATTCGGGCAAGGTTGTAAGGTTGGAAAAGGAAGTTTCTCTCCTTTAGGGGTAAAATTATCTCAGATCTTCTTTGGGCTGATTGTGATGGCAATTCAAAACACCATTGGGTGGCGTAGAATACAATTTGTAAACCTTTTCGTGAAGGGGTGCTGAATGCGGCTCTTGATATAAAATCTTTGTGGAATGTTGTCTATGGGAACTCTTTATGGGATCGTTTCTTTCATAAGAAATGCCTCCATAACTCTCACCTGGCTCTCTTAAACGGAACTAATTTTCAGTCTAAAACTTGGAAAAGAAATTTGAATTTTGCTGATATTGTGTTGGAAAACTCTTAAGTAGTTGTTGGGTGAAGGAGATATTTCTTTTTGGCTTGATACTTGGGTGAGTGATAGTCCCCTTTCTCCTTTTACCAGAGATAATGTTGAAGTCACTACCTCTTTGACCGTGAAGGATGTTGTTTTGGAAGATGGAGATTGGAATGATCCTCTCCTCTCCTCTCCTCTGGAATCTTATTTCAGAATGAAAGGTGAATGAAATTATTTCCTTTCATATTTCTAGCTCCAATAATGAATATAAGGTGATTTGGAAGAATTCAACTAGTGGCGTCTTTACAGCTAAAAAGGCTTGGGATATTGTTCGATCTATAGGACAGGAGGATAGATGTTGGAGTCACACTTGGGATGCTCATCTCCCTCTTAAAAAATTAGTTAAGAGATGGACTGCCAATTGATGCTAATATTCAATCTCTGGGGACTCCTATAGTGTTTCGCTGTGTGTGCTGTAGATTTCCTGACTATGAGTCAATTCAGCATCCTTTTATTAAAGGAATTCTTTCAAGGAAAGTGTGGAATGCTTTTCAGCTCGCCCTTGGGTATTCCAATTTTTTTACAATGACACGATATCCCAGTGAGTGTTCTGATGGATTCAAATCGGTCTTGTTCATAATAACCAGTGGGGCTGGTTTGTTTCTCTAATCTTTTTTATTAATTGTTTGGGAGATTTGGAGGGAACGGTGTCATCATTGCTTGTCTTCTCACTTAATCAACGCCCATGAGATTTTTTTCAGTAAACAATTTCATAATAATTGTATTTGGCTACAACGTGTTCGGATGGACAATTTGGGGTTCCAATTACTTTGGATTCGTGATACCTAGAATGAGGTCCAGTTTTATGGTGTAACTAGGGCTGTTCTCGAAATATTGTAAACCGGTAAAATCAATCAAATCAAACCGATTTGACCCGATATGGTCAGTTTCTAAAATGATACGGTCGGTCTCAGTTTAGAACATGACAAAAACCAATTACGCGGTCCGGCTGCGGTTATCGTTTTTGTAATCCAACGTAAAACCAACCCGAACCGCTAGACATATATATATGAGTTATGACCTTCGTACTGTTACGTGCTTTTGTCTTTTTTTTATTTACTGTTGTTGCATTAGTTTGTCTTTTCAGCCATATCTCTCCATTTAATTTGATAAAAAGTAAAAACGTTAATGGACAAACTTTTTGAAATGAAGAAATTAATGAAATCCGATACTACAACAGCCGGTGGATTGCAATTGTAGGAGTATAGGTAAACGGGCAGATTGATATTTTATGTTATAAAAGCATTATTTCGGTTCGGTTTAATTAAAACCAATTAAACCGATGTAAAACAAAATGAAAAATTAGGTCGGTTCTCACTGTTTGTTGGTCGGTTTCGGTTGGTCTTAAATTCAATCCCATTATTTTAGTTTGGTTGACAAAATTAAATGTAATTGAACCAAATTGACCTGTGAACAGCCCTAGGTGTAACCATTAATATGGTCCTTGAATGTCAGGCGCTTATTGATTGTGTACGTGTTACGGGCATGGTTTTAAAATTGAACCGGACTAGAAAAACTGGGAACTGATCACCTGACCGATTTTGTTTTTCCCCAAAACTGTTTTTTTCCTCAAAACCGTTGATTTTGGTCAACAAACCACTGAACCGACTTATTAACTGTTCAAACGGTTTTGACCATTTTTCAAAATTTTAAACTTTTTTATTAGAACGGATCGATCATTCGGGTGAACCAATAACCAGACCCCTGACCGATTCGAGTTGCGGGTAATCTTGGGTGTACGGACTTACTATTTTTTTAATGTGGTTCACTCCTATGAATGTCCTTTACACGTTAGAAGTCATATTCGAGAAGACATTTCTGGTCTTCCCTACCTGCTGCGTATCCGATGAGTTTTGTTATGTTTTTCAGGTACTCGGACAGTTGTTTATCTACGAGTCAATTTGCCTCATGTATAGCTTTTTCTCGAAGGATAAGATTTCTATGTCCCCCTCCTAGGCGTATGTTTTAATTTTATTGATAAAATTTAGGATGACCAGGAGGTAGTAAATTTTGGGGTTAAAATTCAATTGAGACATTTGTATTCATATGCGTTTCTAACATTTTGCATAAACTATGATTCCTTATTTCTTAATGGATGTCAGTCTTTAGTATACACCATAACACTCACAATGTACGTACCATGATATTACTCTAAAACCAGGAATGCATTTGCAGCCAAAGTATTCCAAAATCATGGAATTCCTTTGTGTACGTAATTCAGTAATTAAGGTGGAACACGGTGTCAGGTGCTCCTTGAGTCCATCCCTTGCATCGGCTCACCATGTCTTGGTCTTGGGTCCTAAAGATGTGATTAATGCATGGAACCAGTATTCAACTCCCTTCATTTGTCTTGACCGAAGGGCAGCCCATTAATGAATTAGTTGTTTAGTGTCATTGTGTTGATTAGCATTAGATGTGATCCGATAGCCGATATAGAAAAACTTTGGCTGTTGGGGACTAACAAGTAACAATCAACCTATGCTGTTCACAACATTCTTGAAAATGCCACGTAGGATAAAATAATAATTGCCCCTTAATTTTCTTTTAACCAAAAGATAGATATGGGCGTAAATGGGTTAACGTTTTCAGCTCAGAAACGTTCTTAACGCCATAAGCTGTTGGCCCCCCAACAACCAAAGTTATCCTAATATACAAGGGCAAACAAGTTGAGTCTGAATTATCTGCTCTTGATGGCTGTGTTAGGGGCTGTAGCCCCTCCAACCCTATGAAGGTTGGAGTGAAATGTCAATCTATCCCATGTCTGTTATCAAAATTCATTGTAGGCTATTTGGTTTGTTGACTCTGGATCATGGCCAGGTATATATGTACATGGGCCGAAATTGGATCAAACCATGCGAAACTAGGCCTGGATTCATAAATAAGGCTATAAACTTAGTCCAAGGTCTGGCCCATATATGATAAGATGTATCAAATTGCCCAAATCTGTGCAGCAAACCCAAATATGTTAAGATGGGTCATCCGTATCTAGAGCTGATTTTCACACTTTTAAAACTTTAACAAAAGATATAAATATACCTGAATTTTTATAAATTAACTTAAATTTATCAATGTTTTTTTTAAGGGTAAAAGACTTAAACTTCCCCTAATATTTCTCCTAAATACTCATATATCTCCCCTGTAATTTCTCAAAGGACTTAAACCTCCCATGTAAAATGGTGTTATTAGACATATAAAACTCCTCTCTTAACTACCTTCAACATTCCGCTTGATTTAACGTCATATGTGTCTTATATTTCTTTCAAAAATTCACTATTTTCCTTTAAAATTTATAAAACTAATTAAATAAAAAACTGAAAAACAAAATTTCCCAATACCTTGAGGCAATGCTGCATTGAGTAACATCTCAATTGGGCTTGAGGCGGTTAGTTGTGAAAGGATCACCATCCTTCACGAACAATGAAAGAGAGAGAGAGAGAGAGAGAGAGAGACGAAGCTGAGCTCGATGTACTCTAAGGATTCATCAAAGGACATGAATTGATTGTCGTGCCTATGACAAATCTACTTAAGAAGAATGGCTTTTGCTAGGCTATGGAGGCCCAACAGCCCAACAGGCCTTTGGGCTACACCCTTCACGAACAACGAACCCAATTGGTACGTTGCTCAATATGAAATCCCTCTCCAAATCAAATGTCTCAAGAAATACAGGCTTTGATATGATGACCTCTATGACTCGATGTACAATCTAGATATCAAGGAAGCTATGGCTTGCCTTACTTTTAAGATCATTGATGCGAGGAACCAGCGTCTCATGCACGAATACCTTCTCGAAGATTTGTAGGCAATGCAGACACCATTTAGGAGTTACCTTCAGGATATTGGCTATTGTAAAGAAGGAAAGGGCAGAACGGAAAGAATTGGGGGCATTTCCTCTCTATCAGCACACCATCCCTTGATTGTACTGTTATTTATGTCTGGGTTGTTACTTGCTGAGTACATAAGAAATAAGGACACTATTATTCTATTGGAATTTTTAAAGACGACCATGAAAGCTAAGAATTTTGGTTTGTTTTATCTACATCTAGTAAAGGATCGTCTTTTGCTTTTGTGGATTAAAGATAAAGCTTGAACTCAATCCTCCAAATTTGAATTGATAACACCAACACCATTAGAGAGAGTACTTTTGAAAAATATTGATCCTTATTAGTTTGAAAATTTGGGACAATCTATATTAGAACTACTAAAAATAAATAATTTTGATTTTAACGAACAGTCCCTTCTGGTTAAATAATTTTGATTTTAACGAAGACAAACTACTAAAAATAAATAAAATAAGCTGCTGCAAAAGACAAAACCAAAACAAATGTTCAAAACATCTCAAATCATCTTAAACGTGTCGACATGTACCGATAACAATGCGCAGCACCGACCATAAAACAGATTCCACGGAGTCTAAAAACCAACCAACTCGATCGAAAAACTCATCTTCCTCTATGTAACTCTCAAGTATTCAAAGAAAAAAAAAAATCTATGAACTCCAAAAGTTCAAATAGGCAAATATTTCCTCAAAAGATAGACAAGGGAAGCATCACCTTTTTTTTTTTTCATTCATTCCTTTGCTCTACGCCGCTTCAAGATTTTTTTCAGGAGAAAAAAAAGGAGAAAAGAAGAATCCCAGTGATAAATCATCAGGTTTTTCTCACATGCACAGTCGGTAAAACAGACAGTTCGTATTTCTGGTAAGATTCTAACAAAAGATAATGAGCTGCAGAAAAGAATCATTTTTTCGGCATCGTATTTCCGACAGCTCATTGGATTGTAAAATGACCAGCAGCTCATTGCAATACAGCTTTTGCGTTACGTGAGTAGTAAGGCAGGTAAAGGGGTTCTTCTCCGTTCTCTTCTACAACTTGATAACAAGTTTCTCACGACTTTGTTTTACTAAGATCTTCGGGTATTTGTGAAGTTCCATTCGCATGAATATAGAGGAGGAAAACGAGCAAATGTATTCAATACCCTTATATGAAAAATGTATGTTATTTTTATTGATATTAGGGGCAAAAAGTTGTCTTTATTGGTTAAAAACCTTTTTTTAAAAAAACTTATCACTCTTTTACCTTTTATTTTCTTTCTCAAAATTTCAAAATCTACCCTGAAATTTTCAAACACATGATTAATAAAACTTTAAACAAAAGAGTCAAACCAAAAATAGTAACCAGATAAATAGAGAGAATACTAAAAGCAAATTGTAGATTGAAAATAATAAATAATACTCAAACCAGAAATGACAATCAGATCTAGAAAGGCGAGAATACTTACTTGAGTTTGGAAAATAGCATGGCCGGTAATAGAACAGAGAAACGAAAGATCCACAAACAAACAAGGTTGAAATGGAGAAGGTAGAGAAGTTGCAATGGAGATTCTAATATGGTGATATTGTAAGAGATTAAAAGGGTTCCCTTGAGAGAAAGAGACTTCTTAGATTACAGAAATGAAATTTTACAGGTAAAATTATTTCACCGGTAGATTTGATTGTGGATTACCTTGAAAGAAGTTGTACTGCCAACATGACTCTCTCTTTCTAGCTCGAACGACCTAATCTTCTATTTCATTATTGTTCTACAGTTTGTTTTGGTTTTGGAGGACTGGTCATGTGCCCTTATTTTATTTATTAATTTCTTTGCTAATATTATTTATTATTGAATAATAGACATAAGTAATAGTGACTACTTTGTCTAATAATTAGTAGACATGATTTCTTGTTGAATATTAGATTCTGTTTTGGGATCTAGGTCTCCGAAAAATAAAAACTTTTCTTACAAAGCATCCAATCACATCCCTACATATATTTTTAATTCATGGGGTGTTTCCACTATGCAGCTCAATTCCAATGCTTTGAGAGTGTGCTGAGAGTTTTTGCATGCAGGGAATTTTATTACCCTTAATTAAGCAATAGTGTAGCTGTGTAATATAAATGCTCCCACATCAGCCATACACATACACAGTATAAAAAGTACAAATAGGGTCTAAGATTTCTAGAATTATTTGGACTAAAATACCTTTTTCTTAAATAGGGTCCCTATCTATTATGAGAGCAGAAAATGTAATTTTAATATTATTATTCATTGCATTCAATTCTCTTTCATTAAATTCCTTTTAAGGTATTAACTCTTATTCACCCTCATCTAACCATACATTTAAGTCATTTTTGTTTCTTTTAATTACTAAATTCCACTAATTAAATCCATACATAAATAATTCTAATAACATAAAAACTTATACTTCTGAAATTGACTTGGAAAAACTGTATTTTTATGTGCTGGTAAGAAATTAAACAATTTTGAGTCAAATAGGCCAACCTATATTGCATTGCTGCCACAATTAACTAATAAAAAAATTAAAACTTGATAAAATGCAAAAAATATAAAAATTAAAGAAAAATTTGGGAACATCTTTAATACCATATATTCTCATATTAGACAAGAATAAGTATGATAAATAATAAATACTTTAATTAATGATGAAAATGAAATATAAAATTTAAAACCAATTGGAAATAAAATTATTTTCCTATTCTCTCTCACACACATATATATATATATATATATATATATATATATATATATATATATATAAGATTTTTATCTTTTAGATGTGATGACTTGCTACATTTTTAGAGAAAATTTAGTGTTCCTAATAATAGAATTGTTTGTTTTTTCAATTAATATACATGTTGAATAGTATATAAAAATATGGAACTATCCAAAGTTGGTCCTTTATATTATAAATTATTATCACCTATGTGCCCTAGTGTTGCTCAAAATCACCTAGACGCCTTGAAAATTATGTTTCCACCTTGTGAAAATTTAACTCAAAATCACTGCAATTGTACTAGCCTTTGCAAATAGGAACCCCTAAATGGTGTCTTGTGTACTACTTTACAATATTTACTAAATGGTGTAGAAACTTGCCTTAGTTTTGGGGGTGGTTATAAAAGTTAAGTTTGATTGTATGAAGCTAATTTATTTATATCTTTACCCTCATTTGTAGATGTGCATAGCTTTAATATTGAAAGTTGAGCTCCCCGCCCCATAGCTTAGTACTTCTTTACTTTTGATCAAGATTTTTTTGAAAAATTTGGCAATTGGCCATCGTTTTATTCAAGCATACATGCATGGCAGGTGAATTCTTTGGTAAGATGACTACCCCACTGCCCAACTTGAAAACATTTTCCCTTGTCGACTGGGCAAAGCGGATGTGTCTTTAGAGCATGGATAAATAAGTATTTTTGCAGTTTATGTGATGTTTTATTTGGGAAGTGTCCATGTAAATGTAAAGTTAAAGTTGGTTAATTTGTAACGGGTATAAACATGAATCCTAAGATTGAAATATGCTTTTTTAACATGATCAATTTTGAATGCAAAATTTTTTTATGCAAATTTTGCTCTTATTTTGAATACAAATATACCTTAAAAATTGTAAAAAATTTCATTACATAATAATAATACATTGAGTCCGCATTTCCACTTCTCCCGAACAAAACCTTGAACAGTTACCAACACCGCATTGAATTCCTCCTAAATCCAAATAACCAGTTGATTGGTTATCACTTATTGGTGAGAGTGGGACAAATCCAGAAAAACAAACCAACCTGATTTCAAATTTTAAAATACAAGAAGCGGAAGATGGAAATTTGCCTGAATAAATAATAAAGCCCACTTCCGTGACGCTACCTTCACCCGGGAAATTTTGGTTTGGGCACGTGGAGGAGTCCTTAATAATTTATTATTCTTATTCAGCCTCATCTTTGCGTTGATTCGTTGTGTGAGCCTCTGAGGATTATATTAATTTTGCAGTCAAATCTGTCTGAGGTGGAAACCGCCTGACGTGTAAAGTAGTCATTATTGGTTGGGCCTGGGCCGCAGGAATCCTCCGGAATCAACTCGGACCATTCTCGTCGTCTCATAAACTGATCAACGGGTCAAATCACTTTTAGCTGCTCTTTTCGCATCAAAATTCAAAAGTTGCAAGTGTGGTGATAGATGTTATGGTGTTGGCGTGGAGGAAGGAGCACCCCAAATTTTATCTATTTCCGTCATCGCTTCCACGAATCATTTGCGTAAGGCATCAAAATCAGGTGAAGTGCAGCCAGTATTGAAACCGTGATTTCTAAATTCCAGTCACTTAAAACATGGTATTAAGCATAGATCCAGAAGATGTTGTGTTGGAATATAGTGCACAGAAGGCAGCACGTAGAAGCAATAAATCACCAAAACGCGACACTTGATAATATTGTATTGGCCTATCCTGAGCTTTTTCATAAATATTTATATTAAGACTTTGGTTTTGGGTCTTCATTTAAAGAGTGTCGTTACATATGTGTTGGTGTTTAGTGCATATAAAGGTATATATATATATATATATGTTCATGGGACATTTGGGAAAATGTTAAATTATTGCTTTTCCCAATGTCCTATATTTCTTGAAACCAAATGCTGATGTGAAACATTTTAGTGGGTATTAATTTAAAGTGAAGGGTAAAAAATATTTAAATTGAAGCCCAACCAAACAATAAAAAACATGAAATATTTAAAGTGAAAAAAAATACATAAATGTTTAAAGTGAAAATGTACAAATAAATGACCTATCCATAGACACCCACGGAACCAAACACATACCAAGTCTCATTTGATTTGCGGGACTAGGGGTTTGGAATCGGAAACGTTTGGTTGGCGGAATGGGAACCACATTCCCATTTTTAAAGGAATGGCATTCCGAATAGCGAAATTCTGCCCCTCCCCTGGGAATGAAATCCCATTCTACCTTATTTCAATTCTTTTCTAATCAATCTGACTCGGGGAATAGACCATTCTGATTCTAACCATAAACCAATTCTATTCCCATAAGATTCTGGTTTTCCAACATTTGTTCGAAGGGATGGGAAGGTAAACGTGTGGGATGTGAGTTCCCAAAATGGATGAAACAGAGTCGTGTTGATTTGGTGTGACCCTGTGTGAAAGGAAACTTCTGAGAAAAAAGATAGAGCTCTTCCTCCTGCTCTCTTTTTAGACAACCCTCACTGTGAACCGGCGTGAACAACAGTCTTCTCGTCGATGCTGTTATCGTTGATCTCCAGACAAAGTACAACTGCGAACATGACCGCCGACAAAAGACGGGAAGAGATGGCTTCTCTCTGGCCATAAATCCATTCTTTTCAGCATGTAACCTTGATTTTTTCTACAGATCTACACTTCTATCTTGTAGATCTAACACTTTGTGTGTGTGTGTGTTTTTAACTTATAGGGTCCAAATCTCCGTGGAAAGGTAAGATATCCTAACTATTTTCATATCCAAAATGATGAACGATTGTTATAGATCTACCGTACGCTCTACATTTTTTTTCGGTTTTGTGGTCTTTTTTTTCAATATGGTACATTTTGTGTTGAGATGTGTTATCATTTTTGTGATTTTTGGGTTTGAGGTATGTATCAGTTTTGCTCACTCACGCAAAGGTAACAATGTTCATATGACCACTGGTTTATAGTGGGATGCAAAATTGACCGATTTTTTTGGTAAACAAACATACGAAATTGGTTATTTAGCATATCGTTTCTCGAGAAACAAACACAGAATGCAAATCTAAAAAAATATTTTCTCCTCCCATCCCAATCTTTCTCATCCCATCCCTTCTAGTCTCATCCTTTCTTGGCAATCAAACGTACCATAATTGATTCCCTCACAAACTTAGAGTACCTATCTCAAAGCCTTAGAGTTGCTCTCTAACAATGGTTTGTGAGCTCATAACTTGAAGATTTATATCCCTATAGTTGACAATAAAGATAGCTTTTGCTAGACCCTCACCAACTTAGGTGAGTTCTCTATAAAAAAGTGCCTATTGGTCGGCTAACTCCATTAAGAATGATACACATATGAAAAGCAACATGGTTTTTAAAATCGGACTGGATCAGATGGTTGGATCGGAAAAATCGGGAATCGATCACTTGATTGGTTCCGTTTTCCCCCAAAACCACTTTTTTTCCAGAACCGTTGATTTTGGTTAGGAAACCGTTGAACTGGCCGGTTAACTGTTTGAACATTTCGAACGGTTTTGATCATTTTCTAATTTTTTTATTTTTTTATTTTTTTGTTAGAACAAGCCAGTCGCTTGGGTCGAACGGTCAAACCATTTGAACCGGCAATCAGACCCCTGACCGGTTCGATCACTAGTTCATTTTTAAAAACCATGGAAAGCAGGTAGGTTGACATAGATGATTCAACACTTTGGAAGCTTGTACGGAAATCCCATCTTTACCCCAAAATAATATCCTTTATGTGAAGAACTCTAAACAATGGCATCCCTGTGAGAAGTCTTCTAGCGACGAGGATTCATGTAGTAGACCTGAACTCTCTCATCTGCCATTGTTGCCTTCAAACTATTGAACATTTTCTCCTCTTCTGCCCTAAATCCAAGATGATCTGGTTTACTTCAAGTCTCAATCTTCATAGGATTTTGATGTTGATCAATCCGAGGTAGTGCACGAACTGAGGAGAGTAACCAGATAATCTTTATTGACTGGGCTGTGGCACGCTATGTGTCCTGCAATCAAGGGAAGAAGTTAGAAGCCCGAGGAGTTATCCCCGGGTAGGCACTCCGACGCTTAAGTTAGTGAGAGGGCAGTGAATGGTCGGGCCGAGCAATGAGGGTGCTGGTCTGAGCAAAGTAATGGTATAGGTGCTCAAAGTCTCCCTTTACCTTGGGCATGGAGTTCCTTTTTATAGCCGAAGATCCGTGTCCTAATCGGATTGGGCAGCCGAGGTTTTCGGGATGTGGTTAGCCACTGAGGTATTCGAGATAGCGTCCTGTTCCCTAGCGGAGTCGTCTTCCTTACTCCTCTTTATCGGTAGTCATGATCATCCGTGTGGCGTGTGGCTGATGTGGTGGGAGGTCACAATAGTAGCATAGCTTGGAATTGCGCTACGCCGATGTGGCCAAGCTATGCCGATGTGACCGAGCTATACCGACGTGGCCGGTTGATGATTAGCTAGCCATGTGTCTCTCAGGGCCAGCTCAGCCATGACACAAGCACTACTCCCCCAGTTCCGAAGTCGAGGAATAAAGTGGTCCCGATTCGTTTCTTAGCTAAGGAGCTTCCAGGTTGTTGTCTAGTTCTTCCGTTGTCCGCACAGTCCACACAATGTTGGTTGTTGTCGAGGAATCCTCCAATCGTTGGCTGTTGAACTAAAATAAGAACCGACATTTCGGTTCCCGAACCACTCCCCCAGTTCTGTTGTCGAGGAGGGGGAATGCTCAGCTGGACTGTTGTGCGACTGTATAGCCTCGTTCTAGCATCGGGGCTCGGTTCTGGTTGGGCCGACCATCTTGGGCGGCCTCACCGAGGATCTGCATTGGTGGTTGGACTAGTACTAAGGGCCGAATTAGCACAATTAATGGTTATATCCATTGTATGGCGGGGCCATCACTTCAGTTTCCAACGCTTCGCGCATGT
This sequence comes from Nelumbo lutea, assembly GCF_056320005.1. Classification (NCBI taxonomy): domain Eukaryota; kingdom Viridiplantae; phylum Streptophyta; class Magnoliopsida; order Proteales; family Nelumbonaceae; genus Nelumbo; species Nelumbo lutea. The sequence goes on along the minus strand of NC_142684.1, from coordinate 200,138,994 downwards.
CTGCGATCGCGTTGGTTGGTCTTCCGAGACGTTTGTCCACACTTCATTTGTACCATTGATCTTTCCTCGATCCGCGCTCTTGGTGGCTATAAAAGAAAAAAAGGGGGACCCCCCCTATGTCATTTGTGAGGAAGGTAGCTTGCATTGCTCAGTGGAGTGTGGCGTGATTGCTCGATGGTAATTGCTCAGCGGTTTTCCATTCCTCTACTCAGTATGTCTTCCTTATCCCGTTGATCCTCTTCCTCTTCCGGGTCCTCTAGTAGTAGTTTTGGTTCCAGCTCTTAACCACATTTCCAACTATGAGTTGGAGTTGAGGGATTTTGTGGCCGCCGAAGTCGAGGAGGCTGAAGCTGGCCCTTCTGGAGCGGTGGCGAAACTCCCCCTACGGGCAAGTTGCCAGTTTGGCACCACGCCCTATGCCTTAGCGCCCGGGGATATGGCTCGGATCCAAACTATGTACGTCATCCCCATGGAGTTCGAACTAAGGTATCCGCTACCCGGCGAAATGGCCACTGATGCTCAACCTGGCGAGATATGTGTGTACGAGCATAACTTGGAAGCTGGGCTAAGGTTTCCATTAAGTGAGGGGGTTGCTGAAGTACTGGGTTGGTATAGGGTTTTGCTAGTGTAGTTGATGCCGAGCTCCTTTGGGTTCTTGCTCGGCCTCATGTCCTACTGTGTAGTCCACGATATCGAGTTTACCTTGGGCATGGTGTGCTTTCTGCTTCAGCTGAAGCACCATCAACAGGGGTACTACTATTTCTCCAATAGGCGGAATGTCCGGTCATTGGTCGGGGCTCCTTCTTTTGTGAAACACTGGAAGAAGTCATTCTTCTTCATGTGCATTATTGGGGATCTCCCCTTTCCGACAGAGCTACAAGAGCTGAGGACAATTGCACCGCAGCTCGAGTGGTCGGCGCTTACTTGGGAGGAGAGGTTGGCCCTCAGCATGATCCATGAGATAGATGTTATTGCGTACACATGTTCAAAGATGCTGATGCTCACCAAGTTGATGGAGAGGGTGGCCGGTCTGTTTCTTTTACCGTTTGCTTGTTGAGTTATTGTTCCCTTGTTTGCTTTCTAGTTATCTCGAGTGCTATGTGTTGCAGGTATAAGGATGGCCAGCGAAGAGGAGATTGTTCATCGAATAAGGGCACTTCAGCAGAGGCAAAGGCGAGCTAATACGGAGCCAGAGGCTCGGCCTAAGGTGATAGACCAGCTGCGATGTGCGGATAGGGCGGCTCGCCGACAAAGGAGAGTTCAGCAGTGGGAGGCCAAGGAGGATGATGTTGTAGTGGTTGACCCTAAAGAGATGCGTCGTCCTACGGGTGCATTGGAGACAGGAATGGTCATCAGCAGCTCGGGTCTGCACGTACCACGGTGGTCAGTTCATGCCGACAATAACTTGGAGATGCTCGGGGTTCCCAAGCAGTTGTTGCGAGGGATCATGACTATGTCGATGGCTCAGGAGTCGGTCGAGGTCGGCAACAAAGCCTTAGAGTTTATGCTTCTGCAGTCTGCTGCCCAGGAGAGTTCCTTTCTTTCTTGTCTTTCTTTTTTTTCTTTTGTGGATGTGCACTCATCATTCTCTTCTACAGAACGCTTATGCGGTGGTTGCATTGGTCAATCATCTCCGAGACCTCCAATCGACGTACGAAGCGAGAACATTCCGAGTATCTGTGGTAGAAGGACTAGTTGATCGAGCTTCAAGCTGCCAAGGAATGGTCAACCACGCTAGAGAGGGAGGTGGTTGAGATGAAGGCACAGCTGGTCGAGCAGGCCGGCATTGTTTGGGGACTAAAGCAAGACATTGTTGAGTGGGAGTGGTTGAGGTAGGAGGTTGCCGAAGAGGTAGTTGACTAATACAAGGCTATTGAGGAGATGAAGCAGCAAATGGATGAGTACGTCGAGGCTTCCTTCGCAGCTAGATTCAATGTCTTTCGATGAAGGATCCTTCGCCATAACCTGGAGCTGGCCAAGGAGTCACAAGGCTGGGGAGCTTGCGATCCGGATACTCCGTAGTGTTCCACCGAGGAAGCCAATGAAGAGGCTGGGGCTGAGGTTGAAGCTGTTGATGGGGCTGCTAACTCTGTCGCCGAGGACTGAGCGGCTGACATGTTTGGGATTGACCCTGAAGTTAGCACACATCGGTTGAACGTGGACCCCCGCTACTGACCTGTGAAACAGAAAAAGAGGAACTTTGCCACAAAGCGATGGCAAATGATTGCCGACGAAGTAAGGAACCTCTCGATGCCAACTTTATTCGAGAAGTCAAGTACCCCAATTGGCTGCGCCAACGTAGTAGTAATGGTGAAGAAGGCCAACAAAAAGTGGAGAATTTGCATCGACTTCACCAACCTAAATAAGGCCTGCCCCAAAGACAACTTCCCCTACCAAGGATCAACTAACTCGTCAACACAACGGCAGAGCATGAGCTACTAAGCTTCATGGAGGCCTTTTCAGGTTATAACCAAATTTAGATGCACCTGGATGACCAGGAGCAAACAACTTTTATCACTGACTGTGGCCTGTACTGCTATAGGGTAATGCCCTTTGGCCTCAAGAACGCTGGCACCACTTATCAGCGGTGGTGAATGAGGTATTCAAAGAATAGCATGACAGGAATGTAGAGGCATATGTCGATGATATGCTCGTGAAAAGCAAGAAGGCCAAGCATCACTTGGCCGACCTCTGCGAAGTCTTTGACACCCGTAGAAAATACAAAATGAAGCTAAGCACAACCAAGTGCACTTTTGGGGTTAGCTCCGGCAAGTTCCTAGGGTTCATGGTAACACGGAGAGGGATTGAAGCGAATCCAGAGAAGATAAAGGCCATCCTTGGCATGCCATCTCCCTGGACCCATAAAGAGGTGCAACGACTCACCGGGAGAATAGCCGCCCTTTCCAAATTTATGTTCAAATCCGTGAATCGCTATCTTCCTTTCTTCAAAGCCCTTAAGTAGCCAAAAGATTTTCGTTGGACCAAAGAATCTGAGCATTCTTTCCAAGAGCTGAAGCAGTACCTGAGTTTGCCACCCCTCCTAACCAAGTCGAACCCGGGGGACAAGCTATTTCTTTACCTCTCGGCCGGAGGTAAAGTTGTCAGCTCGGTGCTAATTAAAGAAGAAGACCAAGTACAGAGGCTGATCTACTACACTAGCAAAGTCCTCAACAACGTAGAGACTCAGTACTCCAACCTGGAGAAGTTAGTCTTAGCTCTCGTCATAGCCACCAGAAAGCTTAGACCCTACTTTCAGGCCCACATTATCCAATTACTTACCGACCAGCCCCTTAAGCAGATACTATAGAGGCCAAAAGTATCTGGTCGCCTAGTCAAGTGGAAAGTGGAACTATGTGAGTTTGACATTGAATACGCATCTTGACCAGGGATCAGAGTCCAGTCCCTGGCACACTTCATTGTAGAATGTACATTCACTACCGAAGAACCGGCCCCACAACCCCTAATATGGACTCTGCATGTAGATGACTCATCAAACCAGCAGGGCAGCGGTGCTGGCCTCATCCTCCTCGGCCCTGACAACGCAGTGTTGGAGCATGCCCTCAAGTTCGAGTTCAAGGCATCCAAAAATGAGGCCGAGTATGAGGCCCTGATTGCTGGCCTCCGCCTTGCCTTGGACCTCGGGGCCCGAAGAATCGATGCCTTCAGTGACTCACAGCTAGTGGCCAATCAAATCCACGACCAGTTCAAGGCTCGAACCCCCTCCATGGTGAGTTATCTACAAAAGGTGCAGGAACTCATTCAATAGCTTGAGTATTTCAAGATTCACCAGATCCCTCGAGCCGATGCCCTTTTGAAGTTAGCCAGCTCACCGCAGACCGACCTTGACTCAACTGTCCGACTGGATACACTAGCCCAGTCGAGCATCGCACCAACTACCATCCTCGTCCTCCCAATACAACATGGCCCATCTTGGATGGACCCCATAACTAAGTATCTTCGAGAAGGCGCTCTTCTAGAAGGTCGAGCAGAAGCAAAGAAGCTCCAACACAGAGCAGCCTGGTACAGCCTAATACAAGGCCAACTCTATCGCCATTTCCACACTCTTCCATACTTGAAGTGTCTCCCCCCAACCGAAGCGACGACCCCGTCATTCAACGGATACGACCATTAATTATGCTGGTTCGACCCTTAGTATCGGTCCAACCACTAACATGGATCCTCAATGAGGCCGCCCAAGATGGCCGGCCCAACTAGAACCGAGACCCAACACCAAAACAAGGCTACACGGCCATGCAACAGTCCAATCAAACATTCCCCCTCCTTGACAACAGAACTGGGGGAGTGGTTCGAGAACCGAAATGTCAATTCTTATTTTAGTTTGGCAGTCGACAATCAGAGGATTCCTCGACAATGACTAGCATTGCAAAGACTGTGCAGATAGTGGAAGAACCAGACAATAGCCCGGAAGTTCCTCAGCAAAGAAATGAATCGGGACCACTTCATTCCTCGACTTCGGAACAGGGGGAGTAGTGTTTGGGTCATGGCTGAGCTGGCCCTGAGAGACATGTGGTCGCCCAGTCATCAACCGGCCATGTTGGTATAGCTCGGCCACATCGGCGTAGCGCAATTCCGAGCTATGCTACTATTGTGACCCCCCATCTTATCCTTCTAACCACACTATCCACATGCCACACAGATGATCATGACTATCGATAATGAGGAGTAAGGAAGATGACTCCGCTGGGGAATAGGACTCTATCCCAAATACCTTAGTGGCTAACCTCATCCTGACAACCCCGGCTGCCCAATCCGACAAAGACACGGATCTTCGGATATAAAAAGGTACTCCTTGCCCAAGGTAAAGGGAGATTTCGAACACCCACCATTACTTTGCTCGGACCAGCACCCTCGTTGCTCGGCCCGACCATTCACCGCCCTCTCACTGACTTGAGCGTCGGAGTGCCTACTTGGGAATAACTGCTCGGGCCTCTGACTTCTTCCCTTGATCACAGGACACATAACGCGACACCCCCCAATCAGCAAGGATTATCTGACTGCTCTCCTCAATTCGTGCACTACCTCAAATTGAGCAACATCAGAATTATAGCCCTTATTCCTTTAAACAATTGCTCCTCTCATGGATCTAGAAAATTTTTCTTGAAAACTCTAAGTTTACAATTTTTGTTTAACAAATTATCTACCATCTGCTAGTACATATGGTTGAGGAGAAACGAACTAGTTTTCAATGAATAACTTGATGATCCTATACTCATCCTTTCTCATGTTGACAGAATTATTCAGTATTCCATCTGGCTTTAAGCTCAGCCTTGCTCACCCATGGTGACAAGAAGTAGTTGCAAGGTCAGTTTGGGTCCCTAAGCTCTTCACGCATGTTTATCCTTAATCTAGACTGATGCAAGTTTTGTTTTTGACTATTATGCCGGTAGTGGTGTGCTTATTCTAGGTCCTGATGGTATGTTCTTAGCTCTAAAGCAGTGATCGATGTCCCACGATCTTCTATCTTCTCTAAAGTTGCAGCTATTCTTCGCAACCTAAAATTGGTTATACTCTTGCAGCTTGTTAACATTTAGATATATTGCAACTGCCTCCTGTGCTGAATATTATGAGGTGTAACTCGTTTTAGGTTGATAGTGAGATTTGCTTTTTGCTTAAATATATTCAGATGGAGCTTGCTTTTTTTAATTTTACTTCTTGGAAAATTGTATATCGTCTAGCTAACAATGTAGCCCATCTCCTGGCTAGCCCATCTGGGCCAAAGGGTGAATGGCTTGATGTAATCCCGGGCTGCCTGAAATCTTGGGTTGATACTTTTACTTCCTCTGATTGTATCTGGAACTCGGTTGGCTTTGATGTTGAATGAATTTTCTTTTTACCAAAAAAAAAAAAAATCTATTTGATTCCTATATTTAATAACCTCTAATTATTTATTCCTACAATTGTGGCATTCAAATTTAAATTACTTCCTTATCTTATTAATATCCAAATTCAAATTACTATTTTCTTTGTTTTCATATACAACGACAAGAAGACACATTGAGCTTGTTTTCAAAGATCAACACCGTTTTACTGACATCATGGTCTATTGGGCTGTTAAAAACAACTGGAAGGCTATTTTTCAATGCAGAAAGAGTAAAATTTCCTTATTTTCGTCTTTTTTAGTCTTTTCATGCACTTATCTTCACGTCTTTCGGTTATCAAACGGAAAAAGACCATTTTTTTGGTCTTTTGAGTTTTTTGTAGACCAAAAGGTATGTCAAAGAGGCATGCCAAACACCACCTTAATTCCTTAGTGAAAGGAAAAAACACCTATTTTCTGCTATAACATGCTTTTTTTCTTTTATATTATATTACAATGTAATGTAATGTGCGTGTATATATAATATGCATAACTATCTGATAAATATATAATGATATTAATTATATGTTTATATTCAAAATATATAATTATATTCTTCTATAACATATATATATTTTAGTTTTCATTTTTATATTAAAAATTAATATTTGAAGCCAAATAGGCATTTTTGCAAAAAATAGTGGGACGAGGTGTCTTTGGCTCCTTGGGATCATGGAGACCTCAAAAAGATACCCAAAATCAAAACAGAAAAATATCGTCCCAATTGGACATTCAAGCGCAAAGTTATGGTCTCTAAAACTTAGTATTTATATGCTAAGAAAATTTCAAAAGACCAACTATATTTCTAAAAATGAGACTGGTTTACCGGTTTTTCATTTTGACTAGATGGGTCGGTCGTTTTGATTGATTTTTTACCCAATTTAATTTTGGGGGTATGACTGGTGGTCAAGGGCCAAGGTCACGGTTCAACGGGTCCAACCGACTAATTTGGTTTGATTTTCTGAACATTGATTACACATTTATACCACAATTCATTTGTTTGTTAAAATCATGTGGGTTTCAAGCTTCCAACTACTCTTTTCTTAGTTCCTGTTAGCCAAAAAATAAATAAACTCATACAGTTATACCACTTTGGTTTGACTGCCACCAGTTGAATTCTTTTTACAGATTTAATTAAGAATTAGGGCCCGTATGGTTTACGGGAATAGAGATTTAAAATTGGAATTAGAATGGGCTATTTCAATTCCAATTATTTGGTTAAGTGGAATCAAAATCCCATTACCAGTGTTGATGGAATGGAATTCCCTCCCCATTCATTAAGAATGAAATCTCATTTCCAACTGATTTCAATTTCCATTTCTATTCCTATCTGAACCAAAAAGACTAGGAACAAGGGATTTCAATAATTCTGATTCCAAATTGCGACTGTAGACCAAACTGACACTTAAAAGATCAATAGTGAGATATGTGCTTGAATAGGGGCTAATTACAGAAGTTAAAGGAAAAACACTATAGCTGGTAAATGTCAAATAAAGGTGTAAATGGAATTGGAATTTGCCTAAAATGATGATGGAGTGTCATGCTTTTCACCATAAAAGTAGATGATTGTGAATCCTTTTTAGTGTATGATTGAAATGTTGTTTTTAAGATGATATATTTAAACAATATTAACAAAGACTTCAATTGCCTATATATCTCTTCTCTTTATAGGAGATTTGGGAGAGAACCTGGCATCAACAAAACTGTCTTGAGTAGGGATCAGTTCGATATTTTTAAAAAATTGTAGAATTGATTCAGTTTTTAATTAACATACAAATAGACAAATAGACTGGCAGTTAACTAAACCGACCAAAACACGGTTAACCCAATATAACCATCATACCAATTCGATTCATAAATATCCCATGATACAAAGCAATTGAAATGATCATTGATTTAATGAATTTGATTGATGAAACAGCCATACAAATACAATAGTTAATAAATAATGCACCGTATTATGGGTTGGATTAATGTATGTGAAAGTGAATGTGAGGTGGACTGGAGGGTGATAGTGATGACATGGTCATGTGAAGAGAATGAACAGAGTTACAGAGAGAATGTGTGGGTAAACGTGGAGAGTCTGGAGACATGCCCATGCCAATGTGGCATTATGGCATTATGGCGGTGCTGCTGGAAATCAAAACAAACATGGGGGCCACACTTACTTATTTGTCAGCACATCACATGCCATCCATTTGCTTACCAACTAATTAATCAGCTCTCTCACTCATCAAATCTATTATTGCTATTTAATTGCTATCTGCTACCACCTGACACCAGTAAATAGAATTCCGGCCGATTCAATCCTCACAATACCCTCTTCCTAATAAAAGGATGTGATTAAGGTGTGAGAAGGGTCCTGAATCCGATCTCCAGTAAATAGTACAATTATTATATGCGCTGGGACACACAATCAGGCAGCTTTCTGTCTGTTTTGCTTGGCTGTTTGTGCACCACTACCCTCGAGTCGTCATTCATAATTCAGAGAGAGAGAGAGAGAGAGAGAGAGAGGCGGTTGCATCTCGTCCTCAAGCTCTTAACCTGCTGGATAGGATGATGTTGCATCTCGTCCTCAAGCTCTTGACCTGCTGGATGGGATGATGTGTTCAGGTTGGAATGCGCAGATAGCATCCATTAATTATGAACGGAGGGAGAAAAATGTCTCCTCCTTGCGTGGCACTTGAATTATTTAAAAAGTGTATGTACGTGGCATCCATTAATTTCCCAACCTTATATCATTCATATGAATTAAACCATTAAAGTGCACGTTCACCATAATAATTACCGTCTTGTCGTCATCATCCTCATCATCATCTATGTCTTATCTCCATTATATGTACTTGAATCTCCCCCACATCCACATCAATTCTGTTTAATGCTTGAATTATTAATTCTTAAGTCATAATAATTCATCATCTATTTTATGTATTTGTGGTGGATGAGTTGTGAACTGATTGATAAGTGGGACCCGGGACTCAATCAGAAAAAAAAAAAAAGGAAAAAAAAGGACCTACATAATCTCCTACATACCCGGGTCCATATGTCGTGATGGTGTGTCATGTGTGCGCACTGCGTACTCTTGCTCATGGACGATGGGCCCCCAAAAGTCGTCCGGCCTATCCATATCATTCCAAGTTTGAACATGAAGAAAGATTTGTTTCGTTTGGTTGTGAACTCCCCCAAAATATATACATCCTCAGGGCCACAAGGAACGTCCCCTCAGTTAAATTCTCGTCAATAAAATAATCATCCTTTCGAATTACTCGGGTTCGATATTATCAACTCTAACCCAACCCAACATTGATTAAACCCGGTGGCTCGAATGGATATATAAAATAAAGAGTAGTGGCGTAGAAGAAGCCCTTAACACTTAATACGTTTTTTGTTTGTAAGAATTAAGAAACATGTCTCTATATATGTACCCTTCTTGCTTTCTTTATGCCAAAAACAGACAAAACATTCATTTGAGAACAGGCAGTAGCAGTTGTAGGTGCAGTGTTGCGTATGAAGTCACATGCATCTCAAGAGGCTTATTACACACCATACATTCATTTGTGCAGTCAGCAATAAGGGGGCGATAATACTTAATACACACCATACACGGTGGAGAGGTAGAAGCTGTACAATACTTATTGCCTTAAAAGGCTACATTAGATCCATGCCAATTAAAGGTCCAAATTAACTTTTTAGCGTGTAGTAGACTAGTAGGGTGGTGCATATGGGTAAAGAAATAATAAAATAAATTTCTTAAATTATCCTTATAATTTAGTTAATTGATTAAATGTATCGTTATGTTTAAAAATTGACTAACATTATTCTTACTGTTAACTGTAAAGCAAAAAATACTATTTTACCTTTTTTTTTTATTTCAAAATAAAACAGAAAACAGGGAAAAGAAACACTAAACTCAGTGATTTCAGCACTTGCAACTTTTTTAAACCCAATATTGCCCTCGCACCCTGAGCCCCCACTCTCTCTCTTCTAATACCTCCCCCTCCGCCTCTGTCCCTCTCTGGCGGAAACGGATCGTTAATCTATGCCACTGCTCCACTTATACCGACCATCGTTGATGAATAGCAGCTTCAATCATGATCTGCTCTTGCCCGAGTCATCGGAGTGACCAAGATTCTGCATCTATTCATATTCGACGGAGCCTAGATCGTCGAGAGCACCGCCAAGCCAAGAAATGAAATCGCCCAAGTTGAAAGCCCCGAAGAGCTTCGAGAATTCCTGCAATATGGCGACGAACTTGGCAGGTAACCAGTCATCCCCCAACACAAAGTTGGAGACGATGAAATTGGCAGCATCTGTAGCGTTTATCACATGGTAACCCGGCCACGAAACCCTGTCCGCTGTCACTGATCCTGCGCCTGCATTGTTGTATTCCGCAAAGTAGAGTGTGCTCAGTGCAAAGTCTCCAGACCATGCTATCCAACCAGCTGGATCTATGAGGCTATCAATGAAAGATTGCAGATAGACAGTCCTAGAGTAGTCTTTCCATGGTCGTCCTAGATAAGAGCTTGTAGTTCCATTGCTAGAAACCAAGTCTGGAGTCGCCATGATATTACAGTTCGGAATGGAAATTCCGGTGTTCTGGTTAGGGTCTGTTCTGCCTTGAGCAGTCAGGGCATTGAACTGTCCTTGCATCGGCAGCCGGGCATAAATGTTGCAGTTTTGGAAAACAGCTGCGGCATTTCCGAATATGAAGTCCACAGTTCCATATATATGACATTCCCTGTAGAACTGCCTGAGGGAATGCGCATATAGGGTATCCTGCTATATTATTTATTGCGACGAACCCTTGTTCAATCACAGATGGACAGAGACGGAGGAGGAGGTATTAGAAGAGAGAGAATGGAGGCTTAGGGTATGAGGGTAATATTGGATTTTAAAAAAATTATATAAGTCACGTGGAATAACATGTGCATACACTTAATCAATTAACTAAACTATAAACGTAGTTTAAAAAATTTACCCGAAATAATTTTGCAGACAATAGAAATCCCCCCATGTGGTGGTAGTGGTCACGAATGACAATTACATTCCAGCTCCCACCCAATCAACCACCTACCACAGCTTCATCAAACATTATTTAGTTGCTCTTACTTACCACCCACACCAACTCCTTCAATAATTCAATTATCAATTTAATTGCGTCATCCTTTGCTCCCTCTCCTACAATTCCCAACCCAATTCTATGATGATATCCCAGGCCCAGAGGCCTTATTCATGGATTTGATTTGGGTGGGACCTGGGGGAAATCGTTAACCATGTTTGGGATGCTTGTTTGGGTCCAATGGATGTGGCCCCACATATTTTTAACAATGACCTGTCAACTGTCAACACTGTTTCCATTTGTGAGAGAGCGCACGTGAACCATGTCTCGGTAAAATGATGACACAGATCACAGACACGGCCACGGTACCACTGATGATGTAGTGTTGCTTTTCAAATGGTAATCTAATCGGCAGAAGACTGGAAACTAGAGAGAGGAACCCATTCATGCCTTAACATGTATGTATAGAAGGGCAAATAATGCTCAGATTTTGGTAAATAACGATGATGCAGATAACCCGTCTGTCCCAAACCGCAGATTCTGACCAAATCAATTCTTTTTTATCTCGACAAATTCAAATAAAAATATGCGACCCGTAAAAGAAGAAAAAAGAACAGACATCTACAATTAAAAGAGGACTAGACGCCTGAGAAACAAAACACAATACGTTCAAGCAAAGTCGGTCTTTGGTCTTTGATCAAACTAATAAACTACTTTATAAATCACTACGGGACCCACTCATTACTGTAGCGTAATCCCGCGACTTCTAGACATGACAAGGTTTAGCTGTTTGGCGGACGCCAGTATTAAATACATGGTGCCGATTACTGTCGTAGAATTTCATTATTGATTTTACAGCCGGCTCAACACCTAAAACTAATAAGAATTTCCGTAAAAATTTAAAATGTCAAATATCCCATTTTATACATTAATGTCTGTCTGTGAATTGATATCAATTCTAAGCTGATACTTAAGGTTTTATTTGGTTTGAAAAAAAATAGATAGAAAAAGAAAGATACGAAAACTTTTACAAACTTTATATAGTTATTTTCTTCTTTTTCTTATTTTTTCCTTCAAATCAAACATAACCTAACTGTATTTTAGGCGTAAGAATACTGACTTTGGGCTGAACCGTCGTTTTCCCAATATTTATTTAATAAATAAAAACTAGATGTCATTAGACACTACATCAACTTTTAAAAAAAATATCCCCCGAAGACTTCTATTTTCAGGTGTTTCGGAATCCCAATTTCTTTTAATAATAAAAATATGTTCTTAGTTTCCTCATCAAAGTTTGAAAAAAAAAACTAAAAAAAATATAATTTCGGCCGTTTTTAAATACCGATGCGATACGGCCGATATGCGTATCGTATCGATACGAGGAACATTGTATTAAAGTGGTAGAAGACCCAAATTATTTGCCGTGTTAATTGCTATTGTTGTATTCCGGGTCTTATTGGGACATCCGGGCTCGTCCCGACTCCCGTGACAAGGGACAAATCGAGTAATCTATAAGGTTATAACTTCTCCTAGTCTGAAAGCCTGTGATATTAACCAACCCCCAGATCACCGCTCACCGCACCTTTACACCTGTCCCCTCCCCGTTCCCAGTCCCAAAGAAGGATGGGATGAATTGCATCTGCGACGAGTCGGAATCTGACACACAACGCCTTCTTGTCTGACACGGTCCAACTCATCATCCCTAACCTGGGGCCTACCCATCTCGCTCTCTCTCCCCCTCACCCCTATATATGCATGTTTCTCTGACTCGTCCTGTCGTCCAATACGGCAAGAACACCATTGCCACCACCACCATGTACACCAATCAGTTCTCAGCCTCTTCCGATCCCGAAAATGCCATTCCGTGTTCCTACAATCCCCTAACAGATGAAGCGGAGGCTCCGGCAAGTGACCGGAGACCCATTAAGGTTATATTGTCTACTTTGTTGTCCGGGGTCTTCCTCTTGGCTTTGGTAATGGTGTTGATCGGTGACCAAAGATCAGAAGACCCAACGGTAGTTGCAGTAAAAGGGGACTATCAACCATATTCATCTTCGAAAACGTCGGAAATCTTAAAACCTGCCAAGGTATCAAGAGGGGTATCCGAAGGGGTGTCGGAGAAGACTTACCGACTGTTTTCGGCGGAAGACGGCGCGTCTTTCCCATGGAGCAACCTCATGTTGTCTTGGCAGAGAACGGCCTTCCACTTCCAGCCTGAGAACAATTGGATGAATGGTCGGTGCCCGTATAAGATATAACCCTTTTCATTTCATTTTTCGAAAATTTAACCCATAATTTCCCTTTATTCGGATTTTAATAATTTGTTTCACAATGATAGTCTGATACCTACCATTTCTGTTCTGTTTCCTTTCTCATTGCTCTGATTTGATGGGGTCGGCATCTTCTTTCTGCTTCAGATCCTAATGGTACGTCTTCTGGAGAGAACTCTTTTTTTTTTTTCCTTTAAGTTGAATTTATATATATATATATATATATATTTATTGTTTTCTAAGTTGAATTTGTATTTCTGAGTAACTGAGTTCTGTACTGGATTTCTGATAATATCCGCTAACTTTTTTAGTTGAACTTCAATTTAATCTGGATACCCCGTCTTTGGTATGGTATTTTTGAACTTGAATCTCTATTGCCTTTTTAATTTACAACTTACAATTAATGGAGACAAAGATAGTTAATCCTAAATTCCTAATCAAATCTAAGGATGTTTGCCGGTTTGGTTGGTGTGGTTGGATCTCCTTTTTGGCTTTCGAGTTTTGAGCCCACCATCATTGTTTATACACTTTTTGTCGCATCTTTTCTTTTCTACTCATGGTAGGCTGGAAAATTCAACTTTGAATATGAATTAATTGAGTGTTGAAAATTCAAAAAAAAAAAATTGTAAAAGGATTGGAAAGTAATATGAGGAGAGATCGGCTTCGGTCAGGTTAACCCCCGTGCTCACACCGTTCCATCAGCCTCTTTCAACCTTGCATCGGAAACATCTTCCCTTGTGAAATAAAGCACATGAGTATGATTATGGAAGAGAGACAATAAGCTGACGTGGAAAACTGTCATAAATAGGACAGGCTCTTTTTGAGGTGAAAGGTATCAGGCCCTTGGATGTGTTTACTTTCTTTTCCTTTGTTTATTATGTTAAGAAATTAAGAAATAGAAAAGAGAGAAAGTAGGGATCCTAGGCTCCTAGCCAGTAGCCTCCGAGGCCCAGGGAAAACAATAGATAATAAAATAATGGTAATTAATAAAAAAATGGATGATTTGGATTATAGTAATTTAAAGCTGAGAATTGGTAGGCTCGACTTAAGCCATTGATTGGGTCAGAATCGTCAGATCTCACATTGTCGGTGTGGGGGCCCACTGGCCCCACAATTTGTTTGTGCCAGTTATATGTTTGCACGTATTAGCTGTTATTATGCCACTTATTTTTAGATCCAGGGAACCAGCAAGTGCAGTAAGTGCTCCGTATCCGATTCTTACCTGTCCTGATGAAATGTTGCAATAATGCAGGGCCATTGTATTACAAAGGATGGTACCACCTTTTCTACCAATACAACCCGGATGGTGCAGTGTGGGGCAACATTACCTGGGGCCATACCGTCTCAAAGGACCTCATCCACTGGCTCTATCTTCCTTTGGCGATGATTCCTGATCAATGGTACGATATCAACGGTGTCTGGACCGGTTCTGCCACCCAGCTACCCGATGGCTCTATTGTCGTTCTTTATACCGGGTCCACCGATAAAATGGTTCAGGTGCAGAACCTCGCCTACCCGGCCGATCCTTCTGATCCTCTTCTCCTACGGTGGGCTAAGTATCCGGGCAACCCGGTTATCATTCCACCACCCGGCATTGGCAGCTTAGACTTCCGAGACCCCACCACTGCATGGTTCACTCCCGACGGCAAGTGGCGTTTGACCGTCGGCTCCAAGTTTCACAAAACCGGCATATCTCTGGTATATCAGACCACCAATTTCACCACCTACGATCTTGTTGATGGCGTTCTCCATGCTGTTCCGGGCACTGGAATGTGGGAATGTGTGGACTTTTTTCCGGTATCGACCACAGATGAGAATGGGCTGGACACGTCGGTTAATGGTCCCGGAGTGAAGCATGTACTTAAAGCCAGCCTTGACGACACCAAGGAAGATTATTATGCGCTGGGAACATATTATGTGGAGAATGATACATGGATCCCAGACAATCCTGTGGCGGATGTCGGAATCGGTATGATCTATGATTATGGTAATTTCTACGCTTCCAAGACATTCTACGATCAGAGCAAGCAGAGGAGAGTTTTGTGGGGTTGGATTGGTGAAACCGACAGCGAGAATGCTGACATAGAGAAGGGATGGGCATCTGTTCAGGTATTGTTAATTTCTTGCATATATACGTTCAATCTGCACTAACAAAATGGAAATTTGAAGTTTGTATAGGAGGTGGGGTGGAGTCCAACTCTCAATATATCCTACCATAACCATTAGATTGAATAGTCTGCTTGAATACATGGTGAATTAAATTCATTTCTTGATCGAACTGCATCCTCAAATCATGATTGTGACTTCTTACAGAGCATTCCCAGGGTGGTTACCTTTGATCACAAGACTAGGAGCAATATACTTCAATGGCCAGTGAAGGAAACAGAGAGCTTGAGATTGTCGAGTGACGAATTCGACAAAGTGGAGGTCCCAGCAGGATCCGTTGTGCCGCTTAACGTGAGCACAGCCACGCAGGTCTGATTCTCTTCTTTATATATATATATATATATATTATTTGAATAACCTTAACAGAATTAATAACAAGTTAAGCTGACGAAGGGACCTCTTTGGAAAATGGCAATTAATGGTGTCACAGTTGGACATAATTGCTGAGTTTGTGGTGGACAATGCGAGTTTGGAAGGGACAGGGACAATTGAAGCTGATGGAGGTTACGACTGTAGTACCAGCGGTGGGGCTGCCGGAAGGGGCGCCTTGGGACCCTTTGGTCTTTTGGTTCTTGCAGATAAAAGCCTTGCAGAGCAGACACCTGTGTACTTCTACATTGCCAAGGACATTGATGGCCACTTGAAGACTTTCTTCTGTGCAGACGAATCAAGGTGCTCTGGTGGTCCTTTATATGTGCATGCATGCATGCTTCACTGACATTGAAGTATTGATTCGTTTAATTATATATCATCTACAATAAGGCATGAGCTAAACTGGAAAACAACTCTTGTGTTTGATGCAGGTCTTCTTTGGCCAATGATGTTGGCAAACATGTCTATGGAAGCTTAGTTCCTGTACTTGACGGAGAAAAATTAACCATGAGGCTCTTGGTAAGTTGATTGTTTGGTTTTCAGTACAGTAGAACGGTAAACATTTTATTTCTGGGCTTCTAGCTTTATGCTAGACTTATAAACAAACTTTGAAACTCTCTCTTGGATCTGGATCTATGGGATTTTCTTCAATTATATTGAGCTGTTGTATTAATTTAAGCTATGTGCTGCTGGATGTATACTTGATTTTATGATTGCAATTGATTCCATATATGTGAGCCTGCATTCAGGTTGATCATTCAATAGTGGAAAGCTTTGCTCAAGGTGGGAGGACAGTTATCACATCAAGGGTTTATCCAACAGAGGCAATATATGGAGCAGCTCGAGTTTTCTTGTTCAACAATGCTACAGGGGCTAGCGTTACCGCCTCACTCAAGATTTGGCAGATGAATTCTGCCTTCGTTCACCCCTACTCCAATGAGCAGGAGATGTAGTCCACATGTATCTCTGGAGCCCATCCACATGTATTTCCCAACTTTCCAACAACCCCGATTGATTTCATTCACCCTTGTATTTATGATTTCTATTTTCTCCTTTTTGATGTATTTTTATTTTTACTATTTAGCTAGGCCAATTGCCATTTGATTGTAGGCAGGTCCTTTGATGATATTCATTGGATCTCTGTGGGATGACCTGAAGAAAATTTTGTTAGAAGCAAAGAGATATATTTTAGTAATTTAGTTTACGCGTTGTGGTGTGGATATCTGAATTTCAAATGTCTAAAGATCACCTGGGTTTTAGGGAAAATAACATGTCATGCCTTCATAGGATACTTATATCTCAAAAATCTTGAGAACCACTCATCATGAAGAGCCAGTTATCACTGGTTTTATAACAATTAATAACCTTTTGTCATAGTCGATGGCTCTTGGAACACCAGCACACGCTCAGCCTCCACATGACTTAATTTCTCTTTTGCCTCCCCAACTAGCTAACACTCTCATTGCAAAGGCCAACTTTGTATGGCCAATATACTGCGACTGAAGCTTTAATCTGGGCAATCATCAGAGGCCTGAGGAACGTCAAGCTGCTGTCCCAAGGAATTCTCAGAGCTACTCTGTTCTTAGATACAAAGGATGTCCCATCCAAAATGAAAGGAACCTCAAGAAACATTGGATGGAGTGAACAACGGCTTTTTGATCACATATGACATCCTCTCTCTCTCTCTCTCTCTCTCTCTCTCTCTCTCTCTCTCTCTTTTTGTAGTATTTCTTTTGTTTATGTGAATAGAAAACATGTTATCATAACTCATGTAATGGTTCAAAAAGCCAGAACTGGTAAATCTTTTTTTCTTTTCTCATCCCCTTCCACATATTACTAGATTGAATAGGTTGTGACTCATTTACCAAAAAAAAAGGTTGTGACTCAAAGTTGTCAAATGTAAGTATGTAACGCAGCTGGGGAAGAATGTGCCATACTGCAAATATTGCATTTGCCACAACGTTTAGAGCAATAATAAGGAAATTGCATTTTTGAACTCAACGCCCTCAAGAAGAATACCCTCACCAAGTATAGTTCCACTATACTTGGTTTCAAGGCATCCTTTGAATTGATTTGCTTAGACATCTACTGATGCATTTGAGGCATTCATCTAGTTTAAGGAGAACACCGAAAATTTATTTTGATACCAATATCAACAAAAACAATCAGGTAGAGAATGATGATCTTAATTAAAATTGAAATTAAGAAACAAAATTGAACTTAATGTAATGTAATCACTCATAGATTTTCTTGCCCAAGCATTTGGTGAACAGAATGGAAAAGCTAAATGAAAAGATAGATAGCGGGTCACCTTACTGGAAAAATGGCCATATGCTATCATTCCATTGGTTCAAGGCCTTTCATACAGAAGAAAACTTTGGCTGTTGTGGGAAAACAGCTTGGCTGCTGGCGGGAACGTTCTTGTGAAAGCCACGTCAATCAATTGAATCACTCTAAATTTGGAGTGACCCCAGGGAAATACGAACACGACATTGTTACGAAGAAAAGACGAAATATCACATATAAACTCATTTCTTTTTTTTTTATTATTATTATTAAAAACACTGGCGTGTTGGCATTTCACTGGGCTCCAAATTTGGGGAGACGCTGGTTTTTGAATTCAAAACATTGGCGTCAGAGGAACATTCCAATTCGTTTTGAATCCTATTGGACCCAGTTAGCTGGTTTTTCTGAGCAAGTTTCTAACATTTGGCATGCTGTTCTTGGAGACTTCACTGAAAAATGTGCTTTGACAAAACTTAATCAGAAGGTTGTGTCTCTAATAATCTTATATAGACACTTAAAAAGAAAAGAAGGGAGATTGTCGTAAATCAAATTATACTGCCCTCCGGTCAACAGTTAAAACAGATTCTAGTTTAGAGGAACAAAGAGCTTTGCAAAAAACTTGACCATATTCTGGAACTAGAGGATTTCTACTGGCACCAGCGTGCCCCCTGTAATTGGTTACAAGCTGGAGATCGAAACAGAAAAATTAGTATCCTCTGGTTGAAAGATTCACAGGGGCATTGGATTTCAGACCCCTCGGTTATTGAAGGTACAATCAGAAACTATTTTATTGAGTTGCGTTTTCTTCTACCTCTCCCTCTTTTGATGATATCCCCGTTGAATTTGCTCCTTGCGATATCACCATGGAGGATAATAGTTTCTTCTGAGGAGGTTTAGACAACTTTGTTTGCAATTGGTCCCCTATTTTACCAGAAATGCTGGGAAGAAATTGGAACTGACTTGGTTAGCTTCATTCAAAATTTGTTTGCTCATCCACATCTTCTGAAATCAATCAATGGAACTAATATAGTTTTGATCCAAAACAAGGTATTGAACTGCTTTCTCATTTTAGGCCTACAGGTCTAACAAATGTCACTTACAAAATTGTTACAAAAATTATCACTGCTAGATTAAAGAGCTTACTTCCTCGGTTAACTTCTTCACCCCAGGCCGTTAAATCATAGATAACCGTATAATTACAGCTGAGGTTAAAGGAAATGTGGGTAATTTGGCTCTTTTGTTTTGAAATTGGATGTTTTTATTCTTTTTGTCAATTGACTCAAGTTAGCGTTACATCTGGATTTTCGAATTTGTTTCAAATAGGTCTTTATTTTTTAGGAAATTTAGTAGGATTATAATAAAGAGTGTTCAATTAGATTAGGAAATTTTATTATAGGAGGCACAGGAGTGTTCAATTAGATAGGGCAATTCTATTGGTTTTTTTCTTAAGTATTTAATCAAGAGTAGTTCTTCCTATTTATTTCAGCTTTGGTTTTTTTTCTTTGAAGTTTCAAAGAGTACAAGTTTGATCCTTTTTTGAATTATGACTCCTAAGAAGAAACTAGTGATTCATGTCATGGAGCAAGAAATCAACAACAAAATACAAAAAAAAAAATGTGGCAGAGTTGAGAAGACAAGTCAATGCACTTGCTCAGCAAAATACAAAAAAAAATGTGGCAGAGTTGAGACCGCTACATTCTCGTTCTAAGATAAGGAACAACAAATCCAACTCATGTGCCGCTATTCATTCATTTTCATCATCAAGACAACCATCCAGATCAGTTGTAGTTGTGGGTGGTGACCAGAAGCAATGAAAAATGGGTTCCAAGATTGAAATCTCAAAGTTTCGTGGAGGTTCCTCCATTTATTCTTTTTCATTATTAAGTTAATAAACCAAATTAGTTGTAGTTGTGGGTAGTGAACAGAAGTGGTGGGAAACAAATTTCAAGATTGATCTCCTAAAGTTTTATGAAGGTATAGCCTCAAATGAACTCATGGATTGTAGTTCCATGGAGGAGTTAAAAATTTCTGACTCTAAACACAAAATCAAATCTTACAACTTTATTAATTGGCCTAGTGTAGTTGAAAATTGCAACCAAAACCTTGCATTGCCATTCTCCTCAACAATATCAATTGAAAAAAAAAAAAAAAAAAAAACATGTTGATTGGAACAAACCTCCAACCAATGATGAAGTATCCATTGTTCAAGAGAAATATGTTGTGCTTCATAATGAATTTCAAAATGATGGAGACAATATTTGTCACACTAGAGGCTTTAATAATATTATTTGTATACAAGTCTATGAAGATCCACATTGGCAAGCATTTTTGCATTTAAAATGGTTAATAAAGGAAGAATTATATTATTTAAAGATCAAGAAAAATATTTCGAAAGTTAAGAGATGTATTGAGGATATTTCAATTTGCATTAGAGGTTTACACCATCGGTTATTTATCATAAAGTTAAAACAGAGAAGTATAACAAAAGCATAAAACCATATGTTGGCATAGATGGTAATATGAATTTGGGGTCAGATTCTCTCTAATTTGAGAGGATGATGCAATACAAGATTTGACCTAATTGAGTAAACATTTACTAGGTTGGCTTCTGATAACTCATCTTAATTCGTATTTACCAAGATAGCATCAATGTAGAATTTTTCTATCTATCTATATATCTTGGTTTGCATTTACCAAGTTAGCATTACAATGGGATTTCCGAATTTGTCTTCAAATAGGACTTTCTTTTCTAGGAGAATTAGAATGATTCTAACAAGGAGTGTTCAGTTAAATTAGAAAACTTTATTGTAGTAGGCATAAGGGTGTAAAGAAGTTTATATAAAGATTAGCTTGGGCAAAGCTAGGGCAAACCTAAGGCAATTCTATTGGTTTTTTTCTTAACTGTTTAGTGAAGAGTTAAGACAGAGAATTCTCGAAGAACAATTGAACCTAAAAATCTTAAGCTATTAGGTGAGGTCCTTGAATAGGTAGATATTCTCTAACATGCCCCCTCACATGAAAGCCCTTTGGGTTTGAAGTGTGAACAAGTAAGGCCCACCCATACCTTGTGCTGAAACTTAATTAATTATAATGGGTGACGAGAATCAAACACTAGACCACTTGGTCAAAGTGGCTTTGATACCATCTCAAAGAATCATTTAACCTAAAACCTTAAGCTGTTAGGTGAAGTCTTTGAATAGATTGATATTCTCTAACAAGAATTATTAATTGTTTGGGGGGTTTGAATGATATCAGGACAGAAAAATATACCTGGGTTGTCATTTTCATGAAGCCAAAGGTAGCAAAGATGACACGAAAATGGTGATAGATAAAGGCAAACTAGAAAATTGGAAAAGTCGGTTTTACCTCATGCAGGAAGAATGGTGCTGATTCAAAGTACACTCTGCCATCTTATGCAATATGCAATGTCAACTACGTTTTTTCCACTTAGGCTATGTTTGGTTTGAAGGAAAAAGTAGGGAAAGTTTGAGAAATCTATACAAACCAAACCTTGTATAGGTTTCCCTACTTTTTTCCTTCAAACTAAACATAACCTTAGAGAATCTATTACACCCATCTAGTTTATCATTGTTTGCACAAGGGGTAATTCACATGTGGCAAATATGGACAGCAAGTTGCAAAACAATGATGGACAATAAACCTTTTCAACCTCTTTCCGTGGTGTATGCAGCTTAGTCGCAAATAGAGTTAATATCATCTAATCTGAGTGATTCAAATTCTTCCACACTTTTGGAATCCTCTTCATTGTCACCTTCTACTTGGGAGAAACCTCCACCTTCCATGCTTAAACTTAATTTTGATGGGGCATTAAATAACTCAGCTAGAGGAGCAGGTTTTATACTTAGAGATGCTAATGGTGAGTTTTGATGTGCACGATCTGTAAGGTTGCCTATAGGAGATCCTGTGGAAGTTGAAGCTCGTGCAACACTTTTAGCTCTCAAGTTTGCTATGGATTTGGGGTGTCTTTTGTTATTCTTGAGGGAGATTGTGTAACTATTATTATGAACTCTAATTCCATTCCTCATAGGAGAATTAGAAACACTATTGAAGATTGCAAATTCCTCATAATTGTGATCCCTAAGTTCTCTTTATTGGATTTTGCGGAGGTTTAGGTGGTGTTTGAAACAATGACATGGACACAATATATTCCATTTCAAAATGTGCCACGCCTCTTCTCATCGTTTGGTTGGATCGTGGCGTGGATTGAACCATATTATATTGTGGAACTGTCTACACCATATATATATATATATATATATATATATATATTAACAAAGTGGTTAAGAAATTTTCTCATTTTTTTTAATTTTTTTTTATTTCATGTCATTTTTTAAACAACCAATGAGATGCACTTTCCCAATGAGTCTGGATCTCCTACCCGTGAAAACTTTTCCCACATTTATTACAGCCATACATGGAGAACATCTCATCCTCTGTATAGTATTATGTAGGGGGAGATGTTCCCAATTCACGTGGTAGTGTATTCTGCGTAGGTGTGGGCAAAGTTCTCGTAGGCAGGACATCCCGACTTTTCCCAATAACCTAAATAATCTCTTCTCCTAAAATTTCTCCTAAACTATCTCCCCCACTTTCTTTAAAATTATCTCTAATTCCTATTTATCTTCTAAAGTATCTCTAATTCCTATTTATCTCCAAAATTATCTCTAATTTAGTAAAGAGTTTCTCTCATAAATTATCTCTAATTCATATTTATCCTCTCCCCTACTTTTTATCTATATCTATCTAAAGAAAGTTTGGATAAAAAATTTAAGAATTATTTAAACACTTTAACAAAATTATATAATAACTTTAAAATATTTATTAAAAACATAAAAAATAATTTTATATTTTTACAAAGTATATCACGAAATTATGTACTAACAATTTAAATTATGTTTTTTTTGGATTATCAATTTAAATGTTTTTCAAATATTTAATAATATTTAATAGCTTTAAATAAATAAAATTCAAACAACAAAAAATAAATATTTTATATATTATTTAAATATTTAAATAAATATTTATCATTACTATATTTTAAATAAATAAAATAACAAAATTATCTAATAACTAATTTTATATTTTTAAAAAATATAACACGAAATTAGGTACTAACAATTTAAATTATGTTTTTCCAAATCATCGATTTAAATATTTTTCAAACATTTACATGGTGTTTGGAAGCGTGGGCGCTTTTTGGGACCGATTTTCAAGAAAAAACGCCCATGCTTCCAAAACCCATTTTTCACAAAAAAAACGCTTCTACCACATAGGCAGTGAGCAACACATCGTTGTTTGGTAAGGTGATTTATATCACTGTTTTTCATGTATGTGCTGACAGGTAAGCACCACATAGGATACACATCAGTCAACCATTGGGGGAAATAGTTCACCGATGCATGAAATGCCGGCTGAACCAAACAATGAGATACATTGACGTTTGTTGAAACGCTTATGTGGATCCGACGTGGCACCACTTTTTTGAAAACCGGTCACGATTCCAAACATCCCCATAATAATATGTAAAAGCTTTAAATAAATAAAATTCATATTTTATATATTATTTAAGTATTTAAATATATTAATATTTAAAATTAACTATATTTTAAATAGTTAAAGTAACAAAATTATCTAATAGATAATTTTATATTTTTAAAAAATATATCACGAAATTATGTACTAACATTTTAAATTATGTTTTTCCAAATCATCAATTTAAATGTTTTTTAAACATTTAATAATATGTAATGGATTTAAATAAGTAAAATTCAAATAACAAAGAATTATAAATACTTTATAGATTATTTAAATATTTAAGTAACTAGATATTTATCAAAAATAGATTTTAAATAGCTAAAATAACAAAATTATGTAATAAATTAAAAAAATTATTTAAAGCAGAAAAATAATTATAGCATAATATTGAAATTAATAATAATTTAATATATTACAAATTAATAATGAAATTATGTAATAATAGTATTAATTATGATTTTATTGATAATTAAATTCCATAAATTATTAATATTTTAAAACTTAAATACTTTACATATTATTTAAGTATTTAAATAACTGGGTATTTTAAATAAACAATTATTTAACATAAATAGATTTTAAATAGTTAAAATAAAGAAATTATGTAATAAATTTAAAAAATTTCTAAGAAGTAGAAAAATAACTATAACATATTATTGAAATTAATAATAATTTAATATTTTTACATAATACTGTAAATAACTAATATCACTTATATCAAGTAATAATTCGAGAAAATAACTTTCAAATAAATTAATATTTATTAATAGTAATTTTAAACTCCTAATATGTACTTATTATATAATTATATATACTAAAATTAATATTTCTTGTATTTCAATAATTATTTATTATTTTTGTGATAAATGTATTTTCGATGATTATGTATAAATTTATTTTGTTTTGTTATTTAATAGAAAACTTTCAAAAATTATTGGAGATTAAACTACTATTAATAAAATTTTTAAATTTAATTTATTGTACTTATTGTATTTTTGTTATAACTTATTGATTAATATTTATTAGAGATTAAACTATCATTTGACATTATACTATTTATTGACTAAGTTAATATATTTTTGGTAGTTATTTTATTTTTGTAATTATTGTATTTTTAATTACCAATATATTTTCAATAATTGTGTACTTTTTCTATAAATTTTCAATAATTATTGGAGATTAAACTATTGTTATTTATCAGAGATGAGACTATTAATTTAGCTGAAATTATGAGTGTTCATGAGTTGGTTCAGTTCGGTCATAGGCTATTTGGCCAACCAAATTAACTTGGTCGGGTTGGGGAGTTAGCAAGTTGAAACTGACATTTTGTGAAACCGACCCACTCAAGTTGTATCGGTTTGGGTCAATTTTTAGGTTTGGTCAATTGGTTCAAAAATTAGATTTATGATATTAAACATTTTAGACTAAGAAATATGGGAGACTTTCCACTTTTCCATATTAAAAATTATATTTAAAATATAAAATATTAATATGTATATATATATATATATATATGGTTAGGTCATTCAATTTTGGTTGGTTTACAAATGGCCAAAGTGAAATTGATCCAACTTGGTCGAATTGAGAAATTTTTAAACCAAAGTTGACTTAAAATACTAGAAAACCGACCAACTCGGGTCGAGTTGATCGGGTTGGTTGGTTTCATTAGTTTGATGAATAAACCTAACTGAAATTAATTATTGTTATTTTTTTATTATAAAAATATTATTAAAAGTAGTATATAAAATATGAATAATTATTAATTATTAAAAAGTTGAAAATATTAAACAATTTATACTCTTATGTGATTCTATTAGGGTCATTTACTAGAACACACTTTATAGTTTTACATATTTACTTAAACCTACCTTATAGTTTTCATTTTATTAAAACATCCCATATATTTTACAACTTATTTACTTAATCAACCTTTCATTAAGGAGTGTTTATTTTGCCATTAGGCCTATGAATTTTTATTCCAAAAGTACCCTTAACACTTTCTTTTGTATAAAAAACAAAATTAACCAAATATAGCTGATGTAGCGTGATTTAGCTGCTCCCCGCTGAAGGTGACCTGGCTTCTAGTCAGACGACAGATGAGGTTGATCTGCAAGGAGACGATCAGATAACCCAGGGTGGATAGCCCGACGAGGTTGCTCCGATGCTTAAGTTAGTATACTTGTTGCGAGCTGAAATAGCAGAGAAGTCACACGTACCTTGTGCCCTCGGGGTTGGAGCCTTTAAATAGAGAAGTCCTCGCGGGTTTCGTGGACCAGTTCTGGGATCCTCATTACGACAAGATCTGTTTCGCGTTAATTGGGGGATAACGTTGCCAACTGATAAGGCTTATCTATTCCACCCAGACCGGGCGGGGAGGAAGATAAGGCTTGCCGTTATGAGACGTGATCCCGTAAAGTTCAGAATCTAATGGCAAGGTTTCCGAGGTCATCAAGTAGTGGTCTGAGTCGGTATCCCCGAACTGATGCTCTTCAATCCCAAACTAGAGTGAACCCTGAAGTGCCTTGGGACCGAGGTGGTCCTGATGCGACCTTGTACCAAGGTGACCTCGTCTTGAGGTGACCCATGCCGATGTGGCTTGACTATCCGAGTTTGATCTGTTGCGGTCTTCGTATGTCGGGCTAAGCTATCATCTATTAGTCAAGTCGTGTCCACGTGTCTCCCTATTACTAGGTTGAGCCAAATCGACCGACCAAATCGCCCTTCATCAATTGCCCCCACTCCCCGAGCGGGGGGTCCCGACCCGATGCGGGGAGTTCATGACAAGTCTAGGTGGATTTGGTACGAGGTCTAGGTAGTCTTCGAGCAGATCAGCCGATCGGACCAGTCCGAACCTTCGGTTTAATCAGCAGTAGCCCAGGTCACGTTGGGTGTACGCGTGGACGTTACGTTGTTTATGGACTCCGTGGATGTCAAAAACACGCTTAATCGATTTCGTCCACGGGTGTCGTGCAACCGGTTTTCACGAGAACCGTTGGATCAAGCATATCTTAGCCATTGATTGCCTCGTGGTGAACTATAAATAGGGGGCCGAGGGACCCCTCTTCTTCGCCAAAAATTCTGTGACTGAGCTCTTCTGAGGTCGCGTCGGAGTCTTTCAGCTCGCTCTTTCTTTGTATTTCGAGGTCGTTCTTCTTTTGGTGAGTTCATTTTTCTTAGTTTGTTCACCTTTGTTATTCTTGTTTTAATCATGTCTAGTGCTAGCATAGATAGGCTCCTAGGTGATTCTAGTGAGCTCGAGGGTGCCGAGGTGCAGTCCTCGGTTCCCGCTGGCGAGGTCAGCTCCTCGCTTGGTAGCTCTCCCCTTCGCCCCTTAGAGGAAACCTCCTTACCTGAAGTTGGGCCATCTCGGCCTGAGGAGCCCGAAGCTCAGGAGGAGGGACCGACCTCCAGAGAGGAGGTTCCATCTTCTTCTCGGGGTCGGGATCTAGATGACTTTGGTCCTTCTGCCATGACCTCGGATAGGCTACTGCCTTTGGTAGCTCGCTACCGTCTCCCTAATAGTTTAGTTTTTAGTGTTTCCCTAGGTCAATACCCTTGGGCTCACGATCACCATGAGCTCGTAGTTTTCGAAGAGTAGCTCATAGCCGGGCTGCGCTTCCCGCTCCATCCCTTCATTATAGAAATAGTCAAGTTTTTTAATATCACTATCGACAAACTTCACCCAAACTCAATCCGGACTATAGTAGGTACCATCTCTTTGTTCCACAATTACAACTGACCTCTTTCCTTAGACGTCTTTAGCTCGATCTGTTCAATTAAAAAGAATTTCACTTGTCTACGCAGGGACATCCAACAAAGTTACTATATCTCTCCTCGGCCCGGGTTTAAAATCCTATTCGGTAGCCCGAACAAAGTGCCTTCTTGGAAGAGAAGGTACTTTTCTGTTCGGAATCCTGAGGGATGGCCTTTCCCGACTCACTGGAGGGTGGCTATCAAAGATCCCGGGGTCAGCTTAGACGCAGAGACTAGGGCAGTTGTTAACTCTTGGAGGGACCTCGGCCTGGAGATGAAAGATTTCTTGGCAGAGGAGAAGCTTATGCGAGCTAGACTGAGCCCTCCTGGTAGGTCTTCACCTCCGTTCCTTAGTTTGTGACTAAACTTTTCCTTTCTTCTTGCAACAACCATGCCAGAGGTCGATGTTGAGAACCTTCTGAAGAGCTTCCAGAGAGGAGGGAAGAAGAGGAAGGCTTCGAAGAAGTCTCACCGGGAGGCTGGTCCTTCTGCCCCTATTCCATCCGAGGTTATCGAGCCAGAGCCGATCTCCGCTGAGCTCCCGGAGGAGGAGGAGGCCCGCCCTCGGCCTCCCATTGTGGACCTAGACGAAGACCAAGAGGAAGGCGTTCTGCCTCATGAACCGGGAGCACTTTAGCACCCGAGCCTCAACTCCCAAAGGACAATATAATGACCCCTCAGCACGGGCTGCTCAAGAGCAAGGGTGTCGTTTTTCCAAATGAGGTCGCGGAGTGGGCTGACATGCCTACGAGTCAGCTCGGAGGTTGGGCTGCTAGCTATTGCATGGTGGTGAGTACTATTTACTTTACACTCCATTTCATTGTCTGCCTTTAAGTATACTTACCTCTGTTTCCTTTGTTAGGTGAACTCCGCCATTCATTCGTTGGTTTACCAATCTGATATCCGCCTAAAGCAAGCTCAGGAGGCTGAAGAGAAGGCACGAAAACTTTACCGCGAGCTAGATATAGCTTGGGGTGAGGTTCTTCGGGCTAAAAAGGAGCTCGGAGTCAACAGGAGCTTATCCTAACACTGACCGAGGAGAAGGGGAAGCTTCAATGGGAAAATGAGAACTTGAAGCATGATTCGGGAGTGCACCAAGATCTTTGAGACCGCCATACAAGAGGTGCGGTCTGAAGAGAAGAAGCACACCATCGAAAGCTTCAAGGAGTCTTCGAAGTTCCACGACCTCCAGGTCAAATACGGATCGGGCTCGTATCGTTCTGGCTTCAAGTTGTACAAATATCTGATGCGACAAAAGTTTCTTGAACTAGACCTCATGGTTGTTTCCATGTCTGACCTTACTCCCGAGGTGGCGAAGGCGACAAACAAAGAACCTGGCTCCTTCGAAGAGGAAAGTGACAATGAAGTCTTAGTGGTGTATTCGTCAACTCGGGAGGACGTGGAGGAGGATCGTATGGAGACCGACCTACCTGGCAGTCCAGATGCTTGATCTTTTCTTTCTCCTTGGACTATTCTGATGTACTCCCCGAGCCTCTGAGCTCGGGTTATAGTGAAAGTTTTTTGCTTTTTCTTCTCTCTTGTACTTAACATCTTCACATTAAATGAAAACATTTTGACTTTTTGTGCAAAATTTTCCAAGTGTGAGCAATTTCCGAACTGGCGAACTAAACCAGACAGTGTAGGAATATCTAAAAATCTTTTTAAGTGTTGGTTACCCCGAACTGTCGATCTACCAAACTGGACTACTAGTAGGGGTAACCTCGCATTATGTACGTCGTGGTGTGCGGACATTGTAGGGTATCTACCTAACCTATGTGCGCACAGGCTACTCAAATTTTGGTTGTCCCTTAGAGATAGCAGGTTCAACCTATTATTATACGCTGAACTAGGCTAGACATTGTAAGGTTTATACCCAAATTGTCTATGCCTAAGCCTGGGGAGTGATTTTCCCATGTCGAGGAGGTGACTAGGACTTATTTGCCCATGCCAAGGAGGCGACTGAGACTTATTTTCCCATGTTGAGGAGGCTACTAGAACTTGTTTGCCCATGTCGAGGTCTTGTGTCAGCTCAGCATCATGGCCCTTAGGCTTCTGGGAGTGACTCGCAGTCCTCTCTCCAGTTCGGTGATCACAGGTAGTATCGCCTTATGTTGTCGATGTTCCACGCACAAGGTACCTATTTTTCTTCTAAGGTTTCGAGCTCGTACGTGCCTTCCCCGAGTACCCGCCTTACTCGGTATGGACCTTCCCAGTTCGGTCCAAGTTTACCGACACCAGGCTCAAGTACCATAACTTTCTGAAAAACCAGGTCGCCGATATGGAAATGTCGTTTATAGACCCAAGCATTATAGTACGAAGCCACTCTTTACTGGTAGGCAATGTATGCCAGGTCCCGTACTTCTTCCACCAGGTCGAGGTTGATATGGAGCTCATCGTCGTTTGTTTCCTCGTTATAGGCCTCCAAGCGTTGTGTTGGCACCTTGATCTCTAATGGGATCACCGCTTCTATGCCGTAGGTGAGGTTGAAGGGGGTCTCAAGCATGGCGGTCTTGACGGTGGTTCGTTAGGCCCACAACACACTAGGCAGCTCGTCTACCCACAGTCCTTTACCTCGGGCTAAGCGAGCCTTCAGTCCATGGAGTATGGCTCTGTTCGTGACCTCGGCTTGCCCATTTACCTGAGGGTGTGCCACCGTGGTAAAGTTTCGTTGTATCCCCATCTCGACACACCAATTCTAGAACTTGATGTTCTCGAACTGTTTTTCATTGTCAGAGATAAATACCCGAGGTAGCCCGAAGTGACATACTATATTCCTCCAAAAAAAATTTTATATGTTGCGGGTTGTAATCGTTGTTAGGGGTTCCGCCTCCACCCACTTCGTGAAGTAATCCACTGCTACCACCAGGAATCTTCTCTGTCCTGTCACTGGCGGGAAAGGGTCAAGAATGTTGATTCCCCACTGTGCGAAGGGCCATAGGCTGGTGAGATATTTGAGGTCGGCAGCAGGTTAGTGGTAGATGTTGGCATGCCTTTGACATTTATCGCACTTCTTCATGAGCTCAAGTGCGTCTGCCTTTATTGTGGGACAATAGTACCCTTGTCGCAGCGCTCTCTGCGTGAGAGCCCTGCCCCCCAAGTGTCCGCCACACAAGCCTTCATGAGTGTCACGGAGAACAAGCTTAACCTCTGAGGGTCGCAAGCAGCGCAAGTAGGGGAGCGTGAAAGATCCGGTACAACTGTCTGTCTATAATGACGTACTTCGTTGACTGGTGCTCTACCCTTTGGGCCGCATTGCGATCTGCAGGGAGGGTCCTTTGCTTGTGAAGCTCGGATCTGCTTGTACTATAGGAGCGACCTCTCCTGTCCCCCCCCCCCTCGAGAATGCTCGGCTGAGGTAAGTCCTCTACGTACACGGTCCTCATTGTGTTACTACTTGTGCTGGCTAACCGGGACAAGGTGTCGGCCTTAGCGTTCTCGGATATCAGGACCTACCTGACAAAATAAGATAGAAAGCCACATAGAACTTCCCTGACCTTGGCCAAATAAGCAGCCATGGTGGGGTCACGAGCTTCATACTTGCCATTGATCTGGTTAATCACAAGTTGGGAGTCGCTGCAGATGATGAGATGTTTGGCCTTTGCTTCTTTCGCTAAGGCAAGCCCGGCTATTGACGCCTCATACTCTGCTTCGTTGTTGGACGCTGCAAATCCAAACCAGAGTGCGTATTCCAATTTCACCCCACTTGGCCCGTATAGAATTATGCCTGCTCCGCTTCCTTGCTGGTTGGACAAGCCGTTAACATTGAGGATCCAGGGCTCCTCGTCCCAGGTCGGGCTAGCTCGAACCGGGATTGGTGCCATGCTGGTTGATCCTTCCTCCGTGTGCCCGAGCTCGGCCAGTTCGGGGGTTGTAGTGCTAAATGTGCATTCTGCCATGAAATCGACCAAGGCTTGGGCCTTAATCGTTATCCGAGGTTTGTACCGGATATCGTACTCACTAAGTTCGATGGCCCATTTCGTTAGTCTGCCAGACACCTCGGGCTTGAGTAGGATTTTCCTCAGAGGTTTGTTGATGAGGATGACGACGGTGTGGGCTTGGAAGTATGGATGAATCTTCCAAGTTGCTATGACTAGCGCGTACGCCAATTTCTCGATCTCTGGATACCTTGTTTCAACATCCTACAAAATTTTACTAACATAGTAAATGGGTTGTTGGACCCGATCTACTTCCATTATCAGTACCGAGCTGACTACCTCATCACTCGCGGAGAGGTACAACTTTAAAATATCCCCTTCCTCGGGTCGGGTCAAAACCGAGATACTAACTAGGTATTTTTTCAGCTTGTCAAATGTGAGCTAGCAATCTATGGTCCACTCGAAATCTTTACTTTTCTTAATAGCCTTAAAGAAAGGCAAGCAATGATTCGTCGATTTAGACATGAAGCGGCTCAGAGCGGCTATACAACCGTTCAACCTCTAAACCTCCTTCAATTTGTGAGGTGGCCTCATATCTAGAATGGCCTTTATTTTCTTGGGGTTAGCTTCGATGTCACGTCAGTTGGCTATGTAGCCCAGGAATTTACCCGATGTGACACCAAAGACGCACGTGTTAGGGTTTAGTTTCATGTTATACCTAGGCAAAAATTCAAACATACTTTGCAAATCATTCATTAAAAGTTTTGAAAATTGGGTCTTAATGACCATATCATCTACATAGCATTCAACCTTCTTGCCGATCAACGGCTCAAAAATCCTATTTACAAATCTTTGGAAAGTCGCCCTGGCATTTTTTAGTCTGAAGGGTATAACCTTATAACAGTACAGTCCAAGCTCGGTTATGAAGGCTGTTTTTTCCTCGTCGGCAGGGTCCATCCTGATTTGGTTGTATCTCGAGTATGCATCCAGAAAGCTTAGCAACTCATGCCCTAAGGTCGTGTCCACTAGACGATCGATCTTGGGTAACGAGAAACAATCCTTTGGACAAGCTCGATTTAGGTTGGTATAATTGACGCACATGCGCCATTTACCATTGGCCTTTTTTACCAAGACTGGGTTAGCTACCCAACTTAGGTAATGGAGCTCCCTAATGAAATCAGCTACAAGGAGCTTCCCGACCTCCTCGTCGACTATCCCCAACGCTCTGGGGTGAGGTTGCATTTTTTCTCACTAACGGGCCTGACTAAGGGATCAGTGTTTAACTTGTGAGTTAAGATTTTGGAATCTATGTTGGGCATTTTTGCCGCGGACCAAACAATAACATCTAAATTTTTAATTAAAAAACTTACTAGCTGAGAGCAGAGCAGTTCCTCAATCGAAGCACTGATTTGGAGAGTCTTAGTTGGATCATTTGCTGAGACCGGGATATGGATCATCTCTTCCGTTGGTGTAGCTCGCTCTTCAGCGTACTCCGTAGATCGCTCGAGCTTGATGTCAGCCGCTTGCTTGGCTTTTCCCTTGAGGGCGACAACGTAGCACTTGCAAGACTCGAGCTGGTCGCCTTGCACAACCCCTACTCCGTAGTCCATTGGGAACTTCATGGCCAAGTAGTAGGTGGACACCACCACGTGTAGTGTGTGGGTAATAGGCCGACCTACTATGGCGTTGTACGGTGAGGGAGTCGCGACCACTAGGAATGTGTGCTCAAACCTTGCAATATTGGGCCACGTGCCGACCTCTTTGGGTACTGAGACTCACCCTAGAGGTCTGACCTCTTCGCCGCTAAAACCTACTAGGGGAGTATCTGTCAACTTGAGATCACTTTCTTGGAGCTGGAGCTTGTCGTAGGCATCCTTGAACAGAATATCGGCCAAACTGCCTGAATCCACTAAGATGCACTTGACTTCAAAGTTGTTTATCCTCAGCTTTATTACCAGTGCATCATCGTGGGGGTATTGGATCCCGTGCGCATCATCTTCTGTGAAGTAAATGGGATCTTCGAGCCTGGGTCACTTTGGTGGATTCTGCTCTTCATGCTCTAGTTCATGGACTGAAGCTTTACTCGGTGTTGAGGTGCAGCCCGCGATGATGGACCCGCCAGTAATCATGTTGATTACTCCGCGGATCGGCCTTTCTTCTAGTAACTGCCTCTGCAGCTACTCATTCTGCCTGCCAATCTGGTTAGTTCTTATTTTCTTTTTGTATGAAATTTTTTAGGTATCCACGACGGATGAGTTTTTCAATCTCGTCGCAGAGGTTTTTGCAATTTTTGGTACTATGACCATGATCTTTGTGAAAGTGACAATACACGTTCCTATTTCTGGTGGCGGGATCCCCCCTCAACCGAGGTGGCCACTTGACATAAGAGGAGTCTTTGATTGCCATAAGGATTTCTCCTTGCTTCGCGTTGAGAGGTGTGCAACTTGTCTGTTCAACCAGCGGAGTTTGGGAACATCGACCTGACCTGTGAGATGGTGAAGGAGATCGGCTCCCAGAATTGTTTCCTCCCCTAGTCAGGGACTTTCTCTTTCTTCGCTTGCTGCCACCGTTACATGCGCTGTCACCTTCTCTTTTCCTCTTTTCTGTTGGATTTTCGGTCTTTTAGTTCATCTCTTCCTCGGTTCTGATGAATTGATCGGCGATCTTGAGGAATTCTGTGATGTCCTTTGACTTATTGGCCCCCACATGCCACTTAAATTCTCTGTGTGTTATACCTTTCTTCGTCACCGTGAGCCTCACTACTGGATCTAGATCGAGGATCTACAAGCAGGTGTCATTGAAGCATTTGATATAGCTTCTAATTGACTCTCCTTCTCTCTGAACTATGTTTAGGAGGCTTTCTTGGGACCTTGGACACTTCTTACTAGTGATGAAGTGCGAGGTGAACAACTCTATGAACTGCACCCAACTTCTGGTCATCCCTGGCGCGAGGTTCTTGTACCACGTACAAGCTACTCCTTTAAATGTTGTGGAGAAGTTTACGCATATGCAGAACTCGTCAGCCCTAGCTAGGTGCCTCTAGGACCGGAAGGAGTCTACATGATCATTTGGATCGAAGTATCCATCGTACTTGTCCAAAGGAGGCATTTTAAAATCTTTTGGCATTGAGGCCGCCAGGAGCTCAGAGAATAGAGGAGACGACCCGAACAAGAGAGGAGCAGTCTTAGCATATGCCGAGCTCGCCTCTTCTTTACCTTTTGCTTTCTTTGGCTAGCTGGGCCCGACGAGCTGACTATGAGCTGTAGTTCGGTGTGCCTTGTGACACCTTCGTTGCTGCTTCTTGACCGGCTCTACATTAGTGCTATTGACTTCTGTATGATCGGGTATCATTCTGGCGCGGAGTGGCTCTGGGTGCTGAGGCTGGCTACCATGAATGGAAGGGCCTTGCTTTGAGTTCGTGGCCAAGGGCCCGAACCGGTTGCTTGCGAGTGAGCCCTCTTGATAAGAAGGCCGAGGTAACATGGCCCTGGCGGCCTGAGTATTTCCTAATCTATTCAAGTTCTGTAAAGCGGGGGAGTGATCTGCCTGTCCCTCCTACTGTGGGATGAGACCTAGCTCCCAAGAGGAAGTGGGACTTGGGAGGTCTCGCCTCGGCAGGAAGGGCGAGTGTTCTGCTGACGAGGTTGATTCTACCGCACTACCGGGTGCTGAGGTGGAATCGATTGCTGACTCTGTTGCAGCGGAGGGAACTGTTGCTGGTAAAAATGATGGAGGACTTGTTGTTGATAGTACTAGAACTACTGGACCTGTTGCATTTGGACCTGAATGGCCCGAATGCAGTGTACCAAATCGTCGAGCTGGGATTTCCCAACTCCAGGGGGAAACCATGGATGGTTCAGCGATGTCGCACCGACTATAGGAGGGAGCAGCGCGTTCACTTGTGCAGTCGCTTGGGGCATGGTTAGCGTTGGGACCCCAGCCACAGTAAGCGGTATGGTAAACTGACCTATGCAAATAGATGGGACCTGAGATTGCCCCCCGGAGATGTTCGTCTCATTGTTTTGTCCGGCATTGCTGGAAGATGCCATTGCTATTGTTATTGGTGGAAAAGGCTTTCCTATAGCGTTTCCCACAAACGACACCAAATGATGTAGCACGATCTAGCTGCTCCCCGCTGGAGGTGACCTGGCTTCTAGTCAGACAATGGACGAGGTTGATCTACAAGGAGAGATCAGAGAACCCAAGGTGGATAGCTCGACAAGGTTGCTCCAATGCTTAAGTTAGTATACTTATTGCAAGCTGAAAAAGCTTGAGAATATAGAGAGCTAGAGAGCAGAGAAATCATGCGTACCTTGTGCCCTCGGGGTTGAAGGCTTTAAATAGTGAAGTCCTCACGGGTTTCGCAGAGCAGTTCTGGGATCCTCGTTACAACGAGATCTATTTCCACATTAATTGGGGGATAACGTTGCCAATTGATAAGGCTTATCTATTCCACCCAAACCGGGCGGGGAGGAAGATAAGGCTTGCCGTTTTGAGGCATGATCCCATAAGGTTCAGAATCTGATGGCGAGGTTTCCGGGGTCATCAAGTAGTGGTCTGAGTCGGTATCCCCGAACTGATGCTCTTCAATCCCAAACTGGAGTGAACCCTAAAGTGCCTTGGGACCGAGGTGGTCCTAATGCGACCTTGTACCGAGGTGACCTTGTCTTGAGGTGACCCATGCCGAGGTGGTTTGATTATCCGAGTTCGATCTGTTGCGGTCTTGGTATGTTGGACTGAGCTGTCATCTATTAGTCAAGTCGTGTCCACGGGTTCCCCTATTACTAGGTCAAGCCAAATCGCCCTTCATCAATAGCCAATAGAGTGGTTGTCTATGTCTTATAAAGGGCAAAAATGGTATTTTTATTTTTATTTTCATTTGATTAAATTTATTTAAATGAACAGTAGGGTCAACTTTGTCATTTTCCACTATCATCTAATGGAAGATTGATTAAATCCGTTGCAAATTATAAGTGGTGTTTTAGTAAAATGCTAACTATAGGGTACATTTTAGTAAATCCATGAAACTATAAGGGTATGTTAGTAAATGACCCCTTTCTATTATTTATCTTTCGCTTAATAAATCCAATGCATCGCACGGGCCCCTGCTAGTATATATATTAAAACAAAGCGGTCAAAAAGTTTTATCCTTTTTTGAAATATTTTGTTTTTTTATTCCATGTCATTTTTGAAACAACCAATGAGATGCACTTTCCCAATCACCTAAATAATCTCATCTCCTAAAATTTATCCTAAACTACCTCCCCCGCTTTCTCCATAATTATCTCTAATTCCTATTTATCTTTTAAACTATCTCTAATTCCTATTTATCTTCACAATTATCTCTAATATAGTAGAGAGTTTCTCTCCTAAGTTATCTCGAATTCCTATTTATCCTCTCCCCTACTTTTTATCTATATCTATATAAAGAAAGTATGGATTAAAAAATTTAGGAATTATTGAAATATTATAACAAAATTATATAATAACATTAAAATGTTTATTAAAATACAAAAAAAATTAATTTTATACTTTTATAAAATATATCCCGAAATTATGTACTAACAATTTAAATTATGTTTTTTTCTGGATTCTCAATTTAAATGCTTTTCAAATATTTAATAATATGTAGTAGCTTTAAATAAATAAAATTCAAATAAAAAAGTTAAATATTTTATAGTTTATTTAAATATTTATCATAACTATATTTTAAATAGTTAAAATAACAAAATTATCTAATAAAAAATTTTATACTTTTACAAAAATATATCACAAAATTATGTACTAACAATTTAAATTATGTTTTTTTCGAATCATCAATTTAAATGTCTTTTAAACATGTAATAATATATAATAGCTTTAAATAAATAAAATTAAAATAACAAAAAGTTTTAAATATTTTATAAATTATTTAAATATTTAAATAACTAGATATCTATCATAACTAGATTTTAAATCATTAAAATAACGAAATTATGTAACAAGTTTAAAAATTCCTTTAAAGCAAAAAAAGTAATTATAACATAATATTGAAATTAATAATAATTTAATATATTACAGAATTAATAATGAAATTATGTAATAATAGTATAAATTATGAATTTATGGATAATTAAATTCCATAAATAACTAATATTTTAAATTTTAAATATTTTACATATTATTTAAGTACTTATGTAACTTCGTATTTTAAATAACAAAATATTTAACATAACTAGATTTCAATTAGTTAAAATAAAGAAATTATGTAATAAATTTAAAAAGTTTTAAATAATATTGTAAATAACTAATTTCACTTATATCAAATAATAGTTCAAGAAAACAACTTTCAAAAAATGAATATTTATTAATAATAATTTTAAACTCTTAATATGTATTTATTATATAATTATATATACTAAAATTAATGTTTATTGCATTTCAATAATTATTTATTGTTTTTGTGATAAATGTATTTTGGTTATGTATAAATTTATTTTGTTTTTCTATTTAATAGAAAACTTCCAATAATTATTGGAGATTAAACTACTATTAGTGAAATTTTAAATTTTAATTTATTGTACTTATTGTATTTATTATATTTTTGTATTTTTGTTATAACTTATGGATTAATATTTATTAGAGATTAAACTAATATTTGAGATTATACTATTTATTGACTAAGCTAATATATTTTTAGTACTTATTGTATTTTTGTAATTATTGTATTTTTTTCATTATCAATATATTTTTAGTAATTGTGTATTTTTGCTATAAAATTTCAATAATTATTGGAGATTTAATTATTGTTATTTATCAGAGATGAGACTATTAATTTAGCTGAAAATATGAGTGTTCATGAGTTGGTTCTATTCGGTTGTAGGCTATTTGGCTAACCAAATTGGCCTGGTTAGGTTGGGGATTTGGTCAACTAAAATCGGCTGACCTTTTTGTGAAAACTGACCCACTCAAGTTGTATCGGTTTGGGTCGATTTTTTGGTTTGGTTAGTCGGTTCAAAATATTAAAACTTAAAAATTAAATTTAATTTTAAAAATTATAGTGAAAAAATTAAAAATAAATTAAAAATTTAGATTTATGAAATAAAACATTTTAGACTAAGAAATATGAGAAATTTCCCATTTTTTCATATTAAAATTTATATTTAAAGTAAAAAGTGTTAATATATATCCATGGTTAGATTGTTCAATTTTGGTTGGTTTACAACTGGTCAAAGTGAAATTTATCCAACTTAGTTAAATTGGAAAATTTTTTAACCAAAGCCGACCTAAAATAATAGAAAACCAACCAACTCGGGTCGAGTTGATCGAGTTGGTCTGTTTCATCAAGTTGATGAATTAACCTAATTGAAACTAATTATTGTTATTTTTGTATCATAAAAAGTATATTAAAAGTAGTATATAAAATATAAATAATTATTTAATTATTTAAAAAGTTAAAAATATAAAACAATTATATACTCTTATGTGATTCTATTAAGGTGATTTACTAGAACACATCTTATAGTTTTACATATTTACTTAAACATACCTTATACTTTTCATTTTATTAAAACATCCCATATATTTTACTTAATCAACGTTTCATTAAGGAGTATTTATTTTGCCATGATTTTTTATTCCCAAAATACCCTTAACACTTTTTTTTTACAAAAAACATAATTAACCAAATATAGCTAATAGAGAGGTTGTCTGTGTCTTATAAAGGGGAAAATGGTATATTTATTTATTTTTTCTTTTGAT
This sequence comes from Nelumbo lutea, assembly GCF_056320005.1. Classification (NCBI taxonomy): domain Eukaryota; kingdom Viridiplantae; phylum Streptophyta; class Magnoliopsida; order Proteales; family Nelumbonaceae; genus Nelumbo; species Nelumbo lutea. The sequence continues at coordinate 200,100,039 of NC_142684.1, read as the reverse complement.
TACATTTATTTTGATTAAATTAACGATAACTTCCTCATAAAAGTTATCTCAAATCTCTTTCTCTCTCACCCACACATTCCCAACAATCTCCTCTCCTAAATTTTATCCTAAACTAGCTCCCCCACTTTCCCTAAATCATCTCCAATTCCTATTTATCTCCTAACTTATCTCTAATTTACTAGAGAATTTCTCTCCAAATTATCTCTAATTCCTATTTATCCTCTTTGCACTTTTTATCTATATCTTTCTAAAGAAAGTTTAAATTAAAAAATTAAAGAATTAATTAAATACTTTCATAATTTATATAATAACTTTAAAATGTTTATTAAAAACACAAAAAATTAAAATAGATTTAATAATACATATTATTAATAGTTTTATAGTTCTACAAAATTCATCACGAAATTATGTACTAACAATATAAATTATTATTTTCCAGATTATTCAAATTAAATGTTATTCAAATAATTGAAATTTAACATTAAAAAATAAAATATTGTTTCAATAACTAAATATATTAAATAATAAAATACTAAAATAGCTAAATAATTATATAGACAATATTTAATTATTTAAATATTTCAATAATTAAATATCTTAAAATCAAATAACGAGTGTTTTTAAATATTTTATATCTTATTCAAATATTTAAATTATAACTAATGAAATATATAACACAATATATTTTAAATAGTTAAAATAACAAAATTATGAAATAAAATAAAAAAAAATCTTAAGATAAAAAAAAAACATAACATAATATTCAAGTTAATAATAATTTAATATTTTTACAAAATTAATAATGAAATTATGTAATAATAGTATACACTTTAAAATATTTATTAAAAACTCAAAAAAAAATATAATATATTTAATAATATTCATATTATTAATAGTTTTGTATTTTTGCAAAATTTATCACAAAATTATGTACTAACAATATAAATTATGATTTCCAAATTATTCAAATTAAATTTTACTCAAATAATAGAAATTTAACATTAAAAAATAAAATATTATTTCAATAACTAAATATCTTAAATAATAAAATACTAACAATGGCTAGATAATTATATAGAAAAATATTTAATTATTTAAATATTTCAATATCTAAATATCTTAAGTTCAAATAATGATTATTTTTAAATATTTTCTATATTACTTAAATATTTAAATAACGAAATATTTAACATAACTATATTTTAAATAGTTGAAATAACGAAATTATGCAATAAAATAAAAAACTTAAAATAAAAAACCATAGAAAAATATTCAAATTAATAATAATTTAATATTTTTACAAAATTAATAATGAAATTATGTAATAATAGAATAAATGATAATTTTATAGATTATTAAATTCAACAAACAATTAAAATTTTAAAATTTAAATAAAGATATTATTTAAATACCTAAATAATATTTTAAATAACCAATTTCACTTATATTAATTAATAACTCTAGAAAAATAACTTTCAAAAATAATATTCATTAATAATAATTTTAATATCTTAATCTATATTTATTACATATTTAATGTACTAAAATTAATATTTATTGTATTTTTAGCGATTATTTATAATTTTTTATGATAAATATATTTTCAAAAATTATATATAAATCTATATATGTTTTGTTATTTAACAGAATTTTTAATAATTATTGGATATTAAACTACTGTTATTTAACTTTTTAAATTTAATTTATTATACTTATTTTATTATTGTATTTTATTTTCATTATCAATATATTTTCAATAACTTTGTATTTTTTTGCTATAAATTTTTAATAGTTATTGGAGATTAAACTATGTTTTTATATTAGAGATTAAAATATTAATTTAGATAAAATTAGGAGTGTTGATCACAACCTAGTTTAGTTCAGTTGTAGGATATTTGGCCAACCAAATCGATATGGTCAGATTAGGGAGTTGGTTACCAAAAAACTACTAACCATTAGTGGAAATCAACTAAATTGGGTTGTATTGGTTTGGGCTGATTTTTGGTTTGCTCAATTGGTTTAAAATATTAAATTGAAATTTTAATTTTAAATTTTAAAAATGACATTAACATTATTAAAAAAATTATAATATAAATATTTGAGACTAAGAAATATTGGAATTTCCCCACTTTCCCATATTAAAAAAATTATATTTAAAATATAAAAATATTAATATATATCTGTGATTGTGTCACTCGATTTTGGTCAATTTACAAATGGCCACAATGAAACTAATCCAATTTCAACCAGAAATATACCTGAGCAATTTGGGTCGAATTGGTCAGGTTGGTTGGTTTCATTAGTTCGATGAACATGATTTGCTAAAATAAATTATTGTTATTTTTGTATTGTAAAAAGTTATTAAAAGTATTATAAAATATAAATAATTAATAATTATTTAAAAAGTTAGAAATATAAAACATCCGTATACTCTTATTTATTTTATTGTTTAACTTCCCTTAACAAATACCGTGCATCGCACGGGTCCTGCTTAGTGTCCATAGTTAAATCTTGTGGACCTTTCCACACCACGGTGGCCAGTTTCAAAATTTATGATTCCTTCCTTCGTAAAATGCATTTTACCAAAACTTGATAATTCTAGAACCGATGATTCTAAAATCATTGACCTTTCCTTTTAACAAATTCTATAATTTGTATAAAAATTATCATTTGTTATAAAATTATTTGATTTGATAAAAATATTACTCTTGGCAATTTACTAATTTTAATATATTTGTGAATTATTTTTTATAATATTTTATTACTCTTTGTGATTTATTATTGCTTTTTTAACAAATGGTTTTCACTAACTAACTTAACTATCCATATTATATATAAATGCATTAGTTTGTATTTTCATGGTTAAATTATATTATTTTATTTATAATGTATATTGATTAAAAGAATAGAATATTGTTTATTCTTGATTAACAACATAGATCATCTCACACGTAGGTGAGATGCATGGAATCTAAACATATAGTGTGGATTGAACTACACCACACCTTGAAGAATGCTTATGAGGATGTGGTGTGCTTTAGTCCAAGGTTCAAAATATTGATATCGGCCAATATGCCAAATGGGGTGTATCGGCCATTCAGTCTGCGTCGAAGCTCACCTTCATTTTTTTCTCTCAAACTAGTTAAAGGGGGTCGGTTTAAGGCTTGTTTACCCCTTGAAATAGGTGGGACCCCAAAACACTGTGTAGGGCGTACTGGAGGGGCCTCGATATGTTGCAATATTTCAAACCTTGGTTCAATCCACCCATTTTTGTCCACATTGCAGAACAACTATCCTATTGTGACATGATGTGGATGTGTCCATGCCACGGGTGTGGTGTGGATGAGAATACGCCACCCAATTTCTCATTATCACTAGAGAACACCTTTTTTTTTTGGAAAGTGGAACACCCTCTCAATCAATCTAACCAAATGTGCTCTTTCTATTTGCAATCTTTTCATTTGTTTTACTTCTGTAGAGTTCACATCTGCACCCCACAACACATCCTTGACGCTGCCGTGTATTGAGAACATCTCCCAATGATGACATCATCAGTTCTGGTCATCACCGGTAAATGTTCCAAATATAAGGAAAGAATGTGTTGTGAAATGTTGTGGGGCGCAGATCTAAACTCACTTCTATAATTCCGTGCTGAATGATTAATGAATAGGGCCATGCTCAACCACTTCCGCTTCCATCAGAGCAAATCCCAATCGAACAACTTTTACAGTCTTACATTGAGAATATTCCCTATTTATCTAATTTATTTCATGGAGAGATTTTCCCAATCCAAGGGAAAAAAAAAAGACAGTTGGAACGGTGTGCACGGGCTTACCTGATGGAAGTCGATCTCGTGCCCAATACCATTATTGATGTGACTTCCACCTGAGAAGTGACCAGAAAAAAAAAAAAAAAAACGCTGATGCAGTAGATGTAACTTCCAACCTACGTCATTAGGTGATGATAAGTGATGCTTAGAAAGGATATGTAAAGGACTTAATCGTCGCGGGCCTAAATCCCGATGCACTATAGCGTCACTACTCTCACAGCCCAATTTCTCAAAACCACGAGTCCACTTCCTTCTCAACTCCCAACGGCCCAACGGCATTTGACACAAAGTGTCCACCTCGACCTTTCAAGTTTCAATACCCAGCGAAAACGGATGGTGTTGACGAGTGACGGATACCCCAACGTCAACAGTCAACACTGACTATCCATTTTATTTTAAAGAGGTCTTTTAGCTCAAGTTCTGTGGTTGATGAAATGGTGACCGGTGATGGAGGAATTAAAAAAAAAACACACACGTATACAAGAATTGGGCATAAAGACTGTTGTTACATCTGAAGAATAGAGAAAAGCGCATCACAGATACATCCCATCGTGCATTGAGAACATCTAGCATGAATAATAACACATAGACATGGGAGATGTTTCCAAAGCACGGTTACGGTTCAGTGTGCGTTATTGGATGGTCTGAGTTTGTCCTTTTTATAATTGTTTAAGTTGATTCTATTGGTACGAAATGGAACATAATTAGTTGGGGAGGGAGAGTTCCAGTTTTGTCCCACTCATCCATCATTGTCCTTCGGTCAGTCTGTTCCAACTTCCAACCCGCGTGCTTGACTCGCTCATTGCCGGAGTTGGAGGCACTGAATGCTTGAATTGCGGCGTATGCCATGAACCTAATTATCACCGCCCACGGGCCACGGCAGACATTGTGGTGAGAGAACGAGATGGACGATCCTTCATCTTCATCTCCGGTCTCCACCCACTTGCATCAGGTTACTTTGACTTGGTTAAAGTGATACAACATTGAGATCATGCATGTCTCCACAGTATCAAAGAATCCCTACTGATCTATCATTGCTTCAACAAATTTGAATTATACAATCTAACAAAGGTGCTTGGCATCGATGCTGTCGATTCAGAGATGTTTTTTGAGAAAACGGTGTTGTATGTATGAGGGTATATTGAACCATTTTCTTAGAAAATGGCTTCTTTTTTTTTTTTTGGCATCGATGCTGCCATATAGGCTGTTTTCTGGGAAAACAGCACTGGTTTTGTTTAGTACTAGTGCTGTATAACCGCTTTCAGCATTGGTCTACACTATCTAACGTCCAAGATGGTATCACATTGATGCCATGTCATTGCACTGCTGGCAGCAACAAGCTGTTTTTTGAGAAAACATTAAATTTGACGTTTCTTCAGACCACACTTCCTGATTTTCAAGGCGTGGTTTAGAGCAACGTTTTTTTTCTGAAAAAACAATGCCAAATAAGAGGTCATTTTCTGAAGCATCACTTTTTCTGACATGATATAGATGTGGCATCGTTTTCTTAGAAAACAACATCGATGCCAAACACCACTTTAATTCCTGTCAACCCTAACCTCTTGAGACATCATTTTGGTATGTGCTAGGTTGGTTAAAATGAGGCACCTTTTTTTTCATTATTTTTTCTTTTTTTATAGTCTACTCTATCTCAGAATTCATTTATTAATTCCCCACCCCTCTGAAATGAGAATCTTTCTCCCTCGTATTGAGGTGGACTGAACTCAAATCATCACTTTTTTTTTTTCTCGAAAGAGAGGCAATTTGCCCTAGATTAATAGGGCTGCATATAAGTCGGTAGGGCTGCAAGTCGGGCCGGTTTAGGTCGGGTTGAGGCCAACCCTAGCCCAACCCTAAGTTCTAAACCCCAACCCTAACCCTAACCAAACTCGACCTTCAATCCAACCAACCCAGCCCTAACCCTAACCCTAACCCTAACTAAATTCCTTCAACCCTAACCCTAATCCAACCCAACCCGAAGTCAATTTCGGGTTAGGTTGGGCTCGGATTGGGCCCAATCCAACCCAACTCAAAGTCAATTTCGGGTTGGGCCCAACCCAACCTTCTTCCCATCCTTTAAAATCTCATAGAATTTCTCGATTTTAGATCTTAACTCAACTTTCAATACATATATTGATCCTATGATTCATTAGTATTTGTTTGTTGACGTTATTTTTTTAGTACAAAATTCAGAAAAGCAAGTTTTAGAAATGTCTATAGTTTGTTATGAGTTATGACTTACAATAGATCTTTCTTGGGCGACAAACAACATAGAGGAGATGAAGAATAAAATTTTCAAAAAACACAAAATAATGTTATTAATGTTTTAGTCTTTTTGATTAGGATTAAGTGAAGTGATTATCTTAAAAGAAATACATGATACTATGAGGTGGGGGCTATACAAATATCATGCATCTAAACAAGTCAATGTATGTTATATATTATATATAACTTATATTTATATATGGCATGTACTTATAGAGTCGGGTTCGGGTTGGGTTGGATTGGCTAAGGAGTCAACCCTAACTCAACCTGAAGTAAAGTCGGGTTCATGAATTTCAACCCTAATCCTAACCCGAACATCAACCTGATGCAATCCAACCCAACCTTTTCGGGTTGGGTTAGGTAGGGCTATTCACGGGTCGGGTTGGGTTGGTTTACTTGGGTTTTCCCAACCGACCCGACTTGGTCGGGTTACCTGAGGTGGAAACCGAAACCGACCCACTGATAGGCAAAACCAACTTGGTCGGTTTGAGTCGGGTTGGGTTGGTTTACTTGGATTTTCCCAATCGACTCGACTTGGTCGGGTTACCTGAGGTGGAAACCAAAATCGATCCACTGATAGGCAAAACCAACCTGGTCGGTTTGAGTCGGGTTGGGTCGGTTTGGGTGGTTTCAGTTTTGCTCCTATACAAAAAGGATAGAAAAGCCTAGAACTAAAAGGAAATTTATTTGAGAAGATGGGAGAGTTGGGAGAGCCAAGTTCAAAAATCAAATGGTGTCTTGAGTTGAGGACTTGAGGGGGGTGGACCAAGTTAGAGAATAGAAGAGAAGATAAAATTTATCAATAAAATAGAAAGTCAAACTGTCTTATAGAAAGAAGACTGAAATATTTATATTTCAAGAAACTTTCTAAATTCTAATCTAGGTAAAAAATGACATCTAATTCTAATTGTAATTGCCTAATGGGTTACCTATTTGGTGTAAAAGACTATAGAAATTACAATAGCGTAAAAAATGACACATAATTCTAATAGAAGACAAAAGTTATCAATAAAATAGAAAGTCAAACTGTTTTATAGAAAGAATGCTGGAATATTTATATTAAAAGAAACTTTTTAAATTCTAATCTAGGTAAAAAAGGATGCCTAATTCTAATTGTAATTGCCTGATGGGTTGCCTATTTGGTGTAAAAGAATATAAAAACTAGGATATGTACAATTTGGTTAAGTAGAAACTAGAAGACTAGTTAAGTAGGAACTACCGAACTAGAAGACTAATTGATTTGGTTCGGTTCGGGTCGGTTTCGATTTTCACATAAGAAAAACGAAACTGACTCAATATATTGATTTATGAATTTGTCCAATCCGAAACCGATCGGTGCTGATGAAAACCCAGCCAACTCAGGTTGGGTCGGTCCGAATTGGTCGGTTTGATCAGGTTGGGCCTTCTTATGAACAACCCTAGGGTTAGGATTGGGTTTGGGCCAACTTGGCCCAGGTTGCAGTCTTATTAGTCGGATTAGACCCGATCCAAATCTGATACCGATATGTTAAGAGGTATTCAAATATCCCTCCTGATTTTAACAAATCGGGTTAGATCGGAAAAGCTGATCCGTTAATTTAACGGATCAAATTTGGATATTGGTTGATTTGATCCATTGTGACCCGATTCAATTCGTTAATTATGAAATATTATAGATTATATATTACTTATATATTATATATGTATATTTTATATTCAAATATAAAATATATTCAATCCGTTGCAGCCCTATGGATTAATGTAATACTCTTGTATTATTCAAATGCCTGCTAGTAGTACATTGTGGGCTACCTGACACCGCCCCACTTCCTCATTCCTCAAATGTTGTCTGGGTACCATTACCAATACAAGAACAATAGATCCACTAATTTGACACGGCGGCAAAAACAGTCTAATTTATAGATGAGACCATCTATTATCCTCCACGTGCTGACGTGGATGAATTATGTGGCATATCCAAAATCCTTCGTCTATCTTAGCTTGGCCATGCATTAATATAAGCTGAAGAAAAGAACTCTACTTCCTTAGTTAAATTTAGAGCCAATCATCCAAGATCATATCTGCGCCCCACATACGGCACTCACAAATGCAACACATGCATATTTCAAATATCTCTCAAAATTATTGGTGGGAAATATTCCTAATACACGATTAAGATATACTGTGGGGCGTCCTTTATGGGGGCACAGATGTGAATGCCAGTCATCCAATGCAATGAGACAAGTTTAATGTCAAATAGCCAATTCTAATGTATTCATTGACAAATTAAAAAAGAGAGTTATTTCTCGTTATCTGCAATGTAAAAGCTGTAAAGTAAAAATAACCCAAGTCAGATCATCATTTCTTTTGGTTTGATATTAGATTCCCCAAGTTGTCATTCTTTTAAGTTTTGATTTTTACTGTTCGGCAATTCCGAAGTCTGAAACCAAAGAGATCGCTTAAAAAATTATACAAAACAAGACCTTCATTTATTAGTACATACTTCACATACGTTAGGGATAGATACTGACTGAAACATGTTAGCAGCCCCATGGGTGGCAATTAAATTCCACATAATTACTTGCTGTGTATCTGCCTTGCGGATTTAGGGTGTGGATGGGATTTGGGAGTATGGTATTAGGTTAAGCCCAATCCTCTTTTTTATCTGTTTATGGAATTTATTTATTTCTTATGTTTATTTATATTATTTTACTTGTTTATATAATAAAATATTGGATATTGATTTTGAACCCTACAAGTTCCACAGTTAATAAGAAAAGCAAAAAGGTTTTGCACGATAAAGGAGGATTTTGATTTTAAAAATACAACCCACTCTAGTTTTGTGTTATTATCATGCAAAATAATACAATTATACACTACATATTTGTAATTATACTTGTTTCAATTTGAGTCGAATTTATAAAACCCTCTTCAAACCCTCCTCGATGCCACCCCTTTCTCCACTTAACAAATGGTGTTGACGTGTTGTATAATGATTGGTCCAGTCCCATTTGGTTGGCGTGGAGGATTTGCACACACCACATGTATAGTAGTGAATCAAATACACGCAACCCTCATGTCAGCTTAGTAAAATGCATTCATTGGCTGAGCTCAAAATAGCCTAAGCTAACAAGTCACGCTGACAGTGGGCCAATCTTGAGAAAAATATACACATGGGGCCCAATATAATGGGTTGGCGCAATATCAATACAGGATGGATTAGGGCACCACACCACACCACATGATCATACTGTTTCATAATTACGGCTGCAAGTCGGGTAGGGTTGAGGCCAACCTTAGCTCAACCCTAAGTTCTAACCCCCAACCCTAACTCTAATCTAATCTAATTTTCAACACAACTTACCTAACCCTAATTCTGACCATAATTAAATTCCTTTAACCCTTACCCAATTCAACCTTCTTCCCATCCCTTAAAACCCTGTAGAACTTTTTAATCTTAGATCTTAACTCAACTTTCATTGTATATTAGGCATGATCCCAAAACTTTGTTTATCTTGTGATCAGGGGTGGAGTTAGAAATTTTTTGTGAGGGGGGCCAAAACCTGAAGTGAAATGGGGAGGAGGGAATAAGTATGGATGGGCCCATAGGGGGGCCAACCATTGAGGTGGAGAGTTTGAAAGGGGAGAAATTTACATGAAAAGCTCTATTTCCAAGTGAAAAATTCTGGACCACAGGGGGCCATGGCTCCCCTGGTCCCCTTGGCTCTGCCCCTGCTTGTGATAATATGAATGAACTGGAATCTTGTTAATCAACCAAACTACGAATGAAGCATTTGTATAAAGTGCATGAATCAAACAAGATTTGAGTTGACCAAACAAAACATGGCAAGTTGGCAACTAATAAGGGGGTGAAACGCCAACTAGGGTGTTATGCGGTTCAAAACCGTAAAATCGAACTGAATCCAACTAAATTTGTAGTTTGGTTCAGTCTACATTCATAACGGTTTGGTTTGGTTTAACAAATTTGAAAAATACGATTTACGGTTTGGTTTATTAAATTTTATAAGCCAAATCAAACTGTAAATCATAAACTGTATATATATATATATATGTGTGTGTGAAATTGTGAATATATATAAATATATAAATTAAATTTTAGTTTTTTAATTATTTATTTTGACTCTTCTCTCTTCTCTTCGATAATCAATACCCTATCCACCTGATAGTCCTTTTGGTTTTCTTCCTAGAGAACACTGAACATTGAAAGAGAGAGAACCTCATGTCCTCAGCCCACCCTCTGTATGCATCGCTAGTTTAGTGTCGCCGATTACTTTTGATCATACCTTTGCCGTATGCGGTAAATACTCTCTCTCTCTCTCTCTCTCTCTCTCTCTCTCTCTCTCATTTTCATTATCTGATACAAACAAAACCTTAACCATTGTCGCCGGCTCGCCACCCCACCATTTTCATTGATTCACCGCTAACCACTCCACCATTGTCGTTGCTCCCCTCTCCCTCTCATCTTGTCATCTCTTTCTCTCTCTCTTGCTCGCTCGCACATTCTCATTATCTGATACAAACAAAAACCCTAACCATTGTTGCCACCCCACCATTTTCACTGACTCACCGCTAGCGACTTCACCATTATCATTGCTCCCCTCTCCCTCTTATCTTGTCATCTCTCTTCCAACCCTAACAAAACACCCTAACCAAGAAGGCCAGGAAACCCTCTTCCTCTATTCAACCAAACCGTATCCGCCCTAGTCTAGCTAACTACTGCAATCTCTTTATCATCTTCCCATCTCCTCTCTAGGCTCTTCTATTATTTGAAAAAGAAAATCCCTAAGAGCCTAATCCCTTTATCTCTTCCTTGATGCAATGATATATGTTCAACTGTCAACACCAAAGAGCATAACTGGAATTGGAACTCTAAAGATACAAGAACAAATTCGAACTTGGTGTTAGTACCCGATTTTTGTTCGGCCCACTGTCTGAACCCCCAATTCACCCTCGAACACAGATAAAACCATTATGATCCTATCGAAATCCAAAGAATCCAAAGAACACAAATCTTAACCCCTAAATCCCTAAAATCCATCGTTGAACCCACCTAATACCCTTAAAGCCCAAAAATACCCATTCTCTCTAAATTTCCAAAATGCCCTTGATCAAATTACCAAAATACCCTTAAGGTCAAATACCCAAAATGACCCACTTTTCAAGTCAACGAAAATGCCCTTCATACCCTAAATTCCCAAAAGTACCCCTCAAACCAAACTTCCAAAATACCCTTCCATTTCAAATTCCCAAAATGACCCTTAAAAAATACCCCTTGCTCGAATTCCCAAAAATACCCCTCCATTTCAAATTCTCCAAATGACCCTTCAAAATTACCAAAATACCACTTGCTTGAACTCCCAAAAATACCCCTTAGAACAAACTTCCAAAATACCCCTCCATTTCAAAGTCCCAAAATGACCCTTCCGAATTACCAAAATACCCCTTGCTCGAATTCCCAAGATACCCCTTAACTAAATTACCCAAAATAGCCCTTCTTCCAAGTTTCCAAAATGCCCCTTGCCCAAATTACCAAAATTCCCCTTAGGTCAAACTCCCAAAATACTTTCCATTCCAAATTATCAAAATACCCTTCATTCTCCAAATTACCTAAATACCCCTCTAAACCTTCACGTTCAAACCCTAGATTACCCCAATCACCCTCTTGATACCTAATTTACCAAATTCCCCATCTTAGCCCCAATTTACCAAATTGCCCTTCACCCAAAATTTCTAAAAAGTATTCTCCATCCCAAATTTCCAAAATACCCTTCAGACCTTAAATTATCGAAATACCCTTTTGAACCCAAATTACCTAACACCCCCACTAAACTTATATCACCCCTCCAAACCCTAACTTGCTAAATCAGCCCTTTTATTTTACTAAAAGTTTATTAGCCCCCCTTGCTTCCCATTATAGGAAGAGGCTCATGCAAGTGAGAACGGGGCCCTCTCAATGGTTCCCCTTTTGAAAGGCTATCAAACTAAGAGTAGAGACAGAGGACTCGAAGGGAGAGGAGTCATCTTGTTAGGATAACCCAAGAGGGGAGAACGAGTAGAGAAAGAGAGGGGTCTAAGAGTTTCTTATAGGGAGAAGCCAAGAGAGAGAGAGAGAGAGAGATAGAGGAGGTTTCGAGTTGAGTGAAGAGGGGAGAGAGAGAGAGAGATCTAAATCGAGAGGAGAAAGATGAGGTGATTTTAGGAGATAGATAGATAGATAGATAGAGAGAGAGAGAGAGAGAGATCTAAGTCGAGAGGAGAAGATGAGTGCGAATAGGAAGGGAGAAACGAGGGGTTGAGAGAAACATTTTTTTAAGGAAGTGGAAAAGGATTTTAGATGAAAGATAATTAGGTGATCGAGAGACAAGTTTAGTGGGGCGCCATACAATCTTCTTTTCTTCCTTCCCAATCGCCGAAACACCATATCTCTGTCATTGTTCACGATCGAATTCAACTATACATCTCAGTCTATCACCGAAGCCCACCCAACGTCAATCCAAGATGATAAAAAATCCTGGAATCAACATCTCCAGAAGTTTGAAGGCTACATAGAGGTAACACCATTACCTCACATCTTGTCGAATGTTGATTTTGCTAGACATGTAATTTGTTAGCTTGAGTTTTCTCTTATTTATTTATTTATTTTTGTTTTGTTTTGTTTAATCTTCTATCATGCTCTTGAATTCATGTTCGAGAATAATCTTTTCTCCTATGTCAGGGAGAATAATAAGTATTTTCTCCACTATTTTAGACTAATCGATTGAATCCGAAGGTGGGGATTCTGATAGAAAAATCACCCTTTTGCTCAGGCCCCTACATCCAAAAGAGGTTGGTATAAGAAATTCTCCAAACCACATTAAACCGGACCGCGAACACCCCTAACGCCAACTATTCCTTTGATTGTAAGCCTAACCTCCAAACATGAAGAATCCTTATATTGGGTTCTTGTCTGGTGTTTTTATGATTGTCGGTCAGGGAGGTTTTTGTATTTTACTCATAATAAAAAAATAATCAGTTAGGTGGATGAAGTATTTCCCAAGTCCCCAAGTTTCCAATCCGGGCCAGGTTGCACCTGGGACCTGACTTTTCTTTTCTCAATTAATTATTAAAACTAATTAAAGTTTAGTCTTAAATTAGTAACTAACGACCGTTTAGTCGTTTCTCGTTTCTTTTGTTAAAACCTAAAAAGTAAAAACATCGAAGTCCGAAGACGTGTAAGAAACGCTCAGCGCACGCAGTAGGCAGTAGGCAGGACATATTTGAATTTTGAATTGCCTAATGTGGTGCCTTAAATTACATTATTATCAATATATATTAGTGAAAAGTAAACTGTCCGAAAAATAAAAAAAAATCAGGTCTGTTACGATTTGAGAATTACGATATTCAACCTACTACGATACCGGATACACTCATTAGTCATCACCTCAATTTTACTTTGCCCTTCTAAATTTTGGCTTTGGGGGCGCTACAGCCTACCGCTACCGCTACTGTTGTTGATTGTTCAAGGCCGAAACGAACACCAGAGGGCATTTCAGTCTTTTGAGAGAAAAAATCACTTCTGAGTTTCTGACAATACTACTTAACTATGGAAAAAGCAGAAACCGGTAATACCATTCTGGTATGTGGTATGGTATCCACATCTCGAGATGTTCATGTGTCTCTTTTTATTTTATTTTTCGCCTTTTATTTTTTGACAATTCGTTCAAAAGTTGACCAACGATTTCTCCATTCCGTTATTCTCGATGACCATGACCATCCCCTCTTCTTCTTCCCTGATCTTTTATTTTTAATGAAATGAAATATTATAAAACTCAAAGTATTTATTTCATCAGATTCGGACGGTGAAAACCATTTTCTTGGCATGCGTGCCAGCAAACACGCTTCATAAATTGGGTACAGAGAAAACCAAACCAAACGCCCACCACACGCGTCACTCCCCACGCCAAAACACCCCCACCCCGGGGGCCCTCCATAAGAATGGGACCCACAGGACACGCTAGATTAGATCCCAGTCCGCAACCGCATGTGGGCGCTTTCAGGAAATCCGAACGTTGGAACGGTCGGGACGCCGAGATTAGTGCATATGTACTGTCTTTTCGCTGGCGGTCTCATGCGGATGTCCCAACCTCTAATTTACATTCAAATAAAATAATAAAATAATAAAAACTATTTAATAATTTTATTAATTTCCGAAATTTGAGGGAACCGGCAAAAGCCCTCCTAATCCTAATAGAGTAGTGGTCCCGGTAGTAGGGGTGGACTGGAACTCTGGAGTCTGGAAGGAAGTAGTAGTGGCCACTGGTGACAAGCAGCAGCCAAAAGTAGTCTGTGTCTGTCTCTCTGAAATCTCTGCCCATCGCAACACCAACACCAAAGCCCCAACTATCCCATCTTCGTCTCTCTGCTGCTCTTCATCTACTACCTCCTCCCTCTCCCTCTGTCTCTAACAGATTAATGTAAACACCTAAACGCTCAGAAGTTCGGCTTCAAATCCGCTGCAAACACCCACAAATCCCCTAGATGGCTTTGTTTCGCTTCTTCCCCTTGTTTTTTCTCTGCATTTCCTCATTTCTGTGCTTCTGTTTCGCCGATGATCCCTTCGTCTTTTACGACTGGGAGGTCTCTTACATCACGGCTGCACCTTTGGGTGTCAAACAACAGGTTTCTTTTCTTTTTCTAACCTCTCTATCTATTTCCTTACCTGTCGCTACATCTTCTCCTCATGTGTTGTTTACTAGGTTTTCTTCTTTCAACCACTTGGTTTTCTCTGCTACTCTTTCGTTTATTCTGTCCATACTTATCTCGGCTAACTGAGTGCGTTTGATAATTTTGGTTTGTAGTTTTCTTTTGCCCTCCGTGATCTGGGTTCTGTGTTATGGCTTTACTCTGTTAAAATATATATAGATATTAGTGATTTTAAGTGGTATAGCTGTTGCTTTTCTTATGCATCTCTCTTCGTTGCCTTGGGTTTGCAGGTAATAGCGATTAACGGCAAGTTCCCGGGTCCTATTGTTAATGTGACTACGAATAACAACGTCGTAGTCAATGTTCTCAACAGTCTGGATGAAGATCTCCTCATTACTTGGTAGCATTCAGTTTACATTTTGCCTAGTTAATTTTGTTTAAATCTACTACGCTTTTTTTTTTTTAACTTAATCGTAGTGCTAATATGCATTGTGGGCTAGACGTTGGAGTGATGTTTTGAAGATTTTGTCCGTGGGGATGATTTTGACAGGGACGGCATCCAGCATCGTCGTAATTCTTGGCAAGATGGCGTTCTGGGCACCAATTGTCCTATCCCTGTAGATTATAACTGGACTTACCAGTTTCAGGTCAAGGATCAGATTGGGAGTTTCTTCTACTTCCCTTCGCTCCATTTCCAGAGAGCGGCGGGTGGTTATGGAGGCATCATTATAAACAACCGGCCTATCATCCCTGTGCCTTTTGGGACCCCGGATGGAGATTTCACCATTCTCATTGGTGACTGGTACACCCAAAACCATACGGTTAGTGCTATTGCATGATCAACAAATTTTCTTGTTTTTGAAAATGAAACCCCACTGGTATCTGGGATGTAGTGGCTGAGGCTGGGCCTCTTATGGTTGTAGGATCTGAGAAAAGCCCTTGATGCCGGTAAAGACCTTGGGATGCCAGACGGAGTTCTCATAAACGGGAAGGGCCCTTACAGATATAACACCACTCTCGTCCCAGATGGCATTGATTTTGAAACTTTTAATGTCCAATCAGGTAATTTGCATTATACATTTTGGGGTGCATGATGAGTCTGTGAATTTTATATCATTTTACCATATAAACATCTGCCAAACTTTTATATCTAAGAGTTGACTGATGGCATCCTTGTCCTTGATCCATTTCTATAAAATCCAACCAATTTGATGATCTATAGAAATAGTTTCTTCCCTTTTTATTTGTCCAAAGCTAAAAGCATATTTCATTCAATCAAGAAACTTGTATGAATATAGAATTGGTAATGGTACCAAGCAAGAAAGCCCATATACAATTTCTTAGAAAGAGCAAAATATACACAAGTAGTGGGTAAATGAGAAGATACAGAACTTCTGCAACTGATGAATGATGAGGCAAGATCACCAACAGACGGACCAATCAGCGCATCTCCAAGAAACTGCAACCACCATCAAGAACTGCAACCGCCAGTGGAAATATGGTCAGGAAACAGCCATGGACAGCGAAATCCAAAGCAGCGATCGTGGCCACTGCCCAACACCAGATCAATGAAGAGTCATCCCCCTGAACCAAAATCCCTGCACAAAAGAAGCAAAGCAAAAAAAAAAGAAAAAGAATAAAGGAGAACAACTGGTGAGAAGAAAAAATGATGGGGTGACGGGAAGAGGGTGAACAACTGTACAATGGAACGGATTAATCAGGAGGGAGAGAGAGGAGTGAGAAAAGGGAAGGGGAAAACAAAAAACAAGAGAAATGGGAAGAGAGGGAAAAAGGGGGAAGAAAAGAAGAGGGAGAGAGGGGGAACTCCCTGAGGGGTGCCACCCCAAAAGGAGACTGATGGTTGAAGATGGACAACGGTGGGTGGATGATGAGAAGAAACTCGAGGACACCTCGAGAGGGAGACCCTCTAAACACACAGAGAGAGAGAGAGAGAGAGAGAGAGAGAGAGAGGAAACCTCTGGATACCCCAGAGAGAAAAGCCTTGTCTGGTTCTTTGTCCAAAATTTGACTGCTTAAATTGTGTTGTCAGTTAAATTAGTTGGTTAAACTGATAGCACAGTTAACACATCCTGGATTGAAAATAACATGATGGGGTGACGGGAAGAGGGTGAACAACTGTACAATGGAACGGATTAATCAGGAGGGAGAGAGAGGAGTGAGAAAAGGGAAGGGGAAAACAAAAAACAAGAGAAATGGGAAGAGAGGGAAAAAGGGGGAAGAAAAGAAGAGGGAGAGAGGGGGAACTCCCTGAGGGGTGCCACCCCAAAAGGAGACTGATGGTTGAAGATGGACAACGGTGGGTGGATGATGAGAAGAAACTCGAGGACACCTCGAGAGGGAGACCCTCTAAACACAGAGAGAGAGAGAGAGAGAGAGAGAGAGAGAGAGAGAGAGAGAGAGAGAGAGGAAACCTCTGGATACCCCAGAGAGAAAAGCCTTGTCTGGTTCTTTGTCCAAAATTTGACTGCTTAAATTGTGTTGTCAGTTAAATTAGTTGGTTAAACTGATAGCACAGTTAACACATCCTGGATTGAAAATAACATGTATTGGTACCAATTAAAAACACGTATAGGTCAGGTAGATAATAGACTATTATATGTAGCTTTAAATTTCTAACCAGGATTTGTATCAATTATTTATTCCTGATATTAGTCGTATCTTAAACTTTAACAATGTATTCTGATGCTTTAATTTATACCAAAAAAGCTGATGCTTTAGTTGTTAGGATACAGAACTTAAAAGTGAAAATCAGTTTCAACAGTCTATATTATCATCATTTAAAAGTAAATAAAAAAAGAAAACATGATGTGGTTTTGGGGATATTTTTGGTGATATCACATCTCTTATTAACCTGGTTCCTAGATATTATTTTCATTTGTGTTTTTTTATGTGTTAAATGTTACTGTTTGCAGTTTGAATTTACAAAGTGGTTTTGGGACAGGAAAAACTTACCGCATTCGTGTACATAATGTTGGAATATCAACTGCTTTGAACTTCAGGATCCAGAACCATAACCTACTTCTTGTAGAGACAGAGGGATCATACACAGTGCAGCAAAATTATACTAGCCTAGATATTGCTGTTGGACAATCTTATTCATTTTTGGTTACCATGGATCAGAATGCAAGCACAGATTACTATGTTGTAGCAAGTGCTAGGTTTGTGAATGAATCTCTTTGGAAAAGAGTCACAGGTGTTGCAATCCTACATTATTCCAATTCCAAGGGAAAAGCATCTGGCCCTCTTCCGGATCCACCAAATGACTTTTATGACAAAACATTCTCAATGAACCAGGCAAGATCAATCAGGTTTGTTCACATTTTCTTCTTGGTGTGTAATGGCAATCTCCCCAATCCCATCCCCCAAACATACAGACACTAGGAATTCATTTTGTATATCTTTCTCTTGGATAAATTAGAGATTTCTTTTGATGAAGTTTTCAGGGGAAAAATCTTCTGAGAACTAGTTACTCTAGAATCTATTTCCTTTGACTTGAACTGGTTCCAAATTTAACAGGTGGAATGTGTCTGCTAGTGGTGCTCGCCCTAATCCACAGGGATCTTTTAGATATGGCTCTATCAATGTGACCGATATTTATGTACTGAAGAACAAGCCGCCAGTAACCATTGATGGCAAACGAAGAACCACTCTTAGTGGGATTTCATATGTCAATCCATCTACACCAATCAGGCTTGCTGACCAGTACAATGTGAAGGGGGTATACAAGCTTGATTTCCCCAATGAGCCACTTACTGGGTCACCCAGAATGTCAACATCTGTTATTAATGGTACTTACAGGGGTTTTATGGAAGTCATCTTACAAAATAATCACACAACAGTCCAAAGCTATCACATGGATGGATATGCATTTTTTGTGGTTGGGTGAGCATTTCTCATCTTTTCTTAATACAAATATATGCCTGCATACATGATTACATGTCATTTTGCCTCCGTGTTAAGAATTATAGTTCAATAAATTGTTTACAGGATGGATTTTGGAGAATGGACAGAAAACAGCAGGGGTACATATAATAAATGGGATGGAATTGCTCGCAGCACGATACAGGTGTGCTTTGATTGCTCAAATTTTTATTTCTTGGTCAATTTTAATGTACTTTTTCCTGTCACTGTCTAGAAAACAAAATGACAAATCTCCAAGAATATCTGTTTTTCTGGCAATGGTTTCAAAATGTGGGTCTCTGTTTCATGCACACTTTAGCAGGACCCTTTCTTTGTTTCAAATTAAGGGGGGAAGAGGCAACTAAAAGAAGCTAAATGTCGCTGTGTTGTTTTGTATAGGTATACCCTGGGGCATGGACAGCAATTTTGGTCTCCCTTGATAATGTTGGTGTCTGGAACCTCAGAACAGAAAATCTTGACTCATGGCATCTAGGTCAAGAAACGTATGTAAGGATTGTCAATCCAGAGGCCAACAATAAAACTGAGTTGCCAATACCAGACAATGCCCTTTATTGTGGTGAACTCCAATCTTTGCAAAAGTATGTCACCAAACCCTTGAATACCAACCATGCTCTTTTTGCTTTTAATCATCTCCCTTAATCAAAGCTTATTCATTCAACTTCCGCTCACGTCTCTACAGGCCACAACAACGCCACCACAAGAACGCTGCATCATCAATCATAGGTGGAAGATGGAATCTGTTGTACACTCTGCAAATGGCTCTCTTATCTGCTTTTTTGATTTTCCACTAATCATTCATTCTGATTGGATAACTCAAAAATATTTATTGACTGGGTGGTGGTTAGTGATGTGGTTGTCTTTTTCCTGTTGTAAGTCTGAGAATGCTTGTTTGAGAGACATCTTCCAGTTGTTAGTGCTTAGGTGAGCAAAAACAAGTCTGTTATATATGAATTTTCCTAGTGATTTTAGACGTTTTTCTTGTGTCCTGGGATTCTACTACTCCCATACCCTTGTAATTCGGGTTATTGGGGGGATAGGAATTTCATTCTTTTCGAATTGTAATTTATGTACTGGTGATTCACTACTACCCATTTCCAATACCATTTGACACCCTATACTCAAGTTAGTGTGTTTTTGTAGTAAAGTTTCTATGAATGCAATCAAAGAAAAAAAATATTGCGGATGTCTATTTTCCATTATAATTCATTAATGGAAATATTGCGGAATTTATCATTCTTTTCGAATTGTAATTTATGTACTGGTGATTCACTACTACCCATTTCCAATACCATTTGACACCCTATACCCAATTTAATGTGTTTTTGTAGTAAAGTTTCTATGAATGCAATCAAAGAAAAAAATATTTTGGATGTCTATTTTCCATTATAATTCATTCATATTTGTTGCTGAATTAGGATTTGCTCATCACACCAATCTCAGGTTCAAAATTTTGTCACGTATTGGCTCGTATCGTTTTTTCAGATTATTGACATGAGAAATGGTTTTAAATCAATGATACTGTTTTTTTTTTTTTCTTTTTTTTTGTCGTGTCGAAAGCGTATCGAGCCTGTATTGGCCATGTATTGGTATATTTCAATGAATTTTGGTTGCATACCAGACGATATGCGATGATTTTACTGTTACAAAAATGCAAATAAAAATGATTTTGAAACAGGGTTTTTAAACCCATTTTAGAGGCCTTTCTTCCCTCAACCATCAAGAAAGTTTCTTAACATTTTTAGAGAGACTCAAATCTAGCAAAAATTCATCAAAACATCTACAAAATTCAAAGATTCAACAAGTTTTTCAAGGTTGTGAAAGAAAGGAGTGAAAATAGGTATGCTTTTTTAAAATTTTTTATATTTTCAATCAATGTTTTTGGTTTTTTTTTTTTTTTTTTTTTGTTTTTAGTTTGGTTGCTTAAAAACATATTTATGTATGTTGATTTGCTATTTTTGTACAAAAAATCCCACATATTTTGTAGCCATATGCAGATCTTTGAGAATATTTGAAGAAATTCCAGAGTAGTAAAAATTCTGAAAAAAAAAATGAAACTTTTAGGTTTTTCTTGTGATCTACCTCTAGAAACTGATTATGTTGTAGATCTATAGATGATCTACGGTGTCCATAGATCAATTGAATTCTTTTACCAATAATTGATTTTTTTTAATTTTCAATTATATATATAATATAATATAATTTATTTAATTTTATGTGATTTAACACTATAGGCTGAGAATGTTGTAGAGCCAAGGTAGATCTAACATGGTCCATAATTCCATACATCAATATATTCAAATATCATGTGAAATTTTTTTTTTTTAATTTTTTAATTTTAGTTTAAATTTTAAAATAAAACATGCAAAATAATTATTTGAATAAAAATAAATAATTATTTAGCTTTTAGAAAATTAGAATGAAACTTGCAAAAATAATTACTTGATCTATTATGTCCACAAATCCATTCAAATTTTAATAGATGTCCATGAAACCATTCAAAAAAAATATTTGTTTAATTTTTACAATAAAACATGCAAAATAATTATTTGAAAATAAATAAATATTTAAAAAATATAGAAAGTGTTTGATTAAAAAGTTACAAACTTTACATAATTATTTGATCCAATAATTATTAATTATTTAATTGGATTGGATAACACTTAGCAAAGTATCTAAAACAATTAAAAAGAATTTTTAGCAATATTTAAATATGTTAAAAGATACAAAATGAAAGGCATTGATATATTTCACATGATAATTTATAATTTGGATGTGAACATAATTATGGATAATTATTTGCAAATTTGTGAATTTCTTTGTTAAATAAGATAATTTTAAATTTGTGATTAAATAAGTATATATGATGGATAATTTGCTATTTGGGTAATTAATGTTAGTTATTTGTTATATTATATAATTTATTTAATTACTTGTTAGATTTATGAATAATTGTTACTTATAGGTTCTAACATAAAATTTCTAAATTCTAATTAATTTTTGTGTATACGTTTTATGATAGTGTAACACTGTGAATCTATGAGATTGTGACACATTGATACTTGGGAGTTGGGATTTAGAATTTGACCATTTAACCCTTTGACATGACACCCAAAAAAAGGAAGAAAATTTTGATTGTAAATATAACACCAAAATCGATGGGAATTGGTTTCATACAAAATACAGCTATTGTGGCAAATTATGAAAGGTGGTGGTGTAATCCACTTGAAACAACACTTGGCAAGAGGATATCCTAGTGTTATTGATTGTCCTAAATGCCCACTAGAAATTTTTAGGGTGATGCAAAAGAATCTTAAAGAATAAAAGGTGTTGAGAAACCAACAAGAAAATGGTACAAAAATGATTAGAAGAATATTAGGGGCCAAATATGATGATGATGATTGATGTAGCGTGATCTGGCTGCTCCTTGCTAGAGGATGATTTGGTTTCCAGTCGAACGACGAGCTAGGTGAATCTGTAGAACAAGATCAGAGAACCTGGGGTGGCTAGCCCGGCGAAGTTGCTCTGATGCTTTAGTAAGCTATTGCGAACTAAATAGCTTTGAGAGTGTAGAGAGCTAGAGAGCAGAAAAATCATGCGTACCTTGTGCCCTCAGGGTTGGAGCCTTTATATAGTGGAGTCCTCACGAGTCTTGCGGATCGGTTATGTGATCTCCATTACGATGGGATTCGTTTCCGCTTTAATTGGGAGATAATGCTATCAACTGATAAAGCTTATCAGTTCCTCTCGAACCGGGCAGGGAGGAGATAAGGCTTGCCGTTATGCGGCATGATCCCACAGGGTTCAGAGTCTGTTGGAGAGATTTTCGAGGTCGTCACGTAGTGGTCTGGATCGGTATCCCTGAGCTGATACTTTTTAGTTCCAAACTGGACTAAATGCCGAAGCGCCTTGGGGCCGAGGTGACCTTGTTCCGAAGTGACCCTGTGTTGAGGTGGTTGGGTGTCCGAGCTCAACTGCTGCAAACTAGGAATGTCAGGTTAAGCTGTCATCTCTTAGTCAGGTCGCGTCCACGTGTCCCCTTTTTACTAGGCCGGGCCAAATCACCCTTCATCAATTGCCCCTCACTCCCCGAGCCAGGGGTTTCGACCTGGTGTGGGGAGTTCATGATGAGTCCAAGTGGATTTGGCATGAGGTCTAGGTGGTTTGTCGGGCAAATCATTTGGTCAGACCTATTCAGACTCTCGACCCAACCAGTAATAACCCAGGTTGCATCGGGTGTACGCGCGAACATCACGCTGTATATGGACTCCGCGAACATCAAAAATGCACTCAACCGATTTCGTCCTTGGGCGTCGTGCGATCAGTTTTCATGAGAGTTGTTGGATCAGGCAGGTCTCAGCCGTTGATTGCCTCATGGTGGCCGAGGGACCCGTCTTCTTCGCCAAAAATCCTGTGATTGAGCTCTCCCGAGGTCGTATCGGAGTCCTTCAGCTCGCTACTCCCTCATTTGTATTCCAAGGTCATTTTCCTTTTGGTGAGTTCGTTTTTTCTTAGTTTGTTCTCTTTTCTTGTTCCTGTTTCAACCTGTCTAGTGTTAGCATAGATAGGCAGGCTCCTTGGCGATTCTAGTGAGCTCAAGGGTGCCAAGGTGCAGTCCTTGGCTCCTGGTGGCGAGGTCAGCTCCTCGCTAGGTAGCTCCCCCCTTTGCCTCTTAGAGGAAAACTCTTTACCTGAAGTTGGGCCATCTCGGCTTAAGGAGCCCGAAGCTCGGAAGGAGGGACCGACCTCCAGAGAGGAGGTCCCATCTTCTTCTCAGGGTTGGGATTTGGATGACTTCGAGCCTTCTACCATGACCTCGGACAGGCTGTTGTCTTTGGTAGCTCATTATCGTCTTCCTAATAACCTAGTTTTTAGTATTCCTTTAGGTCAGCACCCTTGGGTTCATGGTCACCATGAGCTCGCAGTTTTCGAAGAGCAACTCGTAGCTGGGCTGTGCTTCCTGCTCCACCCATTTATTATAGAAATAATCAAGTTTTTTTATATCACTATCGACCAACTACACCTGAACTCCATTCGAACTATAGTAGGTACTATCTCCTTGTTCCACGAGTACAACCAACCTTTGTCCTTAGACATCTTTAGTTCGATCTGCTCAATCAAAAAGATCTTCGTTTGTTTGCGCGAGGAGGTCCAACAAAGTTACTATATCTCTCCTCGGCCTGGGTTCAAAATTCTGTTCGGCAGCCCGAACAAAGTACCAACCTGGAAGAGAAGATACTTTTTTATTCGGAACCCTGAGGGATGGCCCTTCCTGACTCACTGGAGGGTGGTTATTAAAGACCCTGGGGTAAGCTTAGATGTGGAGATTAGGGTGGTCGTTAACTCTTGGGGGGACCTCGGCCTAGAGATGAGAGATTTCTTGGCCGAGGAGAAGCTTGTGCGAAATGGACTGAGCCCTCCTAGTAGGCCTCCACCTCAGTACTTATTTACTTTGGATTTTCTTTATTTCGTGACTAATATTTTCTTTTCCTCTTGCAGTAGCCATGCTGGAGGTTGATGTAGAGAACCTTCTGAAGAGCTTCCAGAGAGGGAAGAAGAGGACAACCTCAAAGAAGGCTCGCTGGGAGGCCGGTCCTTCTGCCCCAGTTCTGCCTGAGGTCGCTATGCCAGAGCCGATCTCTGCCAAGCTTCCAAAGGAGGAGGTCCGTCCCGAGCCTCCCATTGTGGACCTGGACGAAGACCAGGACGAAGGCGCTCCGCTTCGCAAACCGGAGAGCACTTCTACGCTCGAGCCCCAGCTCCTGAAGGAAAGTATAATGACCCCTCGGCTCGGGCTCCTTAAGAGTAAGGACGCCATTTTTCCTGCCGAGGTCGCGGAGTGGGATGACATGCCTATAAGTCAGCTCGGAGGCCGGGCTGCTAGCTATTGCATGGTGGTGAGTATTCTTACTTTACACTTCGTTTCCTTGTCTGCTTTTTAAGTGTACTTACCTCTGCTTCCTTTGCTAGGTGAACTCCGCCATTCACTCATTGGTCTACCAGTCCGAGGTCCGCCTAAAGCAAGCTCGGGAAGCTAAGGAGAAGGCATAGAAAGTTTATCGTGAGATGAACATAGCTCAGGGCGAGGTTCTTCGGGCTAAGAAGAGAGCTCGAAGTCAACAAGAGCTGATCCTAGCACTAACTGAGGAGAAGAGGAAGCTTCAGCACGAGAACGAGAACCTTGAAGCGATGATCCGAGAGCGCACCGAGATCTTCGAGACCGCCATTCAAGAGGCACGAGCTGAAGAGAGGGAGTGCGCCATTGAAAGCTTCAAGGAGTCTTCGGAGTTCCACAACCTCCAAGTCGAATAAGAATCGAGCTCTTACCGGTTTGACTTCAAGCTATGTAAGTATCTCATGCGGCAGAAGTTTCCTGAACTGGACCTCAGAGTCGTTTCCATGTCTAACCTTACTCCTGAGGTGGTGAAGGCGGCGAATGAAGAACCTGACTCCTCCGAAGAGGAAAGCGACGATGAAGCCCCCGAGGCGGGCCCATAAGGTCGAGAGGATGCGGAGGAGCATATGGAGACCGACCTGCTTGGCAGTCCAAATGCATGATTCTTGCCTTTTTCCTTGGACCCTTTTGATGTACACCTCGGGCTTCCGAGCTCGGGTTATAATAAAAGTTTTTGCTTTTTCTTTCTTTTATACTCAAAATTTTATATCAATGAAATGAAAACATTTTGACTATTTTTGTGCAAAAATTTTGGAAGTGTAAATAACTCCCGAACTGGCAAACTAAACCAAGTAGGAGTAGAAATGTGTAGGTTACCCCAAACTGTCGAGCTATCGAGCTGGACTACAAGTATGGATAACCAAAATAAAATTTTTCCCAAGTGTAGGTTACTCCGAACTACTGAGCTAACGAGGTAGACTAGGAGTAGGGGTAACTTTGCATAATGTACGCTGAGGTGAGCGAACATTGTAGGGTATATACCCGACCTGTCTGTACACGGGCTACTCGGTTAGATGTCGATTGTCCCTTAGAGCTAGTGGGATCAACCTATTATTATATGCCGAGATGGGCTTTACGTCGTAGGGTTTATACCCGAATTGTCTATGCCTTAGGCATGAGGGCTGATTTTCCTATGCTAAAGAGGCGACTAGGACTTATCTGCCTATACCGAAGAGGCGACTAGGATTTGTCTTCCCATGCCGAAGAGGCAACTGGGACTTGTCTGCCCATGCCGAAGAGGCGACTAGGACTTGTCTGCCCATGCCGAAGAGGCAACTGGGACTTATTCGTAGTGCCAAGGTCATATGTCATCTCGGCTTCATGGCCCTTGGGCTTCTGGGAGTGACTCGCAGTCCTCTTTCCAGTTCGACCATCACAAGTAGTATCTTCTCAGGTCCGATGTTCCATGCTCGAGGTACTTGCTTCCCTTCCAAGGTCTTGAGCTCGTACGTACCTTCCCCGAATACCAGTCTTACTCGAAACGAACCTTCCCAGTTCGGTCCGAGCTTACCAACACCGGGCTCAGGTACCATAACCTTTTGTAGAACTAGATCGCCAACACAGGAGTGTCGCTTCTTGACCCGAACGTTATAGTACCGAGCTACTCTCTGTTGGTAAGCTGTAGTCCGGATGTATGCTAGGTCTCGCACTTCTTCCACCAGGTTTAGGTTAGTATGGAGCTCGTCATTATTTGTCTCCTCGTCATAGGCCTCCAAGCGCAGCGTAGGCACTTCGATTTCTATTGGGATCACCGCTTCCGTGCCGTAAGTGAGATTGAAGGGAGTCTCACCTGTTGCGGTCTTGATGATGGTCCGGTAGGCCCATAGCACACTGGGCAGTTCGTCTACCCACAGTCCTTTGGCTCGAGCTAAGTGAGCTTTCAGTCCATGGAGTATGGCTTTGTTGGTGACTTACGCTTGCCCGTTTTCCTGGGGGTGTGCCATTGAGGTGAAGTTTTGTTGTATTGCCATATCAGTACACAAACTCTGAAACTTGATGTCCTCGAATTGCTTCCCGTTGTCGGATATGACTACCCAAGGTAGCCCGAAGCGACATACTATGTTCCTCCATAAGAAGTTTTGTATGTTGCGGGCCGTGATCACCATTAGGGGTTCCGCTTCCAACCCACTTCGTAAAATAGTCCACTGATATGACCAGAAACCTCCTTTGTCCTGTCATAGGCGGGAATGGGCCAAGTATGCCGATTCCCCACTATGCGAAGGGCCATGGGCTGGTGAGGTATTTGAGGTCAATAGCAGGTCAATGGCGGATGTTGGCATGCCTCTAACACTTGTCGCACTTTTTGACGAGCTTGAGTGCGTCTACCTTCATCGTGGGCCAGTAATAACCTTGTTGTAGTGCCTTCTGTGCAAGAGCCCTACCCCCCAAGTGTCCGCCCACAAGCCTTCATGAGTGTCACAGAGAACGAGCTCGACCTCTGAGGGTCACAAGCAGCGCAAGTAGGGGAGCATGAAAGATCTCTTGTACAGTTGTCTGTCTATAATGACATACTTATCCAACTGAAACTCTACCTTTCGGGCCGCATTGCGTTCTGTAATGAAGGTTTTGTGAAGCAGATAACTCACGAGCGGGTCAATCCAGTTCGGCTCTGCTTGTGCTATAGGAGCGACCTCTCCTGCCCCCTTGAGAATGCTAGGCCGAGGTAAGTCCTCTATGTACACAGTCCGCATGGTGTTGCTGCTTGTGCTAGCTAACCGAGACAAGGCGTCGGCCTCAGCGTTCTCGGATCTTGGGATCTGCCTGATGAAATAGGAGATGAAGCCGCGCATTATTTCCCTGACTTTGGCCAAATAGGCTGTAATGGTGGGGTTGCGGGCTTCATATTCATCGCTGACTTGGTTGACCACGAGCTGGGAATCGCTCCATATGACAAGATGCTTGGCCTTCACTTCCTTTGCTATAGTGAGCCCAATGACTAATGCTTCATACTCCGATTCATTGTTCGGTGCTACAAACCAAAGCGTGTATTCCAGCTTTACCCTGCTTGGACCGTACAGATTTATCCCTACACCACTTCCTTGTTGGTTGGACGAGCTGTCAACGTGGAAGATCCATGGCTCCTCATCCCAGGTCGGACCTGCTCTAACTAGGATTAGTGCCACACTGGTTGAAGCTTCCACCGTGTGCTTGAGCTCGGCCAGATCGGGAGTTGCGGTACTGAACGTGTATTCTACCATGAAATCGGCCAAGGTTTGGGCTTTAATTGTCGTTTGAGGTTCGAACCGGATGTTGTACTCGCTGAGTTCGATAGCCCACTTTGTCAATCTACCAGACACATCGGGCTTGAGCAGGATCTGTCTAAGAGACTTGTTGGTGATGACGACGATGGTGTGGGCTTGGAAGTACGGACGAAGCTTCCGAACTGCTATGACTAGCACGTATGCCAGTTTTTCGATCTCCGGATACCTTGTTTTAGCATCCTACAAAACCTTGCTAACATAGTAGATGGGTTGTTGGACCCGATCTACCTCTTTGATCAGTACCGAGCTGACCACCTCGTCACTCATGGAGAGGTACAACTTTAAAATATCCCCTTCCTCGGGTCAGGTCAGAACTGGGGTACTAGCTAAGTATCGTTTTAGCTCGTCGAAGGCGAGCTGACACCCGCGGTCCACTCGAAGTCTTTACTCTTCTTTATAGCTTTAAAGAAAGGCAGGCAACGATCTATCGACTTAGACATAAAACGGCTTAGAGCGGCTATCCGGCCATTCAGCCTCTGAACCTCTTTTAGTTTGCGAGGTGGTCTCATATCTAAGATGGCCTTTATTTTTTTCGGGTTGGCTTCGATGCCACATCAGTTGACTATGTAGCCCAAGAATTTACCCGAGGTGACCCCGAAGACACACTTGTTGGGATTTAATTTCATTTTGTACTTTCGTAAAATTTCGGAAACATTTTGCAAATCATTTAATAAAAAATTTGAAAATTGGGTCTTAACGACCATATCATCTACATAACATTAAACTTTATTGCCGATTAACGGCTCAAAAATCCTGTTTACAAGTCTTTGAAAGGTTGCCCTGACATTTTTTAGTCCGAAGGGCGTAACCTTATAGCAGTACAATACGAGCTCAGTTATAAAGGTTGTCTTTTCTATATTGGTGGGGTTCATCCTGATTTGGTTGTAACCAGAGTATGCATCCAGAAAGCTCAACAACTCATGCCCTGAGGTCACATCCACTAGGCGGTCGATCTTGGGCAACGGGAAGATATCCTTTGGATAGGCTCTATTCAGATCGGTATAATCGACGCACATGTGCCATTTACCATTGGCCTTTTTTACTAGAACTGTGTTATCTACCCAGCTCGGGTAATGGACTTCTCTAATGGTCTGCCACTAAGAGCTTTCCGATCTCTTCATCGACTATCCTCCAACGTTCTGGGGCGAGGTTGCACTTTTTTTGTCTAACTAGCCTGACTAAGGGATCGTTGTTTAACTTGTGAGTTAAAATTTTAGTCTATTTCGGGCATTTCTACCGTAGACCAAGCCAATATATCTAAATTCTAAAGTAAAAAACTTACTAGTTGAGAGCGAAGTGGCTTCTCGATTGAAGCGCCGATCTGGAGGGTCTTAGCTTGATCATTAGTCGAGATCATGATGTGAACCGTCGCCTCTGTCGGTGTAGCTTGCTCCTCAGCATTTGCGAGATTTGAGCTGATCTTCTCGTGCAACCCCTACTCCATAGTCCGTAGGGAACTTCATTGCCAAGTAGTAGGTGGATACTACCTCATGTAGGGCGTGCATAATGGGCCGACCTACTATGGCATTATAGGGAGATGGGGTTGCGACTACCAGAAACATGTTCGACCACGTGCCGACCTCTATAGGTACTGAAACTTGCCCTAGGGGTCTGGCTTCCTCGCTGCTGAAGCCTACCATGGGGTATCCGTCGGCTTTAGGTCGCTTTCCTAGAGCTGGAGCTTGTCGAAGACGTCCTTGAACAATATGTCGCCCGAGCTACCTGAGTCCACTAGGACGCGCTTAACTTCAAAGTCGTTGAGCCATAGCTTTATCATCAAGACGTCATCATGAGGGTACTAGATCCCGCATGCATCATCCTCTGTAAAATAAGTCGCTCTTCGATTCTAGGTCGCTTTGGTGGGTTCTGCTCTTCGCTTTCTAATTCACGGACTGAAGTTCGTCCTACTACCAAAGTGCACCCTGCGATGATGGACCCACCAGTAATCATATTGATGACTTTGCGGGTCGGCCTTTCCTCTGGCAACTATTGTGGCGGCTGCTCGCTCTGTCTATTGCTGGACTCGGGGGCATTCTTTCTATGGTCCCCTTGCTGGTCTGGTTGGCGGTCAGCCTGGATTCTTCCTTCTCGCTGTATGAAGTTCTTCAAATACCCGCGGTGGATGAGCTCCTCTATCTCGTCGTGGAGGTTTCTACAGTTCTCTGTACTGTGCCCATGGTCTCTGTGAAAGTGACAGTAGACGTTCCGGTTTCTGGTTGCAGGATCTCCCCTCAACCTAGGTGGCCACTTGACAAAAGATGGCCATCAGGATTTCACCTCATTTAGCATTGAGGGGTGTGTAGCTTGTCCTTTCAACAGGTGGGGTTCTGGAGTGCTGACCCAACTTGTGAGATCGCGAAGGATATCGGCTCCCTGACTTGTTTCCTCCCTTGATCGAAGACTTGCTCTTTCTTCTCTTATGACTATCGTTACCGGTATTGTCACCATCTCTTTTTCTTTTCTCAACTGGATTGTCGGTCTTCGGGTTCATCTCTTCCTTGGTTCCGATGAACTGGTCAGCGAGCTTAAAGAATTCTGTGGTGTCTTTTGGCTTGTTGGCCACCACATGCCATTTGAATTCCATGTGAGTTTATGCCATTTTTTTCTGCTGTGAGTCTCACCATTGGGTCTAGGTCGGGGATCTGCAGGTAGGTGTCATTGAAGCATTTGATGTAGCTTCTGATGGCTTTGCGGCAGTGGAGGGAACTACTGCTGATAGTACTAGTAAAGCACATGCTGCTTGTATTGTTGGAACTGTTGGACCTATTTGCATTTGGACCTGAATGGCCCGCACGCAGTGTACCAGGTCATCAAACTAGGATTGCCCGACTTCGGGGGAACAACAGATGGTTCAACGAAGGTTACGTCCACCACTAGAGGGAGCAGGGTGTTCACCTGTGCAGCGTTTTGTGGCGCGGTCAGTGTTGGGACCCCAACCACAGTAAGTGGTATGGTGAACTGACCAATGCACACTGATGGAAACTGAGGTTGCACCCTAGAGACATTCATTTCACTGCTCTGCCCGGCGTGACTGGAGGATGCCATTGATTTCAGATGAAAGCTATTAATTGTGAAGAAGGCTTTTTGATCGTCTTCCCACCGATGGCACCAATTGATGTAGCATGATCTGACTGCTCCCTGCTGAAGGATGATCTGGCTTCCAGTCGGACAATGAACTAGGTGAATCTGCAGAACAAGATCAGAGAACCCGGGGTGGCTATTCCGACAAGGTCACTCCAATGTTTAAGTTAGTAAGCTGTTGCGAGTTGAATAGCTTTTAGAATGTAGAGAGCTAGAGAGCTAGAGAACAGAAAAATCACGCGTACCTCGTGCCCTCAAGGTTGGAGCCTTTATATAGTGGAGTCCTCGTAGGTCTTGCGGATTGGTTTCGTGATCTTTGTTACGATGGGATCCATTTCTGCTTTAATTGGGAGATAACACTATCAACTGATAAAGCTTATCAATTCCTCCCTAACCCGGCGGGGAGGAGATAAGGCTTGCCATTATGCAGCGTGATCCCGCAGGGTTCAGAGTTTGTTGGAGAGATTTCCAAGGTCGTCACGTAGTGGTCTAGAACGGTATCCCCGAGTTGATACTTTTTAGTTTTGAACTGGTCTAAATGCCAAAGTGCCTTGGGACCGAGGTGGCCTTGTCTCGAGGTGACCTTGTTCCAAAGTGACCCTATGCCGAGGTGGTTGGGTGTCCGAGCTCGATTGTTGCGAACTAGGCATGTCAGGTTGAGCTATCATCTCTTAGTCAGGTCACGTCCACATGTCCCCTTTTTACTAGGTCATGCCAAATCACCCTTCATCAATGATGATGATGATGATGATGATGATGATGATGAGATGATGATGAGAGGAGGACATAGAATCAATGACTCAATATTTTAACATAGATGATGACGATGATAATGATGTAAAACAAAGAACATATAATATGGAAAGACATGCATCACGAGCTACACAGTGGGAAGAGGAGTAAGTACAAAGATTCTAGTAAAGTAGGTCATCACAAGCATCCTTGTAAAAGAGTAAAAGCAAATTATTTCGTACACAAAGTATGAAAAGAAGCATTTTCAAAAATAAATTTCTTTAAAAAATCTTCATCAGGTAGGGACACTTTTAATATTGAAGAGATGGATAAATAGTTGTACAAAGACAAGAATGTTTCACAAAAAAGAAAAGAAAAAACTTAAGGAGTGTTATAAGAAAGATTTTGGACATAATATGAAAAAATTAGTTGCGAAGTTTTTCTTGTACAATCACATTCTTGCAAATTTAATAACTTTCCTTTATTATCAAGCTATGATAGATGAAATAGTCAATGCATGAAAGGGTTTAAAGGGGCATATAGCTTATGAGGTGATGGGAAAATTTTTAGATGAAGTGATTGAATTGAAAGACCACTTCAAGACATTTTATCAGAAGACTGATGTTATGAGCTTACCATTATGTGTGATGATTGAATAGGGCCAATTAAATTGTCCATCATAAATTTAATGATATATCGCAATGGTCAAACAATGTTTCATAAATCTATTGATACATCAAATGATTGATATAATGCATAGTATTTGTATAAACTGATGATATCAATTGTTGATGAAATTAGTCCTAAAAATGTTGTTTAAATCATAACTAACAACGAAAGTGCTTACAAAGCAGTTGGAATATTGTTGAAAGGAAATAAAAAACATATATATTGGACACCATGTGCAACCCCTTGTATTGACTTGATATTGGAAGCTATTTCAAAATTACCTAAGGTGTCTAGTCTTATTATAAAATGGTGGAAAATTAAAACTTTCATCTATAATCATGTCATAGTTTACAACTTGATGAGGAAGTTTACAATTGGTAGATAACTAATACGTCCAAAGCCCATCAGATTTGCTAGTCATTACATTGCACTACAAAGTTTTGTTTCTCAAAAAGCAAAATTGAGAGTCATGATTGATTCAAATGACTAGAGATTGTTGCGATAAAGTAAAACATCAGTTGGACAAGTTGAAAAAATAATAAGTAACTTCAATTTTTAGAGAATAATTTCTCTATATTGTAATATGATTGAGCCCATCGTTAAAGTCCTTCAAATATTTGATGGTGAAAAATGGATAATTATAAGAATTATATATGAAGCAATGTGAAGAGTTATTTTAACAATAAAAGAAACTAACCCAAATTCTCATAAGAAAACCATAAACATCATAGAGAAGAGATGAAATTCACAGCTCATCCATGATATTCATAAAGCAAATATGTTCTTTTTTACATTTATATTATTTATATTCAATCTTTTACGTTGACTAAATCTTTAAGATAATAATTAATATTATTATTTTTTTTGAATTTTAGCATATTATTTGAATATAACATTTGAGTATTCTATAGATTTTAGTGTTAATGAAGATTTGTTAAATTCTTAAAAAAAATTGCAAAACTAGAGCCTGACAAAGATAATGTTGTCATTACAATACAAGAGGTAGTGTAAATTTTTATATAATTATTAGTTATTATTTGTTTCTTTTTTATTCATTTGTTTTTATAAATTTATAAATTATATAATGTGTTTTGATGATTTGATCATATAATATTAATACTTGTTATTTCAAATAATAGTAAAGTTAAATTATTCTGTGAGGTACTAGGAGGATTTGGAGATATTTTAACATAGAGAGCAAGAGATAAAATTGACCCAGGTTTAATGAAATTCTAAATTTCTAATTTATTTTAGAAGTATTAGTCTTTTATTAAGTAAATTTTCTATTTTAATGATATATTAGCAGGGACCCTTGCGATGTACAAGTTTTATTAAGCGAAAGATAAATAATAGAAATGGTCATTTATTAAAATACCCTTATAGTTTCATGGATTTACTAAAATGTACCATATAGTTAGCATTTTACTAAAGTACCACTTATAATTTGCAATAGATTTAATCAATTTTCCATTAGATGATAATGGAAAATGACAATATTGACCATAATGTTCATTTAAATAAATTTAATCAAAAGAAAATAGGAATAAAAATACCATTTTTGCCCTTAATATTACACAAGCAACCACTCTATTAGCTATATTTGGCCAATTTTGTTTTCTATATAAATAAGTGTTAAGGGTATTTTTGGAATAAAAAATCATGGGCCTAATGGCAAAACAAACACTCTTTAATGAAATTTATTTAAGTAAATAAGTTGTAAAATGTGTGGTATGTTTTAGTAAAATGAAAACTATAAGATATGTTTAAGTAAATATGTAAAACTATAAGGTGTGTTCTAGTAAATGACCCTAATATAAACACATAAGAGTATACAATTGTTTTATATTTTTAAAATTTTAAATAATTAAAAATTATTCATATTTTATATACTACTTTTAATAATATTTTTATAATATAAAAATAACAATAATTAATTTCAATTAGGTTTATTCATCAAACTTATGAAACCGACCAACCCGATCAATTTGACCCGAGCTGGTCGGTTTTTTAGTATTTTATATC
Organism: Nelumbo lutea; assembly: GCF_056320005.1. Taxonomy (NCBI): domain Eukaryota; kingdom Viridiplantae; phylum Streptophyta; class Magnoliopsida; order Proteales; family Nelumbonaceae; genus Nelumbo; species Nelumbo lutea. The sequence continues at coordinate 200,065,604 of NC_142684.1, read as the reverse complement.
GGTTTTGGTTCAAAAATTCCCAATTCGACCAACTTGGATCAGTTTCACTTTAGCCATTTGTAAACTGACCAAAATAGAATGACCTAACCATGGATATATATTAATATTTTATATTTTAAATATAATTTTTAATATGAAAAAGTGAGAAATTTCCCATATTTCTTAGTCTAAAATATTTTATTTCATAAATTTAATTTTTATTAATTGCACTATAATTTTTAAAATTAAATTTAACGTTTAAGTTTAAATCTTTTGAACCTACTAACATTTTGTGAAAACCGATACAATTTGAGTGGGTCAGTTTTCACAAAAGGTCAATCGATTTTAGCTGACCAACTCCCTAACCTGATCAGGCCAATTTGGTTGGCTAAATAACCTATGATTGGACCAAACCAACTCATTAAGACTCCTAATTTTATCTAAATTAATAGTATTATCTCCAATAAATAACAATAGTTTAATCTCCAATAATTATTGAAAATTTATAGTGAAAATGCACAATTATTGAAAATATATTGATAATGAAAAACAAATAATAATTACAATAATTACAAAAATACAATAAGTACTAAAAATATATTAACTTAGTCAGTAAATAGTATAATCTCAAATAATATTTTAATCTCTAATAAATATTAATTAATCAATAAGTTATAACAAAATGCAATAAATACAATAAGTACAATAAATTAAATTTAAAAAATTCAATAATAGTAGTTTAATTTCCAATAATTATTGAAAATTTTTTGTTAATAACAAAACAAAATAAATTTATACATAATCGTTGAAAATATATTTATCATAAAAAACAATAAATAATTACTAAAATACATATTTTGTTAAGAGTTTAAAATTATTATTAAATATTAATTTTTTTGAAAGTTATTTTCTTGAATTATTAGTTGATATAAGTGAAATTAGTTATTTACAATATTATGTAAAAATATTAAATTATTATTAATTTCAATATTATGTTATAATTATTTTTTTATTTTAAATTTTATTTTTAAATTTATTACATAATTTATTTATTTTAACTATTTGAAATGTAGGCATGTCAAATATTTTGTTATTTAAAATATTTAGTTATTTAAATACTTAAATACTATGTAAAATATTTAAATTTTAAAAACATTAATTATTTATTGAATTGAATTATCCCTAAAATCATAACTTATGTTATTATTACATAATTTCATTAGTAATTCTTTAATACATTAAGTTATTATTAATTTCAATATTATGTTATAATTATTTTTCTATTTTGTAGAAATTATTTAAATTTATTACATAATTCCATTATTATAACTATTTAAAATCTAGTTATGATAAATATTTAAGTAATCTATAAAATATTGGATATTTTTTGTTATTTGAATTTTATTTATTTAAAGCTATTACATATTATTAAATATTTGAAAAACATTTAAATTGATAATCCAAAAAAACATAATTTAAATTGTTGATACATAATTTCATGATATATTTTGTGTTTTTAGTAAATATTTTGAAATTATTATATAATTTTGTTAGAATTTTTAAATAATTCTTAAATTTAATCAAAACTTTCTTTAGATAGATATAGATAAAAAGTAGGGGAGAGGATAAATTGGAATTAGAGATAATTTAGGAGAGAAACTCTCTACTAAATTAGAGATAATTTTAGAGATAAATCGGAATTAGAGATAATTTGGAAGATAAATAGGAATTAAAGATAATTTAGAAAATAAATAGGAATTATAGATAATTTAGAGATAAATAGGAATTAGAGATAAGTTTGGAGAAAGTGGATTTAGGTTTTGGGAAAGTATATCTCATTGGTTGTTTCAAAATGACATGTAATAAAAGTAATAAATAATTCAAAAAAAGGGAGAGTTTTTTTTATATCTTTTAGTTGAATGGTGGTTGACGTATGGCGAAGATATTCCACATCTTTAAAATGAGTGGAGCCAAGCGTATGGTAACTTTTGGAGTGAAATAATGCAAGGCATGAGTAGCATGAATTTGAAATCATTTCTAGATTATGGATATGGCATGAGCCACATGGTTACCGTTCAATCTGCTTCTAGATCTAGTTTATCTGCTATGAGTTTTTGGCTTTGGTGGAGGATATGATAATAGGCCAAATTGATGATTCATCTTCATACAACATACAAAGTGTACAACGATATGATTCATATGATTATGGATCAAGTTATTAGTTTCAAACTCATTATCAACAATGCACCTAGGCGCAATATGAATATTTTAAACAAACATATGCAACTTCCTACTCTACTAAGATGACTTGGAATGAATATTAGTGTTACGTCAAAGATTAGTTTAATATTAATTTAAGTAACTTTCAACCTGTACGTAACTCTCTATGATATTGATAGTCATCACTTCTGATTCTAGGTACGACAATGAATTACCAAATAATGACAGTTTTTATAAATTTTGTTTATTTATTAATTATATAATTTTAATAATATTTTATTTAGGTTGAGAATAAACTCTATAACTTTATTACCATTCACTAGTTTAATGAAGCCATTAAGATAATGAAAGTGATTAAGGTATGCTCTAACTTCTATCTTCATCATATTAGGATTCACATGTTCAATTTGTAAATTACAAAAAATAAAAAAAATTGACGTTGAAACTGAATTGAGTACTTTATTAGATAGCATGTTTCTATTCCCATATATTGATTATAATATGTTTTCTTTCATAAAACCCACTAAAACATGTTTTTTTTTTATGTATAAATAGTTCATTTATGTCTTATATTTAGTGATATTGATATCTATTTATGATTTATTGGAGTATTTATAGTATTTCTATGTGTTTCCATGCGTATCTTAATTTTTCGTTTATATTCATGTATATCCAAAGTGTACCCTTATACATTTCTTAAATTTGCCTTTCTATTACAATACTTTAAACCTTGCATCATATTGCAACCATGCATTGAGAATGTCTCCCCATGAATAATAGCATACAAGTATAGGATGTGCGACTACAAGTGCTGTTATCTAATTTGTCCATGTTCCTCGTTCTGACAATATTATTTCTCGTATATTGGTTACTTCTTTTGAGATGTAACCTCTTATTTTTTCAATGCATAATGAAATTTTATAGCCAAAAAAAAAAAAAATGATGGAAGAGCAAGTGGGCAACTTTGAGGCATTTATGGATTTGTAATTGGTGGCGAATGGTGAGTGGTTTGAGGTAAATTGAGAACACATCACATTGATCTTTTGCGGGGCATATCCAAATATTTTCTTTGATCATGTTCATATGACAATGTAAAAGATTAAAAAGGGGTTTGTAGCCGTGTTGAAATCTGGTTGGTCCAAGTTTGTTGTGCACGCTTGCAATAAAAAAAAGTTTGTTGTGCACATGGGTAACTGCTTCCCTATAGAAACTCAAAAAAACCGGTCCAGGAAACAAGGAGGGACCCATGACTTGGCTTCATTTTCTTCGATAGTCGGTACTATAGGGGTGTTTAATAAAAATCGAACAACTGAAAAATTAAACCAAATCGAGAAAATTGAAAAAAATTGGTTAATCAAATTGATCGATTTGATTTTCAGTTAACCTATAGAAAAAACAACTGGCTGGTATATATATTATATTTAATATATATATACTTATATGATTTTTTATAATATTATATTAAAAATATAAAAAAATGAAAAGCTAAAGAACGGAATTGGTCAAAGTCAAATTGATCAATCAGTAAATCGATAGATTTCAATTTAGTTTCGGATTCACGGTTTTCAAAAATCAGTACTACTAATTCATTTTCAAAAAATAGTTCATGGTTCTATTAATCTGAATACCCCTACTTATATATCACCTTGCTTAGGGATGAATATGGGTTGGTTTGATTTAGTTTCAAGGTAGAACCTGAAACCTGTCAAGATTTGTTCCAATGCTAGTTTTAGTTTTGACAATTCTAAGGTCGGTTCCAAGGTTTATCCATAAAACCTATTCTTTAAAAACTTTATTAAAATTGATCTATCCATTTCAGCCGCCCGAAACTCCATTCTAATTTTCAATTCTTTTTTTTTTTTTTTTGCATTCTCTTAGTTTTTTATTTCACGCAATTCGTATGAAAACCAATCAAAAGGGAGAGACTATTTGGACTTCCCACCCTGACACCCTCCCACCAAGTCTCGAGGGAAATAACCCAGAACGAGGAGATAAACTCTCTCCCCTCCCCATGTCTCTTTCTCTTTCTCTCTCTCCTCTCCCTCTCTCTCTCTACCTATGTATTGAGCGAAATCCAATGTCCCCCTTTCTTGGTTTTGGGAAAAACCCTACAATACTCTGTCACTCTCTCTGTATGCTTTAAGGATTTAAGGAGTTGTCATGTAGTTCTGATTTCTAAGGCTAGAGGATGGTATCAAGGTTGATGGATTTGTGGTCTTTGCACATAAACTGTCAAAGATGAGATTGTCAGATAAGAGAAGTTTAATAGTACCGAATAAGCCTTCTATCAATTTCACCTTCAAATCCTACAAAGTGATGAGGGCGGATTTGGCCCTCCAATGACATTATGATGCCTGACACTTTATAGACAGCCTGACACTTACAGGCAGCTCACCATCGTGCAGATTGACAACTAGACAGTTCGCCAAGGGTAGCTCGCCACTTACAGGCAGCTCGCCTCCTAGTCAGACCAACCACCGCATGACAATCCCGAGGAGCTCACCACTGTACCTCGCATTTTACGGGATTGTGACTTGTAATGGCTGTATTTGCTCACCCACTCTCTGATTTAGACATAAATGGGCAACATTATCGGTTTGTGGCTTTATGCCCACCTAACACGAAAGCAGGTCCCATCACAGTAGGAATCCAGGAACTACTCCACCAAACCCACAAGGACTCTAATATATAAAGACCTCACCCTCCAGGTGCAAAGAGAGGTGAGAAAATGAGATCAACCAACTCCCGCCGCCTACATAGATGAGCAAATCATCTTCAGCTCGGGAGTAGCCGGTTCAGTTCCCGTCATTGTTGGTAGCCAGATCAGTTCCTATAGGGAGCATCTGGGCTGCGCTACGCTAGGGAGCTCTACTTCAGCCTCTGAGTCACTAGCCACTTGGGAGCAGACGAGGTGACGAGGTACTTAGCCAAAAAAATGATACGTGACCAGAAAACATCACATCAATTCATGCCATCTGTGGGAAAATGCTACAAAAAGCTAAGATCTCATCCCACAAAAAGCTAAGTCCTCTTCTCCCAGAAAGCTAAGCTCATACTTTTTAGAAACTGAAGCTCTCACCTTATAGTTTCCCTTTCTTTATGAACTCAAAGACTGTGCAGGGAGCTAACAGACTAAGCATCTCTACCAACTTTACTTTCAATTAAGATAAAACATCATCAGTCCTCTTCGCGAGGTCCCCTCTACAAAGACGAGCTCTTCGTGGCTTCCGCGGGAGTTGGCAGCCAATAGACTACATGGGCGCCCCCCTTGCTGGTCGGGCCTTCCAAGACTTCCGTGCGAGCTGGCGACCAAAAGTTAGTGGTACTTCCCCCAAAGGTTGAGTTCCTAGTAGCTTCTTGTAGGAGTAGGTGACCGGCGTCATGAGGTTGATGCCGCACAATCATAGCTCTAACGCACCCACCCGGCAGCCTGGTGGCCTAGCCCTGATGCGACCTGGCGGCCTGGCCCAAGAGCGACCTGGCAGCCTGGCACAGGCGCGACCTGGCGGCCTGGCACATGCGCCGACCTGGCGACTTGCAAGATGTTCTTGCCGACGAATTTGACATGCATATCCAAACACTCCCACGATCCTTGGAAGTTGGCCCACGTGCCAAGCGATTTGGAGGGTGGTCAACGTGCATGGCGGTTACCTCCAAAAATCTCTAACCAGTTAGACGACCTCGCAGAAATCTCGAATATGGTGCGTGAAGCCCACACCAAACGATGCTTGTATAAAGGCACCAACCCCAGAAGCAAGTAAGCAAATTCTAGCTCTCAAACTGTGATTTTTAGCTCGCAGTCTACTATGAGAGTACTGACTTAGCCATCAGAGTGACCTCGTCGGGTTAGCCACCCCAGGTCCTCTAACATTTAGTTCCTTGTAGGAATCTATAGAGCAATGAAGCTCATCAGTCCAGCTTGGCACCTGGTCAGCCCGATGCCTCATAGGAAGCCCTACACCTGATCATCCTAGCACCTCACAAGCATCCCTGCACCTGATCAGCCCGACACCTCACAGGCCGCTCGACACCTGGTCAGCCCAGCACCTCACAGGTAGCTCAGCACCTAGTCAGCCCTACACCTCACAGGTAGCTCGACACCTGGTCAGCCCAGCACCTCATAGGTAGCTCGACACCTGGTCAGCTCAGCACCTCACAGGCAGCTTGGCACCTAGGCACCTCATAGGTAGCTCGACACCTCACAGGCAGAGACCTCGACACTACATAAGACCTAGTCGCCTCTTCGGCATGGGCAAAGTCCAAGAGTGGACTACGAGTCGCTCCCAAAGCCTAAGGGCTACAATACTACACAAGACCCAGCCGCCTCGTCGGCATGGGCAAAGTCAAGGAGAGTGGACTACAAGTCGCTCCCAGAGCCTAAGGGCTAAAGTACCGAACTGGCAGAGACCTCGACACCTTACGGGCAGCTCGCTTCCAAGCAGTTCCCAAAGCCTAAGAAACTGAATCAGCGCTTACGAGCTCGTCGAATTATGAGCCAAAAGCAGAAATCTACTCCCTTCGCCGAGTTACTTTTAGCTCGGGAGTGGGGGGAAAATGATGAGGGTGGATTTGGCCCTCCAATGACATTATGATGCCCGTCACTTACAGACAGCCTGGCACTTACAGGCAACTCGCCATAGGTAGCTCACCATCGTGCAGCTTGACAACTAGATAGCTCGCCACTTACAGGCAACTCACCACGGGCAGCTTTCCACAAGGCAGCTCGCCACTAGACAACTCGCCACTTACAGGCAGCTCGCCTCATAGTTAGACCGACCACCGCATGACAACCCCGAGGAGCTCATCACCGTACCCCGTGTTTTACGGGATTGTGACTTGAAATAGCTGTATTAGCTCACCCACTCCCCGATTTAGGGAAAAATGGGCAACCTTACCGGTTGGTTGCTTTATGCCCACCTAACACGAAAGTAGGTTCCATCACAACGAGAATCCAGGAACTGCTCCACCAAACCCACGAGGACTCCAGTATATAAAGACCTCACCCCCCAGGGGTAAAGAGCGGCGAGAAAATGAGATCAACCAGCTCCCGTTGCCTACAAAGATGAGTAGATCATCTTTAGCTCGGGAGTAGCCGGTTTAGTTCCCGTCATTGCTGGTATTAGATCAGTTCCTGCAGAGAGCATCCAGTCTGCACTATGCTAGGGAGCTCTACTTCAGCCTCTGAGTCATCGGCCACTTGGGAGCAGACGAGTTAACGAGGTACTTAGCCAAAAAAATGATACGTAACCAGAAAACGTTACATCACAAAGCATCTAATTTCTCACAAAGGGGGTGTTCTTAGGTAAGATTTATACTTCTCCAGTCCTTGACCATTCTTCTTTGATTGGAAGCTTTTATAGGGTTTAAACTTACAATCGGTATTTGTGTTTTAGAGTCTAACACTTTGATATGATTATTGATCTGTATTCTTTTTTTTTTCCCAATTTTCTATTTGGCTTCTATTCATTGTGGGTTTGTGCTCATTCTCTGAACTTATAAATTTAGGGTTTATCTTCATCTTTGATTCCACTTAAAAGAAGTTGAGAGTATTTAAGGAAAAAACGTATAAAGTGCTTTGGTAATTTCTATTTGACGCTTTCGGTGTTCTCTCCGAGATTTTGAATCTTCTAATGGATCAGTATGCTATCATTGTTTTGGAACTTTGTTTGATTACATCCTCCCGTTCTGCTCATTAATAATCTAACATGTAATGGGGCATTTTTTCCTAATAAAAATGAAAAAAGAAAGATAAATACCTCCTCCTATAGAAGGTATTTAAGGGTCTAAGTCCATTGATCCTCTTTGAGACAAATATCACTCCATTTGTCAGCCCCAACATTTCGTTGTATGTGTTATGCAATTTCTGGAATTCAGTGAATGCAAAATATAATATGATTTTTAGCTATTACTTTGTATATGAAAATACACTATTGCAACCATGTTTAGGTGCTCAATATCAACATAAATTTAGAAAATCATGTCCACAACACCAAATCATCTGCATTAGAAATTCAAGCGCCCAAAATATGGGTTGATGGTTCTTTCTCAATCTGGCTTAGTGACATCAGTAGCAACTTATAATATGATCAATCATGCAACTACTAGGGAAATACAAAAGTTGAGTGGAGAGTAGCATTAGAGGCGATGCAGCATATTCTGATGTAATGGGTTTTAACATTATACGAAATCAGTTGGTTGATTGCATATGGATAGGGAAAACTTTGATGAATGGGTTTATGCATATTCAAAATTTAGCTTACATAGCATGTAAAGAGGGAAGCAACATCAGTATCCAAATGCCATTTAATAGGGTGTCTATACATGACTTTTTGATAGTACTGAATGATTATTATTTGGGGGTTTGGTGGGAAGCCAAGTGGCAATTGACAAGGTTGATTATTATGAACTTCTACATAATATATATCAATTGTAGCACCTTGCTATGTGGCAAAGGAAATGCCTTATAGCGTCAAGGATACATAATCTATACATATCAATTGGCAACACCTCTGTTTCACACTTAGGAGATGAGAACTAGATGATGGATTCCTCCCTCATTGATATCAAGTTAAATTAGTCAACTATAATTGCCTTTGTTTTATATCCTAATATGCTACTCTTAAATTTCTTTTCTATGATAATAGGACCAATATATGTTGCTTTACTTGCTTATACTTATGATGGTGTTGTTGTTTTACTTGCTTATACTTATGATGGTGTTGAAGGGGATTGGGATTAATTATAGATTTACAATGGCGGCTCCTTTGGCATAAATCATGCAAGTGATATCAATGCCAACAAGTAATTTTTTTCTTTTTCTTTGGGTTTTGATTTTCTAATTTTCTTTTGAAAGGAATGAAAAAATATAGACTTTTTGCTTTTCTAATTTACATGTGAAAGCATCATAGCAGTTTATTTAAAATTGGTAAAGTTTCTATTCTTGCTATTTTGCTTTATGAGATTCTGAATGTTGTTATTTATTTTGGCAGGTGTATAGTTTTATGGGTAATCAAATATTTCAGTTGATTATGCATTGAAGATCTTAGATTGCAAGTAAGATGTTTATCTCTTTGGTATTTTCGGTTAACTTGGGATTATTAATACATTGAAGATCATAGATTGCAAGTGATCTTTGAGATACCAACAATGATGTGATATGCTGTGAGGAAAGGTCAAAATTAACAATTATATTGAACTATTTTGCTTTATGGTTGTTGCTTAATGTTGGAATCTCCTTTTGTTTTGGAGTTTCCCGAATACGTAATATGTGGTTTTTCATGGTTTTGTTTAGGGGTTTCATTGATCTCCTCTATTAACAGGTTTTGGCCTTCTTGGGTGGAGCTTGCCCTCCTTTGTTCTGCATCATTCTGCCTGTTCATGTGTTGACCTCTTCTGTAATGGTAGCTTTCTATTTGTTAATATTCTGGTGAAGTTTTTGAATATGTTGGCTTTGTTTTGTTCTTTTGGACATTGGGATTCTCTATTACTTGAAGTTGGTATTTGTCTTTTTATTTTGTTTTTTTTTTTTCGTTTTTTCCATTTATTTTTCCTTTATGATTCATGGATGAGTCTAGGATGACAATTTGTGAGTTTACTTAGTTTTATTGGAAGTTACAATTAGGTTGTTTTGGTTTTATGCTTTGTTTGGTGGTTTATTTATATTTCAAAATTGTGATTTTTTCCCATCTGAGTTTATTTTGGTGTTTGTCTTATTATAATTCATGTTTGAGGTCTTTGAGATTATTAACATATTTAGTATAGGCAACCAATCTCAATATTATATTATTGTCTTCTGGATAAAAAATAAATAAACTTGACTGCATGTGTGTTTTTTAAGTAACTAGATATATATTTGGCCACATATTTTATTAGTTGACAGGTTGAGTATATACTAATTTTTTGTAGATTTATTTATTTATTTATTGTTTATGCTTTTCCTTCAAGACATATGTCACATGGAGATGATGCAGTGGGAAAAGTGGTGAAAACTTTTCTTTGTTTCCAGCCTAGGCAAAGTTAATACTTTGGGATGAATTCCAAGTATTTGAGCATATGCTAATGAATCTCCATTCAGAGTCATCAATTTGACTCTTTCATGTTCTAATTTTTTCTATTTGTAGGTACATGGGGGAAAACAGAACCGTGCAAGGATATGATAGAGGCCAAGACATTAAATGGGTGGTGGTTGGTGTCAGTTCCACCATGAAGGAGGTTTGCCTAGCAGATTTGGTGAAATCCATTTTGAAGTTTTTATTGTTGGAGGGAGCAAAACACCTTCTTTGCTAACTGCAAATAGTTATAGTTGATTGGACTTTATATGGTGCAGATTGGTTTTCTGTTATCTAATTTTAATTTGGTTGTCTCTATTTTTGCCAAAAGGCAACATTTAATTTATCCAAATAATGTTTCTATTGACATAAACCGTTCAGTTTATGTATTTACTAATAACAATATTTTGGCAACATGAATACGTTAAAGAACCATCTGATAATTCAATGTAAAATTAAACGCTGAAATTTTGAATTTTGATTGGTTGCTTATTCTAAACTAATTATTAGAATTTTTCTTAACCATGATAACATATTGGCTTGAAGTAGAGAAATTTTCTTTCGTTGACTCAGTTTTTTTAATATCAGTAATTAATGGTAATTTTAACATGCTGATTTAGTGTTTGGTGAGAAAGTGATGTAATCGGTATTTTAAATATAGCTGAATCAGATTATATGGATAGGTGTGGATTTATATTGGACCCAGTCGTAATCAGATTGAAAATTACTCACGGTTAATGAGATAATATTGGAATTCAAATTTCCATGAACAACGCATGACTATTCTACTATTCTGTATAATTGAACTTATTTACTTATTCTTCATACTATTCATTCCTTTTTGAAGTTTACTATCGATAGATAGGCAAAGAGTGTCCATATGATTGGAATCTTCTTATCCTTTTGTTTTCTGTATCTTGGTTTGGAGACCCGGGCCAGACCAAGATATTTAATCATTGAACATTGGACTATCCATTGTAGGGTGGTGATTACCTTATAGTTGTCGAATATATAAAGGTCCTGAGACCCTTTGCCATTCATCATATTCTCAAACCGAGATTTCTCATATGCCAATACATTGCGATTTGATTTACCCGTGCATCGCTCGGCCCCGCTAATAATAATAATAATAACTAAGACTCCCCCGTGAGACAAAGACCTTCCTTCACATTTCTCTCCTCTCTCTCTCTCACCCGATCTCTCTTCTGAGATTGCGCTGAACGAGTGAGAGGTGAAGGGGAAGAGGATCGTTGCATTTCACCTGCCATTTTGACATGTTGCATATAATAATGGGTTCTTCCTCTGTAACCACTTGTTCTTGTTCCTAAAACTATTGCTTTTCACCTGCCATTCGGTTTCGAGCCAAGCTGATTTTCAAGCTCTTCAAGCCTTCAAACACGAATTAGTCGATCCTTTGGGAATCTTACGGAGCTGGAATGACAGTGTTTTTGGAGCTTGTTCGGGAGAATGGGCAGGGATCAAGTGCTTTAAAGGCCAGTTATAGAGATCCAGCTCCCATGGAATGACACAGATGGAGGGAAGGGGCCATATTTGACGTGGTGGACTCGAGGATGAATGGGGAGTATGATGAGTCGGAGGTGATGATGTGTTCCCACTGTGTCCCCGCTGTGCGTTCGACCATGAGACAGGTGGTCAGGTACTTCGAAGGGGAAATCAGTATGCCGGAGGACTTGAGTGGGATTTGGGACAACAACGCTGCAGGGAAGTACGAAGAGGGGTTCGATGATTTCATACATTCCTACCCGCCGCTGTGGTCTGAGAAGATGAGCTTCTTATTCTTTCACGGGAGCTGAAGATGTTGATGTGGAAGTTCCTGTATTGACGTCACTGTTGCCTCTTTCTGGTAAAGGTTGTTTCGAGAGAGAGAGAGAGAGAGTGATCTCTTTTTCTCTTCTACCCAGTTTATCTATGCTCTTTAATTTTTGTTGAGATTCCCTGCGGCATTGCCTCGCTTTAATGTGTTTGAATGTAACTGAGTTACTTCTGGCTTGTGCATTGCTCACCCCCTAACCAAGTGAACACACCAAAAGAAGAGAAGAAAAATGGAAGTGAACATGTCTGCATCTCACAGACTCTCGCACCTTCCTCCTCCATGGGAAGTCCTCGTTGCTCACTATCTTGACCCCAAGACTCTAGCCATGGCGTCATGTGTCTGCAAGTCGTGGTCCGTCATGTGTCTCCGCTTCCTTGACACCGCCGTCTCGTATCACCGCCTATTTGTTCTAGGACAGAGCTCATGCAGGCGTTGTCTACGCAGCCCTTCAGTACCCCATATCTCCCTCGACCACCTTATCTTCACCATGGACATCATCCACGGCGATTCAAACATTCTTACTCTTGCAAAATCCGGCAGTGATCTCAACAACCGCTGAAACGAGGTATTCCAATTTGATATTGAGCTTCATGGCGGCAACAAATCGATGATAGAGATGTCTGAAGAGATGAGAGTCACATGGACGGTAATAATAAAAGGTTGGAGAGGGGTTTTCTCCATGATGGATCATAAGGGGAAAGGAAGGCTTGTTGCAGCAGGCGAGAGGTGGTTCTCGGAGGAGCTTCTGTCACCGGGGTGTTGCTCGAACGCGGTATCAAGTGGTCTTGTGGCAGAGTTGGGACTGGGGTTCTCTTATGCGAGTGATGGTGATGAGAAGAGGAGGGTGGAGAAGGTGAATAAAGGTATATCAAGTGTGGTTAGCTGGGGATATTTGGGCATTGGTGATGGTCTCAGATACTTGCAGCATTTTCTTCTGCCAGCTGCTGTGTGAGAGAGAAATGTGAAGGAAGGTTGGGGAAGATGATAATGGTTTGTTTTACCATTAATAATAATAATGGTTTGTTTACCCTAATAATAATAATGGTCTCTTTTGTACGTAAAGTTTAAATAAGAGAGAAAGAAGTTTATTCTTTTTCTTGTTAGAGAGGAAAAAAGGAGAGGTTGAGAGAAAAAGAGTGCTACTGGTGTAAGAGTGAGTTTTTTCTCTTGATTATTTTATTTTATTTTATTTTTGTTGAGAGAGTATAGGGAGAATGGGTGTATAAGGGTTACGGATTGGTAAGCCACAAGGTACATATACTATTTCTTATTTTCTTTTATATTGAGGAAGTTTTCATCTCTCCCGTGAACATAGGTGGTAAGGCTGGACCATATAAATCCTTTGTGTTCTTGGCGGTGCCTATTTTTATTTGTCTTTGCTTAGATTTTGTTATTCCCATTGCTATTGGATTTTTTTGATAAGTAGTTGCTATTGGATTTTTCTTGATTGTTATTTAAAATAAATAGTGTTTTGTCTTGTAAGTGATTGCTATAAGGCCCCAATGATTAGCATTTAATTAATTTACTACTTTGTCAAATTAAATATCAACGTTACATTAACTAATACTTAATACAAATAAAAAATGAAAATATATTAACATATTTCTTATATCTTAAATTAATTAAGATTACAATAACTAATATAAATACATAAAGTTATATTATTACTTAATCAATAACCAAATTAAAAATGACTACTAATTAATATTAAATAATATAAATAAAATAGTTTAATTAATTTTTATTTAACCTAATAATTAATTAATAGCTTATTATAAATTTAATAAAATATAATATGAATTAATACAGATTTATTTTAAAACAATAAAAACAATAAAACAATTACAATGAGTAATAATAATTAAAATTAATAATTTTTTTTTAAAAACAAATTTATTAATTTACATTTTATTTAAAAATAATAAAAACTAATAAAATTCCATTAAGTTCTAATTATAATTAATGGAGAATTTTAATATAAATTAACAGGGTTGGAATATGATGCCAAAAAGACATGATACGAAAAAACATACAACCAATCAACCAGGATGATAAAGGTTGTAACCAATTTGGTGGGTTTTCATCAAAATCCATGGGAGGTTGTGATTGGTCAAATCGTTTTTGTATTTTCAACATTATAGATTTTTCCTATCTAATAATAATAAAAGTTCATAAAATTTAATACAAAATGATCTAACAATATATAATCCAAAAATAATGCTTGAGTTGGACCTGGTTTGACTTGCTTTATTAGAAATGTGATACCCTTCCTTCTATAGTTCTACCTTAATTTTGCTTAACAAAAGTAGTATACTTTAAATTGTTAAATGTCATTGCTAATACATTTGTCATTACAAATTTGTTAATTATGGAAAAAAAAAAAAGAGTATGATATACATTTTTTTAGTTTGTTTGCAAATTCTCTTGCATGACAATTCTGTTATATATAGCTAGATTGCTTGCGTTGAATGGGGTGGGTTTCATCCTTTAACGTGCTTTGCAAAGCTCCAAATTGATAAAAAAAAAAAAAAAGTGGTCTTACGACCTAATAATAATAAAGGTAAATGGCAGATTAGCACTGGGTAATCACAATTTAGTACCTGAACTGAAAATCTCAAAAACTCTCACTTTTGGCCCAACTGTTAGCATTCTATCCATTATTTGACCCGGTGAATAGAGTCCCAAAATTGCTGCCAATGCACCTCTCCTTCAAGATGCCATTTACAAGGCACTTAACAATTTTGGACCAAAGGAGTGAATGTGAATAGAATCCCCTCAATATAGACGACATGTGGAACAAATCAATTCGTCAATTCTATAAACGTACGTATTCGATTGTTTATTGATGACAAAGGACAATTTGATAATTTTACTATCAATCCCTTTTATTTATTTTATTGTATACTAACGTGGCAATTTTCAAGAATTTAAATGCTGTATTGACACGTTTTAAAGTCCAATTATCACCCTGGGGGCTGGCTGGCAAGTTTAAAAAGTAAAAGCGTAGTTAATGATGGGCTCAAAAAAATAATCAATATAACCGCTATGGGAAGCGAATACTTGAATATGAAGAAAACAAGTGCTTACTCGTCGTATGAACCCAGTCCAAGTTCTTGTCTTTGCTAAACTTCCACGCTCAACCTGATTCTTTAACTCTTTTTCTTGCAACCTTACTTTGATGTAAAGCCCAAGTGTGTGTGAGGTTTATCAATCCATGGGGACTGGGGAGCCAAGTTTCCAACTACTCAATCAATCTTGTGTTCCAAGCATTCATTCAGTTAATACGCAAAATATTACGGAACATGGGAAGCCTCTTAAGCTTGGAACTTAACAACTTACAACTAAACTCCACCTCTATGCAGTATGCACTCTGACTCTGTCATGGAAAATGAAATCCAAAAAGGTCAGAGATCGAAAATCCTTCCTCCAAGTTGCCATGTGGCCACACATGATGTCCAATTTTCTTTTGTAAAGTGTTGAAATTAAGAAAAGATTGACACAGAGAAGTCAGCAGAGGAAATTTCCTCTGGGATGGATGGAAGTGCAACTGTATTGTACACGTAACCCATTGTTATGTTGTTTCAAGAACAGGACCCACCAACTCTTGTCCATATAATAATCAAACTCCCTTTGAGTGGACACATGGCATATTTTATGGGCCTAGACACGTCCCGTGTTCCAGGCCCAATGCAACCATTTTGTAGTGAGGGCATTTCTTTCAAAAGCAGGAATTTTATGAAAATAAACCCAACTTCTAACTTCTAAACCCCACCCATTCCGTCATTCCCGTCGGCGTCTCTCTGTGACTCTGCGTTTGTTCATTCTTCAGTTCAGCCACGGTCGTCTTCTCCGCTTCCTTCTTTGTTCTCACCAGTTACCACCACCAGAAAACATCTAAACAATACCTTATTTTTCTTTTCCTTGTTCTGACAAGGCAATAAAAAGTAAGAGAAATGGCACAGATGGAAGCTCCACCGAAACCTTCTCCCCAAATCTCCGAAATGTTTCAGAAGTTCGCTTTGGCCTTCAAGACCAAAACCCTCGAATTCTTTGCCGAACAAGAAGATGATGATGATGCCGATCCCATCTCCCTTCTCGACTCCACTGAACAAGTCATCACCGACCAGCGGGTCGTCGTCATCAAACCCGACCAACTCATCAAACCAACTCCATCCTCCCAAGTACACTCCCAACAGCTACTACAAAAAGAGCGAGATCGTTACCACCCCAACCATCTGCAAATTCTCCAATCCTTAACCTCCTCCCTCTTCGCCACTATTTCCTCCTTCGAGGCTTCTTACTTGCAACTACAGACTGCTCATGCTCCTTTTGATGCCGAAAAGATAAAGGCGGCCGATCAAGCTGCGGTCTCCCACCTCCAGACGCTATCTGAGATCAAACAATCTTATAGAAATTTCCGCAACAACTCTACCGTAACCCCTAGTTTCCCTTTAGCCTTGTCTCACTTGGAAGCTCAGGTACAGGAGAACCAGACCATGCTCCGTACTTTGGAGATGGTTGTCAACAGGTTGCAGTCCGATATCGATCTCAAAGATGCTGAGGTTTCCATGACGAAGCAGAAATTGGGAGAAATTCAGAATTTCAATCTCAGGTTATCCAAGAGGTTATCTAATTCCAATTCCACTTCGACTTTGAATCTTGCTGCTTCTCTATCGTCAACGCCGTCGTCTTCTTCTTCTCCATCGTCAACGTCGTCGTCTTCTTCTTCTCCATCGTCCACGTCGTCTATTCTACTGTCTCCTCGAGTTTTCTATTCTGTGTTACAGGACACTTGCAGAGCAATGCATATTTTTACTAAGCTCTTGATTGATTTAATGAAGAAAGCTGGGTGGGATTTAGAGTTGGCTGCGAATTCTGTTCAACCGGACATTGATTATGTGAAGAGAAGGCATAACCGGTATGCATTTTTGTCCTACGTTTGTTTAGGAATGTTTGATGGTTTCCATTTGGAAGATTTTGGTTTGGGAGGAGACGAAAGTGAGTGCAATGGTGTCGATTTGAGTGTTCGGAGGAAGAATTCTTTGAGGCAATTTGTCGAGCAAAGTGCGGGTAACGAAATGGAGCTTCTAAATAGGAATTCAAGATGTGATTTCGCCAGATTTTGTGAGAATAAGTACAAGAAGCTCATTCACCCCACCATGGAATCCTCCCTTTTTAGAAACTTGGGAAAGAACGAACTTGTGTTGAGTTCTTGGAGGTCTTCCACCGCTTTCTACGACTTGTTTGTAAAAATGACTAGTTCTCTATGGATGTTGCATAATGTGGCATTCTCTTTTGATCCACCAGTTGAGATATTTCAGGTGGAGAGAGGGGTCTATTTTTCAATGGTTTACATGGAAAATGTCACGCAAAGAGGTGCATTATGGGATAAAACCAAAGCCAAGGTGGGTTTCACAGTTATTCCAGGATTTAGAATTGGGAGGACGGTCATTCAGTCTCAGGTGTATCTAACTGGTATCGAGTGTTCAGACTGAGTTTTTTCTTGTTGATTTGTTGTACAGAGTAGGACAGAAAATGGAATGAGAAATCAGGCAAATACGGCTGTTCTCCCAATCATCAAGATTGGATTGGACTGGTGGAAAAGACTAAGTGGCGAAAGCAATTGGATAGATGGAACAAACTTGATTTATGAGGAGCAACTATATCTCATTTGGTCTTTCCATGCAGTAAGATCTTGGATGAGCTTGGCTTGTCTATCCTAAGACTGTTACCCTTCTGTGCTGAATTCTAGAGGCACCTTGGCTTTGGTGCAAAAACAAGTTGTTAGATTGGCATCCTGAGGGTACCTCATTTTCAATGTACTATCCCTTGCTCTTCAGTTATCAGTCAATTTTGCTTTCGATTTTTATCACAGTTGTTAAGTAAAGTTCTCTGTCTGAGTCCCTTACCCTTGTTTCATTTGACACTGCCAGTACAACGCTATGGGTCCAATTTCAATGAAATTATTCCTTCTCATTTTTCTTCATAGTTTTCTTGCATCCCCTGTTAAAGCGTTTATCCTTGGTGGTGCGCATCAGTTTGCCACCTTTTAACACTAGGAGGAGGCTGTCCAACCCAGTCTCCATATTGATGCTCTACATACACCATTTAACTAAGTTATGAGCCAATACATCAGTATCTCTTTTAACATGGGCAATCACCTTGAATTTGAACACTTCGGCCACAATATAAGGATGCCCACCTCTACTACCAGAAGTAAAGCCTTCATTTCCGTTGCTTCTGCATTAATCACTTCAATAGCATATGATCTTGCAATGAGAAATTTCCCCAAATTATCAGTTGCAACACATGCCGCTGCTTCCTGCCCATGATGCATGAAATGCACCATCAAACCATATAAAGATTGCCCATGATGAACTAAGTCTGCAACATGACTTTCTACAGGAGGCTCACCCCAAAATTGCAGTTCATGCATAGATTGACGAATGCATGTTACAACCTCCATCGGTTGAAATATACATTTATTTCTTGTCAACCAAGAGGTCACTGATACATAGCTTTGGACAGGGTGCAAGACAAAAATAAGTGCTCATCAACAGTCCCCATCTCCCCACAACAGAGACCACAATGTTGATCAATATTTTCTCCTCACCAACTAGTCTTGGTAAACACTAATCCATGCCTTAATTTCCAAAGAAAAAGATGTACTTGTGGATAAATTTTAGCTTTCTAAAATTTATCCCACAAGCCACACTCCACAGACACCAAACTCATTCCTTCACCCAAACTCATTCATCCTCCTGTGTTTGCAGTCGGGTTAAGCTAATCTTCCTGATTGCAGCCTGAATAGCAGCAGGAAATAGAGCACCAAACAGAGCTACATTCCACTCTCGAGCTTGGGTAATCAGAACACTGACAAACTCTACACCCAGATGCTTAATGCCTCAGAGAATTGTCCAACGGAAATCTATTTAGGTCAAGGATCCACAGGTCTCCCCATACTCTTATGGTCCTCCCATCCCCAATACGTCTACAACTCTTCACTTAGAGTAGGTCTAATTTTACAGGCTCTTTTCCAGAACCAAGAGGCAGAGACCCTTACTAGTACATCTAAGAAGGAATTATGTTTTCCATTGAAGCAACTTAACCCAATCTGCATCTTCTTCACAAGGAATTATCCACCCAACCTTGCATATATAGTAAAGCATCATTAATGTATTTCAACCTTCGAATACCTAACCTGCCAATATGTCTAGGGATGCAATCTCTCTTCCACACCAATTCCCTCCCCATAAGTTTTATTCTCATGACAGAAGATGAGAAGAATCCTTTCCTCGATTTTTCAATACTGTCACAAGTAGCCACTGGTAACCGACCTGATGTATGATGGTAGGGCTGAAACTACACTCTTCATAAGGACTGTGTTACTCATTTATTCATAAGGACCGTTCTACTCTTCATAAGGACTGTGTTACTCATTTATTCATAAGGACTGTTCTACTCTTCATAAGGACTGTGTCACTCTTCCTAAGGCTGAAACTACACTTTATGAACTAGATTTCAATCCACTTAATCTTGATTATATTCGTTCCACCACCTCCTTGTATACCATTTGCTTATTTCTACCAAGAAACAGTGGCATATCCAAATATTTCTCCCTTCTACCCAGTCTTCCTACCTTCAGACTCCTTGCAATTATTCCGCAATATCATCCAGAGGGTATGTTTTTACTAAAATAAATCCATGATTTGCCATACATGTCAATAGAATTGATGAATGGCGTTTAATAGGCAAAAATCTGATTATGGCTTTATTCTATATTAGTTCAAACTTAGTTTGGTGTGATGGGTCTTGTTTGAAACAGTTAGCAATTGAACAACAATACATAAAAGCTGTTGTTATCCAGTCTTCAACACAGGCATTTACAAAGAGGTGCAACCAAATAACTCCTACCCAATAAATAAATAAATAAATGACAACCAAATAACCATGCATTATTGCCTATTTCTTGCTTCTTTCTTTATCCTTCTTCGTGGAATGTGGTTTACATGGGAAGGAACCACTTTTGCAGTGTGTTTCCTGGAAGGTTGAAGCAGATGATGTTAGGATCGGAAATTCTTTTGGGAGCATCGTCCTAGACAAATGCCATCATTGTGTAATGGAAAAGCTTCAGTGGATGATGAATAAAAATCCGTTGAGCATTAATATTAAGGGAAAAATCCCAATTAGTACCTGTATTTTGTGTCTAATGCCACTTTGGTCCCACACTTTAAAATGCGACGTGACAATCCAATACCTACCATTAACTAGCTGTTAATCAGCCAATAAGTGACATTTTAAGAGGACACATGCCTTTTGAGTGTCATCTAATTTTCTTTATTAACCATCTAAACATTGGCAAAAAATTAACAGTTCTAAATCATTGCTTCTTCCATTCAAGAAAGTTGGGGTTAAATCTGAGTGGGTATTCAGATGACTCCAATTTTCTTGAATAGAAGAAGCAAGGATTTGAGACTATTAATTTTTTTGTCAATGTTTGAAAAGAAAATTAGATAACACTCAAAGGGCATTTTATCTTTTTAAAATGTCACTTAATGACTGATTAACAGTTAATTAACGATGGATACTAGATTGTCACATTTTAAAAATTTGGATACTGAATTGTGACATTTTAAAATTTGGGGGACCAAAATGACACTAAATCGAGGTTTCTGACCATACAAAGGTATGGCTTAGTTTCACACTTACTTTTATTTTAGACAATTTACTATTCTGTTTGCAATTTAGTTCGATTTAGCCACTGACTTTCACGTTTATGCCTTGTAGGGTAAGGAAGGGTTTTATGTTAATACTATCAAACAGCCTGTGCTAAGCACTGCACGCAAGGTAAGCATCAAATGAATGATACCATAATATAAAATATGTCTACTTTCTTTTTCTTTTCTTTTTTTTTTGTTTTTTAATCTGCAACAATAAATTCTTATAAAAATAATTTGTAATAAAACATATTAATCAAAACCCTTTTGTAGAACTCCAATTCACTTGATAGAGTTGGAGATAAGTTAGCTTCTTGTTGACAAATTACGATTGCAGCGCATTAATTTATTTTTCAAAACTCCCTGGGGGTGCCTGGGGTTGAGGGGTTGAGGTACAAATAAAAATAGAGGCTCCTTATTAATGTCAATAATTAAAAATAAAGTTACAAAGCATATAACAAAGCTTATGATAATAAATTAGGGGTTTATATTTATGTTGAATCTCATTCAAAATCAAAAAGAAAAAAAATTGAGTCTGACTCAAATATGCTACACGTGCAAGTCCATTATGCTTTATACGTATAGAGGCATAAATTAGGCCATGCTGTACGGGACCATGGGGCTTTATTTTGCTGTGGACCGGATTGGTCTATGGGTCAAGTCTTGGGGCAGATCAGGTTACGAACTGAGCCATGTCATGTTTTTTAAAAAATTTAACATACAATGCTGTTATTTGATATACTCCAAATCCAAGCAGGGCTGTTGCCTAAACAATTGATGGTACATCAAAATAGATATAATTGGATGTGCATCTTCATTAATCCTTTCTGATGTTTCTCAATTGGGCGCAACTCAAACCGTCCTGATGGTGTTCTCTTGTTGTCGGTCTAAGTGCTTGCTACATACACCTTAATTATATTTGATTTTTTTAGGTTCCTTAGAAAGTTTGTGGGAAAGTAAGAAAGGGAAAGTCCTTGGGCATTTTATGAAATTCCTCAACATAGCAAGCAAAGCATGATCTTAATAAAACATAAAAAAAAAAAAAATCAGAGATTTCAAAGATGAAGAACAAAAGACAAAAAACAGAAATGAAAAAATTGTTATTTTGAAGCTCAAACCTAACTATCCAATCTTCCATCTTCCTCAAACATCTCAACCTGGGAATGTAAAACATGAATCAACAAACCAACCATCATGACCAAGTTTTCCAACTAGGTCAATTATCTAAGGTTCAGTTTGGAAGGAGTACAAGTACAAATATATACAGCGCAAATACATACAAAATAATATAAAATACAAAGTTTTGCACTCTACAAATTTGTATTTATACTCTTTCCAAACTGAGCCTAAAATACAGTATAAATCGATGCATTTTTTTTACTACATAGGTAGAAAATCTTGATTAATTTGGCCATACACAAGAATAAGGAAAAAAAAAAAAAAACAGAGAACCCAAATCTTTTTCAAATTTATTTTTGAGGGTGAAAATCAGGCCCCAGGTCAACCATCATATGGAATTATGGATCAATCTGAAGAGCACATTTGGCTAAGCCAACGACATACTGTTGCTTCAGACGAGTGAGACCGAGACCAAATCTGCTGCTCACACAGGGTCTCACATCGACCTCATACGCACATCCTACCATACATCAGGAACATCTCTCGTACTTATAAGTTATTATTCATGGGAGATGTTCCCAATGCATAGTGGATGTGCCTATGAGACACCCATGTGTGAAGAGTAGATCCCGTTCTAGCAAGACCATGCTCATGTGGCATACTCCTATATGATCTTCGGGTTGACGTTGGCAAACACCACACATTTCAAACGAGATAAGCACACGTTGTGAACATCAATCCAGCCTGGACTACGTGGAGGTTGGAGCCAATGGTCTCTGTATTCCTTGTCTCATGGAATGCAACTCACTTCCCTAATGGCTCGATTGTTGGCCACCTCAAAGGCTAACACATATCCCATTTGTGAAAAGCACAAAGACACTTCTTGTTAGACAGTGTATGCCCTTAGCTCCAATTAGATTGATGTACATTAAACATTTATTATAAATGAATAAAAGTACATAATTGATTCATGTTATACTTGGTATGTTTTTGTGTAATTACCCTTAAACTGGAAACTTATGAGAGTCGTGTTAGCTTAAAATGTTCTCAGCCGTTGGATAGACCTGGGGATGTTTATCCGGCCAAGGCTGACACTAATGTGCTGCCAAATCGGTTGGGGTAGCTTGTCTCAGTTTCCAAGGTTAGACTCGAAGCACATGTAGTGTGTGTTTGTTTGAAACACTAAACCCGGACCAATTTCCAATTATGCCCTGGACATTGAAGACTAGTGGGCAAAACTAGAAAGTTACACCTAACCACTAGACTCAATTATGGTACTGCACTAGGTGTTGGATTATGTTGTCTTTGATATGCCAATCAGTGAGATCCTTCGGGGGTCAAAACCCGGGTATGTTGGGGTAGTCAAAGAATTCACTTGAGTGGGTGATCATAGTGACAGAAATCAGCCCCTTTGTCGGACAAAGTGAATGATCGGGAACTGCACTCTCTCTGTTGGAAACCAAAACTATTGGTAGTCGATTTCAACCGTGTTTAAGATTTGTTTTACAATATATATATATAATGAAAATCTTTGCAAAAGGTTTTTGATGGAGCGCAATCTGGACACTCCTAACTGGCAGGGGGCCACACTCCAAGCTGGCGACAGACGGTACTTGAGAAGAAGAAGAGGATGAAGGATCCCCGGGGAGCTCACCCGGTGAAAACACTCCGATGCTTAAGTTAAAACTCTGAGAGAGAAAATTGCAGAGAAGATGAAGCAAGCTAGAGTGCAAATAGCACGAATGCAATTACCTTTGCTCTTTGGGGGTAGGAGCTCTTATATAACGGTGCTCTGTCAAATCTGACATAACCGCTTCTGATTCTTTTCCGCAACCGTTACTTGTAGGGCTGCGCAGGCATGACGCCGCCTGGCGAGAGACGTGGGTGCAGGGCTCCAGGTTTGGCAGGTACGATTGTCAGACAAGAGATCTTCCCGTGATACACAAAGCTATTTTCTTGCAAGCTACCTTGCACTGAGCTACCATGCACTGAGCTGCAGGTACCGTATCGATGTGCTTGTACCCGAGGTGGCCTACTTAGGTCTGAGTCAGGATAAATTTATTAAGAGGCTCCCGAGCTCACCCCGAAGTTCCTTGATCTTGGGAGATTCCTGTCTTGGAGCACCTTGGCTCGGGATGCTTCAGTGAAAGAATCTTATCTTGGAGCATCCCTTCTTGAGGAGGAGCTCGGGGGCTCCTTTACTTGGGAGGAGCTCGGGATAACCAGAATGTCATCTGGTACCGAGCTGCCACGCTGGACCTTGGTGGACTAGTCGCGCTAAGCTGTCACTTACGCTGAGTCACGCCCACGTGTCCCTCTATGATGAGGTCAGGGCAAATCACCCTCCATCAATTGCCCCCCACTCCTCGAAACAAGGGCCCTGACCTGGTGCAGAGAGTTCACGACATGACGGGTGGATTTGGCCTGAAGTCTAGGCTGCCTCGTCAGAATTCACCGGTCGGACTAGTTCACCATTCGACTCAACCAAGAATAACCCAGATCGCTTACAGTTCACGTGATTTATAGACTCCGTAAATGTCAAAAAATGCGCTAAACCGATTTCACCTCAAGGGTCGTACAGTCAGTTTTCTTGAGGGCCATTAGATCGTTTGGATCTCAACCATTGAATCTCGGGCATACTGACTATAAATAAGGGGGGACCCCCATCATTTTCTCTGCCATAAGTTCACTAGCACTCGCCTTGAGGTCGCGTCTAAGGTCTTCAGTTCGGGTTCTCCAGTTCGTCTCTTTTCCTGGCTCAGTTGCTTTTTCTTTGGTGAGTCTCCCTAGCTTCTTCTTTCAGTTCGTTTCCAGTCTTCAGTTTCGATATCGTAGCTAGTTTCCTTTAGTTTGTTTTCCAGTTCGTAGCTACGTCAGATCATAGCTTCGATAGTCTCTTAGACGAGCCCGAGGTAGATGCCCCGGCTCAAGCAGACAGTCTCCTAGATGAGCCCGAGGTGGGTACCTCTGCTCAAGTAGGTGCCTCCGAAGCACATTCCACCTACGAGGAGAGTAAGACCTCGGATAACTCGGCATCCATCTCTAATCGAGGTCGGATGCTAGACAAGTTTGGTCCTTCCACCATGACAGTAGACAGGCTTAGGAGCCTAATATCCCGGTACAACCTTCCTAGGGAGTACACCTACCATCTTCCCGCAAGCGACTTTCCCAGGGAGCACGGTCGTGACGAGATCGTGCTTTTCGATTTTCGGGGAACATCTCGCGGCTGGGCTCCACCTTCCACTGCACCCTCTCATTGTTGAAGTGTTGAATCACTTTGATGTAACCATAGATCAACTCCACCCAAACTCTATTCGGAACGTGGTCGGTACGATTTCCCTCTGTTTCGACTACACCCTTCCCCTTGATCTTGACATTTTTTCTTCTATCTTGTCAATAAAGAAGAATGCATCTAGCATTCTCCCCGAGCATAGGCAGACCTACTTCCTATCCCCCCGCCCAGGCTTCAAGTTGTTGCATAAGCTTCCTAGTAAAGTCCCTGCCTAGAAACGGGACTACTTTGTAGTTCGTAACACTACGGGGTGGCCCTTCCCTACTCACTGGAAGGTGGCCATTCAAGACTTCGACATTAGGCTGGACCAGGGTACAAGTGAGATACTTCAGTCTTGGGCGGAGCTCGGCTTCGACTGCAAGGACTACCTTGCCGAGAACAAGCTTATTGAGGCCGACCTGAATCCCAGTAGGTCACCTTGTGTAGAATTAGTATTTTTCTCAATAGCCAGTTTCTATTTCTTGGTAGCATTACTAACGTCAAACTCTGTTGCAGGTCCTATGGAGCGATTCAGTGCAGAAAATCTCTTCGGAAAGATGAAGGGAAAAAAGAAGCGAGTTGCGAAGAGAGCTCGCATTGAATCTCTGCAGGCTCCTACTCCCGAGCCCGAGCTGCCTACTATTGCTCAGGTGATTAACTTGGAGGAGCTGGAGAACCTTCCACCTCGGGGGCCTGAGGCAACTACGGAGCCCATTCCCGAGACTAGGGAGCCCGCTCCTAAGGCTACTGTAGAGCCTGCTCCCGTCTCTACCTCAGGGAGTGAAGGAGCAAGTTGGAGCATCCTGAGCCTGCAGTGTAGCCTAAGGAAGAGCAAGGGGGTTGCGTATCCTGAAGAGGTCTCTGAATAAGCCGAACTAACGCCTGCTTAGCTCGGAGGTCGAGCGGCTACCCACTTCCATGGTGGTAAGTCTCGTTGTACTTGTAACTTCTGTACTTGTTGCTTTACTAGTGCTAACTGGCATTCTTTTGGCAGGTGAACTCCGTTGTGTACGCCCTGACCCTCCGATCCGAGAGGCACTTGAAGCGAGCTTGGGTTGCTGAGGATTCAGCCCGCGCAACTCACACCGAACTAGAGCTAGCTCACGGCCAAATCCACGGGCTAGAGGGCGATGTGTTCATTCTGAGGTCAGAGCAAGAGAAATGGTTGCGCGAGAGGGAGGAGCTTCAGCACGAGATGGAGGAATTATTGCGCGAGAAGGTTACTCTGAAGCATCAGGTTGAGAACCTAGAAGCTGACATTAAGGAGTGGACTGAGACCCTCCATGATGACATAGAGGAGGCTAAAGTCAAGGCCATTCAAGAGTATGTCATGTCAGAGGAGTTCGACGAGGTAATGGTGGATGCCTACCGCAAAGGCTTCAAGCTCAGTCGATGGTTGATTAAGCGCGAGTTCCCATAGCTCAATGTGAGCGCCATCACCACCTCGCGAATCATGGGAGGTGTAGCCCGTCAAGCCGCAGAAGACCTGAACTTTGAAGAGGAGGGAGACGAAAACATCGAGGAGGCCGGCGCTACAGACCAGGCTGCCGACCAAGCTGGTACCTCTGTGGAAGCCCTAGACAAGAAGTTCTCCAAGTAGTTCAAGCGGTCCTTGTACTTTGAGCCTGCAAGCTTACCAACACTGGGCTCAGGTACCATGACCTTATTAGAACCAAGTCTCCAACGCGGACCTAGCGTTATAGTACCAAGCTACTCTTTGCTGGTAGGCTGCGGTCCTAATGTATGCGAGGTCCCGTACATTGTCAAATAGGTCGAGGTTGGTGCGTAGCTCGTCTTTATATGCTTCGTCATTGTACACTTTAAGACGTAGCATGGGAACCTCGATCTCGACTGGGATGAATGCCTCAGTGCCATAAGTGAGGTTGAAGGGGGTCTCGCCTGTTGCGGTCTTCACTTGGCCGTTTGCTTGAGGGTGCGCTACCGAGGTGAAGTTTTGTTGTATTCTCATGTCTTTGCACTAGTTCTGAAGTTTAATGTCCTCGAACTACTTATCGTTGTCAGAAATAAGTACTCGGGGTAGACCGAAATGACAGACTATATTCTTTCAGAAGAAATTCTGCACATTCCTTGTTGTGATCATTGCGAGAGGTTCGGCCTCCACCTACATAGTGAAATAATTGATTGCTACCACTAAGAACCTCCTTTGTCCTGTCGCTGGTGGAAATGGTTTGAGTATATCGATCCCCCATTGTGCGAAAGGCCACGGGCTGGTGAGGTATTTTAGGTTGGCAGGGGGTTGGTGGTAAATGTTGGCGTGCTTCTGACATTTATCGCACTTTCTAACAAACTCGATCGCATCTGCCTTCATCGTTGGCCAATAGTATCCCTGTCGTAGTGCTTTCTATGCGAGAGCCTTGCCCCCCTAGTGTTCGTTGCACAGGTCCTCATGAGTGTCACAGAGCACGAGCTCGGCCTCAGAAGGTCGCAAGCAACGCAGATAAGGGAGCGTGTAAGATCTTCGGTACAGCCGCTCGTTTATCATGACGTATTTGGCTGCCTGACGCTCTACCCTCCTAGCAGCATTACGATCTGCAGGGAGGGTCCCATGTAGTAGGAAGGTCACGAGCGGATCAATCCAGCTCGGCTCTGCTTGCACGATAGGACCGAACTCCTCTGCCCCACGAGAATGCTAGGCCGAGGCAAGTTCTCTATGTACACGATTCTCATGGTATTATCACTTGTAATGGCTAATCGGGACAAGGTGTCAGCCTCAGCATTCTCAGATCTCGGAATTTGCTTGATGAAATGGGACTAGATGTTGAGCAGAGCCTCTCTTACTTTGGCTAAGTAGGCAACCATGGTTGGCTCACAAGCTTCATATTCACCTGTGACTTGGTTGACCACGAGCGGGGAGTCACTGCTGATGATGATGTGCTTAGCTTTCACTTCATTTGCTAGAGCCAGCCCAGCTATTAACGCCTCATACTCCGCTTCATTATTGGACGTAGCGAACTCAAAGCATAGCGCATACTCCAGTTTTGCGCCACTTGGCTTGTACAGAACGATTCCAGCTCCGCTGCCCTGCTGATTTGACGAGCCATCCACATGAAGGATACAGGGCTCCTCATCCCAGTTCGGGTTTAATCTAACTAGGAGAGAAGCCGCGCTGGTTGCTCTCTCGCGGTGCTTGGGCTCGTCTGGCCTGGGAACTTTGGTGCTAAAACTACATTCTGCGACAAAGTCAGCTAAGGCTTGGGCCTTGATAGAAGTTCGCGGCTTATACTGGATGTCATACTCACTGAGCTCGACAAAGTCAGAGTATGAGCTTAGAAGTATGGACGAAGCTTTCGAGCTGCAACAACTAGAGCATACGCCAACTTTTCAAACTCTGGATACCTCGTCTCTGCCCCCTGCAACACTTTGCTAACATAATAGATAGGTCATTGGACCTGATTTACCTCTTTTATTAGTACCAAGCTGACTACCTCATCACTCGCAGAGAGGTATAGCTCCAAAGTATCTCCCACCTCGGGCTGGGTTAAGGTCAGGATGTGGGCGAGGTACTTTTTGAGCTCGTCAAAAGCGAGCTATCTTCGGTCCATTCGAAATCTTTGCTTTTAATTGCTTTGAGAAAAGACAGGCAGCGATCTACCGATCTGGACATGAAGCGGCTCAGGGCGGCTATGCGGCCATTCAACCTCTTAACCTCCTTTATTTTCTGAGGTGGTCTCATATCTAAGATTGCCTTAATTTTTTCAGGGTTAGCCTTAATGCCACGTTGGTTGATGATGTAACCTAGGAATTTACCCGAGGTGACACTGTAAACGCACTTGTTTGGATTTAATTTCATGTTAAATTTATGCAAGATTTCAAAAACAGAATGCAAATCTTTTATTAAATCACTTGAAAACTGAGTTTTGACGACCATGTCGTCTACATGGCATTCTATTTTCTTGCCGATCAACGGCTCAAACAATTTGTTTACAAGTCTTTGGAATGTTGCCCCGACGTTTTTTAGTCCAAAGGGTATGACCTTGTAGTAGTACAGGCCGAGCTCGATTATGAAGGCTGTTTTTTCTTCGTTAGCATGGTCCATTCTGATTTGGCTTTAGCTCGAATAGGCATCTAAGAAGCTCAGCAACTCATGCCCTAAGGTCGCGTCCACCAAACAATTGATTCTAGGGAATGGGAAGCAGTCCTTTGGGCAAGTTCGGTTCAGGTCGGTATAATTGACGCATATGCGCCATTTACCGTTAGCCTTTTTTACCAAAACAGGGTTGGCCACCCAGCTCTGGTAATGAACTTCTCTGATAAAGTCGGCTGCGAGGAGCTTCCCGACCTCCAAGTCAACTGCTCTCCAGCGCTCCGAGGCTAGGTTGTGTTTCTTCTGTCTAATGGGCCTAACTACAGGATCAATGTTCAGTTTGTGAGTGATGATGCTAGGGTCTATGTCAGGCATCTCTGTAGTGGACCATGCAAAAACATCTAAATTTCTAAGTAAGAAACTTACCAGTTGAGATCACAAAGGTTCCTTGATTGAAGTGCCTGAGTTGGGTCCTCTATTGAATTTGGCACGGAAATAGTTTCTTTCATTGGTGCAGCTCGCTCTTCGCAAGACTCCGTAGGTCGCTCCAATGCGAGGTCATCTGCCACCTTGGCTTTTCCATTGAGAGCGGCAATGTAGCACTTGCGAGACTTGAGTTGGTCGCCGCTACCCTAACTCAGAAGTCTATGGGGAACTTCATTGCCAAATAATATGTGGAGACCATCGCACGTAGAGCATAGGTGATGGGCCGACCTATTATGGCATTGTACGGGGAGGGAGTCGCGACCACTAAAAATTCATGGTTGAGTCTCACTATGCTAGACTAGGTGTCGACCTCCATAGGTACAATGATTTTCTCCAAGGGCCTGACTTCCTCTCCGCTGAAGCCCACCAAGGGAGTACTTGCGGGCTTGAGGTCGCTCTCTTGGAGCTGAAGCTTATCGAATGCCACATTGAAAAGTATGTCTGCCAAACTGCCAGAGTTGACGAGGATGCGCTTCACCCCGAATTCATTAATCCTTATCTTCTCGATGAGTGTGTCATCAGGGGATAGTGGACCCCACGCGCATCATCCTCGTTGAAGAAGATCATGTCTTTTGTCCTTGGCCGCTTCAGGGGGTTCCGTTCTTCCCTTCCGACCTCATGAGCTGATGTCTGAACTACGGCCGAGGGGCATCCCGCGACGATCAATACTCCGACGATCACATGAATAGTCCCCCGAACTAGCCTCTCTTCAGGAGGCAGCCGTTGTGGCTGCTCAACTTGCCTGTTGCTGGACTCAGTAGCATTTCTACCTTGCTCCCCTTGCTGATCTGCCTTATTATTATTATTTTGTACAAAATTTCTTAAGTATCCGCAACGGATGAGCTCTTCTATCTCGTCGCGGAGGTTTTTACAACTTTTGGTACTATGACCGTGATCTTTATGAAAACTACAATACAAGTTCTTATTCCTTACATTGGGGTCCCCTCTTAGCCGGGGTGGCCACTTCATGTACAGGGCATCCTTGATCGCCATGAGGATCTCGGCCCGCTTCGCGTTTAGGGGTGTATAATCTATCCTTTCTACGGGAGGAGCTCGGAAAGGCTGGCCTGGCCTCCCTCCATGAGCTGGGTCTTTTTTCTTCTTGTTGTCCCCATGGGTCGAGGACTCTGCTTCTATTTTCCTCTTTTCGGGCACATTCTCACTCTTCTGGTTAATCTCCTCCTTCGTCCCTATGAACTGGTCCGCAAGGTTGAGGAACTTGGTCACAGTCTTGGGCCGATTAACAACCACATGCCATTTGAACTCTTTGTGCATTAGGGATATTCATAAGAATGCCCAACCCGACCAAACCGACCAACCCGGACCAACCCAACCCGAGTTAGATGGGTTTTCATCAGTACCTGTCGATTTCGGGTTGGGAAAATATATAAACCAATATATCGGGTCGGTTTCGGTTTTTTTGTGTGAAAACTGAAACCAACCCGACCCAAACCGAACTAATCTTCTACTAGTTCAGTAGTTCCTAGTTTGAGTAGTTTCCTACTTAATTATAACTAGTCTTCTACTAGAACTAGAAGGCCCATTAGGCAATTACAATTAGAATAGGCAATCTATCCTAGTTTCTAACTTTCTATAGTCTTTTACACCAAATAAGCAACCCATTAGGCAATTACAATTAGAATTCAATTAGGTGTCCTTTTGTATAGGAGCAAAACTGAAAGTGACCCAAACCGACCCAACTCGACTCAAACCAACCAGGTCGGTTTGGCCTATCAGTGGGTCGGTTTAGGTTTCCACCTCAAGTAACCTAACCAGGTCAGGTCGGTTGGGAGAACCCCAACAAACCAACCCAACCCAACCCGTGAACACCCCTATTGTGCGTGATGCCTCTCTTGGCTGCTGCGAGCCACACTATGGGGTCCAGGTCGGGTATCTGCAAATAGGCGTCATTGAACCACTTGATGTAACTCCGGATGGACTCTCCTTCCCTCTAGACTATGCCGAGGAGACTCTCCTAGGTTCTCGGGCATAGCTTGTTGGTGACGAAATGGGAGGTAAAGACTTGCGCGAACTACACCCAACTTCTTATTGACCTGGGCACGAGGTTCCTGTACCACGTGCAGGCTACTCCTTTGAAGGTGGTGTAGAAATCCACGCACATGTAGGACTCACTGACCCTTGCCAAGTGCATCTGTGATTGGAAGGCGTCGACGTGGTCATTCGGATTTAACGATCCGTCATATTTGTCCAAGGGGGGGACCTTGAAGTCCTTAGGCATAGGGACAGCTAAAAGTTCTAGCGACAAGGGGGATGACACTAAGAGGAGTGGAGTGGCTTTCACGTCGCCCGAGCTTACCTCTTCCTTACCCTTGAGCTCGGGCAGGTTGTGGGTCGTAGTTCGGCGAGATCGGCGATGTCTCCGCTGCTTCTTCGCTAGCTCAACATTAGTACTGCTCGCTTCTGTGTTACCGAGCTCAGTAGGCCCAAGGAGGGGCTTGGACTGCTGCCGGTGGTTGTGAACTGAAGGGCCTTGTTGATAGTCCATGGCCAGGACCTCAAAATGGTTTTCGATAAGCGGGATCTTGAACTACGAAGGTCGAGGCAATGTGGGTCTGATCGGCTGAGAGTCCCCTGACTTGACTACAAGCTGTGAGGTGGGGGGAGTAACTTGTCTTTCCCTCCTGTCGTGGGATGAGACCTAACTCCCGAGGGGGTTCTAAGTTTGAGAAGTCTCTCCTCAGTGGGGGAGACGCTCGCTGCGATGGCGGGGCTAGGCCTACTCTGCAGCGGAGTGTCAGGGTGGAACTTGCTGTTGATGCTGAGGCAGCATTGGAAACTATTGTTGGTAGACGTGGTGGAGCATTTGCTACTAGTA
The DNA here is from genome assembly GCF_056320005.1 of Nelumbo lutea. Lineage (NCBI taxonomy): Eukaryota > Viridiplantae > Streptophyta > Magnoliopsida > Proteales > Nelumbonaceae > Nelumbo > Nelumbo lutea. The sequence continues at coordinate 200,033,049 of NC_142684.1, read as the reverse complement.
CAACTGAAACTGATGGACCTACTGCATTTGAGCTTGCATAGCTTGCATGCAGTGTACCAGATTTTCCAGATGGTTCTGTCCGGCCACCGGGAGAACTGACGGTTCTGCAAAGGTCATCTCTATCAGCAAGGGGAGTGGAGCACTTACCGACGCCATGATCTGAGGCACGCTCAGGGTAGGGACTCCGTCCGTGGAGAGGGGTAGAGTGAACTGGACAATGCAGACAGTAGGGAGTTGAAATCGTTCCCCGGAGATATTTTGGTCAGCAATTTGTCCGGCGTTGCTGGAGGAAGCCATGGAAGTCTTTCTGAAGTAGCTTGGTGAGAGGCTTTTTTGAAACAATTCCCACGGATGGCACCAAATGATGGAGCACGATTCGTACACTCCTAGGCAGGGGACCACACTCCAAGCTGGCGACGGATGGTACCTGAGAAGAAGAAGAGGATGAAGGATCCCCAGGGAGCTCACCCGGCGGGAATACTCCGATGCTTAAGTTAGAAGTCTGAGAGAGAAAATTGTAGAGAAGATGAAGAAAGCTAGAGTGCAGATAACGCAAATGCAATTACCTTTGCTCTTTGGGAGTAGGAGCTCTTATATAATGGTGCTCTGTCAAATCTGACATAACCGCTTCTGATTCTCTGTTGCAACCATTACTTGCTAGGGCAGTAAATGTTACTATTGCAGAGTATAGCCCTACCAAGCGGGGGACACCTCTCAGGGCTGGCAGGCACAACACCGCCTAGCGAGAGACGTGGGTGCAGGGCTCCAGGTTTGGCAGGTACGGTTGTCAGATAGGAGATCTTCCCGTGATACGCCGAGTTGTTATTTTGTGAGCTGCCTTGCACCGAGCTACCTTGCGCCAAGCTGCAGGTACCGTATCGAGGTGCTTGTACCTGAGGTGGCCTACTTAGATCTAAGTCAGGATAAATTTATTAAGAGGCTCCCGAGCTCACCCCGAAGTTCCTTGATCTCAGGAGATTCCTATCTTGGAGCACCTTGGCTCGGGATGCTTCAGTGGAAGAATCTTAGCTCGGGGTGTTCCCTTCTTGAGGAGGAGCTCGGGGGCTCCTTTAGTTGGGAGGAGCTCAGGATAACTGGAGTGTCATTTGGTACCGAGCTACCACGCTGGACCTTGGCAGACTGGTCGCGCTGAGCTGTCACTTATGCTGAGTTATGCCCACATGTCCCTCTATGATGAGGTCGGGGCAAATCACCCTTCATCAGTTTTAATTGTCGGGATCCATCTGAGCAGATAGTGCAACATTGTACTTTGCAGTCGAGGGAGAGGTTCTCTCTTGTCAGGCAGTGTTTGATCATTATGGACTGAGAGGTTAAGTGTAAGACCATTTAGGGCTTTTATACCTGATGGGCTATTCTCACTTAAGACCATAGTCCTTGGGCCTTCATAAGATGGTTGGACTCAATGACCATTTAGTGTAAATGTTGGGCCCATTAAGAGCCCATATTGATGGACTCAGGGATTCACTGTGTTTAATAGTGAATTCGGCCAAGCTTTGTCACAGAATCTAGGCTTAACCCATATGGCTTTTGTGAGATCAATGTTAGGGTCTCACGCTATACAAAGAGAGCCAAGTTAGCCAGCAATCAAAAGGGGATGTGAGCCTGTTTTCTTAATGGGCCTAAGGCCTATAATAAACTAGATTAATTGGATTAATCAGTATGGGCGAATTTGGATAGGGATATGGGTTTGGATCAATAGATAAGGATAGCAAGATAAGACTTATCCACTTAAAAAGTCCAAATCCAAATAAAGATTTGGATCAGGAAGCTCCTAATTGGATTAGAGTGCAACTCTTTAAGCTATTTAAATAGAAGAGGGCGAACTGCTCTAGGTGTACACACTGCTCTCAGTTCTCCCTCTCCTTCTGCTCTTGCCGCCATATACCCTGTTCGATCTCCATTCTTGAACTGATAAAGATTAGTTCTTGATTCTGATTTTGCAAGAAAAATCATATATGAATTCGTGCTCACCTCCCTTGCCTGATCCAAGTTGTTAGATTGCAGTTCTTGCTAAAGGACTGCATTGCTGAACCTGTTTCATATCAAGCTACGTCATCTTCAGTGGAAGCGGGTTTTGGTACCCTTTTTGGGCGTGAACACTTACTTTGGGAGCTACACGTGTGGATTCCATATCAGGTATTGCTCTCATTTTCTTTTAGTTTAAATCTGGTCCAGTTTGGATCAAGAACGATCCTTAAAAAATGCAGTTTTTCTAAAACTGGGAATACGATTACCGGAAGAAAGAAAAGAAATTTTTGAAATTTCGCCAGCCTCCCTACATGGTTCGGCCATCCATATGATGGATCTCCCTTCCATTCACTTCCCAATAGGTATTTAAGGTGCCTCTTCTACACACTTTATCTCTCTAGTCTTGGGCATGATTTTCAAAATTGGATCAAACTGGATGGTCGGACTGGAAAAGCTAGGAACCAGTCAGGTGACTAGTTCCGTTTTACTCCAGAACCGTTATTTCGTTAAAAACTATTGATTTAGTCAGCAAATCGCTAACTCGGGCGGTTGAATCATTCGAACCATCCAATGGTTTTGGCCATTTTTAATTTTTTAATTTTTTTTTTATTTTTATGTTAGAACAAGCCATTGACCTGGGAAGCAGACCCCTAACCGGTTCGTTGTCCGATTGGGCTTGGGTAAATCGCTACACGTGTGAATTTGTATTTTGCACAGCTTCAAGCTTGGGCATTTGGGATGGGCCCATTCAAATTTTGATAAAAGCACAATGTGTGTTAGCTATTTTTATTTTTCTTCATGGGTAAGGCTATAAGTCAAATTGTCCGAGTTCAAGAATTCGAAATTCCAACTACAGAAGACTCAGGTTAGGGTTCAGTTCCGTTGCAAATTTAATAAATAACCAATCCAACCCGACCCAATTCATGAGGCTACACAATTGGGTGTAGCCCGTCCCATACCCATAAACCCCTAACTCTGGCAACAGCGGGATTTGGTCCACATCTCTACTACAAAGAGTCAGACTTTACCAAGTAAACCAGCATCAGTTGGTTCTTCACTCGCTTGTTATGTATCAAAATTTTGAACATTTAACAACAATCTCTAAAAAAATAATGTGAAGAAACGGAATTCCAAGTGGAGAGAGATGAACATGATCTCCTGATCTCCCAATAATTCCATATGAGAAAGCTTTTTCAGTACAATCTTGGTGACCACCCAATAAAACATGGACATGATCTCCAATTTTTCTTTATTTTTGTTGTCGGTGTTTGATTAAAATTAAGAAATCATAGAATAGTGAATGGGCATGGCGACATGGATGTGAAAATGAAGAAACTAGGTGCGATTGAGGAGAGTTCTTGGAGTGGTAGACATGACTTAATGAGAGATTTGGATTTCTCTTTAGAAAATGGAGGTGGTTTAGATTCCTGAGTAAACCATATTTTTTTTCTCTATCCAACCTTTTGAGCCATTGTTGACACTTGACAGGCATCAGGCATTATTGGGTAATTCGCCCAACCCAAGCGAGGAAGGGGCTTGAATGAGGGCGAAGATGGTCCAGACATTTACATTTAATGTAATAACTCGGCCCAGGCCCACCAACTGCGTAAGTTGTAGGTTTTAGAACAAGGCTAGGTCTGAGCTTAAGTACAAGCATAGGCAAGAGTAGGTAATAAAGAGTGTCAATTAATGATCTTATGGTCCTTCAGTCCTTACTCCTTACCGGTTACCAGCAAAATAAATTAAAATAATAACCCATCTTAAAGGGCCAAAGCAGTCCGGCACTTGGGCCACAACAGATATAACAGATTGGTTGGTGTTGGTGATATGAGCACAAGCCACCGACACGATTCCAGTCTAAAGACCAAAGAAAAATTAAGGTCAGTGTGGTCTGGTCGGATGAGGTGCTGTCGGTTGGACAGTATCTGGCAATACTTTTTCTGGCCCCGCTTTTTAGGACCAGAGAAAAAAACAGGGGCAGATCGTTCCCTAACTATATTCAATATATAAAAAAAAAAATTAATAATAATAAGGTTGAACACGGATGATATGATATGGAAATGGAACCGGTCCAGTGCAGCTTCTTTCTGATTTTGCAGGGCTACACTTGCTGACAATTCCTTGTTTGGTTTCTTCTCAGTTACACTACATAAAAACCGGGGGAGGGCCAGTGCTTTGAGCCGGAAGGTTAGTGGGTGGGCCCTCGCTGGTTCGACGGGTGAGTTGGTTGAGGTCAATTTGATGATGTCAGATGATGAAAACACAAGAAACAGTAACATGGGAAAATGAAAGAAACTGTTTAGAGCAATACCCATTACCAACAACCAGTTGATGTGCTGTTTGTTTACCTTTACCATTTGTATAATATATTTGAAACTGAAAGCAAGATATTAGATATACATACAAACACGTTTGGAAATGAGAATCGGAAACGGGACCATTGTTTCCACTCCAGATCAGAGCTAGGTGTTGTGCTTCATTCATCTCCACATGTAGACAAGCCAGCTGAGGACCATACCTACCGTTTTATATGATCTGCTGTCTTTTATCTTTTGTCTTCTCTTTGGAATTTGACCATCTGATTGGTGGATGAGGGTGGGATGCAGGTTTAGAGGAACACCAAGCTTATTTGATCTTTACTTTTGACTTCTCTTTCCAAGGAGAAACAATTCAATATTGTTCTAGATGGGCTTTATTTGAATCCAAATTAGTATAATGGACCATTTTTAACCAACTGATCTGATCTGGTAGTTTTTTTTTTTTTTTTCCTGTGAAGAAATTGAAAAACATGAGACAGGTGGCAAGTTATAGGGGGCTTGGACCCATACATGGGTCATGTCATCAGACGTCCAGACCCAAAACTTAGGTCGAAAAGGAATTAAAACTTTAGAGCCTTTGGAATGAGAAGATAGGCAGGCTTTTCCTTTTCGTGCGCATTATGGAACCTGTGGAACAAAATGATCAAACTAGCAGTGGATGATGTATGTTATATCCCCTTTCTACCCTGTGCAACTAATTCCTTTTGCAAAATAAACTCTTTCAACTTTCAAGTAACTTCATTTCCTGCTCGTCTGTCTCTTGTGCTTGGATATATACTTCAACCAAAAAAAGTGATAAAAGTACTACTGGTGGGAGAACAGTTTGAGCCCAAACCGACTGCAATTCTACTCGTAAATATGCACATGGGCGCTGCTGATTCTTGATCACATGGGGCGCTGGCAGTTGTGTCAGTTAGTTTGCCTTCAGCCTTAAGAGGGACGTAAATGACCTGATGGCCTGATGGGTGGGTGCTGATTGTCTCATCAGTACCGTAATTTTGACGAGGTGAATTGGAAATCAAGCAATTTAGCACACTTAGGCCCCGTCCGTTTGGTTTGCAGGAATAGCCGAATAGGGGTCTAGATTCAGAATGGAATGGGTTATTTCGATTCCAACTGTTTGGTTAGGTGGAATTGGAATCTTATTTCCGTTCCTATTAGAATCCTATTTCCATTCTTAATGGAATGGCATTTTCGCTTTGAAGGAATGGCTATTCCCTGTTCCTGCCTTGTGAATGAAATGCCATTCCGGTTGATTTTAGTTCTCATTCCTGTTTGAATCAAATAGACTATGGGAATGAACCATTTCTATTCCGATTTTAAAGGATTTCAATTTCGATTTTAGTTCTGATTCCGATTACGAGTCAAATGGACCTTTAATTTCTTATAACTCTTAAATAATAATACAATCGATTCTCCTCTTCACCTTATATTACAATTTTATTCTTTAATTAGTTAAATTATGTTATTACAAAACTTAAAAGAGTGTATTTGGTTGATGCATTAATCTCCATTTATATTATCAAAAAGAAAAAAAAAAAAAAACTTGATAGATATATAGAAGAAGTCCAAAAGTTAGACCGAGAAAAAACAAATAGCATGAGGCAAAAGAAATGAAAAGGAAAGAAAACTGATACGTAGCAGCTAGCTAGCAGAGCGAGATGGTTGACTCAACATTAACATTGGAAGCGTGTGGGGGCGCTGGGGGGGTGGTGGTGGTGGTGGTGATGGGGGACAAGGCAGCTTGTTAATGGTTAGTACTGAGTAGGGGACCAGAGTCAGAGGCAGCTGGGGGCAGAGGCTGCCAGAAATCCATCACCCCCAGCCATTCCGTAGAACTATTAATAATTAAAATCCTGCACTGTTATATATATATATATATATATATATATATATATATACTCGAGATTGAATTAAATGTAGCAGACAAGTGACGCATCGTCATTGTTGACTTTGGAATACCAGATACTCAGATAGCCTTAGCCCAACTCAAATTTAAATCTTGTTACTGCTCGGTCACTGTTTTCCATCCTTTTTTCCCTTCTAATTATATTCAATTCCAGTCTTTTTTGGTTCAGATTCTTCTTATATTCCATGGGTGAGATTTCAGAGAATTCCCCACTTGTTAGTTCTGAAAACTCCATTTAAAGGGCTGGCCATTTGAGTTTTGATCAAGCTGAAAAAGTAGTTCAGTTATATTTTTTGCCCTTTCAATAGAAAAAACTTACTATTCTCAACCGATTTTATATAGGGAGAAACAAGCCATAGCAAATTAATTAATATACCCCGATAGGATTAACAGTTAACAAAAAGCGAAAACACATTTCTTTTCTTTCTTGACCAGCTAGAAGAAGAAAAGAGGAAAATTTCGAGATTTAACAAAATTTTCAAATAACTATAATTAAAGAAAATCAGAACAAGTGCATGAAAAATTATAAAGTGGCGATTAGGGTAGAGGGTACAGCATCCAATTTTTTTGATAAACTGGAAAAGTCCCTAGCTAGCTAGTGGATAGAACCCAAGTGTTTGTATGAAAAGACAGAAAGACCCCATCTAGTAGCCTTTAATAGGGGTACTTTTTTGTCTTTTTACAAGGGATGTGCCCCCTTTATTAAGCATGGGATGCGTACTTGGGTAAAATCTAGTTGAAGATGATGAGACACACTTTGATGCCTAAACACATCATTAGTAGATTAGGGAAAAAAGGTATTTACAGCGTGTGGTTTGTAGATATGGCAATCACTGCGATGAGCAAAGCCAAGCCTTTGAATATATGTATATCCGCACGTAGTGTGTCTTTGTTCAAGTGTGTCCAGACAGCCTCTCGTGTACCGAGCAATAGCCAGCCTTAGATTAGAAAATAAACAACACAGACAAAACCTACTAGAGAGTTGATTCCCCAGGAGAAGAGAAAAGGAAAGTGAGAATAGATATGTTGTCCAGTAAAAAATGCAGAGAGAAAGAGAGAGATGTGCATATATATATATATATATAGTTCAGTGTGATAGCACTTACTGAATCATCATCTCAAAATATTAAAAGAAAAAGAATCAAGAATACATAGATTGCACAAACCCTGTCCGATCTATACATCAAGCCTGCTCCTTAGGTTTAGATCAAAGATCTTTTGTTAGGAAGTGCACTGCTCCAGATATGCTTAATTATATTAAATTTTTTTTTTAAAATATTTAAAAAAATCCAAGAATTTATCCCAACCCTTAATGATTATAAATTAAAAATTAATATCGGTTATATTGATACATACTAATATCCATATACCAAGATGAGAGAGCACACTCCTTGCCGCTTCATGTAGGACCATACAAGTTAATGTGCAGTAATTAATAATATAATTTGTACCAAGAAATTATAATGTAGGATCCATTGAAACAAGATGAAACTCCTTTGGGAATATATTTCAGCCTTCACCCTTTCTTTTCGTTTTACTATAAGGCTGGGCTTGGCTCAACAGAAAATAAGAGAAAAATAGAAAATCAAGGGAGGGAAAGTTCTCAATAATACAGCCTATATCTTCTTCTGGTTACTTGTGGGTAATGGTACTCAGTTCAAGTCAGTCATCCATGTGGCTCATTATCTTCTTCTTAACAAACAAGCTACTTTATACGTTTGGAATGAGCTTGAGAAGAAAATTCTTCTACAGTTTCTTTTTTTGTCATACAAGAAGATGATTTAAATTCTGGTCAATAGATTTTTTTAATAGGATTATTTAGTTAGATTTGTAACAGATAAATAAAAATAATGATCATTATTATTTATTCTTTATTATAAAAATTTGTATTCTATTTCCTTCCTATGATTAATAACTAAATAATGAGATTGCGGAGAAAACTAGAAGAAAGGACAATTAACTATCATCTATACTATTATAAAACAGTTATTTGCTTTGGTTTTGGATTATCTTTTTGAAGCCAATTAATTTTGAAACAGTTAGGTGCTGTTTGACAAGTCTTTTTAGAAAGATCTTCTAGTAGCTCAGACGATCAAAAGAAATATTGAGCTTTGGGGGTATTGTCTTTAAAGGCAAAAATCGTTTGGTAAGCAGCTCAGTTCACTGGGCCTTTTAAAACACATTTAGAGGCTATATATCATGCAGAAAAACCAGAAAGCTTCCAAAATTTGGTGTTTTCGGTATTTTCGAATCTTTTTGTGCACACATCTTCTCATCTTTCTGGCTTTTGGTTACCAAATGGTAGAAGACCAATTTTTTGTCTTTCGAGCTTGCCAAAGCCCAAAAGACCGCATGAAAAGACTTGCCAAGCACCGTCTTAGTAAAGTGATGCCTTGGTCATCTCTATGATAATATTATAACCCATTGGTTCAATTTATCAACCAAATTGGTTTCTAGAAGTTTAAAACCTTAAAGTTAGCAGAAACCATCTCAAGAAAATTAGTATACAAGGTTTGAAAATAATCAGGGTCTGTTTGGCAAGTCTTTTTGAAAAGATCTTCTCGTAGTTCTAACAGTCAATAGACGCACTAAGCTTTTGACATAAGATCTGGGCAGCCCAAAGACCATTTGGCAGATGCGTGTCTTTCCATGCATCATTTCGGATCTTTCTATGTGAGATTAAAATGTGAAAGACGTGAGAAACTTCATTTGGAGGTTCCTGAAATCAACCCAAAATGGGTTTCACATGTCTTTTCAGCACCACGTCTTTTGGCAGATAAATCTTTTGCATGCCAAATGGGAATAGACTGATTTTCAGTCTTCCCAACTTGTAAACAACTGAAAGACCGCACAAAAAGACGCACCATGGGGCACCTTAGTTTATCGAAAGCATTCAACTTAATTGCTAAATGTTATTTACATATTAAAAACACCTTGACCCACCTGATTGGTTACCACTTTTATGATACCAGTTGATTGATTTCTAAGTTTTCCGAGAATCAAATCTTTCCAATAACATAATCAAACCTGTTATAAAATGCTATAGCCATTTTTGTTTTGAGAGGAATAACAGGATGTTATATTAATCGAAAGGAGAATGTATAAAGGGAAGAGAGACAAAAAGAGCCGGCCAAAAATCGGGGCAATACACAATTTCTTTACAAATCAGCTCTTTCTGAACTAGACTTCGCCAACAAATCTGCAGTAGTGTTAAAAGCTGGGAAGGTGGACCAATCTCCAATGGCCTTCTTCGTCTTGAGAGCTAAGCCACCTAATGGTACCATTGGCCAAGTCACCAAAGACATTAAAAGAATGGAGAGCAAGCTGCTTAGCAATGCGAAGCCCATAGCGAGCTGCCACCACTGAAGCTTAACCAGGACCACTGAATGTGCACGACACTTCTCCACAACTTTTCCTTTTTCGATAGTTTTCTTATAAAATTAAACACAACCTACTGAGGGGGGGTGTTCGACAACATGGTTGTTTTTTTACCCTTAGGTTTTTTAAACAATTTTCTTCAGGCTCAATTTGGGAAGAATGCGTATGCAAATATGTGCTTTGAATTTCTTGTTGCGACCCACTTTATAAATTTTCTCCAATTAAATTGAGAAAAGTCTGAAAGCAAAATTTCATAATGGTTGTGGTGGAAGCATAGACTTTGGGCCGTTCTACTGTCATACAAACCTAATCCATATTCAATTTATGGGTCCGAATTGAATACGAAGAGTTATGTATTTCGGGGGTTTTCTTTTTCGTATACTTAGTCTTTATCTTGTGAGAGAAGAATGAGACTTTGGATGTACTTGGGGTTTAGGGCTTTTTGTGAATAAGGTTGTGAGTGCACAATTCTGTATTCCTCTCCATTACAGATTACATAGTAGATTTCTTCTCCTCCTCCGCTCGTGGACGTTAGCTATAAGATGAACCATATAAATTTGTGTGTTCTCTTTGCTTGCTTCTCTTTATCTTTGCTTTTTTTTTTTTTTTTTTTTTCCATTCAAATCTGTATTTCAAGGTTTACACAATAAGATACAAGGTTTAGAAATGTGGTGAACATATTTGTATTGACACTCTTCCCAAATTGAACCTACTCACTTAATTTGGGAAGAGTACAAATACAAATGTGTATGGTGCAAAATCTTGTATTTTGTATTCCAAAACTATACATATTTGTATTTGCACTCTTCCCAAACTGAACCTTATATGTACATTGACACAAGGGCATAAAAATTCATGAGAGCTAGACCTATTCATGGGCCAGATCAGGTTGGGTTCAGGCCGAGCTTTGCCTCTTTATCAACAGAAAATGTCTAGGCTCGAACCCGAGCCCCACCCAACTTTCGGGGCAGGCTGGGTTCAAGCCGGACTTTGCCTCTTTATCAACAGAAAATGTCCAAGCTCGAGCTCGAGCCCCACCCAACCTTCGGGCCTAAATCTTGAGCCTGAGTCTGAGCCAAAGCCCGATCTGCACATAAAATGTCCTATTTTTGATGTAATTTAATAAATTAATTCATATTTCCTGAATAGTAAATTAACATTTGATAGTAACTTTATAAATAAATACATGTTATATATACTTATTATATATAAATAATATATATTTCTATTATATGTAATAGTATCAGACCGGGTTTGGGCCCGGATTGGGCTTATTTGAAAAAACCCGAGCCTAGCCCAAAAAATAGTTGGGGCCAGTATTTAAATGTAAAACCCGACCCTGAGCTTGGGAACCTGAAATTTTGTCCAAGCCCAAAAAACATCGGGACGGGCCGCCAGGCTACCCGGTCCATGAACAAGTCTCATAAGAGCATGCAATTATTCCTTTGATCTTCTGTTTTGGAAGATGACAGTGGCTAAAATAGTTCATATGAAAACCAACTTGTTTCTTAAAAAAAAAAAAAAGTAGTTGCGCAATAAATTGAAATAAGTTGAACAGATTCTATTATCATTAATAGTTAAGTAAATCCAATAATCAACTATATTTTTTCTTTCGTATAAGGCGGACACCTAGTATCAGACCAGGTGATCCAGACTACACCCTACAAACCAAACCCAGTAGTACTGACAGAGCCAGGCCACTCCGAGCAACCATATTAAAAGTTCAAACAAGAAATACAAGTACTCATGATAATGATCCAAAAACAGCTTTATATATGTATATATATTCTACTCTTCATAATGAATTTCGTCTTTATGTGATTTATTTTTGTCATGGAACTATCTTTAAATTTCCATGATCATTTAATTGCCAACTAAAGAGTTTCAATCAGAAACTCAAACAGTGTTTCCTCAAATATTTATCAAAATCCAAAATCTGATTCTGGACCAAAGGGATCAAATGGATGCTAGAAATATGGGATGCCTTATAGTAAATTGTTTCACAATTCTAATTGCATGAACCATGGATAAGTGGACAACCTAAGTTTACTTACAATTTTCTTTTTGATATTATAATTCTGGAACCAACCACAGTTTTAATACTGAAAACTTTTTCTTGTTTTGGTAAAAAAACGAATATATAGCATAAATCACCAACATAAGAGCTATTACAGCGAGAGTAACCGACAAAAGGATATATTTTTTTATTATTATTGTTATTCTTTTATAAGCTAGATAAACGCAAAAGGCAATAATATATGAGATCAAATTTTCTGGCACTCTAGGGCTTTGCGTCATAAAAATTTCCCTAAAATTTGCGTTGGTTTTACAGATAAAGTTGAAATAAAACTTCAGTTCTCTATTTAAACTTAAACAGACAATTTTTTGGGCTGTACTCATCAGATTACTTGCTATATACTGCATTCGATCATTCTACTGCATTTTTACGCTTTTCTTTTTTATTTCTTTTAAGCGGAAATGTTCATCACATCTACCAGGCCTGATGCACTACATTTGTAGCCTTCAATTGTTATTTATCCCTTTAGGCTTAGTTTGGACAAATATGTAGAGTGTAAAACCTTATATTTTGTATTATTTTTTATGTATTTGCATAGTACATATTTGTATTTATATTCCTTCCAAACTAAGTCTTAGGAGGCATTCTCTGTTTATTTTCAGCTCTTTCCAAATTGATAAAGAAGTGCCAACATGATGCATCCTTCTAACAGAAACAATTTCAAAAAAGCCATCATATGGATCGAGTATTAATTTGGTGAACTTCTGATAGTTACCATTACCAATAAGAATAACATGAATATGAAAACTTTAAAAAGATGATACACTTGAACTTAGTAACCACATATGGCATAAGTTCCAAGGTGTTGAACAAGGATAGAATAAAGAGGGACATAGTATCTTACATAACAAGGAAAACCAGAATACATAGAAGAGAGGTTGCCAGCAATATCGGAACTCCAAACCAAAGGATAAAGTTTTTTCCAAGCAAAAGTGAGACACTAAGACCTTCATTTTCAGATGGAATTATGAGGAAATTAAAGTTGTTAGACTTCACATTCTTGACTTCATAAGCCTTCTTCAACCGTTGACACCAACAGCCATTAACCACAGTCCCCCTAAAGAAGAAGAAGAAGAAAAAGAAGAGAGAGAGAAGGAGGAATGCAAAGAAAACCTAATAATTCCACTAACTATTTAGTAAGGGGAGACGCCCACATTGGCGGAAGCGAAAATCCCATCCTTCATGAGAACTTCTTCTCCTTCCTTCACATGAAAAGAAAAATAAAAGAACACAAAAACATTAAAACCCGTGAATATATGTGTGAACCTGCAAAGAAAGGAGGGAGAGCGATGGATGCATTAGAACTTCTAAGGGTGCAGAAGGGTACCTGCTGGCGCACATTACTTTTCTTCACGGTCTGGTCAGGCATGAGACCAAAGTGGATGTGTGGGAAGTGGGCCCACTGAGAAAAAAAAACACACACACCAACAGGAGGACCCACAAATCAAGAAACCATAAATAAATAAATACGCTTTGAAACCCTAGTTTGAGAAGTAAATAAAATATGAAAATGAGAATGCAAAGAAAACCCTAGAATTTTCTTGGATCTTACGTTCTTTGCAGCGGCGCTGAAAGCCTCTCTATGGGTTATATCGGGATTTCCGGCTTTGATGCGTTGGATCTCGTCCCTGCAGCAAATGTAGAGGTCAAGATCATACATCTGCTTCAAAGTTTCAGATTCTACCGTCTCTAGTAACAGTAACAATATTAAAAAGTAAAAAAAAAGAAAATGAAATAACAAAAAAGAAACCTTTTTAAACACTTCTCATTATTACTCACTTGATGAATCGGTTGTACGCGGACGGGACTCTCTGTCTCTTCTCCGGAGCTGGACAGACAGACACATTAAAAATACTTCGCTGACTTTTGTGAAATTCTGCTTTTCTTATCTCCCTATCATCACTTCATCATCACTACTATCTGGTTTATCTATTCATCCATCTATCTACCTAAGTAGTCTATAATATTTCTCACACCCAGATCACACATCATACCACAGCACAAAAACATGGATATATAGAACTTGAGTGCAATACAATAATGGAACTGGTTGTGAAGAACATGCAAATAGAACTGCAAGTAAGAAGAGAAACAAAATCCACTTTGTCTAGTTGATAAGACTAGAAGTTTTCCGACTATCTTCTACAACATTTCATGGTTTTCTAGAGGATCTTGCCTACAGCGACACCTGCAGATCATGGTGTTCAAACATCTGGGTGACACTATAAAAATTCTTATTTCTTTTGACGATTTCAGATGTTACTAAACTTTGGCAAAATGTAGATCTAATGAATTTAAGATAAGTAGACATGAGAATTATAGGTCTTAAACCCGCAAACGGTGCACGGGAAGAAATGATTTTTATAACAGTCACTACTAAAGAGGATCTTTAGTACTAATAAGGGCTGAGATTGCAGGAAAATTAAAGGTTCTATTAATGCATTAACGGCTCTTTCTCCCTTTCACCAAACTATGAAATTTTATCAAGGTGCAGTAAGCCTAGGAGCATATTGTCTAGTTTTCCAACTCTTCTTTTCTCGATTGATTAAGATAATACTATCCTCAAAAGTATGGGGTGCAAGTGTTTTATATATATATATATATATATATATATATTGCTTTTCAATAAGTAAAGTTCTAATATATAACTTTGTCACCGGAAAAAAAAAATGGAATGGAGAAAGAAAGAGAGCATTCTGATAGACCAAAGGAGTTGACAGATAAGAGACTCCTTGTAGAAAATGCAAGGCATCCAAGATAGATAGAGAGAGGGAGAGAGAAGATGCAAAGAATCTCACGTCTGTTAACAGCTGGGGGTCTTGGGAGCTCATCCGATCCTCCTCGAACTGAAACAATTGAGTCATTTGGGTTAGGCTGATCGATCAACAAATTGGGTTGTGGGCTCGGGATTTCTTCCTGAAACACAGCCACGAACCAAGAATAACAAATAAATTCATAAAAAAGCTGAACAATAAAGGGAAGAAAGAACCATGATTCTTTATCTTGTGTTTACCAGAAAATTGTGGGAGGGAGAGAAGAAGGTATTGCCAAGGTGAAATTGATTAGCTGCAGGTAGAAGCAGCCCACGCATGTTGACAGAAAGGAGATTGGTGCAGTGCCCACATCGAACTGTGACGGTCTTGAACAAACTGCTGCAAGGAACGCTCACCTACCATCCATGAAACAAATAAGCAGTTGGATGTGAGAGAAAGATAAGAAAAAAGCAACAGCCCTAGAGAACCCTAATTGGGATAAATTGTGCAAGTGGGGGTGTTAAAAGATAAACAGATGGGTGGAAGGTGTAAACCATGGTGCCACGAGTCAGAGAAGAGATAGACAATTTGATACCGCGAGGACAGTGTCGCAAAAGTTGCAGTGGACGTAACAGAGCTGCTCGGAGGGAGAGAGGTGGTCCAGTGAAAAAGCAGAGGAGGAGGACATCTTTGATTCCCTGATTTGATTGGATTATGGGATTGAGTGGCTTTGATTGATTGACTGATTGATAGATTGACAGATTAACCAACTTGGATATGCTGTTTTTGATTAGCAATTATGAAAGAGGAGCAAAGAAAGAAAGGAAGAAAGGAAGGAAGAAAGAAGAAGAGAAAGAAACAAAGAAAGAAAGAGAAGGGATATAGATCTACTTATAGGGTAGTAGATATAAAGAACCCGGAGGAAAGACTTCTCTTTCCCTCTGCTTCGCTTCGGTGGTGCCTCTGGGCTCTTGGCTCTTGCTTTGTTGTGGTTGTAGTTTAATATATTTTTATAGCTAGTACATGTATGTATTGTAGAAATGTATTGATAGGGGTAGGACTAGGGAGAGCTAGCTAGCTAGGTCTAACATACGCCTGAGGTTAAACTGTAAGGAAATGTGTGGTTGGCATTCCCGATGAGAGAGAGAGAGAGAGAGAGAGAGAGAGAGAGGGGGCAGCACCGTAGCAGAGGCGGCAGAGGTGGGGGAGAGGAGCGAGAAAGGGACGTTTGCATGGGGTGATTAGCTTTCGCTCATTCACCTGTTGTTTTCGTAGTTAAGAGGGTGAATTGCAAAGCCTTTCTCGCTTTCCGAATCGATGCCTCCCTCTTGTAACTCGCGGGCAATAAGCTAAAAATCTTTCCGCCTCCGCCTCCTTAGGGGAATTCACCACCCATTTTATTATTAATTTATTCTGAATGAATAGGAGAAAAACAAAGCTTTGCTTGTACCGATTTGACTACACAATCACACTTATCTCTCTCTCTCTCTGAGACACACATACACATACGTATTCAAGTCAGTAAGCAGGAACAGTAGACAGAGATCCTCTCCTCTCTTTTTCCCCCCCTTACCACCTTTGTCCTTTCCTAAATTTCTATTTCTTTTTGGTCTGTATTTGCTTATTTAGTTAAAGCCTTACCCCCATTGCATACTCTCCGGTTCCCTCCACACATTTCTAGGGTTTCTTTGTTCTGCTACAAATGTTGCAAAGGAACCACAACTTTGGTGAAAAAGATGAGCTGCCATCCCTCTTACAGTTTGAAACACAATCACCATCCATCCACATTTAACGAAAGGTTTCCCTCTTCCCCAAAATTTCCCGAAAAGTAAATGTTCACTCACTCACAAGTCACAAGTCACAACTCGTATAAGTGAGAGTGCTTTCCGGGCTGCCTCTTGTGCAACTTCAAATGTCATTGTAATAAGGGAATAGTTGTAGTGTGTCCAACGTTTTGTTGGGCTTTATGGATGATGAATGTGGTCTTGCATACTCAGAAATCTGATTGACGTATGTTTGTGGTGAGCTAAGGAGATAAGACCAGTGGTCCAACATTACTATTAAATTATCCATCCACACCACCCTGAAATTGAATGACTTAGATATATATATGGCCATCATCTAATAGATCTCATCCAGTTACAGAGAACATCAGGATTGAACTTTGGGTCTCTTCTTTCTTTTCTCTTTTCCATCACCACCCCCTCCTTTTTTCTGGGGTTCTTCTTCTTCTTCTTTAAGCAGGTAATCAGCTGGCCTTGGAGTGGAGATCTAAGGAAGAAGACATTGGATTATTCAATGACTATTAGTTAGCCTGCTGCTGGTATAGACAAAAATCAACAGTTGAGACTTGACAGTAATCAATGATGGATAATGAACCAGCTAATGATGCCTAACTTTTAGATCTCCGTGGTGGAAGTTTTTAGGTACTGGGTAGACAGATCAATAACCTATTTGCTCTGACTGTACAAGCATCACCTGAGAAGCTTTTCACAATATGACCCATCTGGACAAGTGTACTGCCTGGATGGACAAACACCTTAGTTAATGCAAACCTTTAACTTCCTATTACACTTAACAAGTTTGCCCTTGACAAAATGAACTCAAACAAAATTGTATATGGACTACGTCCTAATACTTACACACGCCATGGATATTATTGAAAGCCAATGCTCGGACCTACCCGATGCATCGGTGGATCATTGTGTCCAGCAAACTAACGCTATCTTCCTCACCAGCAGTCTAATTAACCGGTAGAATGTCAATAGCAATCCGTCCTCGAGACTTTTTCTTTTCCTTCCTGGGGCCTGGGGGGACCATCTTTGATGTATATATATATATATATATATATATTGTAAAACGAATTCAATAAAATAAATCCTTATGGCTCCAACGAATACTAGATCATCAAGTAAGTGTGAGCGGATCAGACTCCTTAATTTGGATGATTGATGTATAACAAAGCCACGTTGCCTGTGAATGCCTGATCTGAAAGGATCTGATTAAAGTTGGCATGATAAAATGGGACACCTGGCTACATAGTCCACCGTCAAAAGGAGGCTTGGCTGGTTTTGCACTTGGGTCCCAATTCCCAAGTCCCCAAGTATGAAAAGGGTAAACCCGTACAAGGGGCCTAGTTGCCTGAGACCTTAAACATGGCAAGTTTCTTTAGGTGGATTAACCCAATGGCCCAAGTGATGGCAACTGTTATGACCGCTCAGCCTATAGTGAAGATCGAAATGGGTTTAAACCGATATATAAGTACCTGATGATCACACACTGTGGCAAAAAACAATTGGGTGATAAGGTCACAAGAGACGACAAGACCCCACTAGGGAAAGAGAAACAGTAAAGATGGCTACCTAAAACTACAACATGGAGTAGCTTTGGGTATTGTTGATAGTAGTTGCATCTCATGAGTATCTCATGATATATCCTGCGAATAACAACAAAATGACAGCCAGATCTTGAGGTTTGTCCTCTACCTTGTCTCTCCCATCCCATGTAATTGTCGTTCATGGTCGTAGTGTGGAACTATGGATGCATGCATGACCACATGCATGCATGCATGTACGATTGGATGAAAGCTAGCTTTCTCTGCAAAAGCCCTGTGAGAAGGTATTGTTGCTGTTGGCTAGGATACGGGGATCTCTCTCTCTCACGGTGAGCTTTGCTTACTGCTTAGACCCTAGAGTGTGTGTGTGGATGCGAGGAGAGGCGTGGTGGGGTAGAAATCGATAAAGGTGATGAAATTTAATGCGCTGTGCGGTTTCTGATATGTTGGACGCTCGACCTGACTGTGGTCGAGCCTGTGATATACGTACGTACATCCATTTGGGGGGAGGGATAGCTAGATACCCCCCACATGTTGTAGCCTCGGGGTATGTTCAATGTTGCAATTGCATGGACATTTGAGATTTTATCTTGTTTTAAACAACGACATGGACAGAACCCACAAAAAGGATGACATACAAGAACAAGAACAACATGGCCCGAGAGAGGAGAGACCAAGACAGCAGCTGCTGCCTAAGTTTAATCAATCAATCTATCTACTACTTTCTTCCCCTTCTTCACCCTTCAGTTCAAACTTCAAACCCCCCCTCAAGTCAACTCGGGATAAGACAAAGACCAAACTCGGCTGACTCGGTTTTAGGCTCTGTTTGTCTCGTTCATCACACCCCTTTTTTGGTGGGTTGGGCTTGGGATGGTTCCTGTTCACCAGTACTACGGTTATTGTCTTTTTTTTTTTTTATTTCGTACGGTTGTACTTTATATATATATATATATATATATATATATATATATAAAACTTTTATCCTGTCTGGGAACAGCGCTTAATTGGCCCCTGAATGTATTATTATATTAACTTGCTAACAAGTGCAAGTTAACTGCTAGTGCTGGTGTAGTATAACTATAAAGACTGCTTAATATTATTATTATAATAATAATGTTGGACCCCCTTGGAGTGGGACATATAGGTCAAATGTTGTCTGAGTTTTCTTGAAAATATTTCATGACTAGTTAATTCAATTGCATTAATTCAAGCAGCCTGCTCTGAGATTGGTTAAGTATATATGCTTTTGATAGAATATTATTTATTTAGGTAGCCTTTGGGATTCCTTAGGCTATTATATACTTGTTGCAAAAGCAGCTTTCTTGAGAGTGCTTTTGTTTTTCGATAGAAATCAATGTCATTTGGTAAATTTCTTTTGCTTAAGTAATGCCACTTTAATTTAGGACATCTTTTTTTCAAAGCTTTTAGGGTTAATTTTGTCATTTCAAAATAAGTGATGAAAGAGCAGAATTGGTACTTCCGTCATTTAAAGAGAATCATATATAGAGAGAGGTAGTTGAAATGAAAATAGCCAAGCATTTGCCTTTTTTTATATTAGAATCTTAAGTGCTAGCTATTTCAATTTTTCTTCTAGATGGGTAGATGCTAATTAATATTTGTTACCAAACATCCTATTTCAAAAGTAGGAAAAAATCAGACAGACTATTGGTCCTTCCTTTTGTATTTGCTAAAATGCTAATTAAAAGAGATTAGTCTGAATTACATAGGAAGTAAGAATTTCTTACACCCACAATGAAATGATTTTATGGAATGACAAACTAATGACCTCTCTGGCCTCTGCCAGATTAACCTGTTTTCCTTGTAGTGTTCGAAGTAGATCTGGATAGGCATATTTAATTTGGAGACAAAAAAAAAAAAAAAGGATATAGTGATATATAAAAGTGAACATCTTAAGCAATTGTTAATTCATTCATTATCTGGATTCTAGCAATCTCTCTCTCTCTCTCTCTGCCCTCCAAGAGCAAGCCTATACAATTCAGTTGTCCCCATTAAATTCACTATACAACTATTTTGATGGTGTTATTACTGTGCCTTAGCAAGAAGCATTAATGCCTATCTACCACTGAAAAAGTAAAGGGCTAGAGTTGTCTTTTCCTTCCTCATTTTATTTTTTATTTTTATTTTTATTTTTTGTGTGTATATGTATCTAATTGTGGTACACTACACAACTACTTTATATTTTAGAGACTTCGTACATAGCATTTGTTGATCCAAAGCTGTGAGTCTAACACCTTCAAAATCAATTAGTTTAGTAGAGTACTAATGCGTGTGAGGTACTTAATATAGCAGCAGGAGCTTTTTTAAAGTACTAGTGGAGTGTAATAGCAGAGCTACTTGGCAAGAATGTTGTGGAGTTCTAGTCATTGATTCTGTGAGCTACTCATATATAGTGACCAAAATAACCTTATTAAGACTATGTATCATTAATTAACTGAATGGAATTGCTTCATATGATATCCATTTATCCGAATTCAAATTTGAATCCAATCCAATTAAGTCAAATATACATGATTCAATTTGATAATGGTTAAATATGCATGCTTATATCTAGATAAAACTCATATGGATCGGACCTGGTAGTAAAATTGGTTTTAATGTCTTATGTCTCTAACGAGTCATTGGTTCAAGCAAGATAAGTTATTTTTCAGTATTTTGCTCACTAGCATTTTGATCATTTGTATTCTAATTTGTTAATAGTACACATCATCCAAATCCAGTCCATGTCCAATCTGATTCCAATACGGATAAGCTTTTCAAATGTTAATGGATTAAATCTGGATCTAGGTATATCCGATTAGTTAGAAGCAGAATCAATCTATTTGCGTAGATAGATAGATAGATAGATAGATAGATAGATAGATAGGAGGAAGAAGAGGGAGGAAGAAATTTTCTTTGCCTTTTGCTGTGTTTAGTTTGTATAGATTTCCCTACGTTTTCCTTTAAATCAAACACAGCCTTTATGTACATGGACTTTATATTCAAGTTATTTAGGGATCTCTCTCCCCTTCACGTTTTTGCCACTTCATCACCATTTTATTCACGAGGCAAAGAAACCTCTTTTTTTGGCATCCTTTTAGATATATAATTCAGAATTCATCACTATATATGTATAATTTGGGAAGTTTCGTCTGATAAAACAGTCTAAATCAACGGTTTTTGGCCAAGAACCAGGTTAAGAGTGAAACGGAATCAATTGCTTGGACGATTCCCAAGCCAAACAGTCCAACCATCCAAATCAATGGCGATTCGGAAACACTGCATACAAGTATATGTATTTTATATCAGTTTTACAAATATAAGTGCATTTATATCTATTCTAAAAAAAAGTGCTTTTATATCAACGGATACAACTATGAAAAAAAGTACTTAGTATCCAATGACTGTTGTTTTATTAAATATTACATAATAGAGGGTTTGCAGTGCCAGAAAATTTAAATATATTATGCATATTATATGTAAACTTCATGTATTTTTTAAAGAAAAAACATAAATTGTGTATAACGAAGAAACTTAGAAAAAAATTCATCAAAAAAAAGAAACTCAAAAAAAAAGCATGCAAATTTTCTTAAGAATTTAATTAATAAGGTTTTTGTCTGTTTTGAAGTATAAAATTCATTGAAGGTAAAATTTTACCCATGTTCAAATTAAATGTTCACTACACATTTGTTTGATTTTTTTTTCTTTTAGCTCAGTCCATGATGAGTAAAGTTCTACTCAATGGCCAACCAATTTACATAGGTTAGGAAGTGAAGTCTTACCTCAAAATCTGGGAAAAAATATGTACTATTTCATTAAAAAGCTTTTGTTTAACATTAAAATAAGTGGAGCCTACGAATGGAGCCCACCTATGTGACCCATTTTCTAATTGCATTTTCCTATTGTGAGTAAACAATATATAATTGGATTTTATATATGCAAAATAAGATTTTACTTCAAAACAAATTGAACAAAAAACATGGTTGCTCAAAAACATGGGATGAGAAATTCGAAAAAGTTTTACTTCTAAAATATATCTTCAAATATTCTAAATAAATACTATCCCAATTGAATTAACTAGGAATCTTTCCTACACAACCTACTCTATTTAAGCCATATGGAAGGACCCTATGGCCAATGTAGAGTTCAGATAGTTTCATCAGATGGTGCAAACTCTTGGCTGGTATCCGTTCCTCTGGTCCATGTTAACCCTATTAAAACCTTGTAAATTGTAATGGAGTTTTACTCAATTAATGATAGTGTTTAAAATTTCAATGTTCTAATTAATAAGGGCTTATTTAGAGAATATGGCATGGTCTTATGAGGTAGGGCTGCAAGTCAGGTCAGGTTAGGTCAGGTTGAGGCCAACCCTAATCCTAACCCAATTTGACCTTCAATTCGACTAACCTAATCCTAACCCTAACCCTAACCCTAACTAAATTTCTTCAACCCTAATCCAATCCAACCCAACCCGAAGTCATTTTTAGATTGGGTTGGGCTCGGGTTGGGCCTAGATCAACCTTATTCCCATCCCTTAAAACCTTATAGAATTTCTCGATTTTATATCTTAACTCAACTTTTACTACATATATTAATCCTATGTTTCATTAGTATTTGTTCGTTGACATTTTTTTTTGTTCTTTTGGTACAAAATTTAGAAAAACAAGTGTTAGAAATGACTATAGTTTATTATGACTTATGAGTTATGGCTTACTATAAATCTTTCTTGGGTGACAAATAATATAGAGGAGATGAAGAATAAAATTTTCAAAAAAACATAAAATAATGTTATTAAGGTTTTAGTCTTTCTGATTAGAATTAAGTGGAGTAATTATCTTAAGAGAAATACGTGATACTATGTGGTGGGGGCTATGCAAATATCATGCATCTAAACAAATCAATGTATGTTATATATTACATATAACATATATTTATATAATGACATGTACTATAGAGTCAGGTTCGGATTGGCTCGAGTTGACTAAGGGGTCAACCCTAACCCAACCCAAAGTAAAGTCGGGTTCATGAATTTCAATCTTAACCCTAACCCAAACATCAACCCAACCCAACTTTTTCGGGTTGAGTTAGGGTTAGGTTTGGACCAACCCGGCCCAAGTTGCAGCCTTACTTATGAGCCATTTTCTTTACACGAGAGGTCCCTTTTGGACCCATACTCGTTGCCACATGGAAGATTCCTAGGTCATTCGATCCCACAAAAATGATTGAACTAGCAGATATGTATATGCATGTGAGTACATATATCCATCACTTTTTTGTCCTGATTTCTTAAACCGAAATTAAGATGTATTAAATATGATTATGTAACTCACTACTCACTCATCTCTCTGTGTTTTCATTGACTGGATTCTTTATTTTCGGGATGAACTATAGTACTATACATAAATTTTTTCTGGGGTGCTTGTTGTGTATTTTTTGTAAAGTTGTGTTTTAGTTGCGGTCCTTTTTGCTTGTGGGCTCGAAATTATTGTTTATGGGCCAGCTTCTGTTTTGTTTTCCTGCCTTCTTTCTGGGGTGGGGGCCCTTGGGCTTTTTGGTGGTAGGGCCCATTGTATCTTTTTCTTCTTTTCCTCTTTCTCTCTTTATTTTATTATTCTCTCTCTCTCTTTATTTTATTAAAAAATACAAAATTTTTTGCTATATGCCAAAATGCTAATAATCGGGTTGACTTCAGAATGGAACTTCAATATATATTTGTTTTGCCTATGCTCCCTCGGACCTCCCGTATTAATGGGTCAAGTAGGCCCATTCATTCCATCACCTTCCTCCTGTTTGTCATCATGGTTGAACATGTTCAATCCAAATCGTCTACAGTTCTATTTGTAAATTAAACCGGGATAATCCCCATACAGATACAATACACCGAGTTAATTCCATGTCACGTGGGCATTGGCGGTTTGAAGTAGGAGGAAGTGCCAATTACAGAATATTGATTGGCTCATTGGCCTAACTAGTACCATAATTTTGACGAGGTGAACTGTACAGGATTCGGAGTCCTATGGTTGGCCAATCCGGCTTGTGAAGATGGTGCTGCAGATACAGCCTCTCCTTGTATAAGGTGTTTGGGTTCAATCCCGAGGAAAAAAGGCAGGTTTCCGTAGCTTGTCCAAAGCTCTACTTTTCCAGATCTAAACAGTTTCTTCTTAAGTGCTCTCTCTTTCTCTCATATATGCATTTATACACGTAGAACAAATCTTTTCTATATAATGCCCATATTATTTGCTTGCCTTCATGTCCAGACCACCAAACGAATTGAATCTAGTCTATTTATTTTCATCTCTTTTCATTCGATTTCTCTATTTTATTGCACTTATCACTCAACTAGTACATGATAATTTATATTATATAAAGGGATATTTGCCTTGGATTTTCTACAGGTTATAAAAAATTAAATCCAAATATTAATATATTATATTTATGTTGTTGCCAAAATTTGCAACAAAAATGAAAAGTTGTTGGAGACTCGGTTGATAGTGTGTCACCTTGGCCTTGGAGTGTCATCTATAATCACAAAGGAGATGTGCCAAGGTGTCTACTGTGTGTCATGTGGTAGTATCTAGTGTAATGCATTGCCCTTAAACAAATGGAGGGTTCACCTATTTATAGTACATGTCATTCACAAGTGGTTGGAGCTTGTCATGCTCTTAGTTGATACATTGTGTGTATGTGGTAGGCAATGAACCTGCATTGAATGCACTGACATTGATGTTCTGATCAATTTGGCAATCTTTAGCATTTATATGGATGTCCACTTGTTGCTCCCTCAGTTAACCAAATGTACGTGTTTTGAACCGGTGTCAGGTTAGCCTGATTAGGCCAACTCGGTCAAGTCAGCTCATCCTTCTAGGGTGATGTGAGGTCATTTAATGATTTTGCCCCGCCTACTACCACTTGGTGACTTCTAATTGGTGATCTGTTTTGGTGGTATCAATATTTATATATGCTTAATATTTACTTGCACAAAACACACATAACATATGCTCATACTAGTACTTTAAAAATTGGACATGACAAAACCTTGATCCAAAATCCTAGATAACTTTCCTGTTCAATTTTTTGTCTAGTTTGGCCAGTTTCCAAAACATTGATAAATAACCCATGTTGATGTGGGGATCATAGCAAAATGGTTGAAGCCATAGTTATTTTTGTAAGTGCACTGAATAAAAGGAAATTTAGAAATTACTTATACTTAAATTAGTATTTACCCATACATGATACTAGGTGTGAATGAATAGGATCTACCAGAAACCAAATGAAACCAATTTTGAATCGGCCTTGAACCAATGCTAACCAATTTATTACAAGGATAGGGTTTGGTTTCAAATTCTTGGAACCAACTCCTGCCCAAATCAATTCCAAGGTCTAGGGTTTACCCTACCTGAACCGACCTAGAGAATTGACCTTGGTTGGCCTTGGTGGAACTAGTCTTGGAACCGAATTTTCATTGAAATAAATCCCAAAATGCTTTGAGGATGTAAATATTTGAATCCAAGCACTCATGGTTACAAAGGCCATGGTTTCACTTGACCATTGCGCCAACTTATTAATTTGATCTTTTTTCATTTTAATATTTGAATGTGCATAATAAGTAATGTAAAAGGTAATGTTTAAAAAGTTTAAATTATAATGATAAATTTTGAACCATATATTAATATATTATAATAATCTATATATTAAATTACTCAACTTAATCAATAAAGATAATCTAGTTTTCAACTATATATTATAATTAAATATTGAAAATCAAAATTTTAAAGAAATTGTTCCATTTTTTAGGGGAGGGAGAGGGAGTAAAGAAAGAATAGCTTCCATAGGTAGACTCTAGAACTGACTCGAAACTACCAAGGCTAGACTTATTCACAAGCCAGGTTTTGGGCTCAAGTTTACATTTGCTTCGGGCAAGGCCCATTTAAAATTTGGCAAAAGCCAAACCCAAGCGCGGATCATGAATAGGTCTATCCAAGGTCAAAATTGATCCTGGAACTAACCTTCACAAGGTAGGTTCTGGTTCAAAAAACTTGGAATCAACCCCTACATGGTAGATTCCCAAGTTCTGCCTTGGAATCAAACTAAACCAACCCATTCTCACCCCTACTTGATACTACTAGTAAGAGCTTTTCTTAATGTTAAAAAACATGTAATATAGTAAAGTTATAAAACATAAGCAAAATACTAATTATTAAAATGGTATAAAAATGAAGATATTATGTAACTCCCCTATTATGGATGAAATTAATCCTAGGGATATTTCAAATAGTGAGCTTTTTGTTAGTAGTGTGATTGACCAAGATTAAAATATTTAGAAAGAAGACACCATTAGAACTGTTGTCCCCATTCCTATTTGGCATCTATTAAACCAATTCTAATAATCCCTTCTGATCATATTGAAGACAAGATGGTGTGGAAGTTTACATCGGATGGAGATTTTTCATTTAAAACAGCTAATTATGAAGAATGCCGAGTGAATGGGGGAAATGTAAATATTGATAGTTTTTCTAAAAAATGTCTTAAGGTCCCTCCAAAGAGACAAGCTGCCTACAAAAAGCGTGCTTATTGCAAGAGGGCTCAACATAGATGGCAACAGCAATCATTGTGGTGAAGAGAAAAACATAGATCACTTTTCTTAGGCTCAGTTTGGAAGGAGTACAAATACAAATATTTACAGTACAAAACATACAAAATAACAAAAAATATAAGGTTTTGCGTTCTACATATTTGTATTTGTATTCCTTCCAAATGGACCCTTAGGCTCAGTTTGAAAGGAGTACAAATACAAATATGTACTGTACAAATACATACAAAATAATATAAAATACAAGATTTTGCTATTAGACAATTTTGTATGCCCTTAGCTTCAATCAGAATGATGTACTTTATGAGTTTATTGTAAATGAATAAAAATGCATATTTGATTCATGTTCCCTTGATATGTTTCTGTGTAATCCCCTTAAACTGGACACTTAATGAGACTCGTGTTAGTTTAGAATGTTCACAGCTAGTGGGTTGGTTTGGGGAGACCTATCCTGACAAGGATGACACAGTGATGCCACCAAGTCGGTTGGGGTAGCCTATCTCAGCTACCAGGGTGAAACCCTAGGCACATACAATGTAGGATTAATTGAATCTATGAACTGGACCAGATTTCCAGTATTGCCCTGGACCTTGGAGATTGATGGGCAAAAACTGGAAAGTTACACCCGACCCCTAAACTCGATTATGATACTGCACTAGGTGTCGGATTGAGTTGTCTTTGATATACCAACCAGGGAGATCCTTAGCGGGGTTCAAAACCTGGGTATGTTGGGACAATCTGAGAATTCATCTGAGTGGGTGATCATAGTGACAGGATCAGCCCCTTTGTCGAGCAAAGGTAAAGATTGGGGATGCACTCTCACTGATGGAAACCAAGACTGCTAGCAGCCAATTTCAATCGTTGAGATTTGTTTTGCAAAATATATTTTATATGAGATATAAAAGTATATATATTATGATTTCGAAATGATTTGCATAAGGTTTTAATTGCCAGGATCCATATAAGTAGAGAGTGCAACACTGTTCCTTGCAACCGAGGGAGAGATCCTCTCTTGTCGGGCAATGTATGACCATTATGGGCTGAGAGGTTAAGTGTAAGACCATTGAGGATAATACCTGATGGGCTAATTTTGCATCTGCCCACAATCCCTGGGTGTTACAATGTGGCTTGGCCCAGGGACAACTTAGGGTAAGTGTTGGGCTCATAGAGCCCATTTGATGGATTTTAGGGGGTGCACTATCCATAATAGTCTAGAAGCCTCCTAATGAGATTAGGAGAAAGTTGATCTAATCTACAAATAAGATAAGAGTTTATCCTTATCAACTGAAGAGAAGGCTGGTCCAAATATGGTTTGGATAAGTAGCTCCTAATTGGATTAGGAGCTGATCCTTTAGGTTAACAAAAGAAAGGGGGGGCAGCAGCCTTTATAAGACATCACAATCAGATCCTCTTCAGTGCTGAAATCACAGAGAAGAAAGAATTAAGCAACGCTGCAGAATTCTTTCTTGCCGCCTCCCTGTTCTTGCCGCCCCTGTTTGCCAGTTCGATCTCCAGTTGTGGGAGAAGTCAAGATTCGATCTTGACATCAGTTCTTTGAGAAAGAATTGATAGAAAACTGTGCTCATGTGCCATCCTATTGATTCTTGCGAATGACAGAGTTCTTGGAGAAGAACACTGCTGATTCTGCTCCATCCTGCACTACGCCATCTTTAGCGAGAATAGTCTTTGGATCCTTCCTTGGGCGTGAACACCTTCGTTGGGGGATACTATTTCTCCGTATCATGTATAATCCTCTCCTACTCCTTTTGGTTCAGATCTGATTCAGTTTATGGTTCAAGAATAATCATTGAAAGTATGCTTTTTTAAATAGGGAATGTGATTCCCAATTGAAGGGAGAGAAAAAATTTTAAAATTCACCCCCTTATTCTGCAATCTTTGGGCATCCATGTGATGGATATCCTATCCCTTCATTTGCACTCTACAAATTTGCATTTATACTCCTTCCAAACTGAGCTTTAAGTGAATTTATCCAAACAAATTTGAACCTTAGTTAATTCCAATCTACAGCCCCTAAAGATAATGATTCTATGTTAAAAGATTGGTGGGGCTGAATTGCAAAATGGATGAACCCTACTAATGATCATCTGTTCAAAGAGAAATTGGCTATTATTCTATGGTTTATTTTGAAAAACAGAAATGGCAAATGTTTTAATAATAAAACCTCCAATCCTCAAATTATTATTGATAGAGCCTTCAATTATCTGAGTGAGATAAAGAGTAATCTTGAGAATGAAATCAAGGAGAGCTCTAGAAATTGGAAATCTATCGAGTGGATCAATCCTAAAACCCAAGACCGTTAAAGTCAATTATGATGCCTCGTGTAGAAATGATGGTTGGTTCTAGACATCAAAGCCTACTGCATTGGCTACACGTTGATCAACTTAGCTGAAGTGTGGACCGCTTGGGAAGTCATCAACAGTACTATTAATTTCAAAGACTACATGATCATTAAGCTCGCCATCAATTGCCTTAATAAAACCGTGAAGCCCCCGTGGAAATTGGAGAACATCATCGAAGAATGCCTCAATGTCTTCTCCCTCTTCAACTCTAGTATCATCTTTTGGCATACTTAGCGAGGAGAAGTGAGCAAGAAAAACCGAAAAACCAATTTGAACTAAAAAATGACCGAAACCAAATCGGTTGGTTCAGTATTTTAAAAACCAAAAGTACTGGTTCGATTTTGATCAATCAAAATAGAAAACTAACAATTAACCAAACTGACCGGTATACATATATTTATATATATTTTACGTATATTTATTTATATTTGATATATATTTCTAGTGTTTTATTATATATTTTTATATTTTTTTTATAATATATATTATGAATAATAAAAAACTGAAAAACTAACAAACCAAACCGGTCAACTTGTTAACCAATCTTCTTCGGTTCAATTTCGTTTACCGATTTTCCAAAAACCAATAACCCCAGTTTGGTTTCAAAAATAAACCCATGGTTCGATTAACCGAACCATGAGCACCCCTATTATCAAGAAGCAAATCAAGTGGCAAATTGGCTTGTGTGTAATGCTCTATCTAGTGGCTCAATCAATGTAGATTATATCTCATGGGACGTTAGATTTATTGCTTTTTTTAATCTAGAGGTCGAGCTACTCCGTCTTGTGTAGCTCCTCTTATTTTCCATCAAAAACGAAAACGAAAAAGAAAAAGAAAAGGTGCCATTTGAATGAGCATTTATTTTATCATTTTAGTTTTGATATAAACACAATTATCTGTTCAAATAGTTTAGGGTTTGGTAAGTGTTGTTTTTTGGAAGCATCGTCTTTCTCAAACATGTTTTTTTTTTTTTTTTGGTTTTGCCATTCTCGGACTTTTATTCAAGGCTTTTAAAGTTGGCTCATACGATGACCCCATTTTCAGATGGAAAACAGGTTGCTTAATTAATCCTTGAGATCAACCTAAGGCTATGTTTGGTTTAAAGGAAAAAGTAGGGAAAGAAAGAGAGACAGAGAAATCTATATAAGGTTTGTAAAGGTTTTCTTACCTTTCCTTTCATTTTCATGCATTTTCCTTTAAACCAAACATAACCTTATTGTACTTCTACCAAGTCTAGAGATGATGTAACTAGTCCATTCCATCCATAATCTATATTATAAAAAGTCAATATATACTTGCCTTCATTTGGGTGTATGTCACAAAAGCTAAATTAATTAATTATATAATATTAACTTATATATTTACCCTTACACTAGTAAATATAATATAACGCTTAATTAAATGAAGCTATATATGTAATTCTCAAGGTATGCCAACCCTATATTTTACTTCAAATAAGAGCTTTTTCTTTTCCAAGGAATTATAATTAAATGTCTAAAGTCTATGTATTTAGTCTAGGATTGGCTAGTCTTAAGGAATGTTCAACATTTGTTTTTGAAAGAAAAACCAACTGCTACATGTTGAAATTTGTACGAGTAGCAAGTAAATTCTAGCTGAAATTTGTCACTCCGAATAAGAAAAGTATATAAAGTATAAAATAGATTGGTTATAAGTATATGGCAATACATGTTTTCTAGACTTATTTGTGCAAATATAGCACTTATATTTACAACTTCCATTTCAGGTAGGGGGTCAATGGACCGGTTTTGGGTTAGACCCTGTCCAAATCAAAACAATTTAGACGGATTGGACAGACTAATGAGGCATGCTGAATTGGACTAGTCCAAACTTAGTAGTCCAAAGTATTTATTGGATGATCGGATTGGACCTGGTCCATCCGTAATAGCTTTTTATTATATATTGGATTGGGTCGAATTGAACCAATATTAGATCCAACCAATCTAAATTAAAATTAATTTAAAAAGATTGAATGCTCTGAAAGTTGAATTGGACTGGTTCAAATCAAATTGGGTTGGGTCTGATCCATCTGTAATGGGTTTGTGGGTGTACATGATATTTATTTATTTATTCTGTCAGGTGGGCCATTATAATATTCCTTCATCTTTTCTTTTCTTTTCTTTGTAAATACAAATGTTGTGATTTTCATGAATACATATTTGTTCTTGTATTCCTTTCAATCCCCAAAGGCATTAATATTGAGTTCAAAACAAGCGAAAGAAAGAAATGACATGTTCAACATTGTTCTGATACAATAAATATGCAAATGTGTAGAATAAGCAACCAAGAAGAATCTATGTTTGTGGCTACGGGTGTCAATGGAACAGGTTTGGATTGGATTTGTCAGAACTAAAATCAATTTAAATGGGTTGGATGGTCTAATAAGACATGGAATTGAACCAATTCGGATTTAATGATTTAAAATATTTATTGGATTGGATTGGATCTTCCATTTATATTAAATGGGTCGGATTGAATATCCGGTTCATTGATAAATAAAAGATCAGAGTAGGGGTGTAAATGGACTGCGTTGGGTTGGACACAACCTGAATTAAAACCAATTTAAATAATTAAGGGATTGGGTTGAACCTGATTTATCTATAATGAATTCATATTGGTCATCCCTATTTATGGGTGTCCAAAAATAATTAAGGGATGAGAAGTCAAAGAGGAAGAGTATGAGAAGATGGTGGAATAAAGTGGGGTTTTTTTTTTAGGCCAAAAGGTAAAGCAATCAACTTTATTGATAACACTATTCGGTTAGAATTACATGAGAAATAAGTAAGGGAGCAACAGTCTAAGTGCGGATCCGTTTTTTAACTGATTCAAATCTATCTAGGAAGAAGTTGGGCAGCATTGTTACAGTCCCAAGTACAGTATAACATTGAACAACGCTCAAGGGAAGATAATAAGATCCTGCATGCCATTCAGCTACAATGTGTCTTAGCTATCTGTTGTAAAAGTAATAAAGAAGGCAGAATGAAATTTATCGGTAATCGCTTTTTAAATCGGAATTTACAGGAGTGTGATGTTGCAGAATTGCGAAACTAAAAAATTGTAGAGAGAATGAGGGTTGAGTCGTGCCACTTGATCACTCTCCTTAAAACCGCATTTTTCCCCTATGGTGCATGCCGGGTGATCGCAAATTGGTCGTTAAGATAAAACAACCCACAAGCCACTGGTAAGCGTGCACTCGTTTACCAGACCTCCGAGAACCATAGAGAGTTGATGCTCAGAAAAACCAGAGAAGAGAAGACTGTCGAATGAATTGTGTGTGAAGACTAGATTAACCAATTCTCCTTTTATAGAGTGTACTCAGACCCAAAGAGACACAGAGGTGTCCTTTTAGATAGAAGACTCTTTAGAACAATGCACTTGTTCGAAAAGGCACAGGAAGAAAGAGACACAAAGTTCAAAGTTAAAAAACAAATTCGAAATTCAAAGAGACACTTGATTGAAGAGACACAAAAATGTTTAATTCAAAATTCAAATTTGGTAAAAAGTAAAAGTGATTTGGTGCATCGTGCGTACGCACACGCACACGTGCCCATGCCCCTGCCCGGCTTGGCTTGGCGTGCGTGTGTGAAAAGCATCCTCACCCCCCCACCCCTCACATGCATGGAATATCTATAGTACTCTCCTCCAATGGGTCCCTACCTATAGAGAGAGCAAAACTATAGATATACTCTACTTCCACTACTTTCCCAAACAATGTGGGACAAAGAGTCTTCCCATGTACTCAAGAGTGGGAAGAGGAAAAGACAAAAAATAAGAGAGGGAGGAGAAAAATTCTTGAAATTTTGAATCTCCTTCCAACAATTCCCCACGAGATTCAAAATTACAAGAAGATCGAACAATTTGTGCATCGCGATGAGAAAAGTATTCATGGTGATGTCTTTTGGATTTCAATCAACACTTAGTTATGACAGGATATGTCATAGAATACGAGTGGAGTCAGGCTCCTTCAACATTTCCTCTTTTTTGTAACTAGCTAACTGATCAACCAACTCAAGTCACTAGTTCTTTAGTGGTTCTTTTATTTTGGAACATTTCAGCCTTGTTCCCCTCTTGTAATCATGTGTTTTAGAGAGTCATCCCTAGATTTCTCTTAGAAGCGGCCAAATTTCACACTCACTTAGGTCAGTTATTAGCGTGCATTACACACACTATTCTTAACTGATTAAGAGCCTCATGCTCAACCTCCTCAAACTGCAATAAACACTATCTTACCTCGGCATCTGAAATGGGACACAAATGATAGTGCTTTCCCAAATCATCTAGCGACTCGTTTTTACCCATTCAACCTAATTCCAATGATCTCCTTTCACATAAGTTGGGTGTTGATCACTAACGACTTATGTAACGGGCTTTAGCCCCAATCCTACTGATGCCTCATAAACCACCTTAAAAGTTTGTGGTTTGGTTAACGAATCTGCAAGGTTCTTTTCAGACCTTATAAAATCTAAAGTGGTTGTACCTTCGCTGAGGTATTGTCTTACTAGGTTATGCCTTAAGTGGATGTGCCTTCTTTTATCGTTGTACGTCTAGTTCTTGGCTCTAGCTATTGCTACTTGGCTATCACAATGGAGAGATATAGACGGAACTGGCCATGGCCAAAGTGATATATCTACAAGTAAGTTCCTTAGCCACTCTGCCTCAGATCCCACCAATTCTAGTGCAATAAACTTGACATCCATTGTTGAACTTGTATTACATTACTATTTTATCAATTTCCACGATACTGCTCCTCCACCTAGAGTAAACACATATCCATTAGTGGAAGTATTATCCTTTGAATTTGAAATCCAATTCGCATCAGTAAAGGCTTCTAAAATAGGAGGAAAACCTGAGTAGTGTAAACCAAAATTTATACTTCCTTTTAAATATTTTAATAATCTTGTTAGAGCTTCCCAATGTTCATTTTCATGATTATGAGTATACTGACTTAATTTTTCCACAGCTATAGCTATGTTTGGTCTTGTGCAGTTCATTAAGTAAGACACAGATCCAATTATACTTGCATACTCCTTTTGTAAAACAGGTTCTCCTACATGTTTCTTTAAGTGAATACTACAGTCAATAAGTGTTTTAACTGATTTACAGTCATAGTGTTCAAATTTCCTATGAATACTCTCTACATAATGTGATTGAGAGAGAATAAAGTTTCCATGTTATTTATGGATTTTAATCCCCAACATTACACCAGTCTCACCCAAGCCCTTAGTTTCAAATTTGAACATTAGAAATTGTTTTGTTTCTTTTACTACCTCTAGACTAATTTCCATTATTAGCACATCATCAGTATATAGACAGAATATGACTCATTTATCATTTTCAAATTTTCTATAAACACATCTATCAGAATCATTTCTGCTATATCTATTAGTTACTAACATATTATCAAAATTTTCATGCCATTTTTTGGGAACTTGTTTTAAGCCATATAGAGAATTAATTAATTTATAAACTTTATTTTTTTGTCCTAGCATTATAAAGCCTTCAGGTTGTTTAATATATATTTCTTCCTCTAATTCCTCATTTAAGAAAGTTGTTTTCACATCCATTTGATGAACTACCAGTTTGTAAATAGATGCTATAGCAGACAAAGCTCTAATTGTTATTAACCTTGCAACCGGGGAGTAGGTGTCAAAGAAGTCTACATCTTTCTTTTGTCTAAACCCTTTATCAACTAATTTAGCTTTGAATTTATCTATTGTACCATTTGATTTTAATTTTTTTTTCTTAAATATTCATTTACAATCTAGTGCCTTAGTTTCAGGTGGGAGATCTACAAGTTCCTAAGTGTGATTAGTGACTAAAGAGTCTATCTCACTTTTTATGGTTTTTTTCCAAAATACTGTATTAGGTGAAGTTACAACTTTCTGATAGGTTACTAAGTCCTTATCCACCAGAAATGTGAATATTTCGTCACCCAAGTTTGTTTTTGTCCTTTGTCTTTTACTTCTCCTTAGGTTTGGTTCTTGATTCCTAGAATCAGGGTTGTCTTGACTAAGAGAAGTGCTGATTCCTTGGCAATTAAGTGTTCTTGCTTTCTGTTTTGGATTTTGGAAGGTTCCCTATTTACTATTTCTTTTCACCAAGGAAAGATGTGTTTAAAAAACTATACATCTCGGGGCTCTATTATTGTGTTATTTTCTACAATATTATCAATTGTTTTAATTACAAGAAACCGATAAGTCGCACTATTTTGTGCATATCCAATGAATACATAGTCATAGGTTTTTTGTCCTAATTTTTTTCTTTTAGGTTTAAGTGTTCCAACCTTTGCTAGGCAGCCCCAAACTTTTAGGTAGTTCAAGCCAGGTTTTCTATTATGCCAAAGTTCAAAAGGTATTTGTCATTTATTCTTGGGTGGTATTCTATTATATAAGTGACAAACCGTTAAAATTGTTTCCCCCATAAATTCAAAGGTGCGCCTGAACTAATTAGCATTGTATTCATCATCTCTTTTAGTGTTCTGTTAAGTCTTTTTGCAACTCCATTAGATTCAGGTTGATAGGGGGTTGTGGTTTCATGTATGATTCCATTTTCTTCAAAGAATTTTCTAATGGTTTGTTTATTATATTCAGTCCCTCTATCTGTTCCAAGCCTTTTTATTTTCTTTCCTAATTGATTTTCTACTTCAGTTTTGTAGTTTATAAAAGCTTGATTGACCTCATCTTTTGGTCTAAGTAGAACTAATTTTGCATATCTAAAAAAGTCATCTATAAATGTTATATAGTATCTTTTTCCTCCTCTAGCTTCATGATATTTAAAGTCTTCTAGGTCACTATGTATAAGTTGTAATAACTCAGTTTCTCTTTGTACACTTTTATAAGGTTTCTTAGTGAATTTTGCTTCTATACATACTTGGCATTTTTCATTTGTAAAGTTAATAGGAGCATTCAAAACCCCTAATTTACATAGTCGTTTTAAATAAGGAGCACTATGATATCCTAGTTTAGCATGCCAAATATTAAAAGATTCAACAATATAAGCAAAAGAATAAGCATTTTTATTCAAAAAAAATATCAGAAATATTCAGTACAAACAATCCTCTAGCATTGTATCATTTTCCAATAAAAATATTATTTTTATTTAACACGGCCTTGTCTGTTTCAAATGTGAGCTTCAGTCCTACTTTGTTGAGGAGTGCTCTCGATACCAAGTTTCATCGGATCTTTCACACATGCAACACATCATTCAATATTAGAAGTTTTTTTGAAGTCAGTTTTAGGAGCACCTTTCCTTTGCCGATGACCTTCGAAGTTTGTGAGTTTCTCATGAAGATTTACTCTCCCTTAGACTGAGTTATATACTCATAAAAGCTACGGTCCCCACATATGTGCTTGGTAGCACTGGTGTTCAATACCCATTCCTTCAGCTTATCAACTAAGTTTGCCTCAACTACCATAGCTACGATAACATCCTTAGTCAAATTGACTTTCTGTTTCCTAGAGTCCATCTTCAAGTATTGGCAGTCTTTCTTGTAATGTCCAGGTTTGCCACATATATAGTAATTTCCTTACTTTTGCTGCTTCTTGAGTTTTTGATCATTTTTCACATTCGGATTCTTTTTGAATTTTGTAGTCTTTTCCTCAACCAGATTGGTTTTGAAAAACTGATCCTCATCTTTCTTTCTATTTTTTTTTTCATCTTAATTTGGACCACTACTTGGTCTAAAATAGTGCCCTTCCTCTTATGCTCCATACTAGTCTTGAAATCATTCCATGTATGTGGTAGTTTCTCTATGAGAGAACCGGCAATGAATTCATCTAACAGTATCATGCCTTCTTTTGCTGGTCACTCTCCTTAAAACCGCATTTACCCCCTATAGTGCAGTTGGGTGATCGAAAATCGATCACCAAGATAAAACAACCCACAGGCCACTGGTAGGCGTGCACTCACTTACCAGACCTCTGCAAACCATAGAGAGTTGATGCTCAAAAAAATCAAAGAAGAGAAGATTGTCAAATGAATTGTGTGTGAAGACTAGGTTAACCAACACTCCTTTTATAGAGTGTTCTTAGACCTAAAGGGACACAGAGGTGTCCTTTTAGACAAGAGCCTCTTCAGAGCAATGCACTTGTTCGAAGAGGCACAAGAAGAAAGAGACACGAAGTTCAAAGTTAAAAAACAAATTCAAAATTTGAAGAGACACCTGATTGAAGAGACACAAAAACATTTAATTCAAAATTCAAATCTGGTAAAAAGTAAAAGCGATTCGGTGCATCGCGTGTACACACACACCCCGGCCCGGCCTAGCTCGGCTCGATGTACGTGTGTGAAAAGCACCCCGACCCCCCTCACATGCATGAAATATCTATAGTGCTCTCCTTATGGGTCCCTACCCATAGAGTGAGCATAACTATAGATATACCCTACTTTCACTCCTTTCCCAAACAATGTGGGACAAGGATTCTTCCCATGCACTCAAGAATGGAAGAGAGAGATTCTTGAAATTTTGAATCTCCCTCTACACTACCAAACAGGGTTTGTAATGCAAGTCAATAGGTTTGTAATGCAAGCCAAATAGTGAAAATTTTAGAGTCATCCTCGAGACCCTGGCCCGATCCATAATCACCCTTTCTTTTAGTCCAAAGTCATAGGCCAAAAACTTGGCCCTGGTCTGGGCTCAAGCTATAGCCCTTATCTAAGTACTAGGCCTGGCCTGATCCATGATCACCCCTTCTTTTAGCCCCACTCTTATCTAAGCCCAAAGAGGGATAAAAATGACATCCAATTGTTTAAATTCAGACTCAATTCCATTTAGGGTCTGTTTGGTTCGCAGTTGGAATTGGAATCGGAATCGAAACCGAAATCCACCAAAATCAAAATCGGAATGGTCCATTTCCATAATTTGTTTGGTTCAGATAAAAATGAGAATGGAAATTGAAATCAGCAGGAATAGGAATGGACATACCCTCAAATGGAGCAATGCCATTCCAAAAGAAATGAGAATGGGATTTTGATTCCACACAACCAAATAGTTGGAATCCAAATAGCTCATTCTGATTCTGATTCTAAACCCCCTATTCCTGCGAACCAAATGAGGACTTAGAGTTGTTTGAATTTGATCCATAAAATATGAATTCACCTTATCTAATTTAATTAGATTCAATTTAATTAATTTATATATATATAAGCTATAAAAGCTTATGTACTATGCATCCATTAATAGAGTTGGTTAAAGTTTGATGAAGTAATTATTTTCAACTCTGGCTGCGTTTGGAAACAATGCAAATGCCGCGCTTCCACTTTTCAAGTGTTTGGTAATGTAACACCCTTGCTGAGAATTTCAAAGCCCTTGTTTTGTTTCCTGTACTCTTTGGGCATAAATAGTACAAGAAATAATTTTCAGATTATTAATACTTAGGGGGCATTCTTTTTTTGAAATTTGAGAGGGGAAAGTTGGTCAATGGGATTTTGGTTCCATTGATCAAGAATCCCATGTTCTTTTTTTCAAATTTATGTGGGGACCATAGAAAGTTTATTTGGTGACCCATCTTCTAATTGGGTAAATAACTTTTCCAGTAGGGGGAAAGTTGCCAACACTTGAATGGGACAAAATGCCCCTTTTAATAATGAATTTTTATGGTTAAAATGGTCATTGCCTTATTTACATGAGAAATAAAAGAACACGGGTAAATGCAATTACCCGGGTAAGTGTTTCCTAGGAAAAACTTACCTAGGTAATTGCATTTACCTGGGTAAATAACTTACCGAAAAGCGAATGGGGCCTTAGTATTAGAAACCAAGATGAAGTTCTGTGTGGAACCCCACCTGGCCTGACCTTGTGACAACAAATAATCCTGAATGCAGGATTTGCAGCCAAGTTAATCACATTGAGAATATGCTGGTGTAGGCAATGGGCAGACATAATGACATACAAATAACATGAAGAAAGATGTGAATATATTTGATTTTAATGGAAATCAATGCCATGGAATGGTTACCAGTTTCTATGTTGAGAGAAGTCATAGAACACTATGATTTCGGAGCTAATTGTCAGGTTAGAAGTCCAAAGGGATGTTTGATTTAGTGGTAAAGCCTATCTGATCAGTTTGTGAACAGTCCCATAATTGGTGGTCATCCATAAGGTGGATTTTTTTTTTTTTGAGAAATAGTAAACCATATTTCATTAGAAGTATCAGGAAGTACATGAGATGATGTACTACACAGAAGAAAGAGAACTCAAACAGCAGAAAAGCAAAATTACAAGGGGGGAGCCTGTTGCTGTACAGATTTTCTAATCTTGTTCCAATTTTAGCTATTCCATCTGCAATATGGTACAACTCCCTCGGTATCCACAGTAGTTTTGCATTTATATTTTCCAAGGATCTCTTGCCTCAGCCAGATAATGACTCAACATCCAAGGACCCCCCTCCTTGTCCTTCAGCCATTTGATAGTATTAGCAGAATCTCCTACAGTGGATAAGTTCTGAATGCCCAATCTTTTTATTATTCTGATTCCAGTGAGAGCTGCCATCACTTCAGCCTTTGTTGAATCAGCATTACCTATTGGGCCACTGAAAACCCAACAGATATTACCCAGATCATCCCTCAAAATACCCCATATCCCAGCTATACCAGGATTGCCTGCAGCACTTCCATCAAAGTTTAAAATCATCCCTCCTTCATTATTCGATATCTGTAGTCTTTGGATTGGTTGAGGGTAGGTTGGAAGAAACAAGTTCGGTTGGATATTTCTGTTAAGGTCATTGAGAGAGAGTCTTTGGAACAGCTCAGAATTAGCAGTCCAAAAATTGCAATAAAAGGAGATATCTGAAATTAATTCTTCAAGAGATCTGATTTTGTTGTCAAATATGCGCATGCTTCTTTCCTCCCAAATTCCCCACAATATTGCATGTAACACAGTTTGCCAGTACACTTTACCTCTTCTATTCAAACCTGATCCATGCCACTGATTGAGAAACTCTTGAATATGCTTTGGAGAGGCCCAACTGTATCCAGTCAGGTTTAAGAAATGCCACCAAATCTTTTGAGAGAAATTGCAATGAATGAGTAGGTGATCAGCTGATTCACCTTCTCTTAGGCAAAGCACACAGGCATGAGGAGAAATATATGATCTTCCCAGACTTTTTTTCTGAAGGTCACAAGTATTTATTCTCTGTAGGCACGCTTCCCAAACAAAGAAGCAAACTCTTAGAGGAATATGGCTGCTTCACATCTTCTTGGAAGGGAAAGAGGAACTCTGTTCACCTGCAGTTAGAGCCTTGAACATAGATTTGGAAGAGAAATCACCATTTGGGTTGAGAGTCCAAACTCAGGTGTCAATGGAATGAGGGGAAGTGTAGACTTCTTTTATGGAAAGAAAGAGGTTCAAGAGGTCTGAGATCTCAGTGTCCCTTAGGGGTCTTCTCAGGTTCAGGGTCAAGTTGTTATTAGTAGGTAAATCTGGGATACAAGAGGAGACGGTTGAATCTTGGTCTAAGGAAAGATTGAAGATTCTAGGGAAGGATTCTGCTAGAGTGGTGTTCCCCCACCAGAGATCTTTCCAGAATTTTATTTTGTTACCATTTCCCACTTTAAGTCTAATGAAAGGAAGGAAAGAAGAGTGATAAGAGACTATACCTTTCCAAGGATTTAAATTCTTTACTTGGTTCAAATGAAGATTATTGTCCCACCCATTTGTATTTGTTCCATATTTACTAGAGATGACAGCTGCCCAAAGAGCATTGGACTCTAAAGGGAATCTCCATAACCATTTGCTCAAGAGAGAGGTGTTTTTCTCTTTTAAATGGCCAACTCCCAATCCTCCCTCCTTCTTCGACTTACTCACCTGATCCCA
The DNA here is from genome assembly GCF_056320005.1 of Nelumbo lutea. Classification (NCBI taxonomy): domain Eukaryota; kingdom Viridiplantae; phylum Streptophyta; class Magnoliopsida; order Proteales; family Nelumbonaceae; genus Nelumbo; species Nelumbo lutea. Next base: position 199,992,514 of record NC_142684.1, on the reverse strand, counting down.
ACTTATCAAGTGGTTTCCATTCTCCCCTCTTCCATCCCAAAGAAAGTTTCTTTGGATTTTCTCTACGAGATTTCTCACTTTAGATGGGATTTTGAAGACGGAAAGATAATAGATTGGTAAGTTAGCTACAAAGGCCTTTAAGAGAATAAGTCTGCCCCCTTTTGATAGGTAGCATTTTTTCCGAGAAGCTAATTTCTTTTCACACTTCTCCACCACTGCCCCCTTTTGATAGGTAGCATCGGTTATTATATGTTTCGTTACTAAGAATCTTGGAGTTCTGATTAATGCTTAGCTTTTGGGTATTTTTCATTTCCAGATGTTTGTTCTACATATTTTTGTAAAGGAGATGGAAACATCAAGTAATTCCAAAATGTTAATCAATGAAGGTTAAGATAGTTGTATTTAAGGTGATCATCAGCACTCAAATTTTTCCCAAGATATGGGCCAAATCTTTTTGTTCTGTTTTTTATTTTTGGGAATTTATCTAAATCCTCCTCTGATTTTCTTGAGAATGTCTAAAACTTCCATTGACTTTTAGAAACCTCCAAAATGTTAATCAATGAAGGTTAAGATAGTTGTATTTAAGGTGATCATCAGCACTCAAATTTTGCCCAAGATATGAGCCAAATCTTTTTGTTCTGTTTTTTATTTTTGGGAAATTATCTAAATCCTCCTCTGATTTTCTTGAGAATGTCTAAAACTTCCACTGACTTTTAGAAACCTCCAAATAATCCACTATTAGAAGGTTTTATAATTCATATGCTTGTGTCTTTTCTTCTGGTCTCATAAAAGTAGCACACACTATGTAGAAATAATTTTTAAAGGACAAGAATGACCCGATCCACTTGACATCATCTCATCTACTTTTTAGCATGGTAAGAATATCTCTAACACATGCTCACTAATCCATTTACACACTCTCTACTCTCTATCTGAATAGGAAAAAAAATCTATAACTAAGATTGTACACCCTCTATCTGTAGGGTCATGAAACTGGTATCATTTGATCTTTTTTTGTTGACCAACTTATCCAAAGTCATGCTCATATGTCATAATAAGCCTTATACAGTGAGGATGCAAGGAAGAACATTGATCTGACTATCCATTTTATCTAAAATAAAAGAAAAAAAGATTTGACTATCCATTGGTATAGGCATGGGCCACGTTGGGCTGGACCAGAATTTGGGTGTATGTCATTAAGTAAATTATATTTAATATAGAACATTATATAGTATATGACATTTAATATATGTTAAATTTATATCAGCATAAAATATTATATGCAATATATTGTGTCTTTTGGATAATATATTATATAAACACCGAGCTGGAAATGATCATCCCTATCTATTGGTATGTCAAGATCCAAACACTGATCAGATATGTCCATTTAATGCACCAGCACCTAACAATGGTCTTCCCAAATGCTCATACATTTTCTTAGTTCCGACAGTCCCTCATTTGTATTTGGTGTTTTGTTCATTTGCAAAAGATCCATTATTCAGGGTATTTTGAGTATGTCAAACTATACATGTCTGGAAAGTGCAAAATAGATGATGGGTGCTGTAACTTTGCATTTTCCCTTTGTCATCTAAAGGAACAGCTCCAATAGGGGGCTCTTTGAGGTATATAAAAGTCGGGGGAAATTTTAGACATTGTCAATAAAGTTTTATTTTCTCATCAGTAGACATTGTTAGTAAAGTTAATGGTGATCTTAGATAATTTCCCTTATTGTATTGAGGATCTATGCCTTAGTGGCTTAGTGTAATCCACTATTCCTGCAATACATTGAGTATGAAACCAATTTGTTTATCACAAAGTACCTTGTCCAGGTGTTAACAATAAAAAAAGTACATCGTCCATATGTTCTTTGGAGCATACCAAAGATCCAAGGTTGGACTTTTCTGCATTCTCAGAAAATCACCTGTTAGAGCTTCCAGTATGATTACAAAACAGTCCCATTTTCAAAATTGGAGATTCCTACCATGTCAATCTACATATAGATAAAAAGAGTAAGTAGCATGATATTTGACTAGCTCAAATAAACAGGTTGATATAGGATTCAGAATGTCCTTGATTAACAGTCAACTCTACATGACACAATGGTATTAGCAATTCATTTGTTCAGGTTCCAATGGACCCACCTCCCCTAAATGATATATTGAGCTGGTCAAAAGGCAGGTATCCTCTTCTCTCAAACCTGAAGAGAGAACACCATATATTAGAGAGGCTATCTTGTGGAGTATTTAGGAGGAAAAGAATGGTAGGAAACTTTAATGATAAGAAATTGAAAGTGAAAGGCCATTACCCAATGTTGGTCCCAGATATCCAGGGTCTTGGGAGGGGTAGGCTGGGTACAGTCCTAATCTTTGGCATTTTTTTTGCACAAAGTGACCGCTCTCAGACTCGAATCCATGTTCATGCTTGACAGCATGGGATTTTACCATTACATCAAGCAATGATAAGTAATTGAAAGTAAAAGCCATAACAAATCTGATCATAAGAGTGGCTCATTGGCTAGTAAGAAGGCAAGACTTTAGGAAATCATATGAATATATTCTGAAATGGTGGTTGTCTACAGGGCTTTCCCCCAACTACCATCCATGTCAGCAGATTCACTCCCCACCTATGCCAATGTCCAGTGAAGCCTGGCTTTGATGGTTGTTCATTGGGCAATCTTGGTTCATTAGGAATCAGAAGAAAGCTTAGAGGAGTCACAGTGGTCAGATTATGGTGATCTTCATTATCTTCATTGGACATGTTATAAGATTTGGAATTTTGCACTAAAAGTGGAAGTATCTACATGATATGACACTCTTGTACAGGAGTTGGAATATCACAGGGTTTTTTCTGTTAGTTCCATTAAATAATAATGAATACAATCTTTATCTCTATCTATTGGTAGTTTTTACCTTGTGATTGCCTCTTATTTATTTTTCCTTGCTTCAATATCTATAGATGTAATACCGAATTAAATTGATTTTGTGTCTAACAAATCCCATGTCCAACTATTTGCAAATTCTCACTTTTCTCATCTTTTCTTGGTCATCAAAAATTCCCATTTTCTTCTATGATATTTTTTCTATCCATCAGATGTTGTCTTTAATTTTTGCGTTTCTGTTGTTTTATTCTAAGTGCAGATTTGGGAAACAAATCGATGGACCACATGGTAAATCTAGTCAAATTGTAACATCATGTTCAACAACATTTTCATGTAACTTAGTTGACATGTATTTTTGTTATGAATGATTAATAATTTTGTTTGCAGAAAATGAGAATGGATATATATTCAATCAAACTTGCAACAAAATAAATGAAAACTTCAACTAATCTGAATTTCATTTGGCTGTTGGAAGCTCCAAATATAGTTACCCTTGGATTTTGACATTTATTGGCTTGTTTAAGTCTAATTTAGACCTGCAATAGATCAGATCTGCACTGGATCAAGTAGACCTGGTCCCTATACAGTAAGAAAATACATAGATATAATCAAGCTAGCCCTATTTTTGATAAGGCTTGCTGGATCTGACCCAATAAGACGTCCTGGTTTTCTCTTCCCAAAATGTCTTAAAATACTTATATATACATGTATATCCCCTGAGAAATAAGAAATATAGACATTATTTATTATTTGAGGTTGTTACCTGTGAACAATGAAAAATATCCGAAAGGTAAGAGGTAACATTCTCATGTAATAATATGCATATACATGTATAACATATGTTAAGTTCAAAACAAGGTAGACCTAATCCTGACCCTATGGGGCTCAATACCCAGTCCAAGAAATGGCTCATTGAAATATGGGTCTGTGTTATACCCTGTATAATAGGGTAGAATTGGTTTGTGTCTGTCAGATCTAACAGGCCAATTGATAGGTCCAAGTCTAATTGGAAAATCTTGGTTGCAATGTGGTAACTGGGACGTGAATATTGATCAGTTCATTTCTTCTAATTTGGCTGACATAGGTTGCTCATGATTATAAAGATGATTCTTATTTTTCCTGTCCAGATTCTTAATGAAACTAACTTTGCAAATGTTGTTCTCTTTGGGTTCATACTCACATGCGGTGATCTTGAAGGCCCAATCATTGAATATTAATATTTGTGATGCTATTTTAGATCTTCCTCAGACCCAGGTGGTCTCTACGTTTTATTTTAATCTCCAATTTCCAATTCCTGCAATGTTAAACCACATTGGATCCATCTAGGACTCCCTTTTTTCTCATGCTTTTTCATATGCTTTCTACCATGCAAATGGTAAGAATCTTCAGTAACTGAGGCTCTCTTTGGTTGCAATAAAATGAAGATGAATGATTTCCAGGAGAATGAACTATTTCCGATAACTGCTATTTCCAAACAATTAGTAGTGATTGTAGGAAAATGACATTATGAACAGAGGTGGGTTCTCCCAATTCATATCTCACTTCACTTGTATACTTCTCAATCATCCGAGTTTATTTGCAAGTTAAATGAAACATCAGGGACACGAGGAAGGTGAGTTTGGTAGCATGCAACCTTTGTGAGGCTCTAATGCCAAGAATGATGTATCAAATGGTGATGATCTATGAAGTTCTATATTTGGAGTAGGAATTAATAGAAAAGGCAAATCCCTTACAAGTTATGATACACCAGATACAGCTCCATTAACACATAAGAAGAGAATAATAAATGATCTTTAACTATTTTTTAGTAATCAGTCTTTGCAGCTAAGCCTTAGATTTATGAGGATTATTGTTTTACCAAATAATTTTTCATATTCTTTCTTCCATTTCCCTTGGAGATTCATTAAGTGCAATCAGAGAAATTTATTTTCAAGGTCTTCAATAGATGCTTTAACTGTTTTTGAGAGTGGTATATCCCTTTTAGTTTTATGCTTTTATTCAACTGAGATGAGTTTGGTAGCAATACTAAATTATTTCAAACAACTTTTAGATACTGTTTATTCATGTTATTCAACCTTATTCAGCACTCAAACTATGTTAAGTTCCACATGAATAAACATATTTTTGTGAACATTTAGTAAGAATATTCACCTGTAATCCCATGCATTGTACTGTCTAGGTAAGCTTCCACAAAAAGAGTTGCAACTAACAATCTCATTCACACAAACCTTTCACAAAACAGACCAACCAACAATTCCTACCTGAGGATGTCGCTTTCATTAAACCTATACAGAAACCTTTCACAAAATAGGCCTCCAGGCTACAAAACACCTGACACATCAAAAGATTTCTGCCTTGCTGTCAGATTGAGAAATGTGGACCTTAGATTTAGTGTGAAACTTGTCTGGTACTTGATTAGTAATTGATTTATCTTTTTGTTGGTAAGCAAATGAAAAGATAGAAGTTCCTTGGTTTTGTCTACCAAAAGTAATCAGGAACTGAGTCACCTTTGGAGATGGTTCACCCATCAGAGGAAATATCACCAAGAGGTTTCTTTGGCAGTACTAGGAAGTGATACGACTGATCTAGAATCAAATTGACAGTTCAAAATGCCACATATTAACTTAGGCCGTATTTGGCAAGCCTTTTTTTGTGGGCTTCTGGGCTTTTGAAAGCCTGGAAGTCCAAATTCACATCTTTTTCACACCCTTTTGTCCCTCTCATAGCTTCATTGTTCATGTGCCAGATGCACACGCTTGCAGAATGAACAGTGCCATTTTGACATTATACCATCATTTCTCAAAACATTTGGAGTCTTAAGCAAACCAAATGGAACCTTCAACGTTCAGGTATGTCCTCTTCTACCACATTCCTCCTCTTCCTCATTCTTCCTTTTTTCGGTCTCTTTTTCTTCTTTGTGACCTGATCGTTTTCAAATTTGCAGAGAACCCATCTAAGGAACATTGCTACAGTGACCAAAAACAAGGATTTTGGTGCCACAGGTATAGTAAACATTGAATCACCTTTTTTTCTTGCATCATTCATCATAATCTCGCAAGGGTTTAGGATTGTTAAGTATTTTGAAATATTTGTTGTTGGGCTTGAATGTTGGGGTTCGAATGTTGAAGATTTAGGGGTCTGAATTGATAGTTTGAAAGTTGGGGTTTGAATGATAGCAGCCAAGTGGTCTTTCAGCTTTTCTAGTTTTCAGAAGATCTATGAAAAATGTTTCAACCAAACGGTCTTTGGTCTTTCAAGATCTATATGCAAAAGCTCATCATGTTTTTTGGCTGTTAGATCTATTGAAAGATCTTCCTAAAAAGACTTTCCAAACAGCACCTTAATGACTTAAAAATGGTCAAGGATCAATTCTGCCTTAAGCTTCAAATCTAGTTTAGGAACTGTCATAGATTCCTATATCAATAGCTTCCTTCCAATTATGGTGATAGATACAAATATGGTGCAGTTTATAGAACTCATAATTTTCTTGAATATTATTTGCATCATCCAGATCTTTCTTGTTGGAAGTGTTAATTAAATAATTATAAATTCTATGGTACAGAGGCACCCCTAAAGCAGAAACCAGAACAAAGCGGCTCATCTTGCCGTCCAGAAAGGCCTTACTAGCTCGGCAATTCTCACAGAAGAGTTTCCAGACCGACTTTCAAATGTTTTGGTTGATGATCATCACATAGTTACGTTTTCAGTTGATGTTGCTTTGGGTTAATCTTGTAGTTGTTGGTTTCTTTTGTTTTTGTGTGTAGGGTACTTTATCTTCGTTTTCTTCTGTCCGTGGTCTTGGTTGTAGCTCCTTTGGGGAGATGTTTTATCTTGTTTCTAATGAATTTCATCTTTTCAACCAAAAATGGCACTCTAGAGAGATGGTACCGAAGAACACTTTGCAGTACTAGTTATAACCAATGCATAGGGTTCGCTTTGTTTGTCTTTCAAACATATAATTCCTGAATAAGCAGGTTTCTCAGTTTCACTCTTATAGGGATCACGGATGTGCCCAAATCACTTTCCTTGTATATGTTTCTAGCATCGTGCATGCCAATGTAAAAGAAACAACTTTATTACGGGGGATAATTGAGTAGCATAGTAAAAGGTAGAACATGCAAGGGTGATTTTGTTTTGCAACAAGGGTATGACAGGTAACTTGGTAGAAGTGGTAAACCATCGAAATAAAAGGAAAAAAAGATAAGAGTGAAATAAAAGTTACCTAGAGAAGGTGAATGTGACTTTAGAGAAGAATGAATGCATAAAAGAACAAAGAGATGGAGAGTATTTTGGTTTAAATCTAGTTAATTATCCATGCACGGGGTATTATAATATAATACAGATCATTATACATTTGGGAGACTAATAATTAGGTTTAGTTTGTGTTTAAGTAAACAACACGCTTTGGATCTAGAATAATGGGATTTTTATTGTTTAGGATTAGGAAACCAGATTAGATTTGCTTTGTGATGTATGCTATTATTTTAATGTTGGATATAAAACTTATTTAGACTTAGGGTTAGGGGTGATCACTTTTTTTTTTTTTGTCCTGAGGGAGGCGGGTGTGTGATATATTAGGATGTACTACCATACATCTTAGTCTCTGCAAATATGCAAATGGGATGAGAATCCTATTGGCTAGGCGCAAGAACATGTTTAATAAGTTTGTGGGAAGAGCCTTGGTGCCTATAGGACCTCATCATCCCCTATGCAAATGCAGAGTGCCCCACCACAAAGACTTTATCGGAACGGGCTCAGTGATGCGAAGTAGTCGGAACAAATACAATATTAAGTGGCAAATTCATTGTTGTACAACAATTCAGTTCATGGATAAACTCAACTGTCAAAACTCAAAAGACGTCCGGACAACGGATATCCGTCTCCATCTTGTTTTGAACACATTGTGAAGGCAAAATTTCTGAAACATGATTCTTTTATTTGGAGAGCCAGTATATAATCAGGAATAATGTGCAACCTGCAATGACAGCAGAGAGAATGAGAGTATCTCTAGATCGCTTCCTCTTAATGGCACCTGCAAGGTTGAGATGCAAATATTAGCAACTTTAGTAGGGTTTCTTGTTATATACATGAATCAATGGAGATGCAAAATACCAAGAAGGCCACGGATGACGGGGAACTTGTCACTTAGTTGCTTGACTTTCCCTTGAACATCTCCAAGTAAAGATCGTTGGGAGCCCAAAACTGACCTAGTAGCTTGAGCTTGATTTATCACATCATCAATCTGCCCAGAACCAAAGTGTAAAATTGAGACAGGTAACAGGCATTTCATGCTGCTTTAACATTAGCCGATAGTTGATCATTTTGCTCAAACAAGGTTTTCACACAAATTTATGGTGATTAAATAAATAATTCAGTTCCATGCAAATGGGCAAATTAATCAATAAAGTTTACTACTTACCTTATCAATCATCGAATTAAGAAAAAGGGATGGACAAACCTAATCAAATAAATAAGCCATTTACCTACCAAAAAGTTAAATAAAACAAACAGGCCATCAAAACGAGAAACCTCAACATTGGGAAACCCATATAACTGCAAGTTTGTAACTAGTTTAATTAGCAAATTTTGAAAACCTTAAGCAAGAACGATAGCATTAAAGATTTGAGGTTGCTACTTAACCGTTAAACATCAAAAGTAGGATAAAGAGGAAGCCTTAGGTGTGCCATTCTGCAAAATGCATTTAATAAACACCAGAGTACGCAGTTTATGCTACTCACTTCTTGTGCCGTGTAGACTTGGATTTAATATTGTGCAATAAGACATCAGGGTTGACTGGTTACCCGGGTATTTAATATTTTCCCTCCACGCTCTTAAACAATCTTGACATACAAGTAGTTTGGGCAGTATTACAGTTTACCGTGTGGTACAGCTTTCACTTTTTTTAATATGGTTAATAATTAGCTGATTCCACAACTCTGTTAGAAATACTCAACATTTCTTGCGAGAGATTGATTTATGCTCTCAAGATTTCCCGGTGGTTCTTTTCATGCTTATAAGGCATATTAGAACTGATTCTGTTTATTTCAGTTTATTTGGTTCCCAAAATATTTGAATGCTATTCTTTATCAAACATAAATTGATTTTAAATACAGAACTAGAGGTATGAAACCTTTCACCAATTGTTAGCTGCAAAACAAGAATGCCATTGAATATTTGTTTTTAACTAACAGTAGGCATTATAAATTAGCTGGCCAATTAGATGATATATTGTGTATATGGAAAAGTCTTGTTTCATAAAATGGATGGCATTAATCAAGTGTAACATGGGAACATGCTTACATTTATTTTATTTCTATAATTGCTATCTTCAAGAAGGTTTTTCAAGGCAAGTAGGAATATTCATTGAGCTCATTTTTTTATGGTAAAAGATAGAATTTATAAACAGACAAAAGAGAACCTATAAATGCACCAAGGCCAAAAGAAGACCAATACATAGATTACAAAATGGACCTGGCATGCTGTTGGTCTGGGTCAATTTTGCTTTGAGTGTTCATTGAATTCATTTTCAAGAGAAAAAATAAAGGCTGATAATGAGAGGTCTGATTTGCCTTTTTCTGGTGAAGGAGAGTTGTATTATTTTATGACACATTTCCACTAGAAATTCTGGAGATGACATGGGTACATATGTATGGCCTATCTAAAGGGTTCTCCAACAAGGAATCCTTCATGCTGCCTCCAATCCCTTACTGCTAATCTTTAGCTAAAACCCTTTTTGGTCAACCAGATTGATAAAACCTCTGGGAAGTATTTGCTTTGTCTCAAACTACAGCATTTTTCAGATCACAATCTATAACTTCTGACTCTGGTAAGTGATCTAGAAACCTTTAGATCTTGAAGAACAACAATAGTTGGGGAGAACACCAGGAAAAAACCTGGATATTTCAGAATAACGGGTTACTTCTTGAAGAATGAATCATGATATCAGGGCTCCTACTCCTAATCATTCCCCAACGAACATAGATTAGTAAGGTTTTTTAATCTTCCATGAAATGTTGTGGCAATGATACTGAAGGAGCACTGTAAGCCTGTCATGCAGATGCTACCTTTAAAACATACTTGATCAAATTCAGATTCTAGACTGACTGATTGAAAGACTTAAAACCACAATTTGAGTGCTTCATTTGGGTAATCTATATTCTGTGAATAAAGAAATGGCTGGAAGGTAGAACAAGGGCAATAGGAAACCCTTCAGTACTTCTAACAGAAATGCTAGTTCAAAGTCACGGTAATTGAGAAATAGGTGCCAACAAAAAACATGGAAAAAACATGGAAATTGAAGCCCAAGAATGTGACCTGTAGGTTGTTGTAAATATGAGAAATGCTAGATTGTAGAACAACTACCTTCCATGGAAAAAAAAAAAAAAAAAAAAAAACATTGATAAAAAAAAAACATGGAAAAAACCAATCAATGCACATTGTAGAACAACTACCTTCCATATATGCTACAGAGAACATTATATTCCAACAAAATTGAGGCCCACGAATGTGACCTGTAGGTTGTTGTAATTATGAGAAATGCTAGAAAACTAGGTTGGTTGATATGAAGACATACAGAGCAATACCGGAAGACATGCAGAGTAGAAAACCTATCAGGACAATAGTAGGAAATAAGAAATATTAAGAAATGAAAGAGTATTTGGACTTACATGAGCTATACTTCCATGTATAGTAGCTCTCTCTCTTAATAAATTTGCTCTCGGTGAGATACTCCCAGACATCTGGATCGAATTAGAACCAATAAGATGGAAAACTAGTAGGTACTATTGAAAACAAATAAATAACACAAAACTATCAAGAGATAATCAAATGGAATCAAGTAAATAAAAAAAATCTTGTTCACCTTATGTTCACTTATATCATCCTTCACAGAACTTAGAAGCTCAGCATGCTCCCTCATGGAGTTTATATTTCCCTTGATTCGTCTAAATTCCTATAGAAACAGATTTCTCTTCAAACACACTGAAGGTGACCTTAATCAACTCATAAAACAGTATAAAAGAATTTTATGAGAAAAAAAAAAAAGACTAGAAGAATCATGCAAAATATCCCAGTTAGCAAAGAAGAATTCAGTGTATCATGATGAGCCAACTTGATTGCCATGAAAAGAAGCTAAAAAGAATATTGAGGAAGGTGAGGAAACTTTGGAGTTGTCTGATTTGTACTGGATTCTGACATGGTGCAGGTGTATGGGGTTCTATTGGGGTTTTGTCTTCATTCATCTTTTATAGGAGAACAAAATGAATCTTAAGTTTCTGAGTGGTTTGTGCCACCCATTGAGAGAGGATGTTGGTTTAAAATTTATCATATGGCTGTGCTTGAACAAGGAGAGATACATTGACTATTGTTGATAAGTAAGAATACTTGAGATAAACTAGAAAGAAACCAGATGGTGAAATAAATTAATATTTCAAGGACCCAAAAGATCCTTTCTTATAATTTAAAGCTTTTGAGTAGGTCCAAGACTATCTATAAAGCATCTGGCTTGAAGATCTCCTGCAAGAATTCACACAATGGTTCGGTTTGGTTCTCTGTGGAATTAGAGAGACCTTTAGAGCAAGATTCAAGTTTTCCTTCAATCTTGGATAGCAGTGCCTTGGGGAGAGAGGAGGGGAATTCTGTGGAAGGGATTGCAACCCACTCAGACTGCTCCCTTGTGCCAACTTCTCCATCTATTCTATGTGATACTTCTTCCAACCCTTGTAGCTTAGAGCAAAGTGGAAACGGATTTGCAGGTTGGAAAGAGTTTGGGATTGATGTTTGTTTCGTGATGGGGATGAATGGGCCCACAAGATTTTCCTTGAGTTAGAACAGAAGTATTCGATGCCAAAGCGTTCTGAACAATCATGGTATGACCTGATGGATGAAAGGACCCCTTTGGAAAAGTCAAAGGAATCAAAGGACTGCTGACAGTGATGGCAAGCTGGTCTACTATTTAGGGGGTATTCCGGGCTGTAGAAAGTCAAAGGAATCAAAGGACCTTTTCCTTGATTCTGGCATTGGAAAAGTCAAAAGTGATACCAAGAAGGCAACAAGGGGGTCCAAAAGCACTAGAGGTAGGGAAGAGGTGGTAGAGGCAGATTGTGTGTAGTGAGAAGATAGCTTGTGGTGAGGTTGGGGGTCTCTTTTTTTTGTCAATAGATTGTATAAGCTTTTTTGGTTCTGGGCCTGTCTTTTTGTTTGGCCTTGTTTTTCTTGGTTTGTAAAGTGGAGGTGTTTGGGGCTCGTGGTTCTTGTAGTTGGTCGAGCTGATTGTATCTTCTTTCTTCTCATCTAGCATTCATGTTAGTTGTAATCCTTTCAATCACAATTAACATATCTCCCTCTCCCTCTCCCTCCCCCTCCCCCTTCTCCCACACACACACAGTAGAAAGAGAAAAAGATTTCATTAAAAAGAATTACAGCTATATCTTAGAACAGTAAACAAATACTTTAAAGCCCATCCCCAACAAAAAAGTTTATGCATACATACAGCCATTGTTGAGTTAAAAGTGTGATACATCTCACAAAATCCAGGTTAAGCTGTTGAAGTTTCTTTGCTATCTAAATACCCTCTGAAACCAAATTAATGCATGACTGATATGGAAGATTAAGCAAAGACAACTAAATTTGGAAAATTAGGATCAGGGAGGGTTCAAAATATTGTAACATATAGGTATATATTGACTGATATTTATTGGTTTTCCGTTTTCAGGGTCACCAATATGCTAAACACAGAGAGTTTGAACATCTGGCCACTTTTGATGGATAATATGCTTCCTGGATATGTCCTGGCTCAATTCCTGAAACTTAAATATCTTTTAATGGAAGTGCATCATCCATTGGAAACGTGCAATACACAAAAATTGTGTATCCCATGGATACTTTGAACCTTGAGCTCAGGCTTAAGGGAATTTATTTTAACTTTCAGTTAGATAATTGAAGGCTTTGGGATTTGGAGTTATGGATTATAAGTGTTGAGAAAATATTAAGAACCTAATTACTATAAACACTCTGGAAGAAAAGCAAAGGTACAAAACCTGAGTAAACTCATGAAGTATGTCTCTGTGCCTTGCTAGTTTCTGTGTTACAGAGGTAGTAGGGGCTGCAGATGCTGCACATCGGCTCATGGCATCATTGGTATCAAGTAGCTTTTCAAGCAAAGATTGAATCTCCATTTCCATAGACTTCCAGGATCTGCTGGACCAAAGAGTTGGTGACCCAGTATCTGCATAGCCTAAAGCATTAATACAATAAACATAATGGTCAACAACCAGTAAAGCACTCTAAACAGCTCAAGCTTGAAATTGTGAACAAGAAGCAGTATCAATAAATTAATATAACCTCCTATAAAAGAAATGCCATTTACATGGTAGGTGTTTGGCATTGGTGCTGGGAACATCACACCGTTTTCTGAGAAAAGTGGTTCTGGGCATGTGGAGTTGTAAGCACCATTTTGTTTGGTACCAGTGGAAAACACTGCTTATTTTTTGTTTGGAACCGGTGCTGCCACATAGGCTTTTTTTTTTTTTGAGAAAACAGCACTGTTTTTGTTTGGTACCAGTGCTAGCCGCAACGCTTTCAACATTGATCTTATTATCCAACGTCCAAGATTATGCCACATTGATGCCATGTCATTGCATCATTGGCAGCAATGCACGGATTTCCCAGAAAACATCAAATTTTGCATTGCTCCAGACCACACTTTCCCATTTTCCAAGGTGTGGTCTGGACTCTGGAGCAATGTTTTTCTTTTTCTGAGAAAACGGTAGCAAACAAGAGGGCGTTCCTCCCAGAACTGTTTTCTCTGACGTGGTGCCTACATGGCACCGTTTTCTCAGAAATGGCACGGATGCCAAAGACCGCCATAATAAACCAAGCCCAGCTGAAGCTTTAATTTACTAAAACTAAATACTATAATAACGTATATAAACTAACTATTTTCTTTAATTCCCCTTTTCCTTTTTTTTTTATTTCATTTCTTTCTAATTGAGTAGCATATGGCAGTGAACTGGATCTCTGATCAGTTCAATTTTCATGTCTAAAAGTTCACTATTCTTTTGAGATTTCATGAGAGATTTTTCATATGTTTTCTTTCCGACAAGGTTAACTAAATTGGTTTGCAGCATATAGAGGTTTTTAAGTAAAAGAACAACTCTATCGTATCATAGAGGAATCTATTAATGGGTTCCAATTAATCTTCGGCGCGAATGGGAATACATGTAAAATGTAGGCATTAACTCATGCTCAGTGATCCAGTTTCACGTGGAAAATCTTTTTCTTATTCCTAAGCCATTCACTGGATTGGCCCATTAGAATTTGTTAGATAGATTTATCCCGATAAAACGATGTAATCTGAATCGCATACCCGCATATGATATTAACCAGATTTATACCACCAACTAAAACACAAAAAAGCCCCAATACACCAGCTTTGATCTCCCCATTTGAATCCAACTATTTCCAAATCCCGTTACCCGACACTAAAACGTTCCAATATTCATGTGCAGCCATTGGAATTTAATCTTGAAGAAAATCTAATTTATGTTTTACAGAAACACGGATTGAAGGAAATAGATCAAGAAGACATACCTCCTTGGGTAAACCTTGCTCCGAGCTTAGCATAGGAAGAGAGCTTGACATCAAGATCACCCTCAATCTTTCTGGCCTCTTTCCTCAATTCCTCCCAACCTGCCTCCTGCAACTCTAGATTTAGATCCGTCATTCGCATAAGCAATCAACCCTAGCCTACTCAGGCTAATTAATGATTATTGTTGTGATCTCATCTGGTTGTTCTTCTATGTCATAGTGGTTATTAATTCTGTTAATATAGTTTGAAGCTTCGGATGGCCATTCAACCGCGTAATACCACTATTGAGCGCTCTCTCTATCTCTGCGTGTGTGTGTTCCTTTGTCTTTCGTTCAACTCGGACTGAGTGATATTTTTTTTAGTGAATGATAGAGGCATCTACCCAAAAAATGAAAAATCCAAGAAGATAAAAGACCATCTGCTTTATATAAAACAAACCTACGGGCCCAATCATTTCACGGCCCAATACGCTAGTTCAAACTTCAAAGACTGGTTTAAGAGATAACGGGCCAAGCAGAGCCAAAATTTCTAGTAAACTAAGCACTACTGCACCAGAACCTGTCCAATTTCTGGCCCAGCCTAGTTAGCGTCTGTGGTTAATCAGCATAGAAAATAGAGTAATTAATAGACTTGAAATTTTGGGTTGGCCCAAAGCCAGTCACTTTTCAAGGGGGTATGTAATTGATTCTTGATCCATAGGCCGTGAATGGGGTTGCATGATTCAAGGATCAGAACCCATTATTATCAAATAGGATCATCCATACACCAAAATAGACGACTTTTATACCGTGACAAGTAAAAAATCTTGGACTCACAAGTATCTGCACCCAATCCGTCCCTCCCAGCCAAGACCCTCTGGATAGCTTGGATCATCATTTTCTTGAACTTTGAATGACAAAATTGCCATGCTGATCTTTTACACAGCTAAAGCACGAGGTGGGAGACATCCAATCTATTGGGCCCAAGGCCCATTTCCTTTGTTTGCTTCCATGTAACCAAATCTAACGTCATATGAAGAATGGAATCATTATTTTTGCTAATTTGCTCCTGTTTATTATTGAAATTAAGATGAATGATTCCATTCTTTTTCGTTTTGCTGTGCACATAAATACTTGGCTTTACCGTATATGTATATTGGAGGCGTTTATCATATAAATGTTTATCTGGAAAAGTTGTTTTGTTGGTCAGTTTTTGGGCGTTCAAGAAGCAGCCCATAAAGGTACTTTCCAATTCAGCAATAATAAACATTTTTTCATGGTTGGCTGTTTGGTGGGGTGCTTCAACAAACAACCATATGGGTTATGTGATTCAGTGTGACACTTTTACTTGGTATTTGGGTGTCATTCAGCCGATCTAAAGATCCAAATTATTCATGCCCGATTTTGAGATCCAACGGTAGATCTTGGACGCAAGCCACATCCAACAGTCAAAATGACTTGTATAGGTCCTCAAAGTCTGAAATTGATATCTAAGGTTTATCTTATATGCAAATAAATTATCCCTTTTTTCTCCTCAACTCATCTAAGCCTTGGTCCCAACTACTCATGGTTGATCAACTGAGCATACAGTAAGAAAGAAATTTCTACTTAGAGTTAGACAAATGGTGTTGTGAAAATACTTACCGAACCAGGCACAACATCACCATTTTGGGTGAGGAAGCTTCACTCCATTAATGGCAGTGGAGCTACCAATGTAGGAATAACAATCTCACACCAATGCCATTTTTGAAACATTCAAACACAAATTTGCAAGACATACCTTTCAAGCTGGATCAGAAACATGACATGCCACATCAGCAAACACGTCAACACCAGCTAAGCTCAATGTTTCGTTGGGGGAAGTGAGAATTTAACGCTTCCCCTAACAGTTCCGTCTACAGAAATCGATATATAAACATTTATCTGAGTTTATTCGATAAATGATGAAACTAAACAGTGGTTTTATACCCGATAAATGCCAACGCTGATGTGGCGGTGTTTATTGAGAAAACACCCATACAACCAAACATCCTCATAGTAGTTATTGCAGACAAAGGTTGAAAGTATTGATGTATGTATTGTACAATCCATTTTCAAACCATCGATACACCAATGAGTTGGGACACGTTGTGACTTCATATTAGGGTGTTGATAGAGAAAGTGAGCAGGAAATCCAGTTAGATATTGATTTGGGGTGCAATTAAACTGAGTGAGCGGAACTTTATCATGTTCTAGCTCGATTTGATTAAAATATCGTATGTTTGAATTCGAGTTCAAGTTTGATTCAACCTTCATTTTTCTGTTCAAGAGTGATTTAACTAAATAAGTTTGAGGTTCACCCCAAAAGTTCAAAAAGCTAGTAAAACTTGCAAGTTTAAACTTGTGAGTTTGAATTTGAGCCTAAATTTGACATATCAACCTTGCTTTCAAACACTTAAAATAAATAAGAAGTATCAATAAAAATATTAATTGTTCTGACACATAAACCTATATAAGCTAAATATCAAATTCCATGGCAATTTTTCATTAGAAATAAAAATAACAACTTTAACTCAATGTTTTAAAATTTGTCTCGGAACCAGAACCGTGAGAGAGAGAGAGAGGTTGAGAAGCAACTAGCTAGTGAGGGTTTATCACAATATTTTAAGACTTGTACCAGGGGGCCATTCCAGATTTTTAGAACCCTAGGTTTCAAATTTCTAAAAAACCAGTATAGCCAGTCCAAACCCAGCAAAACCGACCAGGTTTTGACAATTAAACTAGTTTTAATAACTTCTTGAGATGGTAAATGCTCAAAAACTTAAAATGCAAATATACTCATTATCAGCATCCAATTTTTGTTCGATCCCTTCACTATACCTCTTTGTACTCTACTCTTAGACCCTAAAACTTGGAAAAACAATTAGATCAATTTGAAACTTTCCAAAACCTAAAATACCCCACTTTGACACAATCCACAAGACAAATGAAAATCTTGAGATAAACATCGACGTACAATCAAATATGGCCTATAGACGTAGGAAACTATAAATTAGTCACGCATCTACCATTGATCATGCCAACTTCCTTTCTAACAGCCCTGATCCAACGCATCCATCGCTTCAAGATCATTAGGATACAATCAACTAGTGAATCCCACTACGATTCTACAACGATCAACCTTGGAAGTGCCAAAATTCTATTCCGACGACCCTGATTTAGAAAACCTAGATTAACCATTTCTCTTTTAGATCAAAACCATCAATTTGACTCCTCACCTTAATCCATGCCTATCCGCCAAATTTCATTCTAAAACTCACATGTTTGACCCACCATCAAGCTTAGATCCTATTTCAACAAATCTCGTTTATTAAATCTTATCATCCATCATCACAACTTCATTTGGCCAATCAGACTCCTCCGCTACGTTCAAAGACCCAAAAAAAACCCTAAATTCACCCATTTAACTATTAAACTAATAAAATGTCATTTTGATGTAGCAAATCGAATCGCCACCTCATCTGTCCCAACCTAAAACCTCAAAAGGGTGATGACTGATATCAAACCCATTCTTGACTTGTTCAAACACTTAGACCAATGAAATTGATCCTAATAAACCCATAAAAACCCAAAAACCCAAACATACCACCACCTAAAGCTATGAAATGACAAAACTACATTTAAAAGTTCATCAAATTTATATTTTCTACCTCTGATAGCCCTAAATACAAGACTGTCATGATAGGCACGCCACAATCTCCCGTTGGATGCATGAAACTTTTGAAAACCACCCCCAAATTGAAAAAAAAAAAACATTTCACCAAAGAAGAAATCCTGATTAGGCACATTTTTCTTTAAAGAATCATTACCTATTTTTATGAAAAAGTTTTCTTGAAGCCCAAGCCTTTTGATTGGATGAATTTTAGATCTCTTCCTCTCCATTTCTCTATAAATATTTATCCAAATCAAAAGGTGGTCCCTAGAAAGAGAGGGGGAGAGAAAACTAGAAAGAGAGAGATCTAAAAGATAAGAAGAGGAGAAAAGAACATTTCTCCCAACCTCTGTAATGTTTCCATTTTACTTGAAATCCCAAAGTCCTTGAAGATCAAACTTTGAATCTGCCCATGTGTCTTCATTTTCAAGATTTGAAACCACAAAGCACACCATCCATCCAATATCTCATTTAAGCTTCTTTGAATTTGTTTCCACTACTAGAAAACTCTCATAAAAGTTGTACACGAGAGTATGTTGTTAGACAATGTATGCCCTTAGCTCTAATCAGAATGATGTACGTTGTGACATTTAATGTAAATGAATAAAGTACATATTTGATTCATGTTATTATGGTGTGTTTCTGTGTAATACCCTTAAACTGGACACATATGAGACTCGTGTTAGTTTAGAACCTTCACAGCCGTTGGATAGATCTGGGGAGATTTATCCTGCCAAGGCTGACACTGATGCGCCGCCAAGTTGGTTGGGGTGGTTTGTCTCAACTATCAGGGTGAGACCTGAGGTACATGTAGTGTGGGTTTTCTTGAAATGCTAAACCAGACCAGAATTCCAGTATTGCCCTGAACCTTAGAGAAAGAAGGGCAAAACTGAAATGTTACACTTGACCCCTAGACTCGATTATGATACTGCACTAGGTGTTGGATTGGGCTGTCTTTGATATGTCAATCAGTGAGATCCTTAGAGGGGGTCAAAACCTGGGTATGTTGGGACATTCCAAGAATTCATCTGAGTGGATGATCATAGTGACAAGATCAGTCCCTTTGTCGGACAAAGTGAATGATCAGGAATGCACTCTTTCTGATGGAAACCAAAGCTGTCGGTAGTCTATTTCAACTGTTGAAATTCGTTTTGCAAAATATATTTATATAGAGATATACATATATATAGGGGTGTTCATGGGTCGGGTTGGGTCGGTTTCTTGGGATTTTCCAAACCGACCCGACTTGGTCGGATTAGCTAAGGTGGGAACCGAAACCGACCCACTGACAGGCCAAACCAACCTGGTCGGTTTGAGTCGGGTTGGGTCGGTTTGGGTCAGTTTCGGTTTTGCTCCTGCACAAAGCTAAATAAAATCTGAATTAGTTGATAATTTGATATTCAAGAGTCCAAGATAAATCTAAATTTAATTCAGGTAATGAATAAAATCAATAAATTCTTCATGTAAAAACAAGTGTCAATAATGGGCCTTCTAGAGTAAAAAACTATGTAAATCTAGGTAGGTAAATCAATAAAATAAAAATTTAGAAACCTTCTAAATTCTAATCTAGGTAAAAAACTAAAAAAGGACACCTAATTGAATTTTAATTGTAATTGCCTAATGGGCATTCTAGAGTTCTAATTCTAGTAGAAGTCTAAAAGTAGAAAACTAGTAGGAATTAAGAAACTACTCAAACTAGGAAGTAGGAACTACCAAACTAGTAGAATACAAGTTCGGTTTGGGTCGGGTTGGTTTCGGTTTTCACGCAAGAAAACCAAAACCGATATGAGATTTCGGTTTATGTATGTGTCCAACCCGAAATCGACCGATACGGATGAAAACCCGACCGACTCGGGTTGGGTCGGTCCAAGTTAGTCGGTTTGGTCAGGTTGGGCATTCTTATGAACAACCCTATATATATATATATATATATATATATATATATATATATATATATATAGATATATATATATATATATTATGGTTTCAAAATGTTTACAAAAGGTTTTAATTCCCAAAATCCATGTGAGTAGAGAGTGCAGCACTGTACTTTGCAGCCGAGGGAGAGGTCCTCTCTTGTCAAGTAGTGTTTGATCATTATGGGCTAAGAGGTTAAGTGTAAGCCCATTAAGGGTAATACCTGATGGGCTAATCTTGCATCTGCCCATAGTCCTTAGGTTTTTATAAGGTGGCTTGACTCAGGGACCATTTAATGTAAATGTTGGGCCCATTAAGAGCCCATGGTGATGGGCTCAGGGGTTCACTATCTCCTACAGTGAATTTGGCCAGGCCTTATAACAAAGGTTGGGCTGAACCCATGTGACTGATGTGTAGATCAATGTTTGGATCCTATACAATACAAGGATATCCAACTGGGCAGCATTTTAGAGGATAAGTGAGCACATAGACTTAATGAGCCTAAAGCCCAATTCGAACTGGCTTAACTAGATTAATTAAAGATGGGCGGTTCTAGGATTTAGATCAGAAAATAGGATAAGGGATTGTCCCTATCCACTCAGAGAGTCCAGATCCAAATAGAGATTTAGATCTAGAAACTCCTAATTAGATTAAGAGGGTTGATATTTATCTATAGATAAGATAAGGGATTATCCTTATCTCTTAAACAAAGTCCACATCCAAATACAAGATTTGGATTAGGAAACTCCTAATGGAATTAGGAGAACCTCTCTTTAAGGCTATAAATAGAGGAGCAGAGCGAACCTCTAGTTCATCCTTCAATCTACTGATTCAAGAGAGAAGATAACATACAGTTGGACTGCCTCTATCTTCTGCTCTTGCTCTCTCCTACTATTGCCGCCATAACTAGTTCGATCTCAACTCTAGGAGTGATCAAGAAAGGGTTCTTGATATCATCTTTTGGTAGAAAAGGTGATCTGAAGTTGTGCTCACTCGCCCTCCATCAGATTCTTGCTGAAAAGTCATCATGCTGATTCTGCTTCATCTTGCACTATGTCATCTTCGGTGGAAGTAGTCTTTGGATTCATCCTTGGGCGTGAACACTTTCATTGGAGGTTACTATTAATTCGTATTAGGTATAGCCCTCCACTCCCTTTTGGTTTCAGATTTGGTCTAGTTTAGGTTCAAGATTGATCATTGAAAATGCAGTTTTCTAAAATAAGAAATGTGATTCCCACATGGGAAAGAGAGAAATTTTTTAAATTTCACCCAACCTACCTGCAAGGTTCGGCCATTCATATGATGGATCTCTCATCCCTTCATATGTCTCTCATTCCATCGTTTTGTCTATGTTTGGATTCATAAATCTTTATTTTTAGCTTAGTTCTAAGTTGCTTGAGGTCTAAAAACCATAAAAAATTTGCATTCCCGGTTTCATCCCAATTGAAAAAAAGAGGAAGAGAGACAAGGTTCTTAGGGAAATCAGTCCCTAAGACCTGATAACATCACTTCAAATTAATTATGCGTAAGGTTGATCTCGAATTGCTCCCGTATTGGGCTGCTACAACAGCTTGGAGAAAGAGGTGCCTAACACGTTCCCTTTCCCAATCCTTAGGATCCAAAATCTCTCGGTTAGGTGCCTTTCCTAACAAAGAACATAGTCACTATCAAAGCAAGTAAATCAAATTCTGAATCTAAAAATAAGGAGCCATTTTCTTTAAAAAATGAGTGGTGATTCCATTTCTTTAAGCTTAGGCCATGAGCTTTCTAGAGCTCACACTCACAAGTTGACAATTGATGTTAAAACCAACAAACTAGCCATCCCACTAGTACATTAAGAAATGTAATGTTTTACAAAAGGTGTAAAATATTACATGTAATATTAAACCATTTGACCCACGACCCAAGAAGCATTCCAGTTTTGTGTCTAATATGAGTCTTAAAACATTGGTTTCTCAATTCAAAATGAAGTATTGTGTTTTTCTTTTTAGTTTAGATAAAAATGATACCATATAGATTTTGAGTTTGAAAAACTAATCAAACTTGCTTTAAGGTGCAAATAGCATTGAACTCAAATCGAGCCTAACTGAATTTGAGCTTCACTTATTCTATTAAAGCTTGATTTGATTGCATCCATAACATCAACACTTTAAACCATAATTACTACTTATTCTGTTTGAGATCCATATTGGGCTTTTTATTCAATTTAGGAGATTAAATCATTTTTGGATTGGAATTAAAAATACACTTTATTTAAAGGGTAAATTACAAAGACCCCTATACTATGGGGTCAATGACAATTACCCCAAAACTTTCATTTGTGGCAAAAGACCCCTTGGACTTTCCCTTTGCAACAAAGACATCCCCCTCTGTTAGAGTTTTGTCAGTTAATCTTGAAAAAAAAATCCCATTTAGATGTTTACATTTTTTTTTTGAATCCCCAACTACTCTTTTCTTATTTATTTGAACAATTTATGATTCGATTAGTTTTCTAAATATAATATTGCAGTCCTCTTGGTTGCTCTAATATATCCTTGCAAATTTTAGTTGGATTCAATATTCTGATGAAATGATAGAGGTTTCTTTCAAATAGGTTTTTCTGTGTCAATAAAATGATTCTTGTTATTTTAGCTAGTTTCATCTAGAGAAAATAGAGTTATTTTGGGATCAATTAGGGTTTAAGATAAAAGGGAAAAGAAAAGAAATAAGGAAAGTTCACTAGAGATTTTCGTAATTTAATGCATTCTATCATCTGACTTAATGGCTAGGGTGTATTTGTTGCAAAGTGAAAATTCAGGGGATCTTTGTTACAACAAGGGATAATTGTCACTAACCCCATAGTATGTGGGGTCTTTATAATTTACCCTATTTAAAGTGGTGGAGCTTAACCAATTTAACATTATGGAAACATTACAATTGGATATTTTATTTGGGTTTGGAAACTAAATTAGATAGATGCACTAAGATGGAGAGGTTTTTCAACAAGGACATCTGTGAAGTAGTTAGGTTCCATTTGGTTTACAAGAATAGAGGTTTGGAATTGGAATTGGAATGGGTCATTCTGATTCCAACTGCTTTTTGGGAAGATCGGAATCTCATTTCCTTTCCTAGTGGAATTGGCATTCTCCCATTTGAGGGAATGGCCATTCCCTTCCCCTCCCTTTGAGAATGAAATCTCACTCCTGCTGATTTCAATTCCCATTATGGTTCCTGTCTGAACCAAACAGAATATGGGAATAAATCATTGGGATTCCGATTCCAAAGGATTTTAATTCTGATTTCGATTGTGAACCAAATGGATTCTTAGAGAGGGATTATAGGAAGAAGAGAAGGCAACAAAGCAAATGGATTATGGGCTAGGGGTTTCAAGTCCACAAGCCAACACGACACCGTGCCGCCTATGACCCACGTGCTAACACGACCTAACACGTGGCACAACACAACACAACCCATGAGAAAGCAGCGGGCCAAACATGGCTTCCTTGAGGAACTATTCGTTGGGGACACCCCTCCCCAACGACTAGTTTCCAACAGCTATATAAGGGGGTATTTATGTATTTTGGCATTGAAGGAGAAAAATGACAAAAATACCCCCAACAACTATATAAAATCTAGTTTAGGGGCATTTCGGGTAAAGTGATAAATGAATTTACAATGACCAAAATACCCCCAACTAAAATCTTGTAGCTTTTAGGGTATTTTGGGCAATTGAATTATTTTCAATTCCTATAAATAGCCCTATCCTCCACCCTTCTCATTACACCAATTCAGCAATTCTCTTCTCATACTTTCCCAAGCTCTCATACACTCTCATATTCTCAATACTCTCTCTACTCTCCAATTCTTAAGTCTCGACTTTTTTCAAGTTTTAACAAGAAGAAGGCTTGCTTAAGTATTTCAAGTTAGCAATTTGGAAGTCTTGGAGGCTTCGAGCGTTGAAATCAATTTGATATTCTGAACCAAAAATCCAGGTGAGTGCAATTAAATTAATTTTTTACTTTTTTTAGAATTAAAAAAAATATTCTAAAACAAATTCTTACTGATTTTTATAATGCAAAAATGCCACATGATATTATACTTGAGAAAGACTAGGAAATGGCAATTTGTATAAGTGATTTTTTACACAAATTTTATGGTGCAACTAATAAATTTCTGAGTGTTTATTACCCAATTAGTTGTTTTTCAGTTAATCAACTATTCATGATTAGTGAATGTTATTCAAAATATAAAAAATCCACAATTTACAAGAATTGAAAAAAATATTGGGAGAACATTTCTCCTCTTTATTGTTTAGCTACAATATTAGATCTTAGGATTAAGAAAGACGGATTAGACATTTTCCTTGAACCATATTGTGAAAATATGAATATTGAAATTAAAAATTAAAAAGAAAAAATAATAGTTTATTATTTGAAATGTATAGCTTATATCTCAAATGGTAAGGCATAAAAAATCTAAAACTTGTACAGGTGCACCACTTCTGAAACAACTAGTTCTAGTAGTGGAAAATATAGAGTTTGGTTTCTAATAAGAATGAGGCAGAAATTTGTTGCCACCTCATCAACAAGTTCATTTAATGAACTTAATTTTTATATACAAGCAAAATTTTCTAATTTAAGTGATTCCTTCAACTCACAATGAATGAATAATTTTGATATTTTAGCCTGGTGGAGTGGACATGAAAAAAATTATATAGTCATTGCTACCGTGGCACCTGATTTACTAACCCTTCTAGTGTTTACAATTCTATCAAATTCTTGTTTTAGTGTAGGTACTAAGGTGTTGAATGACAAGAAAAGTTGCATGAATGATGAAAGTCTGGAGATATGCATTTACTTCAAATAATGGTTGGATGCTAAGGATAGATTATAAGACAAAAAGAGGGCATGACACTACACCTGAAGATGGAGGTGGAACTTAAAGAAAAATAGACATTTTTTGTATACTCAATAATTTTGTAGCATTTTTTTAAATTATTGTAAATTTTGTTATTCAATTTTATTTAAATTATTTGTTATTTTTTCAACAATATAAGTTTTATTTTCAATTTTTAATTGTATTATATTTTTTATATTTTATTCCATTTTGTTAAGTATTTTTTTACCATTGTATTTTGTTAAGTATTTTTTTCATTTCTTTGTTAGAATTTTTTTTTCAATTTGTTACCAAAGGAAAGTTAAGTATTTTAGTTTTACGTAACAAAAAGAATCAAAATATCAAAAAAAAAAAACAGTCTAACCCGGTTTAACCAAGGCCCCTGCCAAGCCCAACATGAGCCAGACCCATAGCATAGCCTACAGCCCACTTAGCCCAAACTCGCGGCTCGGCATAGCACAACATGAGCCCATACAGGATCGGGCTGTAGGCCATACTAGGCCAACCCCCAACTTATCTCAAGGGAAAGAAGCATAGCCCACATGCCGGCACGGCAATATACACTCTTTGCATGGGCCACTGGCAAGCCATGCCATACTGGCCTAACATGGCCCGATTTACACCTCTACATAGTGGTATGGGTCCAACTATTGAAATTAAAAAATTGACTCCTATACCTTTAGACGTTGTCTCTCCTCATCTCTTCCTTCCCTTTTGTGTCACCCTAACTTGGAGGAGCTCATGCATCAATCAAATGCGTCCATCATGTACATCAAAAGACCAGGCTCAGGAGAATCTTTGCTTTGGTCGAACCTTTCTATCATATCATATCCAAACAACATAGCTCGAAGTTTAATTGGATAACAAAATAGATGGTTTTGGATTCATGGAAATGACTCGGAAGCCGAGCCTTCTAGCTTGGGAGTATAACTGCAAGAATTTTAATTACTCCAGCCCATTCATCTCAAGATGAAATTTTGTGAAATACATACGAACGTCTCCACCTCCACACAAGCAAGGCCAGGTCAATAACAAGCTAAATAAAGTAACATGGATGGTGTTAAATGGATGAAATTCCGCAATTATCTTATTGTATTTAAAATGATTAAAAATTTTAAAAATAAAATAACCCAATTATTTTTGACTTATATGTATAATATGTATATATATATAGTAAATTTATCAATTATAAATTTTATATAATAAATTATATATACTTAAAATAATAATTTTTATCGGATTTGGATTTTAATTGGACGTGATGAGGTTAAATTCGCATCCAATTCAATTATTAATCGAATTCAAGTTCTAACATCCAAATCCGAAATAATCAGATATAGAGTCGAATGGGGCATCGAACTTTCGAAGTCCATTGACATCCCTAAGAGGAAAATTGATGTCTGTATCTAATATAAGAAAGGCTTTCAGAAAATTGGTTTAGCTTCACATTTAAGATTTTTTGGACCTAGTTCAACTTCTCTTGGTGGACAATGTTAGCCCTCTTGGCACATCCAATCCATGGCTGCTGACTACAAGAAACTCCTTCGAATTTGAGGTTTCTGATTATATATATTAAATATTATTCATAATATATATGAAATTATTTATATATTAAAATATATTTAAAATATTATCTATATTTTAAAATTTTTATTTATTATAAATAAAATTTATTTTTCAAAAAATAATATTAATTAAAAACTTTTAGAGATTCGGATTGTTCGTGGGGAACCCATCCCATTAAGGATCAGGGATGGAGGACAACTTTTATTGATGATGGGAATCAAAGTCAGGAATAGAGACTTATTACAAAATTGGGGACGGGGAGATATGATCCTCGCCCTGTTGCTATTCCTACTCCCTTTTATCCAATTAACTCAAGGGCTTTGCCCCAAAATAATAATAAAAAGAAAAGTCTAATTTAACCTCCCAACTCAAATAAAAGTTAACCAAAAGGATTTTAAAGACATTGCATTGCTATAGGGCCATTTTTATAGATAATGTGTTTTGTTAATCAAATGCAAATCAAACATAATTTTACATCCAAAATCAAATAGAACACCCATTCTTTAAAGCTTACCATGTGAATGGTGGGTACTAGCAAAAAAACATATGCAGCTAATAATTTCTAGTTTTCTACGTAAGAACTGAAAATATTTGCGGCTACGTGGACACAGTACCTTAAAGTATATCTCTCATGTACTACCAGAAAAAGAAAAAGGAAGAAGAGGATCGTTGAAGTAAGGTTAACGGACAAAAAAGCATAGGTAGGGACAGATTGGTTGAATTGTCAAAAACAAAATAGTAGATTAAAAATATCAAAAAGAAAAAGGAAGATAAGTTTTTCCAACTCCCAAATCAAGTCTCTCCACAAGTCCACCCACTAAAGTAATTTCAACCTCAATCACTTCGGTTTTCTTTTCAAGTGGACCAGTCGTAAAAAAGCAAGTAGAGAAACATCAATGATCAATCACAATTGATGTCTCCTTTGTCCTTGCCTCAAGCATTACTTTACAGGGAATGTGCCCTCTTAGCCCATCCGTCCTCAGTCTTTTAATGACCATCCCCATTATCTCGTATGAAATTTTCATCTCATGATAAATTAAAGCACCCACCACTCTTTTTCTAGGTGAAACTAAACTTCTAAACCTTTCTACCTAGCTTCTAATGGTTGATTGCTAATATATTAAATTAAAGTATCCACCAAATCAGGCTCAGCTTGGGAAAAGTACAAATGCAAATATATATAATATAATATAAAATAAAAGATTTTACACTATATATTTATATTTGTACTTCTTTCAAAATGAGCCTTAAGTTGTGCTTAGAATCGGTGTAAATCAAGAACAATATAAAAGTTTATACCAGTTTGGTTTTATTGACATTTGGAAGGAATGTAAACGAAGATGATGTAAAACTTCACTCTGGTTTAGATTTATTGACATTTGGATGGAGTGAAGTTTTACATTATAAATTAATGTAAAATTTCATTGAGCATAAAATTTTATATTGATGTAAATACTACATCAATTTTATGATATAAAATTTTATCACGATTTTCAAAATGTAATAACCACCTGTTATACCATTTAATGTAAAACACCATCAGTGTACTTTTATTTTACACCAATGATGTTTTACACCAAACCTAAACTAAGCCTTAGTTTAGTGCAATGGTTAGGTTGTTTCTTTGCAATACCTGGTGATGAGAGTTCAAATCTTGAAAACAGCCTTCTCTCTATGTATGTACAGGGATAAGACCCTATACATTTGTCCCTCCCCATATATCCCGCAATGGCAGGAATTAATCTTGTGCACTTAGCTGTTTTGTTTTTTTTTTTTTTTTTTTGATAAATGAAGGCAGTGTGTTTTTTTTATTTTTTATTTTTTGGGGGAATCACTATTCGCGTGGCAATCTTAAAGGCTTTTCTCTGGAAATTCTATTTCACTTATGAAACTAAACTAGGTTTGAAACATACAGGTTAGATCTAAAATGATATTCACATGGTTTAGACTTACTATATGCACACTTAGAGAGTTCAAATCAGCCCATGAGAACTCTACCCACACCTACCCACAATACACTACCCCTGTGAATTGGGAACATCTCCCCCTGCATAATATTATGCAGAGGATGAGATGTTCTCCATGTATGGTTGAGATAAACGTGGGCATAGTTCTCGTAAGCAGGAGATCAAGACTCCCCACAAGATTGCCCCCCCCCTCCGCACTCACAACGTCCCACAGTACATTCCTGTCATATATTGGGAACATCCCCCGAAATGATATCATCATTTCTAGTATTATCATTGGAAAATATTTTTAATACACGACGGAATATGCTGTGGGGGGCAATCTTGTGGGAACTGATTTGATCTCACATTTAGGTTGTATTTTTTTATTTGATTTAATAGATTAAATTAGGTCTGATTATGAGCTAACTTTCCGATTTGAAGTAGGAAACAAAACGACTTTGGAGATAGAGTAAAACCCATACTACTATACTTTTACATTGAATTAAAATCTATTTAACCCCTAAATTAACTCTGAGTGTTACTGCCTAGGCATGCAAATGTATTTGAGAAGGCAGCTTCCTGTGGTGTAAGAGAGAGTGACTAATGAACTCATGCTTAGCATAGGGAAAGTATTTTGTTTGGGACCCACTGTTCACATGATAAGTCTTGGAACCTCTGTAATTTTACTTGAAGTAGGAAATAATAGAATTGTACAGCTAGAGTGAGACTCACTCCACCCAATATATAATTTTTATTATTTTGAATTAAAAACAATTTATTTTTTACACACATTATATATATATATAGTGAATGAGAAGCCTAATCACGTGTCCACGTGTTTGAAAGATAGTATGCAGGTCATCAACAGGTTTCCCTCACCTGCAGGCACAGTATGCATGGCATGCACTGTCAACAACAGTCATCAACCTAAGCTAAGCTTTAATTTGTAGGCGTATAAAAAAAAAAAAAAGGAATTCAGTTTCATGGCCTAAAAGGAAGCCCCAATACAGCTACAAGTGTCACTTTTTAGGATCTGCCTTACAAAACAAAGACGATAAATAAACCACTAGACCTTTAGTTTGTTGAATTGTGATGAGCAAGTAGGAATTAATATTTGGCATTATAATTATAATATCAAAATATCGGCAAAATACCCAATAGGCTATACCGCTATAGTAAAGTTTTTAACCAAAGTATATATACTTAATAAGCTGGAGTAGTGTAAGGTTGGACTTGGAGTAAAAAGCATATAATGGAAATCACATGGGTGTTTCACCTGTGAATGATGTTATCTTCGCCAACAAACAACATTTAAGAAAATCCTAATTATTCAACCAGCCTATGCCTGTGCCTGTGTGGCCCGTGCTCTCTCTCTCTCTCTCCTACCTTGATCCATGAGTACGGAGGGTTTTTGACTTTGCAGGGCAGTGACCCTCTCTGGTTGGTTGGATTAAAGTTCAAAAGAAAGAGAGGCCTTTGCTCACTTCACAAGGCCTAGGATTCCTTTTCTTATTAGGCCTCTCTCTCCCTATCTCTCTCTCTTTCTCAATGAGTTTGTCGTCCCAAAATTTCATTGCTTAAAAGGGATTTCTATGCTTGACTTTAGCCCAAGTAAGTGAGTGTTTGCTCCAACAATAAAAAAAGAAAAGTGGTAATTTTACCGCCCACTGATCTAAAAGTCCATAATTAGGATTTTATAGTTTGTTCTTTTGCTACTGGGTGTTAAAACTCAAGTGGGTTTCCGCCCGGAAGATATTCCTTGGGATAGAATATGTATACCGTTACTGATTGTGCTTTGACATTTGCAGCTCTGAGCCATAGATAGTTTCTCAACCTGGGGAGAGCTACGACTGCTGGATTTGTGATAGATTGGTATGTAACTGATGATTATTCGAATAGCCGGCCGCGCCAATGTTGCTGAGAATTTGGTTGGGGTAAAATTATATATGCTTGTTGTTTGTTTCTTCTTTTATTTCCAACCTTTGTGGTTTTCAATTTGTCCTCTCTTATTGTTCCTTATTTCCTTCCCATATGAAATTAAGTAATCTTTTAGAGTTCCAGTACATTTATATTTCTCAACATACTGAATCTATTGAGAAGTTTCAGAAGTAAGAGACGAGTTGCCATGGTTATTGTTAGACTGAAATTTTAGCTTTTGCAAGCAAGAGTTCAAGGGTTCTTGTAGAGATCCGGTGTTCTTAAATTTTCTAAGCATGGTCTATTTAATTAAAGCTTGGAAAGTAAGAAATGGGTTGCCTTAGTTACTCTGTTAATAGACTGAAAATTTGAGCTTCTGCAAACAGGTCTTGTTTAATTATGAAGGAGACCCATCAATTGTTTCTTGTAAATTCGTCTCCATACTCAGGTATGTTTCTGAATTAATAAAAGGGAATTGAAGAAACATGAAAGAGTTCCTTGGTCTCTTGACTTAGTGGAAATCTTAGCAAGTAAAGAAGTTAGTTCACTATCACTATTATCATGTTGTTATTGGAGATAACTACTAAGAGTTTCTCAATTGATTGGTCCACCATCACCACTACTATAAATTGATGAAGCACACAATTACTGTAATTTGGTTCATTTAGCAGAGTCAGGATCATCTGCCCACGAGAACTCTGTTCATGCTTACCCACAATACACTACCCCCCGTGAATTAGGACATTTCCCCTTATATAATACTATGCAGAGGATGAGATGTTCTCCATGTGTAGCTCCGATAAACATGAACAGAGTTCTCGTGGGCAGGAGATCCGGACTCTGATAAACGGCAAACACATGCACACACAAACAACAATATGCGTATATAAAGGATGTCCTTCTTGCATTTCTTCTGTTTTGAGCTTTAGTGGTATATCTCATCCACCCTGAGAAACAAATAACGGACTAGATTTATTACCATTTCTTCGGTTTTGTTTCTTTTTTTTTCCTTCCTTTTCCTCTTTATTTCCTAATTCTTGATGACACCATCATAGTAATGTAATTACAAGTCCTATAAATGGTGGTTCTTTACAACGATTTTTCATTAATTAATAGGCTCCAATATATCTATTCTATTCACTTTTGCTTTGAATTTTACTTTCCTTCAGGTTTTATTTTACTTTACACTGTAAAACAAACAAAACCAAGTGAAATTTGAAACAAAAATATCGGAATTTGCATTCCCATGCTTATGCATCAGTCAAATGAAATTGCACTGCAAACAAACTAAGCCTTAAGAAGAATACATCCATGGTCCAAAAGAAGAAGTGTTTCGGCATGATCACTATCTTATTCAAAATTTCTGCTAAGGCTCTTTGCAGTGCAATTTCATTTGCACCAATACAAATGCATGAGAGTGCAAATGAGAAAAAATGTAAATTCTGTTCTGGTTCACATTGGTTTTGGGTTTTCCTTTACTTTGCTTGGCGTGTTATCCTACTTAATTTGCAATGCAAAAAGACAAAAGAAAGAGCCGAAACCAAAATAAATCAGATTTTCCACTCAAATTACTTGCACTCCCATACTTTTGCAGCAGTACAAATGAAATTTCAGTGCAAACAAGCCAGGTATAAAGGAGGTTCACTTTCCCTTTTCTTCCTCTTCACTAATTATCAAGACTAAATTTTACTAGGTATCCGGTAGAGTAATTGGCCGTGAAATTGTTAATATTTGCTTAAGCACAAGACTGTATTTAAAAAAAAAAAAATGGAGGTTATTCTAACTTTCTTTTTTTTATTTTTTATTTTTGGTAAATTAAAGGTTACTCAGTCTTCTCTACTAGTTAGATTCATACTTGCTGTAAGGTAATCATATTGCAAGGCAGCAGAATGGAATACCGAATACCTAACCTTTTTCTTCTGACGGTGTATTTCTTGGCTATTTTAAGCTGTTAATAGCTTAACGATATTGTAGACCTTAATCCTCACTTTCTGAATGCCACATTGATCACCATTCACATCATCCTTTTATTTGGTAATACATGGCTACCATCTAGCTAGCCGAACTGCATTTTTTTCCCTCCATTTAGCTTTTTGACTGGAGAACAAGAATCTCATGACATGAAAGCAGCTGGAATTTGTAATTTATTGATCATATTGACTGAATATCTTCTTAAAACTGTTTAGTATTTACAAATATAAACCATTGAACGTCTGCAGGTTAATGACCTTAATTATTATGGAATAAACTCTCAGTTCCAGATATTATCAATGGGAAAGAAGAGCAGAACAAACACAGAATACATAACTTACAAAATTAAGAGAAAGAAAAACAATAATAGCATTCTAATTTCAGATAAAGCATACAAAGACATATATGAATCGAACTCAAGTCGATTCCATAACAGCTGACATGGCTGTTGGGTCATGGACTATGTAATAAAGCCCATTACATGCAGGCAGTGCTGCAAGAAACCAAAATGCATTCAACACTTACCGAGTCAGACACAGCATACTCGGCCGCACATTCCATCTAATAACTACATTACCTTATTAAGAGTAGGAGTTTCTGTCCTATCACAGTCGGGTGCTGGTCTTTATCAATATTACAAAGAGTAGGCAGAAATCCGACAACTAGGGTTTTATAATTTTAGTTTTATTATGTACAGGAATGTGAATCATGATTTTGTCCATTTGTTTTAAGTTTTACTTCCTATGATTAGTATATAGGTTGAATATCTGTAGTAGATATATATATATATATATATATATATATATATATATATATATCACTTCCACAGATCAATTTGGCAACTGGAGGTGGACGTGGAAGCATATTCCGGCACCAGTTCTTGCTTGTTGGGTTGTCTGACAAGAATGTTCATATGGTCAGATACGTGAAAAACAGCGGCTGCATTGGAATAGTTGGTTTCCTTGGAAGCATCTTCATGGCTGAGCTGAGAGGCAACAAACTTGTCAAAAACCCGCCAGTCCGTGACTTGATCAACTGCTTGCTCGTTGTTGTTGCTGTTGTAGAGAGAGTTCATGTTATGCTGATGATGATTCTGTTGCATCTGTTCTTCTTGCGTTAGGGAAGATTGCAGAGTGCTCCCAGGGTTATTAATGTCGAGTCCATATGCAATGACGGAGTTGCAACTTACACTGGCTGCCGAGTGTGGAAGTTTGGGGCTCTCTAATTGAGGGAGCTGAAGGAAAGCTTCATGAGGCATGTGATACTGCAACCCAAGCTCCTGCTTGCATGCATAGGGGTGGTGGTATGCCATATCTGCAGGCTGAACAATTCGCTTTGGGGAATCCAGATCCGGCATGAATGAGACGTGCTCGTCGTACCAACAAGACGACTCGTCACTTACTTTCCTTATTGTTGTTATTCGCTTCTTGAACACCCTACAGACAACCCAGCCCTCTTCCTGGTGCAGTACTTAAATGAGATTCACATTGATCGTCACTATTGTAATTAAACAAATTCCATCTCAAGGTGTACAAGTACAAGTACTATTATGGTAAAGAAAATGCATAAAAGTCGGATTAAAGTAATGTTGACAATTATATATGCAGAGAACATACATCAACATTTTACTACAGATTTCTGCTGTAAATTTTCTATTAAGTTCAGTTTGGGATTTGCACATATTTGTATATTTGCACTCTTCCCAAACTGAACCTTAAAGACTATAGTTAAGTGATCCTCAAGATACTGTTGAAATATCTTATTCCTTATTCTTGCTGGATTATCTAATCACATGTAGACATAAAAATACTGAGCAAAACCAAAAGATTATTTTTCTTGCCAAATTCCAATATTTGGAGACTGAGAGGAAGTAAATGGAACTTGTTAAGGTGTCTCTTTTCACTGGGTTAACAGGAGCTTATTGTGAGTAGTGGATAGTAATGAAGTTTGCAGTGATAATTAAAAAAGAAGACACAATTTTCAGTTCTTGTCTCTCATGGTGTGGAAAAATTTTGGCTAAGTATCTGAGTTTTTTAAGAAAAACTACTTTTCAGATTAACTAGAATGAGCAATCGACTAACTGAGTTCTGAGTGGCCCAACATTCTACAAAAATGGTAGGTCAGAATCCCTTCTAACAAATGATAAAAACAAACTACACTTACAACTTTGACTACTTTATTGCCAGGCCATGTTAACATATAACTTTATTATCTGTCATTAATTTTACTAAGACAAAACAGATTATAAATGCTTTGTTAGCTAATAGTGTTGGCATATGAAGCCCTCTTTTAACATATTCTCTCATATTTGATGTTAATGTCATTAATTAGAGCTAGGAATTATATATACGTGATTGGAGTTGGAGACCCTCATGCCATCTTGCTAAACATTTGTCTTTGGATTGTCTTTAAATCAATTTTTTATTATTTCATCTGTTTATTTATTTCCTTGTTACAGAACTTCATCAATCTTCTACAAAAAAAAAAAAAAATTAAAACATTGAAGGTAAGATTCTCACACATAAAACCTTATTTGGTAGTATAAAAGAAACCATTCCCTTATAAGGTTGTGTTTGGTTTGAAGGAAAAAGGTAGGAAAAGGAAGGGAAACCTGTACAAACCTTGTATAGGTTTCCATACCTTTTCCTTCAAACCAAACACAACCTAAGATTGATGAAAAAAAAAAAAAAAAAAAACATTCTATTTTACTTCTTTTATTTGACAGAACATCATCAATCTTCTACATAACAAAATAACTAAGTAAACGAGTGAAGGTAAGGGTGGATATCATATAGAAGGCCTTTGAAAGTAGAAGACAAACCATTGCCTAAGATAGTGTTCATCATCAAATGGACTAATAATCAAACCAAAATTGAGAATTAAACCACTAAATATACTTGCCTGAGGTGTACCGTTTTCATTTGTTTCAAGCCGATACTCATGCATAATCCAATCGGACTTTTGTCCATTTGGAGCTCGACCTTTATAAAAGACTAAGGTCTTTCTCATTCCAATCAAATTATGCTTAGAGTAAATAGCCTTGTCTCTTCCTGTTGCTTTCCAAAACCCTGCTGTTGTGGCTCTATTAGTGCGAGTTCCAGTTGGGTACTTCTTATCTTTATGGCTAAAAAAATACCACTCGTTCTGTTCTTCATTTCCTATCTTACATTTTTCTGTTCAGATCAACAATATAAGCAATGCCAACACTTACGAGATGGTCAATGAAATACAAAATGGGGTGAAATTCTGTTTACAAGAATTATTTGGGAAAACGGTCCTACCTTGAAGGTCCCATGGTTCTATCTTGTAGAGATCAATTTCTTTGATGACATCTAGATCAATCTTTCTTGAAGCAATCTTTTTTCTAAGATAGTAATCAACTAGCTCTTCATCTGTTGGATGGAACCGGAAACCTGGAGGAACATGGGAAAAAGTATTCATGTTTTCCCTGCAAGGAACCGGAATCTGCAGTTAAAGTGGCACATATAGTCAGAATTTTATCCAAATGTCAGTTCAGAAAGGATGGAGAAGAGCAATTACAAAGCCTTTTCCCATTAATTCTAAGAAATGCTGACACTTATATATTTGAAGAGCTGTGTAATGTATTTAATAATACGAATAGGCAGTATCTTATAGAATTGAAAGCAAGATAAGAACGTTGAAGAATATTCAAAAAATAGAACTTTTTTATCATATTATCTACAACAAACATGAGGGAACTTCTAGAAATGGATATAGCTTTCCAAAGTTACAAGAAGTTTTAGAGAACTGCTTAAATAAAATGGCCAATGTTTTATTAGGACTGAAGGGCAACTTCTGTGCATCAGTCTCCATCAATTACTCCTTTTTGTGCATTTGAAGAACGGAATGGTAAATCTTCAAAGCTCCAAAACACCCTACAGGACTTAATATACACATATATGCATGGGCTTTGTTTGAATAGAATGGTGAATCAGGATTGGTGTAGCCATTCTTTTCTTTAGGCTCAGTTTGGAAAGAGTACAAACATAACTATGAACAGTACAAATGCATACAAAATGATATAAAATTCAAGGTTTTGCACTCTACATGTTTGTATTCTCAGTTTGGAAGGAGTACAAATGCAAATATGTACAATGCAAAAACATATAAAATAATACAAAATACAAGGTTTTGCACTCTACATATTTGTATTTGTACTCCTTCCAAACTGAGCCTTAAGTACAAATATAATCTGCCATGGCAAATCAATGACCACAACTATTTCAAGCTTCCAAGCAGTTGGACAGGGCTCATGTGGACCCTGACGTCAGAATTTCATAACAAGGGAAAAAAATCAACCCTATGCTATATTGAAGTTTTGATCAATAAAAGGTATATAATAACCAAACCGGAAGGTGACCAAACCACAGTCCTCCTAAATAAGATATCTTTTTGGATGTAGAAACATGTGAGCTGCAATTTTGTCTTCCCATTTTATGAATGGAAAAGAAAATTTGTGGTGTCAAAGAAAATGGACAACATTTTTGAGGATGAAAATGATCTAGGTAAAGAAATAATTGATGAATTATCAGACCATATACCTTTAATTTAGCGAGAAACCCATGGATGTTTTAAAGCATTTAGCCCTTTCTTTTGTAGCTAATAGACCAATTGATCTAAACTGGAAATAAATAGATTTCAATGTTTTAAAGTATTTAGCCTTTACTT
Source organism: Nelumbo lutea (assembly GCF_056320005.1). Classification (NCBI taxonomy): domain Eukaryota; kingdom Viridiplantae; phylum Streptophyta; class Magnoliopsida; order Proteales; family Nelumbonaceae; genus Nelumbo; species Nelumbo lutea. The sequence continues at coordinate 199,955,493 of NC_142684.1, read as the reverse complement.
TGTAGCTACTAGAAAATTATAATCTGCAAATGAATTAAAGATTATGAAAAATTAGAATATTATATGTTTATGGCCTAACAAAATTTAAATGACACCCTTAATTATGGAGTTCATTGTTGGGATAAATTTAATACATTTTTGGAAGAAATAAATTCTCTATCTTTTTATCAAGAAAATTGATTAATGATTACAAAATACTTGTTTAACAATACATGTTGCCCCAGATAGTCAAACAGCATAAATAGGCCGGTGCAGCCATAGAAAAATAAGTGGGAAAAAGGTTAGACAAGAATGATCACAATGAAGACAAAGGAAGTTATGGTAAGAATGCATAACAAGACATTGATCAAGTGCCCAAAATGAGTTAATTACTTAATTGGAACCAAAAGATCATATGCTAGCATTACTTATGCTTTTACTTCATTCCTGGTTTTTATAGAAGTGATTCTTGCATAACTAGAACAATGTTGTTTATTTTGTAAATTGGACATATTACTAGTTTTAGGCTTCTTATCAGAGTAATGGTATTTATGTAGACAAATGGATTAACTAAAACAATGATGATCAAGATGGGTTGTTCCAAAGAAAATACATATCATGTAGAAAGAACTCATATTTATGCACGGCCTAGGAGCTCTATTTTGTACACAGTGCTAATCTTCAATTGGATAACTGAAGTTTAGTTCACTGATCTAATAAGTTTGTAGATGAAGAGCAACTGATTTTTATCATGAGTGCTAGACACAAATGGAGCAAAATAGGATCTAAGCAACATCTCCACAGGAGAATATACCATGAATGAGCCCAAAGCCATTTAGTTCTTCATCTACAAATTAGAAGGTTGTCTTTACATTTCCATCCAGGAGAGAACAACGAGACTAAGAAAGTCTAATATGGTTTTGTTTGAGCTCATTCATGATTTATTAATGGCTAATGCCTAATAGAATGGAAAATCATCATCTTGCACCCCCCCCCCGGGGGGATTTGAATACAGACCTTACATTGTCCAAGATACTATCACATTGACAGAATCTGGTTCCGATCCACCTAATATAAAGCCCACTCTCAAATAAACTGAAATATGGAGTAAAAATAATGGTAGATGCTTCTAAGACTATCATCCCAAAACTTACAATATCTACAAGCTGTATTAATTAAACCTTGAGTAGCATTTTATCTCTTGTCTTCTCCTAGAGAAAACATCGTATCAGCAATTACTATTCACCCATATAAGTGGAGGAATGTTTCATACTGATATACATAACAACCAAATGATCTGTGTTGTTAGAAAGAACCAAAAAAAATGAAAAAGAAAGATCAAATAGATTATATTATACGTCTGACTATCATAAGAAACCATTATTTCATCACTCTACAATTAACTCTATATAACAGTGCCTTAAAACATGCATGAGGCTTTCTTCGATACAATTTCTTTTCTCGCACGCCATATAGCAGTTAACTAAAGAGCAATATTGCTTTTGTTCCTAGGATCTATATCCAACTGAGCCATCATATAGATCAATAAATAAAGCACTAAATAGCTAGAAAGGCAACATAACAAAGTAATATTTCACCAAATCATATAGCACGACATGTTTCCATGAGTTCATAGTTTGAAAATTAAAAACTTTAATAGGCTAAAATATGGTGGAGACCATTTTCTAAAAAAAATAAGAATTATAAGAAAAAATATACAAGAATACATTTTATGGGTTACCTGATTTTGAACAAATCTTTTTGGTACATTTTCTGTACAATTTATACTTTTTTTTTTGTAAAAGGTGTATAATTTATTCAAGTGAGATCAAATGATGAATGATAGTTAGTGCATTCTATTGATTTCCAATCTATATATTGTGAAAGACACTTTCACCTAAATAGCAGTTTTAGTAATGAAAATTTTCGACATAAAAAAGACAAAAAATATATATAACAATAAAATGAGACGTAAAAATGTAGTTGAAATTAACACTTTTGTTTCCTATCGTTGATGTCTTGCTATTATCTTTTGGTATGTCTAACTATTATTTCATTTATCGATTAATGTGATAACTCTAAGATGGATTTATCAAATACTTGGACTGCAATTAATCCTGCATTTGAACTAGCTTCCAAGAAAGTGATAGCTTTCTATCAAGCAAAAGATATAATCTGTGAGATGATCAAATAGGAGAATATGCGACTCGACTTTAATCTTTCAAAAAGATTATGTGACTAGTAACACCTGATCTTAATTGGTGCTACACTATTTTTGTCAAAGAAGTAAAAGCAAAAAAAATGAGGAAATATAGAAGAAGAATAAAAAGGAAGAGGTGATGATACGTGTATTAGAGGTGTAAAGACTGTAGGATTTGACAAGTGAAATCATCAAAACCAAACTAAAACTATGTCAGTGTTGCGATCTTTCTGCATCAAAAAAACATCTATGGGCAATCAAGAACACCCAGGTTGAGCTTAATAGCAGAAACGAAGCCGAAAATGTCAGAGATTTGAAGATCTACAAACTTGGGAACCAACTCATGCTAAAACATCAAACATTAACAAATAAAAGAATCTAGATGCATCTTACATGAAGAAAACCCAGATGTGAAATGAAAGGAAGCAGGAAGAAAGAAGAGAGCTCACAGATCAAAAGTTTTAGCGTGAGTTGGATTTTCTTGTGCCAACTTAAGAGCCTCTTCAAAAGATCTGAGTCCGTCAACTCAACCTGGTTTCTTCAATCAGCAAACGATGGAAACTCTACGTACGATGGCTTTATCCCTCCAAATTTCTTCCAACTTTAAAGGATAGTACTATATGTATAACTGAAAACCAGACAAGAGGAAAACAAGGAAAAGAAAGAAGGAATACAAGTTATCCTCGGGAGTTGAACCCTGAACCCCAGGAGAAAAACCTCTGTACTTGTAGTTGAAGTGTTAAGGTTGTCGGGCTATGGTTGAGGGATCAGATCCCGAGGAAGAATGTAGGTGCTTTTGTGGGGATGGAGGGGAAACAAAAATGGAAAGAAAGTAAAAGAGAAGGCAAGACTGAAGAATGGAAGAATGGAGAACAGGTAAGATTAAATAACAGAGAGAAGCAAGCGAGAGCAAGCACACGCGCACACATAGACGGCTTTATTATCCATCATCTGAAAATCACACACATTCTCTCTCTCTCTCCCTTCTCATTATCTCTAAGTGGAGAGCTAGATTGCTGGAAAAGTTTCGGGCGGGAAAAAGGGAGAAGGAAATTTGGCCGGAGGAAAAGATCCTGCGTGGTGACAACCCCAACCGCTACTGATGGAGACCAGAATAGAATGTTCTTCTCTGAGCTTTCCAGTCTCTGTGCCAAATATGAAATATTTGCGATGAGAGAGAGAGAGAGAGAGAGAGCAATAAATATGGGCTGTTCCTGTTCGACGGAATATTAACAAACGGAGAACGTCAAAGGATCAAACTTAACGGCAATGTCCACTTCGCTTTCCTTGATTAAACCCTTCAGACCCACAAAAGCAATGAACAAAAATAATATTATTCCGTAGGATTTTAGTGGTGACGCAATTGTACATCCTCCCGCCAAAAGTTACACCTCTGTCCTCTGGGCTCTGCTCTCTCTCTGTGTCTGTCTCTCTTCTCTCTCTCTCTCGGTAGCTATTGGTGGGCCCTATCTTGGTCTCTAACACCCTTTCTCCACTTAAAATAATTGCAAGCTGCTGTAGAAAAATATCATACAGAGCCTGTGATCTCAAAACAACCCTTCGTTTTGCCATTGAATTACGAAAGTTTTTGAACGTATCAATCACCCTTCAAACAACCGATACGTTACCCCTCTCAGTGCTTCTCACTGTTATTATGATAAAGTATAACTGGGAATTATGGTGTTGAGAACTCATCCGGTCCGTTCACTCAATTGTTACCACCTGCTAGCTGCTACCCCCGTTCGGAGGGTCACTGTTTTCATTCCGTTCTGTACTGGCTTTTCCCCTTTTGTTCTTTTATTAATTAATTAACAAGGGAAAAGAAAAAGAGTAGTGAGATGAGGGTATTTTAGGTAATAAAATATTGTTAACATTTCACCAGCAATGGCACGGGGAGCTCTGGTTGGTCGGTCTTCGATTTTTTTTTTTTTGTTTTTTTTCGTATCTCTTGGCTCTTTGCTTGTCGAAGTGGGTCCCATTAACCGACCTACAGCGTAACGATAGAGACTCCCCTCCAAATAGAAACAAAAGCTTCCCCCCAAGGCCACAAGCTAAAGCCGCCCAAGCCGAAAAGCCGATGAGGCCTAGGCGGCTAGTCGGGACGGTGAGAGAACGCTCGGGTGAGTGTGTGTGTGGATGTGGTGGAATGTGGGACCCGCCCGACGGAATGATGCCCACGACTCTGTACGTGGCGGCTCATGGTCCGGCGTGGGCTACTCCCGAGTCCCGATCATTATTAAGCTCGCAATTTGGGTGCTGGCCGGTTGTGCACGTGGGCCCCGCTCTCCCGGCCCGACCTGGGGCCCATCTAGATGTGCTTTTTGGACAGGATGGATCGATGTAATTGCCCATTGGACACGTTAGCTTCAATTTTGGAGCGTGCCGTACCGATAAATTAACCGACTCTCCAACTTTTCCTTTATATCGGCCCGGTTCGTCGCCGTTTGCCATGGAAAAATAAGGTAAAAAAAACTACACAAACCAATTAACCAACCTTTTGTTATATATTTCCCTTATCAATCAAGTAAGTAAAGTGAAGCAAAAGTTTCACACGTGATCCAATAGGCATCTCCGTCTCCATCCCCGTGATCAGGCCAAAGTACCTTCAAATTCACTGTTTATCTCTTCATCATACCCGATACGTTAAGCAGAACCGGCCGAGACAATCAAAACGTATCGTATCAATATTATCAGTCATAGTAACAAAAAATAAAAAACCTTGTCCTGATGCAAATGAATTTGTAAAGATAGTGACAAGGAAAGACAACCAAAGAAAGTGTGGGGGTGGAGATTTAACCACGGCGGGTCCCGCTTTAAATCATTACGGATGTAAAGCCATCATTGTCTCCGTCCGCCACGTTCCGAGTGTGGGGAAACTCCGTTAAGATCCAACGTGGAGCCGTTTGGGTGGCTGAATTCGACCGCAACGAAACGAGACCAATGCTGCTTCTCTAATACACCTTGGGCCCCACCAGGCCCTTCACTTGTTCTACCATCATGCCTACTACTCCAGTCTTATCCCTACGGTCGCGGAAGTCTTTTCTTTTTTTTTTTTTTTTTGTGCTACAGGTAAGCCCACGTGGCAATTTCCAACTGGGTAGTTCACCACATATAAGAGAGCTTTGATTTTATTTTATTGAGGTGTGGTGATCGGGCGTGAACGGGAAGTACCATATAAAAGAATTAAATATTCACAGAAAGACCCTTTTAAAGTTAAGTTTTTTCGAGCTATACATATACAGTAATTTAATACTCAATTCTAGTGGCGCCTTTTTTGTATATTTTTGCAACTTTATACAAGGGTCAATGTATATACATTTTTGTACCTACGAAGCGTATTGCATACTCCATACAGTGAGGTCATACAGTATATTTTAATGTACTATTTCCCATCAGCTTCAACAAATTAGTTTCAGAGGGCTGTATACCAATTTGATGTACAAGTGGATCATGGGACCCACGACCATCCGATTGGTACTTTACAGCACATTGCTTGCTAGGAACTGCATCGATCATAGCCATCCGTTTTATAAGCATTCAATTCGGTGGACCGTAGCTGATATCGAGAATCAAGATCAGTGAATCAATTAGCTTGCAATAGTATTACGGAGGAATCCTCCCTACATGGTATAGTGTAGGTAAACTGAAGACCCTTGTACATTTTATTTATTTGAAGTTTGAAGGTCAGTTAATGGTGAGGCAAATAAACGGACAGAGACGGAGACGGCAGTAGTTTATAAGCTAAAGACAGAGGTAAGTGGGGTGTGAAATGTAAATAGTGTTATAGTGGGGAGAGAAGATGAAGGCGTGAGAGAGAAAGAGAGGATGACAGTGTGTCGACACGACAAATTCAGTTTAGGGGGTCTCACGGTCACGGGCGAGACCACGCGGGAGACAAAACATCTATTTCAGATGATCCATGTCCAATTATATATATATATATACACCAAGGTCTTTCCAACCATTATTAAAGTTGGCCCAATTCTAGCACGTGGTGATTACACTTGCTAGCGAGTTCAATCTCTACGGCCTAGCTAGTCACACTTGGTTTTAACCGGTTCAACCACTGGATTATAATTCTCTTGTATGGTGGTAAAGTTTTGGCCCGCCCACTACATATGGACCCAAATGCCACTAAACCACAGAGTAAACATGTGGAACGTGAGAAACAAAAATGAGTCCAAAAGCAATTCAAGAGTTTGGTAAGTGTTGCTATTTTAAGACCCAAAATTGAGGCTTCGCTCTTTCGGTCTTTGAAACACAAATCCTATCCAATACCGTTTATGCTTTTAAAACCCAAAAAGTACAAAGCTTACAGATCCCGATTTTAGTTTAGTGTTTGGGTCTTAAAAGAGCTTTGCCTTCAGATTTTTATGTTCAAAAGTAGCTTTTATCAAACATTTTATAGTTTATCAAAGCAGGGCCCCATTCTAGAGGCTTGCTCATTACATTCAATATCTTCATCAGCCTTCTCAGTCCTCGAGCTATTTATTTGTTTCGGTAAGCAAATACTTATACCAAAACATGATCCTTGAGATTACTATAGGTTAAACACCCCTTTCTAATGTGGATCTATGTAAGACAATCATATTCATTGTAAATTGCATGGTAAAAGTGCTTTGTGTAAATTAAAACAATACCGTTTATAAAATATTATTCAGAACAGCAAAAAAGCGATTTCCAAATTGAGGGCCCCAGCCGTGAGCCGGCCAGACCTTTGACCCCCAAATGTGCTCCGTGCTCGTCAACTCAGATTCTCTGACTTCCCAGACACCTCGAACAGTGTTTGTTGCACTAGCGCTGCGCTTAATGACTCTAATAATTACATTTTAAGTGCCCCGCTCTATGCTTATGTCGCTTTTATAATTAATAAATATAAGAGTGCGATTTTGTCTTTTATTTTTTTTTTCTGGTAATTAATAGTGATTTTTGTTTGTCTTAAGGAGTAAATACATGTGATCCCACCTGAAGATAAAACAATAATAAAACGGACAATGATAGCGTTATGGTTTATATGTCCCCTTCAAGATAATAATTCCAATTATAGCAATAATATATGAATAATAAATAAGAACAAATGAAGGTAAGAGAGTGTAACATTGAATAATTAGGACCATATTCCCTAGGTGTCATTAATTACAAATTAACATACATATCACCCAGCGTGTCCTAACTTGAATTATGACACCTGGAAAGATAATTAATAATGAAAAAAGAAATCCCAAGGTGTAGGTTGTATGTAGTGAATGATCGATACCACATGCATGATCCCATATTGTGAGTCTGTGACACATACACAAGCAAAACTTCCTAGTATATATATATATATATATAGGTGATGAATTGAAGTATGTAATACTATCTTTGTTTATTTGAAAAAAAAAATTAAAAAGATAGTCCACTTAATATTAAACTAATGACGATATCTTAATTAATTCTTAATACCGTGTCAAATTTAAGGCGTTCAGCTGGTAAGAGTAAGATGGTTTTATTAAGAGCAAGAGGAAGAAAGAAATTCAATTTATTTGCCCAAAAATGCTCTTAATTTGTAACAAAATACAGAAGGAAAACTTCCTGCTTTACAATACAAAAGGCATCTTTCTATGCGGCCGGGCTTATTCAGTTAATGGCGAGTAACTTGGCCTAAAACTCGGTCAGAAACAGTGATGATGAAGGCAACTGGGAGTCTGCTGCAACCAAAGATCGCTCTACACACCCACCCGACGGTCAGATGCTTTATGCTTAGACAAAACCCAAAAGCCAACCTTCAACGAATAAAATTTAAGTAAAACTGCTCCAATCCCAGCTCGAGCTATATATCAGGAATTTAGGTTATATTTGGTTTGGAGAAAAATAGTAGGGAAAGGAAGGGAAAAATAGGAAACCTATAAATTTTCTTATTTTCTCTTCCTTTCCCTACTTTTCCTTCAAGTCAAACACAACCTTATGTGAATCAATTTTTGGGAAAAGTTTCAATTTTATTGTCTTTTTCAATACCTAAGCATTTATTTATTGTCCACTTTATATGATGTTTAATGATATTTCATAACACCTACCTGTGAGACAACCACAAAATGTTTATCAATTATTTTTCTTATTTTTCAAAATAAATCTCATGTAAAACATTTCTTCAATAAACATCCATAATAACAAATATCGCCTAGATAAACAAGCAGCCTATGCCTTAGATAACAAAAAATGATCGACAGGCCTCTCCATATTCGGCCTTCAGTAGTGGAGATGCTAAGATGTGCGTGGCATGGTTTGAAAATCGGATCAGATCGGATGGTTGGACTGGTTGATCTGGGAATCGATCAGGTAATTGGTTCTTTGTTTTACCCTAAAGTCGTTTTTTGGCTAAAAAACGTTGATTTGGTCAGTGACCTGTTGACCCAGGCAATCAAATTATCAACCCATCGACCTGAATAATAATTTTTGGTCATTTTTATTTTATTTATTTATATTTTTTATTTCTTAAGTCAAAACAGGCTGTCCATTTGAATCGGACGATCAGATTGTTCGACCCGAGAATTGATCCCTAGAACAATTCTATGTCCAATTTTTAAAACCTTGATACATGGGATAATAAGGGTGGGGCAGGTAGCAATGCCTTCCATGGCATTGCAAATGATTTGAGTGTAAATCACTACTTATTTTTGTTTCAAATTTTAGCTTATTTTGTTTAATTGCAATGCAAATAAAGTGAATTAAGACATACAGCGGAATAAAGTAAAACCCTAGACAAAATTAAATGAGAATTTGCATTTTTTTCATTTGCACTCTCATGCATCTGTATTAATGCAAATAAAATTATATTACAACCAAACGCAGCCTAAAGATATCATGCATGTCTCATTTGGGATTTCTTATGGAGAAAGATTGGATATGATTTTAAAGTTTTGAAAGTAATGTCGACAACATACGGGTATAGTGGGCGTTCATCTCTATGCTGCTCTATTGAAATATTGGCTCTTATATACTATCTACAACCACCCAAACTATTCTCAACAAAAAAGTGGAATTAATAAGATGCAACCGACAATTATCCAACATTGGATATGCAGCAGAACACACGTCTGAATCCAACCTGGTTTCTCAATAACAAACCCTCTCATTTTTTTGTCACAAATATTTCTGAATCTATCTCAAAAATGAAGAGTTGAAGCCGGCACCGGTGACCAATCTAGCAACTGACGATCGACATCCGACACTAACACAGATGTCTGAATCCAACCCGGTTTATCAACACCAAACCCTCTCATTTTTTGGTCAAAAATCTTTATGAAGTTAAGTTATTTACAGTGATTATAGGACGGGGTTCTTGTAGACAATTTTTGTTGAAATTTAGGCCTACAATGGTAAATCTAATTGTTCTCTTAGGTTTGAACGAAAAAGTAGAAAAAGAAAGGAAAATGTAAGAAAATCTTTACAAACCTTGTAAACGGAAATCATTACAACAGAGAATAAAATTTGTATAGAGAAACCTAAAAGTGATTAAAAAATAAAATACGTTTCAGAAAGTAAACCATTAATCCTAAAAATTAAATCTGATTCAGCGAGCCAAGCCTTTAGAAAATAAAATTGGATGTTGATTGTCGGTTGTCGAAAATCAATCGTTGATCACCGGCACCAGCTTCAACTCTTTGTTTTTCTATTTACCAGGGGAAAGAAGTGGGATTATTTGTTTTTTTAATTAATTTAAAATAAAAAGTAAAAGTAACGGAGAGGGAAACTTCTCCTCCGTTAATTTCAAACATCAAATGGGTGCATGCGTATTACAACGCAATTGGGTGATCAGCCCTCGTTGTAAAATGTTGTCTTCAGCTTATCCAGACCCATCTTTTACAGTATTGAGAGAGCTAATAATTACCATTTTGTATTTGTTTTTCAAAGACTTCTGCCTGACGCTGACGGTCAACGTCCTTTTGCTTTTGAACATGGGCTATGGAAAATAGAATTGGGACAAAAATGTATTTTAGGCAGACCTGACATGATTCAATCCAAAAAAAATGGAGTTAGGGCCTCATATCTAACTATCGTTATTTGAGAATGACCCGACCCAATCCAATCCCCAAAAAAATGGGTTGGGTTGAATTGGGTCATGCGTCAACCCACCAACCTGATTATCAGATCTAATTGGGACTATTTATGTATTGTTAAAAGTTACATTCTTTAATCTTTATTATTTGTTGTTTACCCTTTGAATTTTTGAGTTTTCAAGTTTTTTTTATTTTATGTTCAGAATTTTAAGGTTAATTCCTTTAATTTTGATATTTTTTATGTATTTTTTTCTTATTTAAAAAACCTAATTATTTTTAGGATTAACCCAAATTGACCCATGAATCAATCCTAACCTTAATTTTTAATGTTAGAGTCTAGCATTTGCTGTCCCAACTCAAAATTCAACCCAAAGTGTTTTGATCCAACCTTGACCTGACCCACCCAACCCAATTGCCAGATCTAATTTTTGGCATTTGCAGTTGCTTTTAAAAACATTACAATATAAAGCCAAAACAGTTATAACTTCCAAGATACAAAACCTGAAATTTTAGTAATATCAATTCTAGTTGATTTAGCATTTTAGGGGGTGTTCAACAAAACATGATTGATTTTGTTTTTGAAACCAAAATCAACTACCACATCAACAAAATAGTTATATTGTTTTGCTTATGTGGCAGTTGTTTTTGTTTTCAAAAATAAAATCACATTGTGAACCCTTTAGAGTTTAGAGTTCTTAGAAATTTCAACTTGCTAGTAGTAGGAAGCTTATTCTTGCTCTAAATTTAAGGGTAAATATATATATATATATATATATATATATATTTTTTGGACATCTTCTTGTCTCTTTTTAGAAGATGTTATCAGAAGGGGTCTACTTGCAACTATGTCAGAAAGTTCCATGGAAATGATTGCAATTACCAAATTTCAGAAAAGGTTTACAAAGCTTCAGGGAGATTTTAGCAATTTACCCTAAATTTGATGTAATTGTAATTTCCTTTGAAGGTTAGAGAGATTAAGGCTATGTTTGGTTTGAAGGAAAAGGTAAGGAAAGGAAGAAAAAGATAAGAAGATCAATACAAGGGTTGTAAAGGTTTCCTTATGTTTCCCTTCCTTTCATTACATTTTCCTTCAAACCAAACATAACCTAAGAGAAGAATTATTTTTCAAGTGTTTCTGAAAAGCGTTTGATACTAATAGGATCAAACTCTTATTGCGCAATCTTATCTCTCCAAGGTAGCTTTTTCTTGATAAAATCATTACTGATAATAACCTCATAATAAATGAGTAAGTTCGCTCTTTCTCAAAAGGTTTGAGCTGAATACTTTGTGCTCAAGATTGATTTAAAAAAAAAAAAAAAAAAGCTTAAGACAAATTAGAGTGGCATTTTAGTTATGCTATTCTTAAGCATATCTCGGAATTATAAACAAGTGGATTGACCTAATCATGTCTTGTGTTAATGAATCATGCATCATTATCAACTATGCTTAATGGTTTTGTCCTTTTCCACATTAAACAATCTAAAGAGTAGAGATTATTAAAATAGGATAAATAACAATATTTGGTAAAAGGAAGAAGATCCATCGGGCCAACTGAACCCAACCCGAAGTAATGGTTGGGTATTAAACAGGTTAGATTGGGTTAGGGTTGATCTTAAACCGAGCTATTCAAACTCGACTTGCACCCCTAATGATCTAGCAATTTAAATTCTAAGTTTGATTATAATTTCTTAATAATAATTCAATTGGATTTTTAATTGAAAAGAGAGAGAGATGGGGGGGAAAGAAAAAAGAAGATATTGCTTTAATTTTTTAAGCAGAACTCTCATATGAGCCCGTTTGACAGGGCTTTCAACATTGATTGAGTTATATTAGCTGACCTGATTCCCAGAAGCTACCATAAATAGCTTCATCTAAAAAGTTGATTTCACAATTCATGTAAGCCTATTTTTGGGGTTTTTCTTAGGTTTTGTATCAAATACAGCTTCATAGCTTTCCATACAAAACCTATTTACAATGCCAGAAGTGGCTCTTAAGCTTGGATGTCTTGCAAGCAAAAACTCTGCACACATTACCTTTCCATTGCACACTTGCACTTGCACATTAGAAGTATCTCCCATATACGTATGTTAAATCCTTAGGAAGATGTTCTAAATGTGTATTCTTATGCTTTCAGAGTGTCCAAACTTTTTTTTAGTAGGGAATCCTATCACCTCCCAAATCGACCCTAAGTCATAACCGCCATATCTGTTGATGAAGGAAAAGAAATTCGATTGTGCCAAGAAGTCATCGATTCTGGGCAGAGTACTCTATACTAGCCAATCTATAAGGCCCAGCCAGGTCAACTATCCGGGTCAAACACAAATTCAACCTGTTATTTTTGGCCTCCCAAAACTGTTATTGTTCTTCCTCCACCCTCTGTTTCATCCTCTAGAATTGCTCTTTGCTCCAGAAATATTTATGGTTCATTGAGATTCATTGATAGGTAAAATCCAAACTTTTACCTTTTGGTTTAGTTTGGAAAGAATACAAATACAAATTTGTTGAGTGTAAAATTTTATATTTTATATTATTTTGCATGTATTTGTACTGTACATATTTGTATTTGTATTCCTTCTACAAGTACTCAGTTTGGAAAGAATACAAATGCAAATATGTATAATATATATATATATATAATATAATATAAAATATAAGATTTTACACTCTTTCCAAACTAAGCCTTACTTATTCTCCTCCATTTTAATGTATTTTTAGAGCGTTATGTAAAAGTAAAACAGTCTCCATTTACGTTAACATTTCGTCAGCATGTCTCTCCTTTTCCCCCTTTCCCAACTGAGAGTGTTCTCCTTCGTTGCCTCTCTCCTCTTTATACCATTCTAAGCTCTCGCAAGTTACCACCTCCGAATGCCTTGCAGCAAGCAGGATGAAATTGGACCGGAGCATGGCAATCAAAACCGAGGAGCACTGCAAACTGTACAATGATGCTAACAAACCCAGAATAAAGGTATCAGTTGAATCGAATTTGGTCCAATCCGACTTGGTCCATTATAAATCCATTACAGATGAACTGGGTTCAATCCAATCCAATAAATACTTTACTTTGGACTAATCCAATTCAATATGTCCTTCTGATTTATTCAATCTATCCAAATTGATTTTGTCCATGCATGGACAAAGTAATATGGAGAGGAGCTAGTAGATATATTATCGTTACTGTTATATATGGATGGCTATAAACGATGACAATTATCTATTTTCTTCTGAAATTTTCCTTCAACATTTACTTTTGAGCTTACGTGTGGTTTCGATATATCCATGGTGTGTTAAAAAAATGCAAGATATCTTCCAATCAAATTTTTATTTCTATATAAGAAGAGTGCCTTTTATTATTATTCTTTTTTTGGATATCTTTACCTTTTTTTTTGCTAACTTCTTTTGTCAATTTTTTTTTTTTTTTCATTTTGTGCTTCCTGCCTCATGTGCTCCTTGGCAATAGTTTCAACACTATTTGCGGAATAAAAAAAGGTACTTCAAAATTGGCTTCAGGTTTCTAGGTTTCTTGGAGGGCAAATGATAATTGATTTCCAATGTTATTTTTCCATCTGATTTTTTTCCAATTTCTTGCACAGTCCTGATTTGTCCCTTGGTTTTGTTTTTTGTTTTTTTTTTTTCTTTCATAATTGGTAGGCTGTAATGCAAGTTGTGGTGATACCTCAGCTAATTGAGGTCCCCCTTGCATGATTGCATGATGGGAACCTAATTTTTAAAGAGATTTTAGCTAAGGGTTTGTGGCTGCATTCCATGGACTTAATTATGGGGCTCTGTTTATATTTTATCTCAGGAGCTCAAGTGTTAAATATTTTAGGGGTAGTCATAAGGTTGTATAATTAACAGAAATTTAATTTTCAGTTTAATCATTTTACTAATTTAGTATTAACCGACTGATAAATTATTTGTGAGGTTTCCTAGTGAATTTGGTGTTAATTTATTTCCATTTTTTCCTAAATTTTGTGTTAACTTATTATAATTTTTCCTATTTTGTGTTAATTTTTACAAAAAGAAATTAAATATTTTACTTTTAATAACACAAAATGAACTTTACAGAAATTATTAGCAAAAAAGTGAACAAAATATAATAATAGAACGTTAACAGAAAAGTATCCTAACCTTTTTGTTAGTTAACCTAATTAGTTTTTTATATTTTTACTTTACTATTGTTTCCTCCTATCATCATATTTGATATGGGGTTCTCCCATTATGTTGTATTTGATTGCGATGTAAACGCAAATTTGTACCTTACATAAATACTCTCTTTCTAATTCAAGAATGCAAACTGGGTTTACAGTGTAATCCGGTTTTTAAATTATTCCTTTTTGTCTGAAATTGGTGCAAAGCATGAGCCCCATTATTAAATGCTTTAAACTTTTGGTTAAATGCACTATTATCAGAGTATAAATATGTATTAAAAAAATGGGTACAATAATACACTCTTTTCATACGGCACAAAGCAATTATAGAACATATTTTTGACCTCTTAATCATTACATTTTTATATGTCAAACAAATACTTATAAATCTAAACTTATATAAATACCTCGGTGGGGGTTCAGCATTTGTATCGCAAACAAAAAGAAAACGGAATGATATCCAAAATAAGGGTTTTTGTCTTGAATGAGGCTACATTTTGTGTGGTTTTTACCTTGATAAACAGTTAGCTACCTTCTACCGCTGCTGGCGCTTATGCTTATATTCGCCACATGCATGAACTTACATAATAATAAGTGTTTCAAATCAGAAAATAAATAAAAGAATAGAAAAAGTTTCTGAATTTGGTATTATGACACCCAGGAAATATTGGTGGTTCATGTTGAAATTTTAATGCTGTAATTAAAGAAATTGGAGAGGTTAGCTGTGTGAAGTAGAGTGTGTTATTTCAGTAGGTAATATGGGACGGAATGGAACAGAGAAGTCATAGTATATATGGTGATGATGCATCTCCTCTCCAGTCTCTAGTCTCCACCATCTCATCACCAACCATCACCACACCACATGCTCTATTTAAATGCAATTAAATAGATCATACCCCCACCCCCAAATCGCCTCTGAAACGTCTACCGATCGATCTCTCCTCTGAATCTCTGATTACTTTTGGTTGGTCAGTGTTGGGGTCATGGTTGAGCTAGTCCAAAGAGACATGTGGCCGCTCAATCATAGTTCAACAACATCGGCATATCTTGGCCATTGTTGGTTCCACTCAACTACGTCGGTGGAGTCCGATCGGGCTATATTACTACCATGGTCCCCAGCCACATCAACTACATGCCACACAGATAAGCCTGACTACAGATAAGGGTGGGAAGACAACTTCACTAAGGAGTAGGACTCTACCCCAGAAACCTCGGTGATGAGCTCTATCCCGATTATCCCGGAACCCTAATCCAACCAGGAGACAGACCCCCGGATATAAAAAGGTACTCCATGCTTGAGGTAAGGGCCCCCCAACTTCTAGCTCCTATATGGTTACTTTGCTCGGACCAACACCCTCATTGTTTGGCCTGACCATTCATCACCCTCTCACTAACTTGAGCATTGAAGTGTCTACTCAGGGACAACTCCTCGGGCCTCTAACTTCTCTTGATCGCAAGATACATAGCATGGAACCATTCTTGTAAGCTTGGCACCAACCAGTCAGCAAGGATTATCTGTTTGCTCTTCTCAGTTCATGCACCACCTTGGATTGAGCAGCATCAAATTGGCGCCGTCTGTGGGAATGCACAAAAAGCCTCCTCGAAAAATCTTTTGTCGTGCAGCCCCAAAACCAATCAAGATGCCTAAAAACTAGTCCGAACGATCAGCAAGTTGTTCCCCATCTCAAGATAACCGACATCACGTCTCCTCGCATCAGGAAGCCCCATAGCCCCCAGCCGCCATGGACCCAGTGTAGTTCTGAGCTATGCAAGAGAAGGTCGACAAGATCTTCGAGTTCATGCAAGCGCTGGGGTCTGCCACGCCGCCCAACCGGGTCGTCCCCCCTCACGCCTCGACGCGCATGAAGGATGATCCTCGAACCGATGACCCAAAGTATATCGGTCGTATGTGAGGGGAGCGCGGTCCAAGCGAGAGAGGCAAGACACGACCCAAAGGCCCGCTTCCACTTCCTATTCCCGTGAGCAGGATCACCACAGCCAGACACGCCAATCAGCCCGGATCCCTGCCAAAGAAAGGCTCAGCAAGAGGACATCGCCCTTCGTGGTCTCTATTGTCGAGTCAAGCTCAGTAAAGGATCACCCTACGTGACCTAAGAAGGAGAAGACCACACACACTATGGCCTCGGACAATAGAGATGTCGAGATCAAGGAGATTCGGCAATGTTTGGAAGAACTGGAACACACTCAAACTCACAAGAGCATGACGCCCGCCGTGGACCAGCCCGCGTGGACTACCGTGCATATCACCAAGGATCATGGACGAGATACCCCCTATTGGATGGCGAGCCCCCTAGTTCGACAAGTACGATGGGAACTCCGATCCTTTTGACCATGTCGCGGCACTCAAAGCTCAAATGATGTTGCACGGCGTGTCGAAAGGACTGATGTGCAAAGCCCTTGTAGCCACCCTACAAGGCCCAGCTCTGGCGTGGTACTCCCCCCTACAACCACGGTCCATAACATCATGGGACCAACTGAAGACTCAATTTCTAGCACAGTTCACCGCTAGCCAGAAGCACTAGAAAACTTCGGCCAGCCTCATGCAAATCCAACAGAAGAAAGCGGAGTCCCTCAGAGATTACCTAGCGAGGTTCAATAAGGAAGCACTCCAGGTCAGAGGCTTGAACCAATCGGTCGCAGTTATGACCATATAGCACAGGCTCCACCCTTTGCCGTTCAACTTATCCATCTCCAAAAATCCTTCTCAAACGCTAGCCACGCTAATGAGCCATGCGCAGAAGTATATCAATGCCGAGGAGGCTTAGGCGTAACTCAGAGACAAAGATGAGAAACTCGATAAGAAGAGGAGAGATACTGACAAGCAAAAATCTGAGAGGTCAGACAAAGATCACAAGAGATAGGATCACCGACCAGACCATAGACCTCAGACCCCTCCACCGAGCTATCGGAATTTCACGCCACTCAGTATTCCGCGGTCTGAAATTTTGATGCAAATCCGTGACCACAACTACGTCAGGTGGCCCAAGAAGATGAAGATGCAAAGTAACAAGAGGAATCGAGACAAATACTGCAAGTTCCACAAAGACCATAGCCATGATACAGAGAACTGTTTCGACCTGTGCAACCATATTGAAGATCTGATCAGGCGTGGGTACCTCAACGGCTTCATCGACAGAAGTGAAAAGCCAGCCAAAGAAGAGCGGAGAACGGATGAAGATCAACAACTGCCACCCCGAGGTCCCCCAACCGGCTTTATCCATGTCATATCAGGGGGACCTACCACTGGAGGAGAGAGCAACTTGAGTCGGAAGAGATATGCTCAGTTGTGCAAGATCGACGATCGAGGTCACAAGAAGAAACATAGCACATCTATCACCTTCACCGATGATGACCTCTAGGGGGTCCGGACACTGCATGACAACACCTTGGTCATCACGGCCGAGGTGGCAAACTTCAAGTTGTGGTGAATCCTAGTCGACATAGGGAGCTCTACCGATGTACTGTTCGAAGATGCATTCGAAAAAATCAGCATCAACAGAGAGCGGCTCATGCCGATTGGCACGCCCTTGATGAGATTTTTGGGAGAGTACATCCTGCCCACTTGGAAAATAATTCTTCCCCTCTTTATCGAGGATGGCGATATCACTGCCACAGCCATGGTAGACTTCATCGTGGTGCGTTGCCCCTCCTCTTACAACGTAATCCTCGGCAGGCCGACCCTCAATACCCTGTAGACCGTAGTCTTGACATACCACCTCGCCATGAAATTTCCAACTAAGTACGGCATAGGGGTAGCACGCAGAGACCAGAGAGTAGTGCAGCATTGCTATCAGCTCTCTTTCCGAGGGCCACGTCCAACCGCTGAGACACTGATGGCAGAGGCCTATGACCTATGCGACGAGGTAAAGGCACAGCATGACCAACCCGTGGAACACCTCATCCAAGTCCCCCTCTCTGAAGAAGATCCTAAGAAGACAGTCAAAGTCAGCTCCCTACTAGACAACCACCTCCGAGAAGAACTTGTGCAACTACTGAGGAAAAACGTCGATGTATTCGCTTGGTCGGCAGCGGATATGCCCAGGATCGATCCTGAAGTTATCACACATCGACTGAACGTCGACCCCCGTTACCAACCTATGCAGCAGAAAAAGAGGAACTTCGCCACAAAGTAGTGGCAAGTGATCGTTGATGAAGTATAGAAACTGCTCGACGCCAGCTTCATTCGGGAAGTCAAGTACCCCGATTGGCTGGCCAACGTAGTAATGGTGAAGAAGGCCAATAGAAAGTGAAGAATTTGTGTTGACTTCACCAACTTAAATAAGGCTTGCCCCAAAGACAACTTCCCCCTGCCGAAGATCGACCAACTCGTCGACGCAACGGCGATACATGAGCTGTTGAGCTTCATGGATGCCTTCGTAGGTTACAACCAAATCCGAATGCACCCAGATGACCAGGAGCGGACACCTTTTATCACCGACTACAGCATGTACTGCTACAAGGTAATGCCCTTCGGCCTCAAAAACGTTGGCGCCACTTATTAGCAGCTAGTGAATAAGGTGTTCAAAGAACAACTCGTACAAAATGTAGAGGCGTATGTCGACGATATGCTCATGAAGAGCAAGAAGACCGAGCATCACCTGGTCGACCTTCGCGAAGTCTTCGACACCCTCAGAAAATACAAGATGAAGATAAACCCAACCAAATGAGCCTTTGGGGTCAGCTCCGGCAAGTTCCTGGGGTTCATGGTAACATAGAGAGGGATCGAAGCAAATTTGGAGAAGACAAAGGCCATCCTTGACATGTCATCACCCCAGACCCATAAAAAGGTGCAGCGACTCACCGGGAGAATAGTTGCCCTTAGCAGATTCATGTCCAAATCTGCGGACCGGTGCCCCCCTTTCTTCAAAGCCCTTAAGCAGCCAAAAGATTTCCGCTAAACCGAAGAATGTGAGTAGTCTTTCCAGGAGCTGAAGCAGTACTTGAGCTCGCCACTCCTCCTGACTAAGCCGAACCCAGGGGACGAGCTATTACTCTACCTCTTGACTGGAGATGAGGTCGTCAGCTTGGTGCTGATTAAGGAGGAAGACCGGGTACAAAGGCCGATCTACTACACCAGCAAAGTCCTCAACGACGCAGAGACCCAGTACTCCAACCTAGAGAAGTTAGCCTTAGCTCTCGTTACAGCCGCCAGAAAACTCAAACCCTACTTCTAGGCCCACAGCATCTGAGTACTTACTAACCAGCCCCTTAAGCACATACTACAAAGGCTAGAAGTATCTGGCTTCCTAGTCAAGTGGAGCGTGGAACTAAGTGAAATCAACATCGAGTATGCACCCCGACCGGCAACCAAAGCCCAGTCCTTAGCAGATTTCATCGTAGAATGTACATTCACCACTAAGGAACTAGCCCCACTACCACTAGTATGGACTTTGTACGTAGATGACTCATCAAACCAGCAGGGCAGTGGCATCGGCCTCGTCCTCCTCAGCCCAGACGATGCGGTATTGTAACATGCCCTCAGGTTCGAGTTCAAGGCATCCAACAATGAGGTCGAGTATGAGGCCCTTATTGTTGGGCTCCACCTTGCCTTGGACCTCGAGGCCCGAAGAATCGTGGACTTCAGTGACTCGCAGCTAGTGGTCAACCAAATTCACGGCCAGTTCAAGGCTCGAACCCCCTCCATGGAGAGTTATCTACAAAAGGTGCAAGAGCTCATTCAGCAACTCGATCACTTCAATGTTCAACAGACCCCGCAAGCAGAGAACACTCGAGCCAATGCCCTTTCGAAGTTAGCCAGCTCGTCGTAGACCGACCTTGATTCAATTGTCTGACTAGACACACTAGCCCAATCGAGCATCACACCAACGGCCCTTCTCGTCCTCCCAGTATAGCACAACCCATCTTGGATGGACCCCATAACCGAGTATCTTCGAGAAGGTACTCTCCTAGAAGAACAAGCAGAAGCGAAGAAGCTCCAACACAAAGCAGCCCAGTACTGCCTAATGCAGGGCCAACTCTACCGCTGCTCTCACACTCAGCAGAAGCAGACTATGTCTTTAAGGAGATACATGAGGGCATTTGCGGAGGTCACCCCGGCGCGCGCACATTAGCCCATAAGGCACTCCGACAAGGCTACTTCTGGCCGACGATGAAGTAGGATGCCGCCCAATTAGTTCGAAAGTGTGACAGATTGCCAGTGGCACATCAATCTCTATCACCATCCCGTGGCCCCTTTGAAGTCGATCACTAGCCCGTGGTCATTCGCCCAATGGGGAATGGACATCCTTGGCCCTTTGAAGTCGATCACTAGCAGTGGACTACTTCACGAAGTGGGTGGAAGCCGAAGCTTTGGCACGCATTACCGCCCATAATGCCCAGAACTTCTTCTAGCAAGGTATTATCTACCGCTTCGGCATCCCTCACGTTCTTATCATGGATAATGGGACACAGTTTATCGATAAGAAGTTCGAAGCCCTCTGTGTCAACGTAAGAATCGATCATCAAACTACCGCAGTGCATCGACCCCAGAGTGACGGGCAGATCGGGGTAACCAGCCGCACCCTACTACATGGCCTTAAAATGTGCTTAGATCATGCCAAGGGAAGGTGGGTTAAGGAGCTGCCTAGCATTCTCTGGGCATACAAGACGACCTTGTGGACCGCCATTGGAGAAATCCCTTTTAGTCTAACCTACGGGACCGAAGTCGTAGTCCCCGTAGAGATAGGTTCCCCAACTATCCGAACTGAGCTATTCAACGAGGAACAAAATGACGAAGATCTACGCATGGAGTTGGACTTGGTAGAAGAAGCCAGGAGCCGAGCACATGTAAGAATGGCTGCATAATAGAAAAGGATGGCAAAGCACTACGATTTTGAAGTCAGAAGACGCGAATTCTAGATAGGCGACTTTGTCCTACGCAGAGTCATAGTCCCCGCACCTGGAGAAGGAAAGCTCAGACCAAACTGGGAAGGGTTGTACAGAATCACCAGGGTCCTAGAACCGAGTACTTATAAACTCGAAGACGTTGAAGGCCGACCGATATCGAGGAGTTGGAACTCGGAAAATCTCAGGATGTACTACCAGTAGATCTATAAGCAATGAAGGTTTCCTTTCTTTTAAGCTACATCTCCGACTCCTAGGCACACACACACTCACCGCACACACTACATATGCACAGGCCAAGCTGCACTACTGACCAAGTTGACTCCACCGATCCCAGAATGGTTGAGCCCATAACGCCCAGCTTGGCAGCGTATCACCAACTAAGCTACCCGACTCAGCTGACCATGGCTAAGCCTAAACGTAGAGAAAGAATGCCCCCGCCCACCGAGGCCTAAGGGCGGTTGTGGAACTCTGCACAACCGTTGCCTTAACGACTGAGCTAGCTAGGAAGCGACTAGCCGTAGAAGGGCCCCAAAGGCTCCCGAGACCAGAAACTGAGCATCCCATGGCTGAGAGCTCGGGAACCAAAAGATCTCGAACAACAATACCTTGGTCAAAAGAAGATTGGAGATGTCGAGGCATAGCCCGGCCGGCCATGCCTCAGTCAGCAAAAGAAATCGAAAGATCCCAGAACTACACTGAGGGCACCGAGGCATAGCCTGGTCGGCCATGCCTCGAACAACGAACTAAAATTGCACAAGTATGAAGAGGACGCCAAGGCATAGCCCGGCTCGGCACATGTAATAGCCCAACCAGAAAAAGGCACAAGTAAGAACAGCAACGGCAAGAGGCATACATATAGTTAATACAAAGAAGCACTAATATTCAACTCAAGATGGTCCATTACATCGTTTAAGGCTCGACATACTAAGCCAAGAAAAAAAAAAGAAGAAGAGCACAGCAAAAAACAGAAAAAGAATGGAAGAAATAGCCGCTCAATCCTCGGTGGCAGGGTCAACAGCTTCAACCTCGTCTCCAGCCTCCTTATCGGCTTCCTCGGCGGAACCCTGCGAAGTATCTGGATCGCAAGCACCCCAGCCCTGCGACTCCTCGGCCAGTTCTGAATGGCGGCAAAGGATCCTTCGCTGAAAGACGTTGAATCCAGCCACGAAGGAAGCTTTAGCGTACTCAGCCACGAAGGAAGCCTCAGCCTCCTCAGCAGCCTCCTGCCCCAACCTCTCCCGCTTTGCCTTAAGCTCGGCGATCTCTTGCTTCAGCCCCCGAACAATGCAGGCCTACTCGGCCACCTCCCTCACTAGCGCGGCCAACTGCTCCACGACAGTCTGAAGCTCGATCAGTTGGGCCTTCTGCTGCAGATACTCAGAGTGTTCCCACTCGTACGTTGATCGAAGGTCTTGGAGATTATCAACCAACGCGACCACCGCACAAGCATTTTGTAGAAAAAGATGATAAGTGTACGCGCAAAAAAAAACAAAAACAAAAACACAAGGGATAAGAAAGAAAGGAACTCACCTAGGTAGTAAACCGTAGAAGCGTGCACACTAAGGCTCCGTTGCCAACCTCGACTGACTCTCGAGACATCGACATGGTCATGATCCCCGCAGCAAGTTATCGTCGACACGAATCGACCACCGCGGAATGTGCAAACCTGAGTAGCTACCTTCAGCTTCAGTCGTCAACGCACTCATAGGACAACAACCCCTTCAGAGTCAACCATGAAAACATCATCCTCCTCGGCCTCCTGTTGCCAAACTCTCCTTTGTCAACGAGCCGCCCTATCCGCGGATCACGGCTGCTCCTCTGTCTTAGGCCAAGCCTCCAACTGCATACCAGCTCGCCCCTACCTCTACCGAAATGCCCTCATCCGACGAACAATCTCTTCTTCACTGGCCATCCTTATACCTACAACACAGAATACCCAAGATAAGTAGAAAGCAAACAAGGGAACAATGACTCGACAATCAAACAGTAAAAGAAATAGACCAGCCACCCTCTCCATCAACCTAATGAGCATTAGCATCTTCGAGCATGTATACGCGATCACATTTATTTCGTGGATCATGCTCAAGGCTGACTTCTCCTCCCAAGTGAGCACCATCCACTAGGGCTACGGAGCATTCGCCCTCGGCTTCTGTAGCTCAGCTCGAAAGGGGAGACCCCTTGGAAAGCACACAAAGAAGAATGACTCCTTCCAGTGCTTCATTGAAGGAGCCCCAACCAACAATCGAACATTCCACCTACTGGAGAAATAATAGTACCCTTGCGAGTGGTGCTTCAGCTGGAGCATAAACCTCACCATCCCCAAGGTTAATTCGATATCATGGACCGTGTAATAGGACATGAGGTCGAGCAAGAACCTAAAGGAGTTCGTCATCAACTACACTGGCAACACCCTATACCAGCCCAGCACATCGGTGACCCCTCACTCAACGGGAACCTCAGCCCAGCCTCCAAGCTATGCTCATAAATGCAAAGCTCACTGGGCTAAGCATTAGTGGCCATCTCGCCGAGCAGCGAACACCTCATTTGTATTCCGCAGGGATGACGTACGTAGCTTGCATCTGAGCCATATCCCCGGGCATCAAGACACAAGGTGTGGTGCCAAACCGGCAACCTACTCATAGAGGAAGCTCCTCCTCCGTCCCAGAGGGACCAGCCTCAACCTCCTCAACTTCGGCAACCACAAAATCTCTCAGCTCAAGCTCATAGTTAAAGACATGAGAAGAGCTAGAACCGGAACTACTAGAGGACCCGAAAGAGGAAGAGGACCGACGAGATGAAAGAGGGGATAGGAAATCCATCACAAGGACAACCAAAGATTGTAGAATAAGGGGGCGAATTTCAAAAAAAAATTCTCTCCCTTCAATTGGGAATCGAATTCCCCATTTAGAAAATCATATTTTCAATGATCATTCTTGAACCATAAATTGAACCAGATCTGAACCAAAAGGAGTAGGGAGAGATAATACCTGATACAGAGAAATAATATCTCTCAATGGAGGTGTTCACACCCAAGGAATGATCCAAAATCTGCTCCCACTGAAGATGGCGCAGTGCAGGGTGGAGCAGAATTAGCAGTGTTCTTCCAAAAGAACTTGATACTTCTCAAGAATCACCTGGACGGCTTGTGAATACAACTCCCACCAATCTTTTCTCCAAAAGATTGGAATCAAGATCCAATCTTGATTTCTCCCAAGAACTGGAGATCGAACTGCTATAGGCGGCGGCTGCAAGAAGGAAGCGGCAAGAGAGTATTTGCAGGGTGCAGAATTCTCTCTTCTATGATTTCAGCTCTGAAGACAAGACTATCTGTTGCTTGCTTGTGATGGGATGTCTAAAAGCTGCCACCCCCTCTTCCTTTTATAGACTTAAAGGGATCAGCTCCTAATCCCATTAGGAGTTGCTAACCCAAATCATATCTGGATTATAAGTCCCTTTAAGATAAGGGATAACCCTTATCTTATCTACAGATTAGATCAGCCATCTCCTAATCTAATTAGGAAGTTTCCCTATCTAAATCTTATTTAGATCTTGGACTCTCTAAGTGGATAGGGTGTGGGCCCAATTCTATCAGCTGATCCATCTCAGAATTCGCCCCTTAAGTGACTAATCAAATTAGCCCAGTTCGAAATGGGCTTAAGGCCCATTTAAGGTTATGTATTCATTTAGCCTTCCAAACTGCTACCCAGCTGGGCTTCCTTGTAGGACGTGGGACCCAAACATTGATCTACACACCAGCCACATGTGTTCAGCCCAGCCTTTGTTATAAGGCCTAGCCGAATACACTGTTATGGACAGTGCACCCCCTGAAACCCATCAGATGGGCTCTATGGGCCCAACAATTTACCCTAAGTGGTCCATGGGCCAAGCCACCTTGTAACACCTAGGGACTGTGGCCAGATGCAAAATTAGCCCATCAGGTATTATCCTCAATGGAATGATCATACACTGCCCGACAAGAGAGGACCTCTCCCTCGGCTACAAGGAACAGTGCTGCTCTCTCTCAAGTATGGATCCCGGGAATTAAAACCTTTTGCAAATCATTTCGAAACCATAATTTATATACTTTTATATCTCATATAAAATATATTTTGCAAAACAAATCTCAATGACTGAAATCGGTTGCCGGTAGTCTTGGTTTCCATTAGTGAGAATGCATCCCCGATCATTACCTTTGTCCGACAAAAGGGCTGATCATGTCACTATGATCACCCACTCAGATTAATTCTCAGACTATCCCAACATACCCTGGTTTTGACCCCCGCTAAGAATCTCACTAATTGGTACATCAAAGACAGCCCAATCCGACACCTAGTGCAGTATCATAATCGAGTCTAGGGGTCGGGTGTAACTTTTCAGTTTTGCCCATCAATCTCCAAGGTCCAGGGCAATACTGGAAATATGGTCCAGTTCAAAGATTCAATTAATCCTACACTGTATGTGCCTAGGGTCTCACCCCGGTAGCTGAGACAAGCCACCCCAACCGACTTTGTGGCACCACAGTGTCAGACTTGTCAGGATAGGTCTCCCCAGACCGACCCACTGGCTGTGAACATTCTAAACTAACACGAGTCTCATTAAGTGTCCAGTTTAAGGGTATTACACAGAAACATACCACGGGAACATGAATCAAATATGCACTTTTATTCATTTACAATAAACTCATAAAATACATCATTTTGATTGAAACTAAGGGCATACAAAACTGTTTAACAGCTCCCACTTGCACTTAGGTCCAATCAGGTACTAGCCGGAGTCCCATGCTTTCCACGTGTTTCTCAAACACTTTCTGTGTTAGTGGCTTAGTCAATGGGTCTATCACATTCTCCGCTGATGCTACCTCTTAAGATCATCATTCCGTAGGTCTAGAGTTTTCATACAATAGTGGAATGGGTGATGTACTGAATTCCAAATTTAGGAATGAACACCTTCATTCATAAGGCAGCCTCACTTACGGCAATGCGCTCGGCTTGGGTTGTGGACTATTAATTTGCTACTCAGGACCCTATTTGCTGACACTCAAGAAACAACACACGATCCTATCATGAAAACATATCCAGATGTAGACTTTCTATCATCTGGATCCAACTGGAAATCGGCATTTGTATACCCTTGGATCTGTAGTGAGCTACCATCGAATACTAGACAAAACTCTTTTGTCATTCGAAGGTACTTAAGTATGTTTTTTACAGTAGTCCAGTGCTCCTGCCCTGGGTTGGCCTAAAATCTGCTTACTACACTCACTGCCTGAGCAATGTCAGGATGAGTGCACAGCATGGCATACATGATGCTCCCTGTAGTAGAGCATAGGGAACGTCTTTCATGCCATCAATCTCCTCAAAAGTCTTGGGGACATCTTCTTGGAGAGAGTGACTTCGTGCCTGAAATGAACATTTCCTTTCTTGGAGTTTTCCATGCTGTATCTTTTGACTATTTTGCCAATGTAGGCAGATTAGGATAATCCTATTATCTACTTCGATCTATCTCTATAGAGTCAAAGACCCAGTATATAGGAGGTTTCTCCAAGATCTTTCATGGAGAATTGTTATGAAAGCCATACTTTCACCGTAGTCAACATTCCTACATCATTCCCAATGAGTAGAATGTCATCTACATACAGAACCAAGAAGGAAACCTTATCTCCATTGTACCTCCTGTAAACACAGGGTTCATCCGGATTCTGCTCGAAGTCAAACGATTTGACAGTAGAGTCAAAACGGATGTTCCAACTTCTAGAAGTTTGCTTAAGTCCATAAATGGATTTAAGCATGGCCACAGGCGAAAAGGTTTCCTCATAATCGATGCCCTCTTTCTGAGTGTACCCTTTCGCCACCAGACGAGCTTTGAAGGTCTCAATCCTACCATCGGGGCCCTTCTTCCTCTTGTAAATCCATTTGCAACCGATTGCTTTTACCCCGGAGGGTGGATCTACTAGAGTCCAGACTCCATTGGTCTCCATTGAGTCCATCTCTATCAAGGTTTCCACCAGGTAACTATCCTGATCATAACCATAACGGACTGGTGGCCTGGATACCCGAGTGGATCTTCTAGGTTGGTCACTACCTGGAACTTGTGGGACATCTCCCACTGCTCCTGAGCTCTCCTCATCAAGAACAATTTCCTAACGATGGGTGTCCAAGATGTAATCGGTCTCCAAGGATTGGGCATTTCAACTGCAGAACACTTTCTGCTCACTTGGATCATAGAATAGTAACCTATAGAGCCTTTTGGGTAGCCTGCAAATAGGCAATGGCTGGTCTTGGGTTCCAACTTGTCTGCACTCGTTCTTTTAACGTGTGCTGGACAACCCCAAATCTTCAAGTGTTTGACACTTGGTTTCTTTTCGGTCCAAAGTTCATATGGATTGTTCGGAACCGATTTGGTTGGAACCCGATTCAGCACGTAAATCGTAGTCTCTAATGCGTAACCCCAAAAGGATGTGGGTAAATCTGAGTGTATGAGAAGTGACCGGACCATATCCAATAAGGTCCTATTCCTCATCTCTGAAACACCGTTAAGTTGAGGTGTAGCAGGAGGATCTAACTGTAATACTATCCCATTGTCCTTTAAGTAGTCCCTGAATTCGTCAGAGAGATACTCGCCACCTCGATCAGATCAAAGGGCTTTAATTTCTCTCCCCAACTATTTCTCGACCTCTTGTCTAAACTCTTTGAACTTTTCAAAGGATTCAGACTTGTGTCTCATTAGGTACACATAACCATATCGTGAGAAATCATCTATAAATGTGATGAAATACACGCGTTGATTCCGTGTCCTTACACTCAAGGGACCACATACATCAGTATGTATTAGGTCAAGTGTGCATGTACATCTTTCAGGCTTACCGTCAAATGGTCATTTTGTCATCTTGCCTTGTAGGCAAGGCTCACAGGTGAGAAGATCTTCTATAGTTAGAAAATCCAAAGGACCATCCTTTACCAACCTTGTGATTCGGTCAACACTGATGTGGCCAAGTTGGTAATGCCACAGACATGTGGGATTAACTGTATCACGGGCTCTCTTCTTGGGGATTTCAGCCGACGTAGTTTCGATTATGTTAGTTTCTAGAGAATGATGTAGAACATAGAGACCGTTCTCCAGTTCCCCATATGCGATGAATCTGTTATTTCTTTTAATAGTAATTGTATTACTAAAGAAGACAGAATAACCATCTGCACACAGTTTTGAAACAGAAATCAAATTTCTTCTTAAATTTTTGTACATAAAGACAATCTTTTAGTACAATTTTTCCTTCTCTAAAAATTAACTCCATGGTTCCTATTACCGCGGCTGCAACAGTTGCAGTAGTCCTCAAGTAGAGAGTGACTTCTCCTTCACTCAGCCTTCTGCTTATCTTGAACCCCTACAGTGAGTTACACGCATGAGTTGAAGCCCCGGAGTCAATACACCAGAACACAGAAGCTACCAATAAATTGGTTTCTATAACACAAGTTTCAAAATTACCTTTCTTGGATTCCAGGTAGGCAGGACAATTCCTTTTCCAGTGGCCGGTCTTCTTGCAGAAGTGACAGGCATCCGATGCTTTGTCTTTCTTCTGCTTCTTGCCCTTAGTGGCTTTCTTCTTAGGCTTCTTTGCCTTCCTCTTTCTCTTGCCCGTCTTGCTAGCTTCAACAAGCATGGCTACAGGCTCATCCTTTCTAATCAGTTCTTCAGCTCTTTGCAACATATTCCTGAGCTCTTGCAAGCTAACATTCAGCTTGTTCACGTTATAATTTATGATGAGCGGATCAAAGGAAGGAGGCAAAGAATTAAGGATAGCATCTATCTGGGTCACAAGGTCTAGCCCAGATCCAAGAGCCTCCAATTCGTTGATGTAACCCCTCATCCGAAGACAATGGTTGTGAACTTGTTGGCCCTTGGACATTTGTGTGGTCATGAACTGTTTCAAGACCTTTTGTTGAGTAGAACGATTCTGCTCTTCATACATTGTCCTCAGACTGTCCAATATGTCTTTGGCAAGTTCGATCTGATCGAACTACCTCTGTATTGGGTTGTCCAAGGAGGCAATGATGTAACACCGGGCTAGGGAGTTTTTCTCCTCCCATTCCTAATAGTCTCTCCTTCGGGCCTCAGAAGCCCTGTCACCCGGGCGCTCCGGGGTAGGATTCTTTGCCACTTTGTCCAGCTTTTTAAAAGATAGGACCAGCATAAGGTTCCTGTATCAGTCGGCATAGTTTAGACCCTTAAGCTTGTTGTCATCAAGAAACTTTGCAAAAGATCCGTTTGCCATTTTCTGATAAAAGAGCAAACATCAGTCCACAACCTAATTTGATTCATGTTCATTTCATAGATATGGATTTTAATCTATGATCCATTTCCATTTATTCATCTCTGAGATTTTCCTCCTTTCTTAGTGACGGAGACTACGGGTTGTCTCTGGAAATGTGGGAAATCATATAGGGTGCATGGAGCCAACTGTTTTAGTTGCATAACCCCACCACCTTTCTGTGAAGGATCATATCCACTCATCATATGAGTTTTTCCTTTGGCCTCTGTCAGACAAGGTTCAGAGCCGTTTTCAAGTAAACTTTTCTGTCCAGTGAGTGCTTACCCATCATATTCGTGAACGCCAAGGTACCATGAGAGAGTTATCATTTTCTAGTGAAGCCCCTCCCACATCGGTCTATGACACCCCTATCATCTTATGAAACACTTAGACAAGCCCAACAGCAAATGGATAACCCATTTTCCGGTGCGTTTTCTCATTACTGAAAGACCCATCCTCATGCTAATGATGGAAGGCCTTTAGAGAGTTCATCATATGAATCTCCCTATCACTTGCACTCATATGAGCTAGAGGGAACAAATAATTACGCCCTGGTTTGATTTAGGTCAAACCAAAGTGGCTCCCACTGACTTTCATAAAGCCAAATTTCAGTGGGCCTCGAATCAACTGGGGTTCCGCATGTAACCTCTTGATGAGGTGTGGGCCCACCACTGAGGGAGGTCATGCAATGACCAGAAGGGACACCATGGCAATGATATGCATTCAGCCATGGTGTGCGCAAGAGCCACTGTGGAATGAGCATGGGCCAAGCACTTATGGACCATGTACGCAACACATCACACATCCAAACATCTCATATAGGGATAAATTGATCCAATCAATTAATTATCTATAAGGCCCATTGGAAGCCCGTTAAAAATCCATAATATTAACTCTTAATATTATCTAGGTATATGGGCTGAATTAGGGTTACCCAGTTCGGCCCATATAGTTTTATCCTTTAAAATGGGCTTTTAGCAGTTTTAACTATTTAAAACTGGGCCTTTACAGGTTGGGCCGAATTAACCATTTAATTAAACCCTAGATTTGCTCCAAACAGTTTGAACCAATCTTGGTTCGAATGGGTCTAGGCTTTGATCTTTAATTAAATCCTTAATTCAAGAAAATAATCTGAAATTAAATAACTGATAAAAGAAAAACAAGAATCAATTAATCAAGGTTGTTCGCACACTCCATCCTGCAAAATAGAGGTTAGATCACTGATTGCAGTTTCACAAACCACAAATAGCAGATAGCGAATGTCCCATCTGTGAAATCTCCTTCTCTGCGTCGCCATCTTCGATCCAAAAATAAAAACAAATAGAAATCATATTTCTATTAATAATTACATCAGATCAAATGCCTATACATTGAGTCTAAAAAATAAAAAAAAATTATTTACAAACCAAATGTAATAAATAAATTCAAGAAACTGCAAATCTTGCAGTTCTCCCTACGCAAATCAAGAATTCGATCTCCTCTTGTACGAACAGCCCATAAATCAAGAAAATCATATAGAACTATTCTAAACAATAATCAGATTTATATAAAATTAATTTCAGATTATTTGCCCATCAGTTTTGGGAAAAAATTTTCCAAAACCCATATCTGCACAAATTGGGTAGAACGCCTTCTCCCTATTTGCGCAGGTTCAAATCTGAAACAGAAGGGTTCAAGATTTGAACCATGGCTCTGATACCACTGAGGGGATAGGAAATCCATCACATGGACACCAAAGATTGCGGAATAAGGGGGTGAATTTCAAAAAAAAAATTCTCTCCCTTCAAATGGGAATCAAATTCCCCATTTAGAAAATCATATTTTCAATGATCATTTTTCAACCATAAATTGAATCAGATCTGAACCAAAAGGAGTAGGGAGAGATAATACCTGATACAGAGAAATAATATCTCTCAATGGAGGTGTTCACACCCAAAGAATGATCCAAAATCTGCTCCCACTGAAAATGGCGTAGTGCACAGTAGTGTTCTTCCAAAATAACTTGATCATTCTCAAGAATCACCTGGACGGCTTGTGAATACAACTCCCACCAATCTTTTCTCCAAAAGATTGGAATCAAGATCCAATCTTGATTTCTCCCAAGAACTGAAGATCGAACTGCAATAGGCGGTGGCTGCAGGAAGGAGGTGGCAAGAGAGTATTTGTAGGGTGTAGAATTCTCTCTTATGTGATTTCAGCTCTGAAGACAAGACTATCTGTTGCTTGCTTGTGATGGGATATCTAAAGGCTCCCGCCCCCTCTTCCTTTTATAGACTTAAAGGGATCAGCTCCTAATCCCATTAGGAGTTGCTAACCCAAATCATATCTGGATTATAAGTCCCTTTAAGATAAGGGATAACCCTTATCTTATCTGCAGATTAGATCAGCCATCTCCTAATCTAATTAGGAAGTTTCCATATATAAATCTTATTTAGATCTTGGACTCTCTAAGTGGATAGGGTGTGGGCCCAATCCTATTAGCTGATCCATCTCTAAGTGGATAGGGTGTGGGCCCAATTTAAGGTTATATATTCATTTAGCCTTCCAAACTGCTGCCCAATTGGGCTTCCTTGTATGGCGCGGGACCCAAACATTGATCTACACATCAGCCACATGGGTTCAGCCCAGCCTTTGTTATAAGGCCTGGCCGAATACATTGTTATGGACAGTGCACCCCCTAAAACCTATCAAATGGGCTCTATGGGCCCAACACTTACCCAAAGTGGTCTCTGGGCCAATCCACCTTGTAACACCCAGGGACTGTGGGCAGATGCAAAATTAGCCCATCAGGTATTATCCTCAATGGTCTTACACTTAACCTCTCAGCCCATAATGATCATACATTGCCCTCTCCCTCGGTTGCAAGGAACAGTGTTGCTCTCTCTCAAGTATGGATCCCGGGAATTAAAACCTTTTGCAAATCATTTCGAAACCATAATTTATATACTTTTATATCTCATATAAAATATATTTTGCAAAACAAATCTCAACGATTGAAATCAGTTGCCGGCAGTCTTGGTTTCCATCAGTGAGAGTGCATCCCCAATCATTACCTTTGTCCGACAAAGGGGTTAATCCTGTCACTATGATCCCCCACTCAGATGAATTCTCAGACTGTCCCAACATACCCAGGTTTTGACCCCCGCTAAGGATCTCATTGATTAGTACATCAAAGACAGCCCAATCCGACACCTAGTGCAGTATCATAATCGAGTCTAGGAGTCGGGTGTAAATTTCTAGTTTTGCCCATCAATCTCCAAGGTCCAGGACAATACTGGAAATCTGGTCCAGTTCAAAGATTCAATTAATCCTACACTGTATGTGCCTAGGGTCTCACCCCGATAGCTGAGACAAGCCACCCCAACTGACTTAGTGGCACCACAATGTCAGCCTTGTCAGGATAGGTCTCCCCAGACCGACCCACTAGCTGTGAACATTCTAAACTAACACGAGTCTCATTAAGTGTCCAGTTTAAGGGTATTACACAGAAACATACCACGGGAACATGAATCAAGTATGCACTTTTGTTCATTTACAATAAACTCATGAAGTACATCATTTTGATTGAAGCTAAGGGCATACAAAACTGTCTAACACAAAAACCACCGAGCAAGTTGCTAAGCTATCTGTCGAGCAACTTGCCGAATTACCTGCCGAACAACTTGTCGAGCTATAAGTCGAGCAACCCACCGATCAGTCTCCCGAGCAACCTGCCGAGCAATGATAGCTGAACAACACCAACCACCTTTTTGCAAATAATACAGAGGAGAGGGTCCCCCCCCCCTTTCTTTTATAGCCACCACGATCACGGACCGAGAAGAGATCAACGGTACAGATGAAGCACCACTGACAACACCTTGGAAGACCAATTGATGCGACCAATAATGCACTCGCAAAGTATCGGGAACTGAAGCGGTGCCCTCAACAGGCAGCGGTTACGACCATTAACTGTGTCGGTTCAACCCTTAGTGTCGGTCCAACCACCAACGTAGATCCTCGGCTAGGCTGCTCAAGGACTCCGGCCCATCGGAGTGCCCAGTATCGACCTCAACCGAACCCCGACATCAGATAAGGCTACACAGCCGCGCAACAGTCTATCCGAGCATTCATCCTCCTCGACAATAGAACTGGGGGGAGTGGTTCGAGAACCAAAACTTTGGTTCTTATTTAAGTTCTGCAGCCAACGATCGGAGGACTCCTCGGCAACGACCAACATGACACAGACAAAGCAACAACTCGAAACTCCCTCGACAATGACCGACATTGTGCAAACAATACACATGCCCGGAAGTTCCTCAACTGAGCAACAAACCAAGAGAACCTTGTCCCTCGACTTCGGAACTAGGGGAGTCGTGTTGGGGTCATGGCTGAGCTAGCCTAGAGAGACACGTGGCCGCCAAGTCATAGCTTGGCCTCGTCAACTCAGCTCGGCCACGTCGGCTCCGCTCGACCATGTCAGCGGAGCCCGACCAGGCTATATTACTACCATGGCCCCCCACCTTATCCCTCTAGCCACGTCAGCTACACGCCACACGGATAAGCCTAACTACAAATAAGGGTGGAAAGACAACTCCATCGAGGAGTAGGACTCTACCTCGGAAACCTCGACAGAGAGCTCTATCTAGATTAACCTAGAACCCTAATCCGACCCGGAGATGGACCCTCGACTATAAAAAGGTACTCCATGCTCGAGGTAAGGGCCCCCAACTTCTAACTCTCATACGATTACTTTGCTTGGACCAATACCCTCATTGCTCGCCCCGACCATTTGTCGCCCTCTCACTAACTTGAGCGTCAGAGTGTCTACCCAAGGACTATTCCTTGGGCCTCTGACTTCTCTTGATCGTAGGATACATAGCACAGTACTGTCCTTGTAAGCTCGGCACAGACCAGTCAATAAGGATTATCTATTTGCTATTCTCAGTTAGTACAACATCTCGGATTGAGCAGCATCAGTCAATACTACTGATTACTCAGTAACTAGCAGTTTGAATTAATCATGTATCCATTACAATTAATTTAGTGTATTCCGTTGACCTGAACTAACAAACACAAACTCGTGCATCAAACAAAGCAAAGCATAAGCACCCATACGTAGAGAAGAAGGCAGCTTAGGTTAGCATCAGAGAAGAAAACGGAGAAAGGTGATACCTGATGAGATGGTCCAACCGATCAGCATTAATCAAGTCTCCATACAGGCCCAGATGGCCGGTCCAACCAATCAGCATTAATCAAGTCTCTATACAGGCCCATGCCACTGAGAAGCCAGGTTGCAATTCCGTCTGTTGATTAGAGATGATGGATGTTGCACTTTGCTAGGGAGTAGTGCCTAGTTTCAAGTGTCAAGTGTCAAGTGTGAACTGAAATCTCTTTCCCGAAAATCTTTCACTTAATAACAATAATAATATCTTGTTCTTGCCCCCACAACCGCTTTGCACTTGATCAAGTATCCTTTGGCGATAGTGATGGTGGGCCTCGAACAAGATATAATAGAACATGGGGGGGTAATGGAATTTATCATTATTAGAGCAATGAACCAATCCCAGTACTTCACACCCATGCTTTTCATCTTCAAGGCCCATCTCGTTGCCTCAACTCTCTCAATTTTATTGTTCTTTGTACTCTCTCGTTGTTGTTTATTCGTCTGGTCGCCCGTCGCCCCACCAATAAAAAAAAAACAATAATTTTTTTATAATAAAATATCTTCGTTAAAAAAATCATAACCACTAACTAATAAATAAATTTCAAGTCCAATTCTTCAATTTGTGGTAGGATATTTGCAAAACAGCACCCTCATCCATCGGTAATCGGTTGCCCTAATTCCTCCTTGAAAGAGAAAGACCAACCAGTCTTTTGGCCCTTATAGGAATCTTGGCCTTGTGGTTGGTTCTATTTTGGATCAACATTCATGCAAGGGGTGGCCCATCATCATCAGTTGAATTTGATGGGCTAGCTCTAACAGACCATTTGTAACAGCTGAAGATACTGGACCGAAAAGCTTATTGTTTTTCTTTTAGTGCATCTCTGGGAGTGGGAGGGCTTTCTCCGATTAAGTTAATTTTAGTAGCTTCTTCAAAGCTACTCAGTGAAAGCAGCTCAATCAAAGTTGAAGCCCCCTCTCATACAGGCTCTTGGTGAATATAAATTTATGGAGGTTATGGGCTCCTTAATGGCTAAAACTGAAATTGGGTAAACCACTGTATCCTTGAAAATTTTATTATTGTGGATTTATATCTTTTACATATGTATATTTCATATTTTATGACAAATAATATGCATATGAAATTTATTTTATAGATATATAATATAAAATATGTATATAATTATATATAATAAGTGTCATAATATTATTATTATTATTATTATTATTATTATTATTATATAAATATGGATAGGCTGGACCAGGCTTAAAGTATTAGGACCATGTCCGGACCCTGAAGTTTTTGGGCCTCATAGGAATCTGGGCCTGAAAACAAAACCTAGGCCTACGTCTGGAATTTCCAAGCCAGAGTGAATCAAATGGACCCTAAGTTGATATATTCTAGCTCCTCTTCATCGTCAACATATAATGGCCACGGCACTAAGGAGATGAGTGGGGTCCACCGTCCACCATAGTGAGCGAAATTTCAGATCATCATATCACATCAAGGCAAAAAGTGACTCTTAAAATGGGTAATTATCAAAAAGAGGAGTAAAGTTCAGTTGGGGGAGAGGGTGAGTTACAGCAACAGTACTGCCTTTGTGCCAATTTCAGGTCCAATCAGTATCTCTCAATGAGTATATATAGGCTATAGAGAGAACTTTTTTTCCAACATTTCAGAAAACGAAATATTGTTAATAATTTGCCAAAGAAAAAGACTACTGAGTGAGTATAATTTGGTGACTAACTGTCTTTTGACAAATCAATAGAAAAAGACTATTGATTTGTTTAGATGCATGATAGTTGTATAGCTCCCGTTATATACTATCATGTTATTTTTAAGTTAATACTTAATGCTAATTGGAAAGACTAAAACCTTAATAATATATTTTATGGTTTTTGAATAGTTTATTCTTCATCTCCTCTCTATTGTTTGTCACCCAAAACTTGTTACCCACAAAAGATCTATTATAAGTCATAACTCATAATAAACTATAGTCATTACCACTAACCTTGTTAATTGGGTCTAGGTCTGTGGCACCCCACATTTATCAGGGCCAAAGCTGCATCAAATACAACTAGACCTGGCAAAAAGTTGACCCAACCTACGAACCTAACCCGAAAAAATAGGGTGAGGTCTCATATTTAGCAACCCGAATGTGAAAATGACCTGACCTGGGTTGGGTCATGGGTCAACCCGTTGACCCAATTGTCAAGCCTAATCGGGATTATTTATGCATTGTTAGAAGTTTCCACTCTTTAATTTTTATTATTTAGTCTTTACTTTTTATGGTTTACTCTTTAAATTGTTAAATGTTCAAGTTTTTATTTTATCTTTGGAATTTTAAGGTTAATTTTTTTTATTTTGACATTTTTCATGTAATTTTTCTTCATTTTTTAAATTTTGATTATTTTTTTAGATGACCCAAATTGACCCATGGGTCAACCCTAACCCGAACATTTAGGGTTAGGGTCTAGCATTTGACAACCCAACCCAAAATCAACCCGAAATACCTTGACCCAACCCATTGCCAGGTCTAAATACAACCAAAAAAAAGAAAAAAAATAGTAAGGGCCTGTTTGGTTTATGGGAATAAGGGTTTGGAATTGGAATCGGAATGGATCATTCCAATTCTAACTGTTTGGTTGGGCGGAATTAGAATCGCATTCCCCTTTCTAGTGGAATGGCATTCCCCCATTTGAGAGAATTGCCATTCCCTTCCCCTCATTGGGAATGAAATCCTAGTCTACCTGATTGCTATTTGAACCACAGACTATGGGAATAGACCATTTCAAATCCAATTCCAACAAATTCCTATTCCAACTCTAATTTTAATTCTAATTATGGACCAAATAAGGCTGCGACTTGGACTGGGTTGGCCCTAATCCAACACGAAAAAGATGGATTAGGTTGGGTCGGCTTGATGCTTGGGTGAGAAATATGATTGAAATTCATGAACCTGACTTTCTTTGGGTTGGGTTAGAGTTGATCCGTCGGGGAGCCCAGCCCAACTCTATAATACATATCATATCATACACTGATTTGTTTAGATGCATGATAATTGTATAGCCCCCACCACATACTATCATGTCTTTTTAAGATAATCACTTCACTTAATGCTAATTAGAAAGACCAAAATCTTAATACTATATTTATGTTTTTTGAATATTTTATTCTTCATCTCCTCTTAGATATTTTTCACCCATAACTTGCTACCTATAAAAGATAAACTATAGTCATTTCAAACACTTATTTTTCTGAATTTTGTACTAAAAGAACTAATAATAACATCAACAAATACTAGTAAAACACATGATTAATAAATGTAGTGAGTTGAGTTAAGATATGAGATTAAGAGGGTGTTTGGTTCTGTTTACATTTATTGAGTAAACGCTGCCACATAGGTGCCCCATCAGCAAAGGCCTCATTATACGCATCCGTATGCACCTCTCCTGTTTCAGGAAGCTTCATTTTAGAGTTTCCCCCAATAGGTAGGCGTTTATTGGCACCTTTGCTGATGTGGTGCCTAATGGCGCCTATGTGTCATAAACACCCTCATCAATTGCTTTTCTCAGTTTTACAACCACACAAGTACAAAACATTTACTCAATAAACGTAAACGGAACCAAACATGTACTAAGAAGTTCTATGAGACTTTAAGAGTTGGGAAGAAGGTTGGGTTGCAACCCAACCCGAAGTTGACTTTGGGTTGGGTTATGGTTGAAGAAACCTAGTTAGGGTTAGGGTTAGGGTTAGGTAGGTCGAGGTTGAAGATCAAGTTGGGTTAGGGTTAGGGTTAGGGTTAGAGGTTTAGAACTTAGGGTTAGGCTAGAATTGGCCTCAACCTGACCTAACCCGACCCAATTTGCAGGCCTAGAACCAAATGGGCCCTAATAGATTTGTTAATTAAAATTAGAAAATATTAGTTATACACAACAAAATTAAGTTGGATTTCAAAATATATTAATTATATAAAGGAGGGGAAGACATTGTGCATAGATATTAACAAAATGCTTATTGGCTTACTTTGCATGAATTTTGTGTTTAGAATATAATTAAATTGCATCAGAATTGAGACCTATGTTAAGGCACTTAATTTGATTTCAGTTGGCAAACTTCCAAATTCAGTCCATGTCTTATCTATTTTAACTTAGATCCAAGATCTTTGGATATATCCAGTTCCAAATTTGTACCAAAAACAAAAGATCTTAGAGGGTGTTTATCAATGTATATAGTTAATTTTCTAAAACAAAAACACCTGCCACATCAACAAAAATGCATTGTTTTTTTAGCATGGCAATTGTTTTTATTTTTGAGAATAAAATCATTCACATGGAAAACACCCTCTTAATCTAATGTGATACACCATATCTAGGTTGATCTATACTCCTTTGTTTATCAACTAAAAAGGGAAAAAAAAAGGTTCTATGGATAGGAGTGTTCACAGTCCGGTTTGGTGTGGTTTAGAGAATTTCTCAAACCAAACCAGTAAATTATGGTTTGGAAAATTCTCAGGCCAAACCAAACCGTTTTATTACAGTTTGGTGTGGATTCTAATACGATTGGGGACTTTACCATTCTATGCTTTACTTGGACTACAAAACTAGTATAGAAAAACAAATAATTAACAAAACAAGAATAAAATAGATATCAATATCAATAGGAGAATAACTGAATAACAACATAAACGATAGAGTTTGACAAATTCAAAGTTATACAACTTGAAAGTGTTTTCTTGAGTTCACAACTCTCAAGCATAGAGAATACATATCAAAAAGATAGTGTTTTGGTACTTCAAATCCAAAAGCATGAAGAATACTTACCTCAATCGTTGAACATCAATCACAATAGGGGCCAATGTGATAGTGTTAATATCTACGTAGCAAGAAAATTAAAGTAAATCAAGATACAAATAAAAGTATAAAATCATGAACATGAAATAATGAAGAAAACAAACTATTACCTTTATTTTTTCAAAATCATCCAATTTTTTTTCAACATTAAGTGGTTGTGGAGATAACCGAAGTCAATCTTGAGTGCAAATGAGTGCCTCCACTATCCTAGGACTCAATGAGCTCCTAAAAGAATCAAGAACACGACCTCCTATGCTGAAGTAGGAATTGCCAATAATCAATTAAATAAATCTAAACATTAATAAAAACATCTGCATTCTAAATTTGCAATGCTAAAAAACATGCATATATAAACATATAATTAAAAAATAAATAAATCATAAATTTCTTTTGTCCAAAATTCTAAAATTGGTTGATATTTTTACCTATCTCCCGAGCCCAAATTAGAATTTTGTTCTTGTTTCTAGAGTTCCAATTCCAATTATGCTCCTGGGTGTTCACAATTGAACATGTATCACTGCATCAGAGAAGAGATAAAGGGGTTAGGCCAATA
This sequence comes from Nelumbo lutea, assembly GCF_056320005.1. Lineage (NCBI taxonomy): Eukaryota > Viridiplantae > Streptophyta > Magnoliopsida > Proteales > Nelumbonaceae > Nelumbo > Nelumbo lutea. The sequence goes on along the minus strand of NC_142684.1, from coordinate 199,915,408 downwards.
GAGATTTTATTTTTCAAATAATAGAAGAGACTAGAGAGGAGATGGGAAGATGATAAAGAGATGCAGCAACCAGCAGGACTAAGGCGGATAGGGTTCGGTTGAACAGAGGAAGAGGGTTTCCTGGCCTCCTTGGTTAGGGCGTTTTGTTAGGGTTGGAAGAGAGATGACAAGATGAGAGGGAGATGGGAGTAGTGACAATGGTGGAGTGGCCAGTGATGAGTCGGTGAAAATGGTGGGGCGGCAACAATGGATAGGGTTTTGTTGTATCAGATAATGAGAATGAGAGAGAGAAAGAGAGAGAGAGTGTGTGTATGTGAGTGTTTACTTCGGAGCTGGACGATAAAGGTATGATTGGCAGTGATGACAACACTAAATCAACGGCAACGACAACACTAAATCGTCGGCATTCTTTGAGGAAGGGAGGATTGAAGTTGTCTCTTGAGTCTCAAGTCCCGTTCAGTGTTCTTTGAGAAGAAAACCAAAATGCTATCAGGTAGGGTATTGTGTATCAATTATCGAAGAGAAGAGAGAGAAAGTCAAAATTAAAATTTATAATTTAATTTATAAATTTACATATTATTCACAATTTAGCATAACTTAACTTATACTATTCGATTTATATTTATATATACATATATATATATATATATATTTATATTTATTTATATTAATATAGTTTACGATTTGGTTTGGTTTATGAATTTAATAAATCAAACCGTAAAGCATAAACCGTATTTTTCAAATTTGTGAAACCAAACCAAATCGTTATAATTATAGACCTAACAAATCAAAAGTTCGGTTTGGTTCGATTCGATTTTACAGTTTTAACCGTATAATGAACACCCCTATTTGTTGAGAGAAACAGTTGTAAATTTAATTGCCACTTATGCTAATGTACAGAGGAGTACAATTGTAAAAGGTGTTCCAATAATTTCTTACCTTTCTTTTTCTCTTCCATAAAAAATGCATAATAGCATCATTATCATTTTAATTAACCCATATAAAGGATTTTGGCATGCTGAAGCTATTATCCTCAAGATTGCTATTGTTTTTAGGGTAAATTTCTTAAACTACCCTTATGATTTAGTTAATTGACCAAGTGTATTCTTATTGTTTTAAAATTGACTAATGTTATCTTTATTGTTTCTGACTATTGACTAATACTTCCCTAGTCTACCTTTACTGTTTTAAAATTGACTAATGCTACCCCTATTATATCTGACAATTGACTAATACTTCCCTGATAGCACGCGCCGATTAACATGAGGATGAAAAAGACTATTTTGCCCATCATTCTTCTTTAAATTTTCAAAATGAAACTTTAGTTTTTGTTCTAAGGTTGAGAAGAAATTATTAAAATTTGTAAAAAAAAACTGAAATAGAGAGAGAGAGAGAGAGAGAGAGTTCAACCTCACCTTATTCACGTAATCGATGGCCTCGGCTTCTGCTTTATATACCGAATTAACCATATCTTTGAATGTAGGTTTTAGATTAACAGATTTTTCAGCCCAAATGCCGTTGATAAAAGAGAGATGGGGGCCTCCATTGGTGAGAGGTCCTTTGACGGAATCGACGAGTTGACGGCCAACCTGTTGGAGATGATCGATGTTCTGGGACTTGAGGAATGATAATATTTGTGCCAGTGTTCGACCGCTGGATCCGCAACCTACAAGGCTAGCTAAAACCAAGGTAGATAGAAAAGGGAGAGAAAACAAAATTGGAGTTGCTAGCCTCGTTTAAGGTGGAGCACTTGGCGAGTTGCAGACATAAATCGGTTTGTGCACTCAGCGGTAGCCTGAACTCCATTTGGAACCTCGGCTGATAAGAGTTCCTGAAGTTAGGAAGGATGAACACTAAAGACATGGAAGAACAATGAAGGCCCTTTCGATTTCCCAAGAGAAAGCGCGTAGGTGGTACTGTTTGTCGTACGAGCCTTACCCGTTGACCTCTGAAACTGCTCGCCGCCGAGCAAGATGCCTGGACCCCCTTTTTTTCCTCCCTTATGCTGGGTTCATTCTTTCATTTTTAATCACCTTTTTTTTAATCGTTTCTTCTTTTTCTGTTTTTTTCATGCTTCACCTGGAAATAAGAGAGAAAGATGAGCAGCATTGGGGTGAACCGGTGTAGACAGAGGTTAAAGGGTTTTATAGGAATGGAGGTGGGAAGGGTATTTTGGGAATTTTTTATAAATATATCAGTCATGTGATATCATATGTAACAGAAAGTTAATGATAAGGTCAGACTTAGTCAATTGTTGAAACAGTAGGGATAGCATTAGTCAATTTTAAAACAGTAAAAGTATATTTAGTCAATTAACTAAACTATAAGGGTAATTTAAAAAATTTACCCTTATTTTTATAGCTAGATTTAAATACAAATCACCTAAAAAGAAACTAAGGCTTAATTTGAAAAGAGTACAAATGCAAATATATACAACATAAATAATACAAAATATAAGGCTTAATCACCTCTACATATTTGTATTTGTACTCCTTCTAAACTCAGCCTAAGTTACACACTTAATCAAACAACCAATCTTTTTGTTGGTAAATGACAATTTTATATATGCAACTATTTTTTTCCCTACAGCCAAAGTGGGATTCACATGTCATACAGGACAAAGTCTCCTAGAGTTACATAATCATAAAGTTGTTTACTAGAATTCCTCCAACCTAAATTTTAAACGTTCGTTTATAAATAACAAAATGATGCTAACAATGATCATATAAGTATATCAAACAGTATTTTTGAGCCAATTTTAGCTTGATTTTGTTGTCATCAAAAGAAAGAATTTCAGAAATTTCACCCGTATTTGTTCTAAACATTTTTAAATTTAGGCCTTGTTTGGTATCGTTGCCGTTTTATCAAGACATCACATATGCAAGAAGGAGAAAACGTTTTTTTCATTGTAATAAACGTTAGCATGACGTTTTTTCCAGAAATTGCTTTTACAAACCCCAATGTATTAAAGTTGCTTGAAACAATTTCAAAATTCTTAAAAAACACTAAACCAAACAAAAAATTAAAAAAAAAAAGTAAAAAAAAAAGTGGAGGAGTTAGAGGACAAAACCCCTACATGGTGCTGATAAGGAGGAAATGCCTTGTAGAAACGATTATGATACTAAACAGTAATAAATTTAGATGATTTTGTTTATCTTATTAGTTTTATATCATTATATAATAAATGTTGATAAATCATAAATGAAATATTTATATGAAGTCCAAAAATTCAAGGAAAATAAGTGATAGAAATCTCAACATTTTGATACAGATTTGAAATTTTCAATCAGAACAAGTACACCAAAAATAAGTAGGCTTTCAAGAGAGTCATCCCTATTAACTATGGTTGCAAATAGATGAAATTGTATTGGTATAGAGGTATATTTCAATTAAATCCAAGACATTTTATCTAATTTAACTTTTGTCAAATCTCTGAAAACTGCATTCAAACTCAATTTGTTTAAATATTGGTAGGGATGCAACTTGGGTAGGTTGGAGTTGGGATTTTGTTAAAATTGCAACCGATCGGGCCTGGTGCAGTGTAAATTCTTCAAGTTGTTGGGTATTCTACATGTACCCCCGAATATTTGGATATCGATAATCAACTAACTTGCAAAATAAAGAAACTAATAAAACAATAAGATTATGCATAGAGCAGTAAAGTACCATCTCTACTATTACTTTTGATTAAAATTGTTCATGGGCCGGGCTTTGAATTGCTTATGCCAAAAAAATTAGACCAAGCCTGCTCTAAATTTTGTGGGCCTAATGCAGGCTCGGGCCGGGCCTTAACAAAAAACCTAGACCCAAGTCCAGATTTTTCTGGCCATGCTGAAATGATCACCCCTAGAGGGAAGTATTTACTGTTATTCATTGGAGTTCTACACAGGAATGTTCTAATCACTAACTGGCTCTGTACGCCGGTTGCTTGCCAGTAAGCTATGCACCAGTAGAAGGGCAAGGTAGGGCAAGGTGAAGGAGAGAAAATGAGAGTGATGAATTTTTGGCAAATTCACTAGTTTTTTTGAAAATATAAAATAAAATAAAAAATTGGTTTTATACAGTAATGAAGTTATTTTATTAATAAATTAAAAGAACATGTGTAATGTGGAGAGCGACTTTGGGCAAGAATTCCCTACAATACTTTAAGGCCTCAATTTTCATCAAGTGCCACAATCAAGTATTTTGAACTTTTAAAAATCAACACTCAAGTCCATCCATTAGAATTGCAGCATGTGATGTTATGTGTGCCTTAAAATATTTCAAAATCTCAAAAATAACCTTCACATATTTTATAAAACAATTCCACAAGGGGTTTTTTTTTAGTTTTACCAGACTGGCCTTGCATCAGAATTTGACAATTTGTTCAAAGAAGCTCAATAAATCCATTAATTAGGACTGCATAAAAGGAATTTAAAATGACTTGAATGTTGATTTTTAAAAGTTGAGAGTGTTATTGTAATTGAAAGTTGAGGCCTTTAAATGTCACTATCCCCAAGGCTGTATTTGGTTGCAATACAAATAAATTTGCACCGGTGTAAAACTATGGTAGTGCACATGATTTGAGTGTAAATTCTGACCTATTGTTGTTTTAAAGTTTAGCTTATTTTATTTAATTGCAGTATAAATATGGTAAATTAATACATGAAGAAGAATAATGTAAAACTCAAAATAAAACTAAACAAGAATTTGCATTTTTTTTCATTTGCACTCCCATGCATTTGTACTAATGCAAATAAAATTTTACTGCAACCAAACATAACCCAAAGTACAAAATACCTATCTGTAATTTTCCCTTTATAGTTTATATAATATTAAGTCAAGTTAGTTGGATCCAATTACTAAGGGGGAGTCAACAACATGGTTGGTTTTGTTTTTTGAAAACATAAACAACTACCACATCAGCAAAATTATAAACCAACTATGTCCTTGAACTCCCCAAATTAATTACAACTTTAATTCAATTAAATTCATTTAAGAATATTGGATATCCAAATCCAGCTTAGACATAGAGGATTTTTCTTGGTAAAACTTAAAACATGTTCGGTTTTGAAATGGAACAATAGTTCAATGGCTAATTCATTTGCACACTACCATCCATGAACTTAAGGATGGCAATTTCGTGGGAATTTTCTAGTATCCAACCCATCCTGGCCCTAATAGGACCCGCTTATCAAAACCCTATAGGGTTTGGGATTTTAGATAAAACCCTATAGGGTTTGGGACGGGTTTGGGTTTTGACTTTAGGGTATCTGATACTCGATACCCGGGATGCATAAATATGAACCTATTATATTATATATCATGCGCAAATTTATACATTTTTAAGTACTAAGATAAGTATTCTATTATTAATATTGTATTTGTATAAATTTCTTGTGATTAAAATCATCATTTGATGTAAATTTGGATTTGATAGATTGTTTATTTTCTTTAGTTATAAAGTGCTAATTTTAAATATTATTTATTTTATTTTTTAGTTGGAATTGTTAATCATATAAATGTATTGATTGTTCTCATGAATAAAGAAGTTAATCAAATCTATTTTATTTCATTAAATAACACAAAAGGCGAGATGGCTTAGTGGCTTAATGGGTAGGATGGGTCGGGACTGGTTTAATGGGTTTGGGAAATTGAGAGAAAAATTTAGATGGGTTTGGAATCAGGGATACATAGGCGGGTTCAAAAACAGGTAGGACAATTTTTCAGTGGGGTGCTTGCCAATGTGTATGTTTTTTCGTTTCAAAACAAAAACAACTCACATACTAGTAAAAATATTTGATTTTGCTATTGTGACATTTTTAGTCTTGAAAAAACAAAATAAGTCCAGTGAATGACCCACCCCATACTAAGTACGGGGAATCCGTAATGTTAAATTTACATTATGGAATCAATACTGTTAAATTTATATTTATTAATATTTTAAATAATTATTAAAATTTCAAAAAATAGCTTTTCAATAATTATTAGAATATAAATATTTTTTTTGTTATGATCCATAGAGGGTTAATGATTAAGTGAAATTGATAGAATGTAGGTAGAAGTGGTTTTGGATAATCACTTTTGCATTTTCTGCATTTTTTTAGGAATTGATTGAAAATGGTGGTAGTGGGTTGTGGGCTTAAGCAGCAATTTCTCAGAAAATGCCACGTGTCTAGCTTTTCAGAAAAATGAAAAAGGCCATGTGTCTAAATGGTGGGGAGTTGTGCGACTCTAGATCTCCTACCTACATCTACCTACAACACACTACCCCCTGTGAATTGGGAACATATCCCCCTATATAATACTATGTAGGAGGATGAGATGTTCTTTGTGTGTGGCTGAGATCTTATGTGGGTAGACATGAGCAGGAGATTTGGACTCAGCTGTAGCCTGGTAGTGGATTGTGACTTTTAGCAAGAATTTCTCAGAAATTGCCACATGTCTGAATGATGATAGTGCGCCCTGAGCTTTAACAACAATTTCTCAAAAATGCCATGTGTCTAAATTTGAAAAAAATCATGTGTATGAATGGTGAGGGTTGTAGCCTAAAAGCCTTCCTTGAATATATATATATATATATATATATATATATATATATATATAATATTAGATAATATTAAGGCTAAATTTATGAATGCTTATTCTAATAAGCACTTGAGAGCGTTTGATAAAAAAATAATTTATTTTAAACAAGGGTAGTATATATATATATATATAGAATAATGTGGCAGGTCAAGATAGGCCAAAAAATAAGCCAATAAATTGGTCTTCTCAAATAGGTGTTTATTCAAATAAGCACTTATTTTTAAGCACTCCCAAACTTAACCTAAGAAAAAATAAGGGTAAATTATAAAGCTATACTATGAGGTTAGTGACAATTACAACCTAAATTCTTGTTTCATTTCACTAATATAAATGTTTCTCTTCGTATTAAAATATAAAATTATCCACTCCTTTCTCCAACAAATTAAAAATGAACCAAATGAAACCTTAAATTTATATTAATCAAAAAGAAACCTCTACCATTTTAGTTGAATATTGAGTTCAACAGAAATTTTGTAAGGTTCTATTAGGGAAACTTAGAGGACTTCAATATTATGTTTAGAAAGCTAATCAAAATCAAATCATAAATTGTTTAAATAAATAAATAATGGTAGTTTAGAGATTTTAAAAAATTTTAAATAACCAATGATAATCTTTTTCGAAATTAACTGACATGACTCTAACAAAGAAGGGTACTTGTCACAAAGTGAAAGTTGAGGAGGTCTGTAAATAAAAGTTTGGGGTTAATTGTTGGGTGGGGGGTCTTTGTAATTTACCTTCTCCCATTGGCCCATAAAACTTGTAGTGGTTGATATGAGAACCAAGCTATATAAATCATATCACGACTTATGGTTTTGATCATCAATTCAGGTGGGATCTAGCCACCCAAGCCTTTAACTAGGCCTAACTTGAACTATGGTTACTTTCAAACATGGGCTTAGCCTTGGTCCAAGAACTCATGCTTAAGATGGATCCAAGCTTTGTTGAACTCAGAATAGACTTATTCATGGGATGGTGGCCCGGTGGCTTGGCTCGGCTTGATCTGTTATAAGTCAAGCTTGGTCATAATTTTAGGCCCATGGGCTTGAGCTCAGGCCTAAAGCACTGGGCCTGACTTTTTTTGGAATGGGCCCAGGCTTTTTCAAAAAAGCTTGGCTTGAGCGTGAACTCAATGTGATATTATATATTAAATAATGAAAAATATATTTTATTTAATAAAAAATATATACAATATTTTTTCTTTGTTCTTCTCTTTTTTTTTTTTTCAAGTAATAGTGAGATGTTTATTATTTTTGAGTTTGAAGGTATTTATTATAAATAAAACACTTTTTATTGAATAAAAAAATAAAAATTTTTGTTTTCAATTTTTTGGTCGAACTCAGACTCGGGCTCAGGATCAAGCTCATGACCTAGGCCCGACTGTTGGGCCGGGCTTGGGCTCAGGCCTGGCCCATGATGAACATGTCTAGCTTAGAATAATTCACCTCTACACCGAGTCATGGGTTGGTTGCTTAGCACCAAATAGTCTTCAAAAAAAAAAAAACATGAACCCATCTAGAATGCCATTTCTTTGTTTAGGTTTAGACATTAGTAGAAAATCAGAAAGTAGGCAAGACTCAAGAGGGAAGGCTTAAAATTCCTGGTATGGATTTAAAAGCGATGGAGGCCCATGCTGAGATCCACCATTTTTTGTGGAGTTCTAACATTCAAATCATCTTACTATGACAGAAATAACACTGGAAGAGAGTCAGAAACAAGTCTGGATTGGACTTTATATACTAGCAATCACATTGAAGTGAGTCCTAGTGATGGCAATTTATACCTTATTCAATGGGTACTTGCCCCTACCCTTCCCAATGGGGTGGGTTTTTTTGCTTGAATGAGAGGTTTTGAGGTAGGGATGGATTTTAAGATTCTATAATTCATACAGGGTATAGGTAGGGTACAATATTAGGCTAAACCCGACCCTTCCTAACTCGCATATTGTTGGAAGACATATAAACTTTATGTACCAAGTGTTAAATTTCATAATATTTTGAATTTCATGTAAAAGATAATTGATAGCTTATGTGTTTTTTACATGTTTTAATCAAATAATTGGAATTTTTGTTGTTTATTTGTGTTATTTTACTTATTTATTGCTTATATATGACAAGAAATAATAGAAAGTTATATACGGGTTCTAAATCCAGCCCGCTATCCTTGAATGTGGAGAGGGTAGGGTTAGGAAGGGCTTTTCATTTTCTTGTACAAGGAAAATTTGGATTCTCAAAATCCAACCTGCTACAGATTTTGGAGCGAGTACAGGTTGGGAGGCTTAAGGAGGTAGATAGGGTCTAGAATTTACAAAACCCTCCCTGAATCCACCCCATTGCCATCCCTAGTGAGGCCGCTTGCAATTGCAAGTTGTAAAGATAAAGATAAATAGTAAGAATGAACAACTTTTCCAATTTGACCGCCCCGGCTGGATTGGTAGCAAATATGGACTCCCAAGTTCCAATTTCCACACAACACACATGACAATAGGGCTGTAAAGGCATTCATTATATGGTTAAGACCATCAAACTAGACTGAACTAAATTAAAATCGATGATTTGGTCTAGGAAATTTTGAAGCTTTGGTTTATGACTTTGGTCTAGTTTCTTCAATTAAAAAATCAGACGAGATTGTGAACCAAATTACTATATAATATATAATTTGATATTTAAATTATATTTATTATTTAAGTAGCATCTTTGTGTGTTTATATACTAAGACGGTCCATGTTAGCATGTCTCTCCCCTTTCCACCATTCCCATTAAGCCACATCACCAATCCCAGTCCAACTACCTAAAAATATTCCTAAAACCTCTCTCCTAAGATATTTCCTCTAAGTGATTAGGAAGGTTTCATGTTACCCTACTCCCCAATCAATTTCTAAAATCTCTCCCCTCAATCTATAGAATTTGGATTAGATAAACGCTTTAGCTGTACAATGGGCTGTGGAACCAATGATGAGGTTCCACGCTAGTAATAAATTCATGGGCCCCACTGTAAAGATGCAATGGGGCCCCATGTATTTAAATACTGGCGTGGAACCTTATCATTGGTTCCACAACCCCCTCAACAACTAAAGCGTTCAGCTAAACCTTGCTCAAATCTATATCCATTCAGTCTCATTTAAAATATTCATATTAATTAATAAATAGTTAACTATAGTTAATATTTAACCCAACCCATATTCAATGAGTATAAATAGTGTCATTACCAAAAGTTAATAAATACGGTTAGTAAATTACACAAAATTAAATACTTATTAGTACGGTTAGTAAATTACCAAAAATTAATAAATACTATTATTAATTAACTCATCATGACTTTTTAAAGTATTTTGGGTAAATACTATTATATTCATGTTAATTAGCAACATTTAATAGAAATTGAAAACCCTTTAACTAAATTCTATAAATTTGAGAATTATATTTAATAATTATCAAAAAGTATAAAATTTTAGTTATTGTTGTTATTATAGTTAATTACCAAATGCAAATGGGGGAATAAAATATTATAATGTTGGTAAATGAAATTATTAATTAATTTATATTAGAAAATAAAAGATAAAATAGTGTAATATTATTAGTAAACTATTTAATAAAAATAGATATTTAAAATGATTTTCAAAAAATCTCCATAATTACATAGATGTAATAAAATTTTTCAAAATTTTTCATAAAACTACATTTTTCGTAAAATAACATTTTGGAAATTAAAAGATATATTATTTCACTTCTGAAAAAATTTTGAAAGTTTATTTTAAATGTATTAAATAATTATTGAAAATTATTGGAATATTTTGGAAATTTTAGGAAAATTTATTACATTTGATAGACTAAATTTATTACATTTGATAGACTATGGAAAACTATTGAAAAATTATGTATTTTTTGTTGTAAATTATTGAAAGTTATTAAAGATAAATGAGTATGGGTAAGGGAAAACTATAATTACACAAATTATTAATATAAATTAGTAAATATTGAAAAAAGGAATGTATTGAATAATTTATATTAGAAAATATAAGATAAATTGGTGTAATTTTGTAAGTAAACCATTTAGAAAATTAAATTATTTAATAACAATTTAAAATTAAATTTTAAAATTTTAAAAATTACACAAATGTAATAAATTTTACAAAAAAATCTATAAAATTATATTTTTGAAAATTAAAAACAATTTACCATGTGGCTGATACTCAATATATCCTTTTGGCCATTTTTGTCATCAAATTGAATATTGGGTTAATAGGAGTGGATGCATTGCCTTGAACTCGCCCAACACTAGGGATGGGGTAGGGAAGTTCAAGGATTCTCCATCCTTCATGAGGACTGGGTGCCTTGCCTTGAACTCACCCAATACTGAGGACAAGGCAAGGAAATTTGAGGATTCTCCATCCTTGATGAGGAGTGGGTGCCTTGCCTTGAACTCGCCTGACATTGAGGACGATGTTGGGAAATTTGAGAATTCCCCATCCCTAACAGGGAGTGGGTACCTTGCCTCGAACCTGCCTGACACTAGAGATAGGGCACGGATATTGATGGGATGCCCCGCCCTAAACCCGCCTCATTGCCATTTCCTTTATAATTGCTAATTATTAGTGAAATTAATAAAATGGTAGCTTTTGTAATTATTTGTATTTATTTAAAGTTAATCAGAATTTTATTTACAAATAATGAAAATAATTGTCAACATTAAATGAAAATTACAATTATTAAAATTTTAAATATTAACAATAAATTTGAATCTTTTTAGTCAATTAACAATAAATTTTGATTATTAATTTATCAATTAATTAATAGTAAATAAAATTATTCAATCTTTCAAATTTTCCCTTACATCGCATGAGTCCCTACTAGTATGTTATATGGGCTTTCTAATTAGGTTAAGCCCAATGGAATAACGTCAATCGCATTAAAAATTGGAAATGGTTTGGTTTGGTCTTTTATGTACCAAAATGATTTGATATGGTCTTATTTTGAATCAAAACGATTTGATCTAGTTCGTATAATTTTGGTCATAGATTTTCTCCAATCCACACCGGAGCTATGAAACACACACTGTTATTTTTTTGGAAAATTTGTTAAACTACCCTTATGGTTTAACTAATTGACTAAGTATACCCCTTACTATTTGACTATTGTCTAACATTACCCCTACTGTTTTTGACAATTCACTAGCTCTATCCTTACCTTTTTCATCCATAAATATTTGGTCAAAACCTGTGCACACACATGACACCACGTGACCTTTGATTTTTTTAAAACCCAAAGTTACCCTTGTCCCCTTCCTCTTGATCGGCCACCCCCCCTCTCTCTCTCTCTCTTCCCTCTATCTTCCTCCGTCCGTCTCCGTCAGCACTAGATAAGCAAGAATTCTTAGGCAGCCAAATCAGTGGCTCTTCAGCAACAGTTACTTCTTTCAAGGGGTCTTTGACATCCATTACTTCTCAACGATCCTCCAACATGGTTAGAAGCCTCTCAACGATTCCACTACTACCACCAACTACTTAGACTTTTTTTTTCATTCACCCATTACCTATTTCTTTATTTTTTTCTTTGAATTTCATAATAGAGAGGCTTCCAAAGATAAGTGGTTCTCTGAAAGCAATAATCTTTGGTCCAGAGATTAAGTGGACTAACCATGACAAGGGAGAAGGAGAGAGAGAGAGAGAGAGAGAGAGAGAGAGAGAGAGAGAGCACCGCTATGAGGTATTCCCCTGTTCTACCCAACTACCATCACCGTTAAGAGGAGAGCTCCACCACTACAACTCCCCTATTCTCATTGACAGAGAGGGGAGTTGCAGCTTTTGAACCTTACCCGAGTCCTCAACCTTGTAGAACTACAATATATCAAGCTTTTTTGCTCCTCCTCTATTAAGATGTTAGAAAGAATTGTACAACTGGTAATAGCTGGTGACAGCTAGCAATAATTGAGTTTATTAATTGTTTGTTATAGTAGGTAGTTGTCTTCGCTATAAATATTTAACCGAATGAAATAAACAAAACACTTTTGAGCTTCTCTACAACTTTAGATGGTATCAGAGCATGAAACCAGGTGAAGCAAAGAGATCTTTTTCTAGTTCTGTTCTCCCCGCTTGAATTCGCTTTCTGCGAAGAGATATTTTTCTAGTTTTGTTCTCCTTGCTTGAATTCGTTTTCCCAACAAAGAGATTTGTTCTGGTTTTGTTCTCCCTTATTGGATTTGTTTTCTCTTCTCCATGGCTAGATTAAGCAACGACAGCACGAGCTTTGTGAACGTAACATCATTGATCCTGCATCACCTTACTACTTGCATCCATTAGATAACCCCGGCGTTGTGCTTGTTTCTTGTCCACTTAATGGGGACAACTACGCAACATGGAAAAGAGCAATGAGAAATGCTCTCTGTGCGAAAAACAAGTTTGGTTTCGTGGATGGCTCAATCCAGAAACCCAGGAGATCTACCAATGAAGAACAAACGTGGATCAAGTGTAATTCAACGGTAGTATCATGGATTTTAACTCTCTTGCAAGAAATCTACATGAAAGTGTAGCATATGTGGATTTTGTCCGTGATATATGGCTAGATCTTGTAGAAAGATTTTTCATTGGGACATGCTCCATGAATCTTTCAACTTAAACCAGAATTAGCTCTTCTTCAGCAAGAAAACTTGTCCATGGCTATCTATTACACCAAGCTTAAAGGAATCTGGGATGAACTAGCGTTCTACTCTGTAATTCCGAGTTGCACCTGTGGAGCATGCACCTATGGGGTGGCAAGAAAGCTTGCTGGTGAAAGGGAGTGTGAATGCGTTTACCAGTTTCTGTTGGGGTTGAATGAAGTCTTCAATGCAGTCCGCTCTAGGATCCTAGCAATGGAACCTTTGCCATCGGTCAACAAAGTGTATTCCCTTGTGAGCCAAGAAGAGCGTCATCAAAATCTTGTTGCTCATCCTACCTAGAATCTTGATGCCGCCGCAATGCATGTTGTTGGACAAAATTCATCCTTAGTCTCCAAGAACTCTCGACCAAAGCTACGATGTGACCATTGCAAGCGCAACGGTCACACCAAATATCGGTGTTATGAACTCCTAGGTTACCCACCTAATTAGGAAGTGAGGGGGCGATCTGCTCCAAAACAGGGCAATTCTAGTTGTTAAAAAAACTATCAAAAACCATGAGCCAACTCCAACACCTCCCAAGATGACGATGCACCAACCTATGCACCAGTTTTAGCTCTTAATATGGATCAGTACAATCAATTGATTGAATTGCTCAATCTTGATAAGAAATCGGTCTTGTCTTCAGCTAACTTTTCTAGTAAGCTATCTTCTCTGTTTAATCCTCACATTGATACTTGGATTATAGACAATGGTGCATCTAACCATATGATGCCCACTAGCTATTCATTGGATGGGCTCTCCACAGATGCCACTACAATAAAAACTGTCCAACTCCCTAATGGTGCTTCATTGCCAGTGCAACAAGGCATAGTGATCTTGGGGCATGATCTCTCCTTACATGGTGTCTTACAATTGCTAGACTTTAAATGCAACTTACTATCAGTTAGTAAACTGACTACAGACTTGAATTATGCCATTATGTTTTTCCCTACCTTCTATGTAATGCAAGATCTACACTCGAAGAAACTGATTGGAGTGGGAAAAACGCGAAATGGACTGTATCACTTCATCAACCCCTCCTTCTCTTCTATTGCCTTACATACTACTGTCAACAAAGATCCAGAAGTCCAGCATTAGAGACTTGGACACGTAGTTCTAATAAGCTGGAGCTGATACATAGTTTGGATGTTCATTTAGATCATTCTTTCTGTTGTGATTCATGTAATCGAGCTAAACTCACTAGACTGCCTTTCCCTTTTAGCACTACCGAGACAACTGCCCCTTTTCATTAATTCATTGTGACATATGGGGTCCATATTGAACACGAACATGTTCAAGTGCAAGGTATTTTTTTAACAATAGAGGATGATTTTACACGGGCAACATGGGTAGTTTTGATGGAATTCAAATCAGAAGCATCACAATTTCTTATCATGTTCAGCAATATGGTGTGCACTCAATTTAGTGCACAGGTTAAGATCACTCGATCTGACAACGGAAAAGAGTTCTCCTCTCAGCCCATGCAGCAATATTATCATCTACACGGGATTGAACACCAAACTTCCTATGTTGGCATGCCACAACAAAATGGTGTGGTTGAGTGCAAACATAGGCATCTGCTCGAGATGGCACGAGCACTTCGTTTTCAAGCTGGTTTACCTAAGACTCCTTATGAGTTACTCTTTGGCAAAACTCCAAACTATGAACACCTTTGAGTATTGGGATGTTTGTGCTATGCCCGTTGCCATTCTGGTGACAAATTTACTTCCAGAGCAATTAAATGTATTTTTATGGGATGTCCACATGGGCAAAAAGGATACAAACTATTCAGTCCTGATTTCGGAGAGTACCTCATTTCTAGGGATGTGGTCTATGAATCTCAATTTCCTTTTCTTCATGATTCAAAATCTAAGGAAAGCATTTATGGGCCCGTGATTCCTTTGCCTGCTTTTGATGATTTGGGTTCAGAATTGATTCCTTTGCCAGCGCCCATTGAGCAAATGGACGACTCAACTTCTCTCATGGACACCAATCCAGAGCCTATTGCCTCTCATGATAGCATCAAGTTGCATGCTTATGTGCCCATTGAACCCACTTATTTGACTAAACCTACCACTACATGTCCAATAGAACCTCTCACACGTCCCCATAATTTTGTTAAGCCTCCATCACACTTACTTGACTACATTTGTCCTACTTTAAAACCCACTAAGTCCAGCACCAATCATCCCATATCACACTTCATTTCATCCAAACCTTTTCAATCA
The DNA here is from genome assembly GCF_056320005.1 of Nelumbo lutea. NCBI lineage: Eukaryota > Viridiplantae > Streptophyta > Magnoliopsida > Proteales > Nelumbonaceae > Nelumbo > Nelumbo lutea. Next base: position 199,899,980 of record NC_142684.1, on the reverse strand, counting down.
TCCTATACTGCCTCCATTACTGCACAACAAGAACCCACATCCTATGTTGAGGCCATCTCCAGTCCTTATTGGTGTCATGCCATGAAATCTGAACTAAAAGCTCTTGACCGAAACTAGACTTGCAAACTCACAGACTTGCCAACTAGAAAAATCCCCAATAGGGTCTAAGTGGGTTTACAAATTGAAGTACAAACCTGATGGGACGATTGATAGGTACAAGGATCGTTTAGTCGCCAAAGGTTACACACAGACTAAGGGCATAGATTACAATGAAACTTTTTCCCCCGTTGCTAAATTGACTACAGTGCAGTGTTTACTTGCTCTAGCCTCAGTGCGCAAATGGCATCTTCATCAAATGGATGTTGACAACGCCTTTCTCCATGGTACGCTGCATGAAGAAGTGTACATGATTCCTTCTCAAGGTTTACTTCAGCCTAGTGACACTCGGGTTTGTCGCCTGAAAAAGTTCATTTATGGACTCAAACAAGCATTCCACAACTAGTTTGAGCACCTTGCCACAACACTTAAACACTATGGTCTTACTCGGTCCTTGGCTGATCATACCTTATTCACATCTTCCTCGTTAGGTAGCCTTTTAGCAGTCTTAGTCTATGTTGAGATCTCTCATTTGGAATCTGGCATATTCTTATGTCAAAGGAAGTACACCCTGTATATCCTTCGTGAAGTTAGTATGCTTGGATGCAGGCCTAGTAATTTTCCAATGGCCCAACAACACCAACAAGCCCTTTCTTTGGCTGATGGACCCATCATTGAAAACCCAAATCAGTATAGACAGTTAATGGGCCGCCTCATTTATTTGACTATTACAAGACCCGACATATCTTATTTGGTGCATATTCTCGGCCAATACATGGTTAAACCACAACAAGTCCACATGGATGCAGCCCTTCATGTGCTATGATACTTGAAATCCTCCCCTAGACAGGACATACTTCTTCCTTCCAACAGTGATCTAGGGATCCGTGCCTTTTGTGATTCAGATTGGGCCGGATGCCCACTAAGACGACACTCCACTATTGGATTTCTTACCATGCTTGGTGAAGCTCCCTTATCATGGAAAACGAAAAAGCAACCAACAATAGCTCGGGCATCAACAGAGACTGAATACCGTGCAATGGCCGCAACTACCACTGAATTATTATGGATTTGACAATTATTTCATGATCTTGGACTATCACATACACAGCCTATGCGGTTATAATGTGTTAACAGTGCCACACTCCATATAACCAATAACCTAGTTTTCCACGAACGCACAAAGCATGTGAAAATTGACTACCATTTTGTTCAAGAACATTTATAGGCGAGACGAATTGCTGCACACCATCTCGCATCCCATCTTTAACCAGCAGACTTGCTCACTAAAGCATTAGGAGCTCATCACTTTGCTTTCTTATTACCCAAGTTGGGCATGATCAATTCCCATGCTCTAACTTGAGGGGGCATATTAAGATGTTAGAAAGAATTGTACAACTGGTGACAGCTGGCATCAATTGAGTTTGTTAATTGTTTGTTATAGTAGGCAGATGTCTTCACTATAAATATTTAACCGAATGAAATAAACAAAACACTTTTGAGCTTTTCTACAATTTTAGATCCATTGAGTTGGAGAACCAAGTGGAGTGTAGGTAGATATTGTAATCGCCCAAAGTGCAGTTGTCCTCGAGTTGCTTGCTTGCGAAGATAAGGCGTTGATGATCAAGAGGTATGCCCTCTTTGTCTTGGATCTTCACCTTCACATTGTTGATGGTGTTTGAGGATTCAACCTCTAGGGTTATGCCCTCTTTGGGTAAGCATGAACAGCTTGAAGAAAGCCGAAACTTGATTTCCAAAGGCTTTCTTTCTTTGTTTGCTTTGCTCTGTTGTCGCCATAGTCGGATTTCCCTTGGTTTGCTATGCTCTTCGATTGGTAGCCACCACATTTACTCTCCGATTGGAGACCTCCTTGCCATCGTCGGCTGTCCCTGATGTCCCTTGGCCCTCATCACCGATCTGATCAGAAGGTTGCACCCATTTTTGTTGCAACAATGACGGGCTGATGGTGACAAGGGAGGAGAGAGAGAGATAGAGAGAGAGAGAGGAAAAATAATGAGATAAGAGAATTGTAGAGGAACCACCATTTCATCAACCCAATTTCAAAATCTTGGTCCGGTCAAAACACGTAGGAAACAAATCATATCCAAGCCTTTAGAGATCCTGCGTGCCAGTGGGGTTTAATGGAAGAGAGAATAAGAGAATTACTTTGAAAGGGATTTAAGGAAAGGGTAAAACTGACATTTTAATCCTTCCGTTAATATTTAACGATTATGATAATTTTTGAAATAATAGGATACCATAAGACAATTGTAAAAGAGTAAAGGTATTATTTAGTAAATTAAATAAGAATAAGGATAGTTTAAGAAATTTGTCCTATTTATTTTGGATTGTAGAGACGCGGTCAGTCTGTTATTAGATCGAATCCAGAGAGCCGGTCCAGCCAAGGCCCAAGGGCTGAAGCCTGAAGGCACCGCGAGGAGAGGACCGCGAGTCCGCGACCATGTTTGGCATCTCTCCCACGAGGCCCCGCCACAACCCACAACTGAAATCAATATCAGTCTAGGGCTTTTTCTCCGCCACCGTAGTACCGAACTCCACTTTGAGTTCAGAAGCGCTCTAAATACTGGCATATGTATATAGACACAAAGAGCAAGCGTGCGCTCCTTTGTTTTCATAATCTCATCATTTCTTTGCCTTCTTTATATTCGTCTAATTAGCTTCTTGAGCTATTCGGCCATTTTAGATTCTGGGTTTATGAAACATTTTGAATCCATTACCTGGGGCAGTTGCAGGAATGGTGGTTCCTGCCTTTGAGCCTCTGCGGCCTCTTCTGGGCATTACTAACCCAAGATGATTACGAAGTGGCCTCGTCCATGCCGCCTCTTCTCCTGCAGCAGCAACAACAACGAAAACTTAGCTTCACTTGTCACCAGACACCGAAGGACATTATCTACATGTCCTCTCCCAGTGGACGTCCCTATCTCGACCTTAACGACACTTTCCGACGAGCATAATGCACTCTGTCTGTCCTTAGTGGAGCAGCTCATAAGGCGAGGCCTGATATCTGCCGCACAGGGCGTCGTTGAGCGCATACTCAAGCAGTCGTCATCGATACCAGTCGTAGTTTCTACCATCGCTTTTGCTGCATCGAGGAGACTGGACCTTAATTCCCAGAGCTACCAAATTGCTATTTGGAAACTTGTGAGTCTGGGCCAGCCGCTTATGGCTGAAGGGTTGTACGTAGATGCCATCAAAAGAAGAGGTATTGCTTCCGACCCGTCCATATTAATTTCAATGATCATATGCTACTGTAAACTAGGAAAATTACGGGAAGCAAATGCCCATTTGGACCTACTTATTCAAATGGGGTCCTTTCCCTCTAAGGCGGCATGCAATATGCTGCTTGGCGAGTTTTGTGCACGGGAAAGAATTTTGGAAGCATTTGAGTTTTTTATCCAAATGGTTTCTTCTGGAGTTTTTCCGAGCTTTCGGTTCTATAATTTGCTGATCGATGGGCTCTGTTTCAAAGGGAACCTCGATGAAGCCCTCCAAGTGTTCAAAACAATGACAAGGGCTGGAACTCGGCCCACAATTCATTTGTACAAATCATTAGTGTATAACTTTTGTAAGAGAGGCCGGACAAAAGAGGCAGAATCCCTTTGCGGAGAAATGGAGTCCCATGGTCTTTTCCCAGATAGGGTGATTTACACTTCTCTTATCTACGGGTATTGCAAGGAAATGAAAATGGAAATGGCCAAGGCTGTGTTCAAAAGAATGCTTGAAACAGGCTGGGAGCCTGATTCTTATGCTTATAACACACTGATGTATGGCTATTTTAGGTCTGATGATTTTGAATCTGCTAGGAAGGTATACAAAGAGATGGCAGATCATGGACTTCAACCTAATGAGGTGAGTTGCAACATCATGATTAGTAAACATTATCGGGATGGGAAAGTGGATTTTGCCCTGAAGATTCTGAATGATATGCTTAGTCTCAAATTGCTACCTACTGTGCATTCTTACACAGTCTTGCTCTCTGCACTCTATAAGGAAAATAGGTTATTAGAGGCAGTTGAGTTGATCAATAAGATGCTTAACAATGGTGCTACTGTGGACCATGTAGAGAACTTATCCCTAATTGATAAGTATCGAGAGGGAGAAAAGATTTTGTATGCAGCAGCTGAACATGGATGCAATATAGATCTTCATTTGTTCTCAATCTTTGCCTCTTCTCATCCAACTGAAGCTTTGGAGCAAGATATTGAACATCTATTTAGTAAAATATTGAGAAACAACACGTTTTCTGCAAATGCAGCTTTCAATATTTTGACAAGTGTCTTGTGTGTAGGAGGTAAAATAGATTTTGCTTTGCTATTCTTGGAGAAAATGTTCGATTATGGGTGTAAGCCTTTTATTTCTACTTACAACTCTTTGATAAAGTGCCTCTGCCAAGAGGGATGGGTTCAGGGTACTGAGTTTGTCATGGGTCTTATGCAGAATCAGGGCATGGCTCCCAATCTAGCTACTTATTTGATAATGGTAAATGAACACTGCAAACGTGGAGACTTGGCTTTGGCCTTTGAGGTTTTGGAGCAAATGCATGAAAGGGGATTAAAACCAAGTGTTGCAATTTATGATTCAATTATAGGTTGTTTGTGCAAAGAGAGAAGATTGGTTGAAGCTAAGTCTCAGTTCATTGAGATGGTTGAATCGGGTATTGCACCGGATGAAGTAGTTTTCAGAACATTGATTAATGGATATTCCAAGAATGGAAGAGCCATTGATGCTTGTCGTTTGTTTGAGGAGATGAAAAATTTTGGCCTACGGCCAAGTTCTCACACCTATACTGCACTTATAAATGGTTTAATTAAGAAAAATATGACTGAAAAGGGATGCCTACATCTTGGTAGAATGCTGAATGATGGGATTGAGCCAGATACTGTGCTTTACACCACTCTAATCAATCAGTTTTGCAGAAAGGGAGAGTTTGGCTTTGTTGATGCTTTATTTGATCTCATGACTGTGAACAATATTAAACATGATCTGGTCACATACATTTCATTATTCAGTGGTGTTTGCAGAAGTACCTCACATGGCAGAAGATACTTTGTTTTAAATGAAAGGTCAGAAAAAGCAAGGGACAGACTTTTCAATATGCTCTATCACAAAACTTCAGGTCCAAGTCATACTTCATTTCCAAGGGAAAATATTCGAAGAAATTATTACAATTCGGCTGAAGGAATTAAAAGATATGCATCAATGATTATGGAAAAGATCAATAAAGCTGGGCTAATGCCGAACTTGTTTCTCCATAACTGCATTATCACTAAATTCTGCAGGGAGGGTAGGGTGCATGATGCTTATATTTATTTGGAAACACATGATGTTAGACCAAATCAGGTGACTTACACGATTCTCATTGATGGGCATATCAGATGTGGTGAAATCAATTATGCAATAGAGCTATTTAACAAGATGTGTGGAGCTGGTTGTACTCCAGACAAGGTTACATATAATACACTAATTATAGGTCTTTGTAATGTGGGAAGATTGTATGATGCCTTATCACTCTCGCATACAATGCACAAGAGGGGCTTTTTCCCAAGTAAAGCTTCATATGAGAAATTACTCAATTGTCTTTGTGCTAGCCGTTTAAGTGATCTTGCCATCAAGCTATTTGAAGAAATGCTCCTCCATGGCTTTGTACCTTGCAGTTATAACTATAATTGGTTGCTTTGCATTCTATGCAAAGAAAGAAAGCTACCTGAGGCTCACATTCTGTTAAGTATGATGCTCAAGAGAGGAAAGCTTATGGATGAAGTGACAAGGAGACATTTGGTGGATGCATCTTGAGCACAGATAGTTTTACTTGGCTTTTTATGCTACAGAAAATTTCTTTGTTCAAGAAGGCAGGTGCTAATTTATCACAAACAGTATAAAGCTTCCTGAAGGACTAATCTTGCTGGGTCGCCTCTAAGGTAATTTATCAACTCTTGACTTGCTATGTTCTTAACTTTTTCTTATTGTCATGCCTAGAGTTCCCATGGACATTGGTGATCTTGTTCACTCTCTTTGGTTATGGCTTTTGATGCAATTTAATTAGCCTTTTTCTGAAAATTTCTTATAGAACTGCTTATGAAATAGACAAAATCTTTGTTTCTGAAGAATTTAATGGGTTTTATGATTAATTATCTTTATTTGGCTATTGCTACAACAGTAGGTTTGATTTGATTTGCAACCTTTGTTAATGTTGACAATGTTATGGATTATTTATGCCTAGGGCTTGGTTGTTGCTCATATGTTGTCAACATCCACCTTTTCCTTCTCTTCCATATTTTTTTGTTCTGTTTTAAATATTCTATGAAATTAATGTCATTAGTTATAGACTGCTGAAGTAGATAAGAGTATGTGTCCTTTTATATTTTATTCCTGTTTCTTACAGCAATTCATAAATATAAGGGCAAAGTATAGGGATCTCTCCTGTTCTTTGGGGGGTTTGACACATAGCCCCCTTTACTATTTTTTGTGACACTTAAGCCTCTTGGTACTTTCATATTGTGACAAATGACTTCTTCCATCACCATTCAGTCAAAGGAGTTGATGGTATATACCCATATGCAAGTCACATGTATTGTTAGACATTTCTAAAATCCTAAAATGACCTTGCCTTTCTTTAGAGGACAACATTGCTCTTTACTCGTTCACATCCATTTAACATTAATATCTTCTAAAAGTTATATTTCTAGTCATGATCTTCTAACTAAAGATATAGACAGTTAAATTCATGCCTCAAGATCAGCCAACTAATATTGAAAATCCAATTAATGTGCAATGATTGCACCATTTACATGGTTGTGAGTGCTTTCACCATAGTCTTCGTAGTACTATGGGTCCCTGAGACCAAAGGGAGAACTTTGGAGGAAATCCAGTGGCCATTCAGATGAGTTTTTGTTGGAAGGTCTGGGTTTCGAATTTCTGTATTTCACATACTGATTATTGCTCTTATGCAGCTAGGTTATGGCAGTATTTCTTCTCATTGCTTGGGTGAATGACGAGGGAAAGATTGCTGACATTCCACAACAGTGCCAAAGAAGGATCTTCAGGTTTGGAGCAGACTATCTGCTATCAGTTTTTGTCTCTAATTCTGATTTGTTTTTGGGGGGATATGGAAGTAGTAGTGAATTCGAAAGGGGATGTTCTTGAAAGACTTAAGGCCTTGAACAGAAGTTTGGTTGGGCGATTTGTGAACTCTGATCCAGATGTAGAAAGTGTTGGTGATTGGGCGAGCACTATATGGAATCCAAGAGTGCCATTCCAGGTTAGGAAGTTGAATTCCAGATTTTTTCTTTTCACATTTGGTTGTGAAGCAGAGGCAAACGATATTTTGAGAAAAGAACAAAATCAGTTCTACTCTCCAAAGCTTAGAATCGGATGTTGGAATTTTGAGAAAAGGCGTAAGGCCTTGAACAAAAGTAGTGAATCCCACAAGCTTGGTATGGTTAAACATTTTTGGAATCTCTTTGCACACCTAGTGCTTCCATACCTTCAAAGATGTGGGGAATGTTTGTGAGAGATTTTGATTTGTGGATTCTCAAACGATTTCTTGGAGGAATCTTGCTGTCAAGGTTCAAAATATCAATATGCCCGATACGCCAGGCATAGAAGCATATCGGGCAGTATCGATAGCATTTTTTTAGTTTTTTTTTTTTTGTTCAAATCTGGTTCAAAAGGGCCAGTTTAAGGTTCGTCCACCCCTTGAATGGGTCGAAACCTTGACACGATACGTATTGGCCAACATGGTCCAATACGTGTTGATACTTTAAACCTTGCTTGCTGTCACTCGCATTCTAGTTGAAGTCGACAACATTCATTTGGTTCCATCTTCTCTTGTCCTCCAATTTGTTGGTGAATGCTACGATTTAAGACTTGTAGTAGAAGGCTCATATCCGTTGAGATGTGTTGAAAATTTAGACTTAAGAAGGGAGGAATTAAATAGGAATTCACAATATATATTGGAAATGGTGGGAAGATGGATAAACAGGTCAAAGGAGGACGCGAGGTTAAAGATAAAGGCATTTTCAGAATTAGAGAGTGATTGTACCACTGTAGGCGGTTTGATGGATTGCAATAATTATAATATTACTAAGTCTTTGGGAAATGGAGTAAGTGATAGGGCTCACTTAGTTTTGCTCGAGAAAAGTATTAAAGTAGGAGATCCTTTTGTGGTGGGAGGAGGTGGTGGTAGTGGGGGGGGGAGTATTTATTGGTGGGACACATGGAGGGCTAGAAGAAAGAAAGTATGGGGCAGGGAAAAGGAGTGACGAAGCTTCGAGCATTAGAAAAAGAAGGCATATTTCGAGAGGGAGGGGGGGGGGGTTGAAGCCTCAAATGGGGCCTACACCCTAAATGTACAAAAAGTAATGACGGAAAGGTTTCTAGAATCTCGTATCTAAAGGTTTGTATGAGATTTTCTATTTGCTTGAAACGTCAAAAGTATAGAGAGCCAAGGAGTAGAAAATTAAGGAACAAACGAGAAGGGAGGATTGAAATCTGGGTTTGGCAAATTTTCAAATGACTCTAATGGTAAGAAGGTTGTTTCGAACAAAGAACTGGAAGCTAATGTAGGAGAAGCTATACAAAGTGTTTCTGATGCTGGCTACGTTTCCTATCCTTGCGACTGACTGGTGGATGATTCCAGGGTGATCTTAGAAGTAGAGGAAGATAAAGGGGTGGAAGCCGTTTTAGCCTAGGAAGGTGATTGCGGCCCTAGCCAGAAGCATGTGAAGGTTGTTTGGGAAGGGTGTGATGAAGCGAGTTTTGGGTTGAAGGAGTAGGGAGAGGATGTTGCGAGGGGGTGCAGAGGATGGGGTGGGAAGAGTGGTGGAAGTAAGAGAAGAAGGGAGATCACCTTTTGTTGCGGGTGGTAGGGACTATAATCATTAACAACCAACTTTTCTAGTTTTGAAATGGTGATTGGGAGATTAGGGTGGATCTAGGACAAAGTGGGAAGATAGATGTAAAGACATCGAACAACATAGAGAATGTGATTGCCATGAAAACTCAGGGTTCAAAAAACACCCAAATTATTCATGTAACCAAAGTCTTCTCTCGTCTGAAACTTGATTTGGTGGGGGCAGGTCCTACTAAGAATTTCAAGAAGGTTTATAAGAGAAAAATGTGCGATGAAAGTTGGGTTGGTTATAGATGACAAAGGCGGGTTTGGGTTAATTGCGCCGAACCTCAGGTGATTAACTCTAAGCAAGGTGAGGAGATGGTTATCGTTGGGACCACATCTCCCAAGGAAGTGTTAAACCCGGTTTTTGAAGGGAAGTTGACAAGGGAAGGAGTTCGACCAATTAAGGAAAAAGTGGATAAAAATGTAGAGATTGGCAAAAAGATTGGTCTATTCTTGTGGGGAGGAGAGGGTTTTGCTAGGAAAGCTTTTGAGGAATTTGAATGGAAAAGGAAAGAAGAGAAAGTGAAGAAGGTGGGTATTAGGGGAGGGGGAGAGAAGTGGAACGAAGAAGACAAAGGTCAAGAGGAAAGGCCCAAGGAGGAGTTCGAGTAGAGGATAATCTTGTTAGAATTATGTTTCTCCTGAAGATAGAGGCATAAAGGTTTTCTGACCCAAGGGCAAAAGTTTTTTTGTGGTTCTCTATTCCGTTGTGTGTAGTCTGTTTTAAGATCTAGAATGTTTTTTATGTTTTTTTGTTTTTCTTTTGGTGGTTGTGTTGATGTCTTGGTGTCCGTCTTCTCTCAGGTGATTTCTTATCACCTTACTTATTGTACTTCTTTCTTTCTCTTTTGAATTTAATTCTTACTTTTCAAAAAAAAAAAAAAGATTTCACATAATCTAGTCCATGGAAGTGGTACTGTAAATCATGCAACAAATTTTGAAAACAAAAATGCAGACCATGTAAATGATGTGCACAAGTAACCCAAAGATCTTGGCCATCAAAATGTTCTCTTAATATTAGTGCATTATTCTCAACCATCCAAATGACGTAACAAGATTCAACTAATCTAGGACATCCAAAAAATGTCTCTGATCTACACAAAAATCTAGGTGGTGTTTAGTTGGGCTTTCTGAACAAACCTTTTAGGCTTCCAAAATGAAGATGAAGTTTGTAAAGTCTGTTTGGTAACCTTGATCTCCAATCCCTCAACTTTGATCTCACAACATTGAAAAATGATCAAGGGGCGTCTTCTAATTGCCTTATAAAAAACAATTGAATTAGAAAGATTTGCTGGTTTTAGAATAGACGTTCAAGACAAGCAATCGTCTAAAGCTTCAATTGAAGCTTTGTGTTTATGATCTTTTTTAAGCTTCAACTTCTACTAGGTTGTGGCTTTCAACATACATCTCATTCACACCACTGTCACCACATTGGCAAAACATGGCCAAGCATGACTTCTGCCATATTAATAGTTTTCAAGGTGCCAAGGCGAGGCTGGGTGTCAGGGGGGCGCCTTGTCGCTTAGTCGCCTAGGCGTCGCCTAGCCAAAGGATTTTTTTTTATATGGAAAACATAGATCCTAGGGTAGTTCCCTAGGTACCATAGCCATATTTCCTTAATAATTATTCATAATTTTCATAAGAAAAGTATAGAGTTCATGTTAAAGTACAGAAAATCAACATATTCATGAGAAGAAAAAAAAGAGGGAAAAGAAAATTCAAAAAATATAGGGGCTGAACCCTTATTTCTGTTATAGGAAAGTAGTAGTAGTAGTCCTTGCATTTTTTTTTTTTTTTAATGCCATGCGCTTTTAAAACACTGGTTTAGCCTTATATCAAGTACAAGGGGTTGTATGGTTTAGGGGCTAAACAGCCCCCAAACAGGGAAGGTCCCTGTAATTTATCCTAAATATGGTCATCTAGATCTTCATATCTTCCCTTGTAATGGAGGCATTCTGGAATTGTTTTTTCCTCTCTCTAATTTATGCCTGTGCATGTTTAAGATTCTTAAGTAATGGATTTGTGAATTTCAGTTGACCATGTGACTGCAAACACCATGTTTTGGAAGATGAAGATTGGTGATTAGTGGTGAATGATGGGCTAATGCCCTATCTGCAAGAAGCGTCACTTCGCTGGACAAATAGGTATTTTAACAGGATTTTATCTTGGCATTCTTTCTTCCTAATGTCTTTTTATCTTTACTTATTTTGTATGTTTCCTTGATTGAGATGATTTTATTAGGTTTTTTCCCTCTTTGAAGATCTTTTGTTGTATTTTATGTTGGCTATGCATATATGATTTTGCACTTCGAGCAGCTATTTAAAAAATCTGGACTATTTCTTGTTCTTTATTTTGGTATGACCTTAGAATTAGCAATTCAACTTGATGCTTTTTTGTGAAAACTGGATAGGGAAAAAAACAGATATTCTTGGCCCACACCGTCCCCTTGTTTTGCCAAACCATCTACTAGCCCATTAGCTGATCTTGCTACCAACTAAGTGCAGCTTTCAGTCTCACTATCATCTTCTTATGACTTGAAGGATTGCCAAACAATTCTGCCTCGGTTGAATCTCCATTCCTAATGGGTATTGAGTGCATTGTAATAATGTTTCGTTCCTCATTTTTGAATACTCCTCCAATGCCTTGCCTACCAAACCTGGATTTCCTAGTCTACAACCATCAAAGTTTAATTTTATGTAGCCTGGTCTGGGAGAAATCCATTTAACGATGAGGATTGCTTTAGATGAAGGCGAATTTGCCACCTGTTTCCAATTTTTGATGATATCATCTGTTGTGAAAGGCAAAAAAAATATCCAAAATTTTCACCCATTGAGAAACTTTGATGAAATATTTTCTATAATTTCCTCAACAGACCTCTCTTTGTTACTGAAAATATGGGCATTCTTTTCTTCCCATCCACATCATAACACAGCAGCTTTCATGCATCTTCATATACTCTTGCCTTGCTTCTTTGGTGGAGAGAAGTGAGAAGCAAAAGCAAAGAACATTGTCCTTAAATTCTCAGGCAAAGACCAGCTGCCACCAAATTGTGAGAGAAAGAAATTCCAAATAGCAGTCACAAATTGGCAGGAGATTAGCAAGTAAAATGTGCTTTCCCATTTGTTTTGTAGAGGATACAAGCATGTGGTTAGAGACACCAAAATAGTGTTTTCCTCTGTTAGTTCTCACAGGTATTAATTTTGCCAAGATACACCTGATACCTCCCAACAGAATGACCTCATTTTGGATGGTACAGGACCTCCCCAGATAGCTCCCACATGGAAAGATGGGATAATATTAGGTTCAACAAGGGTTTTGAAGAATGAGGCACAGGAGAAGAAGCCAAAGGTGGTTAGAATCTAAATCCTTGTATTAGATTTCCTAGGATCGATGAACCCCCTCCTAAGTAGTTCAAGGATATAATATCTGAGGTTTAACGATCCCTTACACTCTGTCTTAAATCTAAATCCCAGTTAATCCCATTAGAAGAAACTGAGAAGTAATTTCTAAACCAGGCAGTCCTTGTTACAAGATAAGGCCTATATTCTAGGGAATAGCAAATCCAGGAGCTGAAGAATCAAATTTGGAATTTTCTTAAATTTTCTGTATTTTTTGTATATTTGGACTATATGGGTATTTTCGTCATTTTAACTAGTCCTGTGTGGACCTGGGCTATAAAATCTTGTTACTCCAGTTTAGTAGGGCTTGTCTTTCAATTTTCAGTTTATTTGCATTAGTAGATAGAAAGTTATTGTGTTTATTGATGCACAAGACAAGGAGTGGCATTTTTGTAATTATGTGAACAGTATTCCGAGCCATACAAATCCTGTATGGAGTGATTCCCACAAACCCTAGAGTGATTCTAGGACCCCTTGGAGTCATTCTTTAGGATTTCTCTCTCTCTCTCTCTCTCTCTCTCTCCCCCCCCCCCCTCCCCCCCCACCCATTTCTGTCTTGTGATAACTTGTTCAAGCCCTACTGCATCAATAGCTCCATCAAGGACTGATCTCCCCACCATACATCCTTCCAGAACTGAGTTTTGGATCTTTGAGAACCTCATACCTGATAAAGGGCAGGAAGCATGGAAATAAAGAAAAAATGGCCTTTGTAGGGCCTGCCTCCTACCGTTGAGTTTTTGTCTGTGAATACTTACCATTTTTATTATGATTTAGTTATATAGGAAATCAACTAAGAACTTCACCTGAAGTTAAATCTAATAGATTTCACAAATTCCAACTAAAAATCCTCACTTTCCAAAATTTTCTATTTTAAGATTATTGTCCTTTTGTGCCAAACCATCTAAGAACCCTCAATATTCAACTCACATCTTTACTCTTTATTTACTATCCTAAACACTGGTCTGAAACAATTTGAAGCAATTCCATTGCAATATCAAGGTATTGATTTTTTATTAGAAATTTATGCATATTGCGTGATTTTGTGTAGTCAAATAGCTTGTTTTTTTGAAAGGTAAAATAGCCTTCTAATGAAGTTGATACTGTTTAATCAAGTCATACAGCACCATAACCGTAGATAAACTTTCATCCACCTTCAAAACAGCTAACCCTAATCCTATAAGCCCAATACTTAGACCCAAGCCTTGAAGAATCATTTCCTTCTTCTTCTTTGATACTGTTTAATCAAGTCATACAGCACCATAACCGTAGATAAACTTTCATCCACCTTCAAAACAGCTAACCCTAATCCTATAAGCCCATACTTAGACCCAAGCCTTGAAGAATCATTTCCTTCTTCTTCTTCTTCTTCAAAAATCACTTCTATTTAATTTCCCTCAATTATTACCAATCAAGAATTGGATCATATCAATCCTACATTAGTCTTACATCTTTTGGTATCAGAGCAGCCACTCTTACACCATAATCATATTTTGGGAGCTATGGGAAATGAACTACATGAGCTTGAACAGGACATTCAAAATTTTAAATAACTCGCAAGTTGTAGGTTGACCTATCTCCTCCTAAATAGACGTCCTTATCTCCAGCTTAACTCTTCTATTAGAATTTCTCGTGCCCTCTCCCCCGGAGCCAAATTCATCTATGGCATAGCCTTTGGTTCTATATCTCTCAGTTCTTGGTTGTCATCTTATGACCATGAAAGAAAGTTGAGTTTCAAGTAGAAGCATGGTTTTAACTCTTCAGCAGGAAAGGTGAAACTTAGCCATGGTCATGAGATATTTTGGAAGTGTTGATACCTGGAGATTTGAAATTTATTGTGGAGAGGGGTTCCTGCACATGATTTGCCAATATGAAGATCCCTCTGGTGAAGATAAGTTCCACTATTACTGTATCATCCAGGAGGATATTAGGCTTTGTTTGGTTTGTAGGAAGGAGCGGAAAAAAGGAATATTCTCGAATATTCTTCCCTTCTGGTGTTTGGTTTGTGGGGTGTAATGAGATGGGATGCGAAAAAGGTGGGATTACAGTTTTCAATTCTTGAGAAGTGGAATCACACCATTTTAGTGTGAAACAAGTGGGAAAGGAGGAGGAAACTTGTTTAACATCAGCTATTGATCATATGGAAATCTTGTAATGAATCTATATTTAGTGGTACACAACCAAATATAAGACTTGTTGCTGCCAGGATCAGGAGCCAAACTGAATATTTTATTTATGCTAATATGAGAAATCCTAGATTCCTTGTTGTGTTAATAGGCAAATCCAATGTATTCAATGATATAGACCTTCACCAGGATGGATCAAGCTCAATACTGATAGAGCGCTTAAGGGGCATAATGGAATTGCTGGAGCTGGGGGAGTGTTCAGAGATCACTACAGAGAGTGGCAAAGAGGTTTCACTACTGGAAAAACTTCTATTGATGTTGCAGAGGTATGGGCAATTATAGAAGGATTAAAACAAGCATGGCAAAGAGGGTACCCATCAAATCATCGTTGAGCAGACTCGTTATCAAGTGTCCAAAGCTTATAAGGGAAAAAATGTCCTAGTTAGCTATGCTTCAATATGCTCAGTTCCATCCTGAGGTTGTTAGGTTTGGACTGGCTGGTGTGGATTCAATACTGCTATATTTTATTGAGTAAATGTGCTGATCTGCTGGCTAATCAAGCCATTAGGCAGAATTATAGGTTCTAGTTTATTTTGAATCCTTCGTGTGATATAGTGTAAATTATGATGCACAGATAATATAGGTATAGGGTTGTCAATGGATTGGTTCTACCCAACTGACCAATCCAAACTGGAGCAATTATATCAATTTTGGCTATGAGATTTTGTCCCGATCAATAGTTGGGTCATTCTGGTTCTTGCTTGTTTCAAACTAGGGGTGTAACCGAGTCAAGTCGAGTTTGGATGGCTCGAGCCCGTCTAGAGCTTGACTCAAAAACTCGGAGCTCGATCAAGTTTTGAGTTTCATACTTGAATTCGATTTGAGTCAATACTTGCAAAATTGCTATTAAAAATTATAGATAAATTAATATTTAAAATATTATAAATAAAAATATATTAGAAAACTTGATTATATATTAAAAATTACAAAAAAGTTAATATTATGAAATAGTATAAATAAAAATGTATAATTTATCAAAAAAATATAAATAAAAATGTATTATTAAACTTGATTATAAATTTATTTATTTATATATTATAAATTTATAAATAAAAATATTAAAATTAATATTTTATTATAAGCTCAATTAAGCTCATGAGCTACTCGAGTCGGGTATTATGAAGCTCAAACTCGGATTGACTAACTACTTGACTCATCTCGATAATCTTCAAGCCAAATTCGAGTATTTAGTGAGCTGAGCCTAAGTAGCTCACAAGTTGGCTTAGCTCACCTACACCCTTATTCCAAAGTCCAAACCAATTCAGACCCGAATCAATTGTTTTGTTAATAATATATAAAGGTTTCTTAGTTTTCTTATAATTTTTATTATATTTTCTGTCTAAAAGGGTAAATTTGATATATAATATATAAGATAGTTTTAGTTAAAAACACTTGATTTATTAACATCACTATTTTACCATCATTTTTATTTAAGATTATATTATGACAAATCAAGTTTTAATTTGTTATTTATATAAATAATATCATATATCAGTATTATTGGGTCAGACCTGATTGTTAGTTGGGACGGTTCTGCATCTATGATTTTGCCCTGATTAATAATCGGTTTGGGACTAGGACACCCTGTCCCAATCCAGACCTGACCCATTATATAGGTATAAGTAGTCCTACATTGTTTTAATAGTTTGTAGGGTTGTAGTTGTTTTTCTTGTGGAATAAAAAGCACTGTCCTTTTGGTGCTTTTAAGAGTTAATACTAGCAAGGACCCATACGGTGCACGGGTTTTGTTAATCAAGGATGAAACGATCAAGAAATATTGTTAATTATTATTATTTTATTTTATATGCAAATAAATTGCAATAACAAATTGGAAATAGTGAAAGAAAATAACATAAATCACATAAATAACATAAATAATCAAAACATTTTCAAATAGACTGCAACATCAAAAACACAAAGAATGTACATCAAATGATAACAAAATTGCAACAACAAATTGGAAACACATCAATCACATAAATAACATAAATAAAGCAAACATTTTCAAATAGATGGCAACAACAAAAACACAAATCATCTGCATCAACTGACAAATTGGAAATGAGCTATGAGCTAACCCAATTATTTAATGGCTTAATAAAAAATATCATCTTTAATAAATACTGTTAATTAATTAATAATACTGTAAATAATAATATTTTTTTTTGATCAGTGAATATTCAGATTTATTAAATCAAAGTCAAAGATAGTACAACTTAGGGAGAGGCACGAGATGCTACCTCCCCTTTAAAGAGGGGAGATGGAAGAAACCATCAACCCTTTAGTTAAAGAACATAACAAAGGAAAAAGAAAATTACAATGAAACCCGAGTAGTCCCTTGTTTAGCAAGATAATCAGCCAAGGCATTGGCCAATCTACCCAGCCACTGAACTCTAACTGTCATACCCCTCAATAGCCATTTAACCTTTTTTAAAATATCCTTAATGTTTCAAGTGACAGTACCGGGGTCAGCTAACCATCCTACTACCACCTTGAAGTCTCCTTCAATTATTAGGTTTTGCACTCCGAGTTGATAGGCAATCTGTACCCCCTGTGCCGCAGCTAAGAGTTCATCCCTCACAGAGTCTCCTATTCCCACCGGTCCCGAAAAAAAGGCAATAATGTTGCTGTTCTCATCTCTCAGTACACCACCAATCCCAGACGGTCCTGGGTTACCCTGACTACTTCCGTCAAAGTTCAGCTTAATAAAACCCTCCATCGGCGGAGTCCAAGTTACTTGGACTCTAGGCTTCGTAGAGGAAGTGAGGACAATTGCAGACCAATTCCTCATTAAATCATCAAAGGAATAATCTTCAAAGAGCTTTAAGGATTTCAGCCACAAAATAGTCATTGTAACAGTACACTCTTTGACCTCAAGAATACTTCTTTCCTTCTGAAAAATTCGGGAATTTCTCTCTTCCCAAATAGTCCAAAGGAGAGCTGTTCTTATACACTTCAACATGACTCTCCCTCTTCTTGTGGTCCACACAAAGGTAGAAGGGGAAAACAGCAAATTTACCTCAGCTGGCAAGTTCCACCTACACTCAAACAAATCAAATACCCAATTCCAAAATGGCTGCAGCAAAAGGACAAGAAATCAATAAGTGGTAACAGTCCTCATTCTACGCTTTGCACAAAATACACTAGTTAGGAGATAAACACAAAAAAGGTCTTTTCTTCTGCAGGTTATCCATCATATTGATTTTACCCAAGTAAACTTCCCAACAAAATACAATAGGGGGAATAGGCCTAGACCAAACTTCCTTAACTGGAATAGCCCGAGAAGAAGAACTTGAGCAAAGGGAGTTAAAGAAAGAAGCACAAGTAAACAGCCCTTTCGGAGTCAAAGTCCAAATCCTCCTATCAGGATTTAGTGGGTCTAGGCAAGCAGAATCAAGTAACAATAGGAGCTCAGAAACTGATAAGGATTCCTCATCCCTCAACCCTCTATGGAATCCAAGGTCCCAATTTGTTGACAAAGGGGTATGCGGGGGCAAAATAAAGGAAGACACAGGTTCTTTTTATAAAGGGAAATAGAGAAGAGAGAAGGGAACAGATCCTTAAGGGGCAAATTTCCCACCCAAGTGTCTTCCCAGAAAAGAATACGAGTCCCAAAGCAAGTATCATACCTTACAAAGCATAGGAACTGTGGGAGGATGCCATGAATTGCTTTCCAAGGTGTTGCAAGAGTTGCCTGTCTGGATACCCCTGCATCCCAACCATTTCCAGAATAGCCATGGATACTTGCCACCACTTCATGCCATAACCTCTCCGTCTCTAAAGGCCACCTCCACAACCACTTACCTAGAAGCGCTACATTCTTGAAAGTGATATTCCCTATCCCTAATCCTCCTTCCTCCTTACTTCGACTGACTATCTCCCATCTAACCAGATGATCCTTCTTCTCTTGCCCCGACTCCCACAAGAAGTCCCTCATCATTTTCTCTAACCTCTTAGCTTCCCTAGCAGGAATCTTAAAGACAGACAAAAAGTAGATTGGCAGATTAGCAAGTGTGGATTTGATCAAAGTCACTCTACCATCCACAGAGATATAATTCTTTTTCCAGCTACCCCCCACTAGACATGTTCATGGGCCAGGCCGGGCCAGGCTTTTATTCTTCATAAACAAGATTTTGTTAGGCCCGAGCCCGGCCCTAATAAAAAGCCTGAAGCCCGAAGCCCGACCTAACGAAAAGATAGATCGGTGCTTGTATCTATGTTTTCCGCCGACCAAACAATAAGAGAGGAATAGAACAAAAGGGCAAAGAGAAAGGACTCGTGACCAGTGCCTGAGTTCACGTCTGATAAATGAACTGAGCTGAGATTCTGAGAGTGAGAAGGAGAAATGAGAAGAGGAACAACCGAACAATGAAGAGAGAGAGAGAGAGAGAGAGAGGGGTTGAGAAGAGAGGAGTTAATATTTAGGGTTAGGGGGCCCGAGGTCAAGCCCGCGAGCTAAAATACATGCTCAAGCCCGTCCGGGGTCCGGGTCGGCCCGTTAGGCTACCCGACTCATGAACAGGTCTACCCCCCACTCAAACAAATCAAAGTCACTTAATTGATAAATACTGTATTACTGTTAATTAATAAATACTGTATTTATTGAAAATAAAGTTAATTATTAAACACTGTTAATTATTTAAAATACTGTTAGTTAATAATGTTAATTAACTGTATTTATTGAATACAACTATTTAAATTACTGTATTGATTAAAATACTGTAATTATTAAAACACTAATTATTAAAATACAGTTGATTAATAATGTTAATTATTAAATACTGTCTTAAAATACTGTATTTATTGAAATTACAGTTAATTAAAAATACTGTATTGTGATTATTGAAATTACTGTATTTACTAAAAATATTTGATAATTAGCTGTATTTAATAATTAACATTATTAATTAATTGTATTTTAATAATTACAGTATTTTGAATAATTAATTAACTGTATTCAATAAACACAGTATTATTATTATTATTAGTATTATTATTGTCAATATTATTATAGTTATTATAATCATTATTATTATCCTTTCTTCTTTTTTTTCACGGGTTCGCCGGACCTGTACCGTACATGGATTGGTGGGTCTGTGATGACCCAACTTTTGAGTTCAAATCAGCCCCCCACAAGATTGCTCCCCACAACGTCCCACAGTACATCCCCATTGAGAACATCTCCCGATGATAATACCAAAAATGGTGATGTCATCATCAGGAGATGTTCCCAATACATGGCGGGGATGTGATGTGGGACGTTGTGGGGGACAATCTTGTTGCGGGCTGATTTGAACTCCCCGATTTTTTGCATTCGGTTTGTCGAAATCAGGTCGTCACAGACTCACTTTGATCATCTTCTTCACCCGGACAATCAAAACGGGTCCTGTGTCGACCTGACTGCTTTACAGCCTTTTTTTTCCGTTTTTGGGTATTTTTAAATCCCATTTTTGAGTACTTTACACCTCTGTCTAAAAAAGAGGAGGTTTCACTATTTCAGTAGCGTACTTGAGATGGTTTTGCTGAAACCTCTGTTAACAACCAAATCGTTTCCAAGTTGGAGGAGCTGCTGAAACCTCTGGTAAGAAAAAAACATGACTGTGTCCAAAAAAAATGTCTCTGTACCTGAGATGGTTTTGCTGTTAGTAAGATTGGCTGAGAAGATTGAGAAGAGTGAGAGGTTTGTGAGAGGTTCTTTGAGAAAAATAATCAAAAATTCTGTAGAGAAGATTGAGAAGTTGGTGAGACGTTTGTTATTGAGAGGCTGTTCTCTAAAGCAACCTGAGAGCAGGAAAGTGCCAGGTCAGCACATTGCCTTTTAGTATATATAGATTAGACCCATGACCTGTTAATAAATTATTAATTATTTAATAAAATAATAAAATACAATCTAATAAAATTAAAATATTAATTAATAAATAATTATTTAGTAACTATCAAACAGTATTAAATAACTAAATTATTTAACAATAATTAATTAATAATTGTTTTGGGGCTGATTTTCCCACTATTTTCCTTTTTGCAACTAAACAGTGAACCCGATAATTTTCCACACGTTTCCCTTCTCATTCCATTCCATCCCATTAAAATCTTCCCTCAAACCAAACACAGCCTAATAGTGATCCTGTCATAGCTGGCTAATGTGCAAGTTGATTCCATGAAGTCCTAAAGTTGTCTTCCACTCCCAAGCTGGGGAGCCAAGTTGTAGTGCTTAATCTAAGTTATGTGATTGGTTCATTGACTCTCCTGAGTCCTGCCCCAGTCACTTTGATACTTCTGAGTCAATTGATTGGCTAATCTTTGGATCATCTCTGCGTTGATACTTGAGTTGCTTCAGGCACTGTTTATAATGCTTCTTTGGCAACTTATTGAAACCTTTCTCCACTTTCCAATCAAATGAAATAAAATTGAATGGTTATAATCTTCTCTGGATGCTAATACTTGGCCCACATAATCTTCTAGGTAGGATCCATTCTGGGCCTCATGCTTTATACCATGTAACATATAGGTATTAGCATTCATCTTCATCTTTTGTTTTGGTGGCTTCACTAAATTATGATATTATTCTCATGTCTTAATGAGAATTATGTGTTTTTTGGGCAAATATAAGGTTCTTAATATTGTTGCAGATGGAAATATTACTTTGCGGATTTGCCTCTTGGTAAACCAGAATTTTAGAATTTTTTAAAGAAATTTCTGGCTACAGTTTTGATTTGGTTTTCGTCCTTGGGCATATGTTTGGATTGCTGCAATATGGTTACAGGTCATCTTGTTCATATGGAACCATTATGAAAAGCTTGTAAGTTGTCAAAGCTTCTTTGTATTTCCTATTTTTCTTTTCAGTCATTTGTTTTATCTCCAAGAACTAATTGATCATATGGTACTCCGGGATATTTGACAAGGACTCGTCGGAATGCCAAGACAAAAGGGTGTCAGGCCTCATATTGGCGTTATAACTCCTTGTACTCATGTTAAAGCAGCGTATTCCCTGGTATGCTGTATTCTCTATCCTTTTTACCTGCCCATATATTTTTCTATGGATATCTAAGAGATGACAACCATGTTGGCTCAAGTGACATGTTGCAACTTGCAATCTGTATCTAGGGTTTGCAGTAGGGAAGAAAAATAGGGTGGGAGAAAATGTTTTACTTTACTCATTCTCTTGGAGCATTATTAATGTGAATAAATAATAAATCAAGGTTGAGGAAATGTGGCCTGCCCATTCAAATTTCCCTGTGACAAATGAATGGATCAATTCCTAGTCTTCTAGAGATTACACAATTGTTCCAGATGAGTTATAGTTACGCTTCTTTTTTTTTTTCTGGATAAATCAGCTGACTTATAGTTGATTAATCAGCATTCTTTGGACTGTCTCTAAATCTAATTGCTCATTGTTGTCTTCATCAATGAGTTTTTGGATAGCCATTTAATAAGGTTTTCCTTTGAATTGACTAACCAGCACAGATGAAGAAAGGGGGGTAGAACAATCAGAATAGGTGTTGATATGGGATGTAGAGGGGCCAATATTTAAAGTTAGTAAATTACTTCATCCTCAACTTGAAGATTAAGAGAACCGTCTAAAATTCATCATCCCACACACGGTCTAAATTTAGGTTTCAAAATATGCCTGTTTGAATTGATCCAATCAATTCTACCCTTATGTATCTCCTTTCCATACTGTTCAAGGTCTAACCCATGATAGTCCTGTGCTGTTATTACCATTTTCAGACCTTAAACCCAATTCTCCCTACAAAATGCATACCTTTTTTTTTTTTTCCTTTGTGAAGAGTCAAAAGTATATCATTGTATTAAAAGGAGAGGATCCCTGAAAATAAAGCTTTACAAAAGATGAGTTGTCTCTTCCCAAAATATTGATCCTTTATGTACATAAAAAAGATTGGGGGGTACGGACGGCACATCTTTTCTTCTTTAAATCCCCTAACCTCTTGAAAGCTACCCATAACTATTAATACTTAAGACTCCAATAAGAGATTAAAGTTTAAAACCTCATTCCCATGGTTAAAATTCTGAGGACCAGTACAAGACACTGCCTGAAGAAGACCAGTTTGCTGTCACTTTTATACAAATTATACCCCAGGTCTGGGGGGCCCCAAACCTAAATAATACCACCCTTGCAAAGGAATCAGTAAGGTTATTTGCAGAACTAGGGATCCACTGACCAAGTAGTTCATGCTGGTTATATTATGTATGCTTCTGAGAGAAATCATTGTACTCACTAAATCTAGTCACATATGTAACCCCCTTCTCTTGATTTCTACCTTCGCAGCATCAAGCAGCACTAGAGCTTAGTATGCCTACTTGGACTGGTGGAAATCTAAGGAGAGCTCAAAGATCATCAGTGTGATGAAATCCTGACATGAGCACATAAGCTACTTGTGTAAAGATTTAGACAAGCTGGTTCTACTGCTTCTGCCACATATTCAGAACCTGTTAATGGCAAGAGGACTGTTAGGCTGCAGCCCAATGAGCTGGGTAATTCTGAACCCTAAATATCTTTAACCACCAATTGTCGTTGCGGTTAACCTACTTGTTAATGAAGAAGTTCGGGTGTAATGTGGAGGAAATCTGAAGATGTCATTGAATAATGACCATGCAGAAGATTTGAAATTTGTTGATAAGTTAAACTGAAAGCATTTCATCACTGGCTTACTGCTACAGAGATGACTATTTTTGAATGGCTTCATATGTCTGATGAGGAGTGGCAACAGTGGACCAGTTATAGAATTGCCATTAGGAGGGATTATGAGAAATTTGATTTACTCTTGCATGGTTTCTTTCCCCTTCTCACATGTGCATCAGGTGAGTTGGATTTACCAAGATGAAACTTGTAGCTGTAGGCATGACAGAATCTGGTGAAGCATTGAGGATAATCTCGGGTGATTAGGACACATGGTGTCTTTTCTACAGCTATGATTTAATTCCCATTATAATTACTTTCAGCATCTACCAATTGTGAGTGATGAAGCATTGAGCTGATGACCCGAGTACATGCAACAATGATCTTCAAAAACAGGTCTATGATTGTACAGTCACTTTTCTATTTACCAAAATCTATGAAGCTTGTATCCAAGGTTCATTCATTATGCACAATATTGCGTGATTTAAAGGGGGTGATACTCCTATATTGAAATACTTTTAGGTTTCAATAATTGAGCCAAGACATCTGTAGGAAGGGTATTTAGCGTATTGGTGGTTCAAAATACCAATATGTACTTTGAGCCTTGCTTTTGGATCTTATTTCATTATAGTGGATTACGACCACTGTTTAGTGTGGATCTTATTCTCTTTTTACTGTCCATCATCTTCCTTGATGGATTTTGTTTGTGTTATTTTCTTTGCTATTGTTCTAGTAAAGTTTATTTGTCATCCTGAGTTCCGTTTTTTTTTTTTTTTTTTTTGTTAAATGGCCCATAAAACCAGATATATGAATGCGGCGAGTGTAACCAAATATTAACTTGACTAATGGAATTTTTTTAATCCATGTCTAACCCAATCTAATTGTGATGATGTGGATGGGAAGATTTGTTTTTTTTCTCTTGGTGTACTATTACCATTACACATTACAGGGGATTAAGGGGTGGGGACAGAGGTGCACGTGAGGTCTACTGACCTTACCATTGAGAGCCTGCAGGTTTTGAATTTTTTATCCCACACCTCTATATTCAGAAGATGCTGAGTGACCGTCTCGGCCACAAGGGACACCGTTTGCCTCTGAAAGATGTGAAAAAAGTTGTTTTTTCAATTATAATACACATACACACTCTCTCTATTGGAAGTATGTAACATTGAGAACATTCCTTTCCCCTTCTCATATGGACTGACGCCATATACTTTCCTGCTAAGGTATCAAACATTTCAAGTAATGTTGTGTATGAAGCTTCTCTTCTCTTCTCTTCTCTATTCGATATATAAAGTCCACACCCATCCAAAATCATATGGAACTCTTGTCCACTTGTCACCGCCTGGCTAAGCCACACTAAGTCATTTCTCGGAAACATCCCACCACGAGCTTCAGAATTCATGTCTAAGTATTGGAAGAAGTTTTTTCTCCTTCCTACCACCTACCACCTACCAACTTGATGCAAACATTGCAACCTTCCTCCTTTATCGGGTACACACTTCAGAAGAGTCAAGCCATTATTGATAAAAAATAGGTGGGTCCAAAGTTGGACATC
Source organism: Nelumbo lutea (assembly GCF_056320005.1). Classification (NCBI taxonomy): domain Eukaryota; kingdom Viridiplantae; phylum Streptophyta; class Magnoliopsida; order Proteales; family Nelumbonaceae; genus Nelumbo; species Nelumbo lutea. The sequence continues at coordinate 199,875,190 of NC_142684.1, read as the reverse complement.
GCGCCAATTGCCTTATAGACATGCAGATTTGTCAAAATGAACAAGGGCGTTCACTTACCAAAGGCAAAAGTCTCATCTCATCTATTTTTTCATTTGAATGTTTAAAACATGGAAGGAAATCGGAACCTGAATGATTGAAATAAAACTGATATCATCGTGGTGCTAAGTAGGTTGGTGGTTGTGGCTGTTGAAACTAAAGTTCATATTTCTTAAACTTTCTACTTGATGATTGGAATAATTTAATGACTCTTCTCTTGATCTGACGGCCAGAATTGCTGTTGCGCTTTGAAATTTGGAAATTGTTTCAGGGGATGGTGTAAGTGTTGGCCAATTTGGAAATTTGGCCCCCACCTCACTCATCTTCTAGAAACTGTGTTAAATAATTCATTAGAAATGAAGGTTCAGGAAGGAACCGAAGAATGATAGAAATATGCAGAGATTATATAAGCTGATGAAAGAAAATAGAATAACAAATCAATATAATCATAGAAGAGTTATCTATTTACCGAAAAAGAAAACAAAAAAGAAAGCATACGAACAAGTATGCATACAGTATATGTATATATACTTATTTATTATTAAAAGAAGTATAGACCATCCTCTTCTATATATCCATTGATCCAAAAGGAGAAGCGTGTCGTTACTTCTGTTCTGTGAAGTCTATTTGTTCACACTTGTGTTTGTTTATTAAATGATAGTGCCACAATTTACTGTTTGAAAACAAAAAAGGATGTCGTACGTTGCTTTGATATCCCATAAGGTCCATATTTATTATCCCGTTTTTTATTTATTTGATATAGTATACTGTTTGTTTGGATAGACTAAGACTAGCTTAACCCGTGTTCACATTTGGAGATTAGAACAGACCAATCAGTTGTCTTATCTATTCTGAGAGGGTTTAAATTTATTTCTATCAACTCTTACGTGAGAATCGATTTAAATTTAGCAAAACTTTGATAAAAAACAAAAAATAGAGTATTGTGTTTCTTCAGCTTCATTCTTAATGACAATTGGCCTATTTAGAGGATTCGCATCATTGCATTACAAAGCAATATTGCTTTGCTTCATGTTCATGTGTAGAGAATCCAACGTTGGACTTCCATGGAGGTTAATTTTGATTATTCGTTTGAAATTAACAATGGATCAAGATGATACAAGTGTGGCCACGGCCCATGGGCTCTCTCTATCACTACTAATGGACAATATGTGTAGGGGACCCTAATGAAATTTTGGGGGTTTTTAAATTTATTTTTAAACTAGTGCCTCATCTTCTAAATACTAATTAAATAATTTCCGGCCGGGAAGGATATGATTATATGAACTAAATAATTTCAGTTTGCTTTTTCTTTTGTATTGTGTCAATTCTTGTAACAGAAAGGGTCAACCCCAGTACAATTGAACGTACTGCCCATCCTATGATCCTAACACTAACAAACAAACACTGATTAATATTATAAATGCAGAGAGAGAGAGGGAGGCCTGAACGTCTTGATTCTAGTCTTCAACTGCCACATACAAGAGAGACCAATCAGTTGTCCTGCTATATATAGATAGATAGATGATCACATTTACGTTCTACATGCTTCTTCCAACATCACATTTACCAATTAGGGCATGGCCCCTAATTAAGCTTATCGTAGTCATTGTTCATTGACGCCAGAAACGTTCCCAATTTAATAGTATTGAATTTTTGTGATGCCAGTGAAAAAGATTAAAAGTTGAGCATGCACATGCAAGAGGATAGACGATTATATAGCGTGCGGCGAGAGAAAAATAAATAATAGGTTAAAATTTGTGTATGGTGATGTGGACATGAAGCTAAGTCCAGCATCAACATTATATAATAATAATAATAATAATAATAATAAAAATAAGTCGATAACAGTTGAGTAGTGTGCAGCAAGTAGGGGTGGCCACAAGCCAAGCCTTTCATAAACTATTCAAGCTCGGCTCGGTTCGGTTTAAATCGAGTTTCAAGTCAAATTCAAGTCCAATATATAGGTTGGTTTGCTAATCGAGCTGAGCTCGAGTGTAGTGAAACTGATATATTATGTATAATAATAAATATTTTTTTTGTCTGAAAAATAAAAAATGATTTTATACATTTATTTTTATTTTTCAAAAAAACTTGACTTATAATCGAGTCGAATCAAACTTGAACATACGAATTATGAATCAAGTCGAATATAAGCTCAAATCTCTAATTCAAATCAAACTCGAATAACCAAATATACAACTTGACTCGACTCGAATCCACCTCTAGCAGCAAGCACAACTCTACTCGAGAAGATAAAAGCTACTGCTAGTGGTATGGATCCATTCGTCGATTTTGTTGGATGTATAAAGCGTAGGGACTAGGGAGCAGTGGGCAAGGCATTTTAATTCATGGACAATGTGCTTCCACATCTTTTGGGTATATAAACGGTTCATTTGTCATTCACCGACTACTTTGTTTGCCCTCACTCATCATTTATCAGTTGGCTTGGACTTTGGTTCATCAATTAATTTCACATTTGCAGAGACGCCTTGGATTCCCTCATTATCCTCCTTGGTAATATCATTCCCACTTGCCACTGACAAGCCTTTTTTTATGTCCTTCAAAACGGAATTTTCCCTTGTTAATTACCTTAATTACCCCTATTACTCTTGTCAATATCCTTTCTCCTTAATATTTATTTATAATTTAATTTGTTTTCACATCAACGATTAACCTAACATTTACATTAATTAATTTTAAATTAATAATACAGTCTCATTCCCATAACCTCTGCCCTCACCAGTCACACCACCCATGGGCCATGGAGGAAATGCTATTTGCCACCTAGGTTTACAAGTCTTCAAATCTTTTTCCTACACGTATCGTTTTGGTTTTGGAATTGATGCCGGTGAAGGTGGACTTACCAGCTCTAGACTGGAGCAGTTAATAAACATGGGAGCGTCCTTATTCAAAGCACGTTCATGGAAATGCGCTACTAGACTATCCAGTCTCCAGTTCTCCACTCTACCTCTTCTTCAAATTTCAAAAATCAAAAGGGAATGGAACGCCAGCCACTTTCAAATCTGGAAACTTGGGTACACCTACATGTCGTTATTGGGCCACGTGGCAAAAGTGGAACCCTAAACATTTATCGTTTATTCATTTATAAGTAATACGTTTATCCTGTTCGTCAAGACTGCGGCGTCTAGCATTAGCACCCCCCCCCCCCCCCCCACACCAAAAGTCCCCCCACGTTTTTCATCAGCAAGCAACAATGGTGGTTGGTAAACGTACGACTTTGTACGAACTATTTGACCTTTTGCTTCAGCTGGGGATCAGTCTAGCAGCAACCGATCTCTACCTTTGGCGTTTTGCCTTTGGTCAGCCGAACAGATAGAGATATTCATATTATTGGACCAACATAACCATCTATAAATGATCGATCTACCCTACAGATCAACAATATATATATATATGCACCAATTCAAAACATGTTAAATCGGCTTTATAATTATTTGGACTGCCGAAAACTTTTAAATCGGCTTGCTTCTGATGATAAGCGGTGTCTGGTATGTAGACAATCGTATATATGGTCTAGAAAATCGGGAGAAAAGTTGATTCCGCCATAAATTTTCAAATTTTATTATTTATTTTTATTTAACCCATTTTAAGCAACACATAAAATGATAAAATAAGAGAAAAACATGAAAAAAAAAAAGATTCTAGAGAAGTAACTTTCATAGAATCAAGGTAAAAATTACAATCTAATTAAAACTAATAAATCAAATGAGAATCACCTTGAAATACCCAACACCATCGTAGTATATCAATCTGCTGTAGGTTTTTCTTTTTTTCGAAACGCTAGATCAACGTTTCTAGCGTGAGGTTTTTATTTTTTCTTCAGGCGTTTTTAGTTTGTGATATCTGAGTTAAGAAAATTCAGCAGGGGCGATCAGGACCAATGGACCATCCAACCGTCGCGTTAAAGGCAAAATAAGTTATCTAGACAAAAGGACAGTGACGAGTCAATTTATTAAATAAATGAACATTTGGTTGGGATCATCTGAATTCTGATCGTGATCGGTCGCGTCGGGCAGGGTGGTAAATGGACAATCCGGGCTGAGCTCCTGATGTGCGCCACGTATATACTGGATAGATAACTCGCGGTTAGTTGGAGGTATGGTCTAGCTAGTCAATAAGATAGATTTAGAAATTAGAATGCTCTATTCAAGTTCAAGTACTCATCCCAATCCCAGATTCCCAGTAATCTGACGCTTGCGGGACCTCAGACGAAATGACACTCATATAGAAAAAACTTCCCCTCCTTTAAACGGTGGACAATATAGCCACGTGGCTCAGTTTGAGAGATTCTTCAACCTCTTCATGATGTCGATTAAAATAGTATTAATTCAACGGCTGGGATAATCCAAAAGTAGAGGAAAACCATCTTAACAGCGATGTATACGTGGCTAAATCTGTACATGTCTTATAAATTATTAGATGGGAGTGTGAACGGTTTAGGATTAGGAGTAGGAGGTTCAGGATATTGTTTGTTGTGTCTATCCTTTGCCCACTTCGAAGGTGAAGAAGGGACAGACCAATTCCAATTTCATTGATTATCATCTTTAAATAATAGGGCAGGAGGGGAGACGCGCGAGGCCCGCGAAGGATCCCAACCCTCAAAGCATTCATTGTCTGTCTGACGGTTGACCCTTTCTCCTCTAGAATAAAAAGTCCATTCTCCATTTTCGATCTCTCCACTCTCCAGCCGACCAACCATCAAAGCTTCATCGCTCTCCCTCTCCTCGTTTTTCTAATTCTAATTCGTCGCTCATGGTTTTGACTGGTTCGGCATCTATAAAAAAAGCTCTGTAATCCTCTTTCGGAGGAACCTTATTCTTCTGTTCCAATCGAAGAATCTCGCCGTACCACCGCAACCGCTATCTCCTCCACCTCTACAAGCCCCATAAAATTGGAGGTTAAAAGCAAGTGAACGCCAGCGAAGGAATTCCCAGAGAGAAGAAGAGGAGGAGAAAGCCGCAGAAGCCACGGTCGATTCCTTATAAGTAATTGATTGTTGAAGATTTGAATGAAACTTTCCTTCTCTAACACACTTCATTCTTCCTACCATGTCAAATATCCCCACTTCTCTCTCTGAAGTCTGTCTCACTCTCTTCCGTCTAACCATGTCGATCGCAGACCCATGGCCTTTCTCCTAAACAAAGCCAATTACAACAATATCCGTAGATAGTCTACCTCCCATTCTCTCTCGCTGTCTGTCTCATCCTTCTCTTCACTCACTGCACACATTATGAGGAAGACGAGAGGTTTCAAGTTGGGCCGCAAACTGGTTAAGGTGTTTAGATGGGTAGCCAGGCCGAATCGAAAGCCAGCTGGCTACAGCCGATTGGAGTTGGATCCTCCGAGCTGCAAAAGCAAGGCCATATCCAAAATTTGCGACTGGGGTAATTGCCTGAAGCGAGGGGCGAAGGGACTCTGCTCTTCCAACAAGTCATCAGCCTCCGGCTACAGTCGCTGTGATCGGGAGGCATTGGAAGATAAAGCGATGCAAGTGCCGAAAGGACACATGGCGGTATACGTGGGTCAGAAAGACGACGGTCTTCATCGGTTCTTGGTGCCGGTTATCTACTTCAATCACCCCTTATTCGCAGACTTGTTGAGGGAGGCCGAGGAGGAGTATGGGTTCCACCACCCAGGTGGGATTACGATACCATGCCGGATAACTGAGTTCGAGAGCGTACAAACGAAGATCGCCGCCGGCGTGAAACCGACGTGGAAACGTCGCTTGTGAATTGTCACCGATTACAGTGTTGATGATGATGATGAAAAGTGAAAACCATGATTAAAGATAAATGATTAGATATACCCCTTTTTTTTCCATTTCTTTTGTTTCAATTTTTGTTAATACTGGGTGTAATGGAGGATTTAGTTGTGAAATCAAAAGGATGTGCCTGTTCACTTTTCCTATATTTTTGTGGTTGAATTGAATGGGGAAGACTTTCGTCATTGTGTTCGTCACAAAGGCGTACGTCGTTATCAGGGATTGGCTTTGGTAGGCTTTCTACTACACGGAGCGCCCAGGCCCCCGCCAAAGACCAACGCTTAAGGGTCGACATCGACTATCTGATGGCCGATTACTTAACACGGCAAGAGATTACCAAATTATATATATATATATAATATATATATATATATCAGAAAGTTTTTCTTTTTTGAATAATTTATTTTTTAAACAATAAATGAGATGTATTTTATCAATAACTTAAATAATCTCTTCTCCTAAAATTTATTCTAAACTATTTTCTCCACTTTCTTAGAATTATCTCTAACTTTTATTTATAATTATCTCTAATTTCTATTTATCCTCTCCCCTACTTTTTATTTATATCTATCTAAAGAAAGTCTGGACTAAAAAATTTAAGAATTATTTAAATATTATAATAAAATTATATAATAACTTTAAAATATTTATTAAAAATGCAAAAAATAATTTTATATTTTTACAAAATATATCACGAAATTATGTACTAACTGATGAATTTATTTTTGGTCATGTATCAATCTTTTGGCTAAGTACCTCGTCATTTGGTCTACTTCCAAGTGGCCAATGACTCAGAGGCCGAAGTAGAGAACTTTTGTTGGATGAGGACCTGAATGTCGAGCTGACTAGGTCGAGCTGCCTGTGAGGCGCCGGAATGACCAGGTGCAGGGTTGCTTGTGAGGTGCCGAGCTGACTAGGTGTAGGGTTGCTTGTGAGGTGCCGAGTTGCCTAGCTGCCAAGTTGCTTGTGAGGTGCTGGGCTGGATTGATGAGCTTCGTTGCTCTTTAGAGATCTACAAGGAACCAAATGTCAGAGGACCTGGGGTGGCTAAACCGGCGAGGTTGCTCCAATGCTTAAGTCAGTACTCTCATAGTAGACTGCGAGCTAAAAATCACAAAGTATGAGAGCTAGAATTTCCCTACTTGCTTACTTTTTTTTACTCACCCCCTTGCCATTGGGGTTGGTGCCTTTATATAGGCATTGTTTGGCGTGGGCTTCATACTCCATATTTGAGATTTTTGTGAGGTCATCTAAGTGGTTCGAGATTCCTAGAGGTAACCACCATGCACGTTGACCACCGTTCGGATCGTTCGGCATGTAGGCCAACTTCAAAGGATCGTGGGAGTGTTTGGATATGCATGCCGAATTCGTCGGCAAGCACGTCTTGCAAGTCACCAGGTCAGCGCATGTGCTAGGTCGCCGGGTCGCGCCTGTGCCGAGCTACTAGGTCGCGCTAGGGCCAGGCCGCCAGGTGGGACATCATCAACTTGGTTAAGGCAAGTTGTTGCCAAAGTGGTTCCGGGTGTCACCTAGTTGTTTCGAGGTGCCATGTGTCGCAATATCATTGGAGGGCCAAATCCACCCTCATCATACAATTTAAATTATGTTTTTCCGGATGATCAATTTAAATACATTTCAAATACTTAATAATATGCAATAGCTTTAAATAAATAAAATTCAAATAACAAAGATTTTAAATATATTATAGATTATTTAAATATTTAAATAACCAAATATTTATCATAACTATATTTTAAATAACAAAATTATCTAATAAATAATTTTATATTTTTACAAAATATATCATGAAATTGTGTACTAGCAATTTAAATTATGTTTTTCTGAATCATCAATTTAAATATTTTTCAAACATTTAATAATATGTAATAGCTTTAAATAAATGAAACTCAAATAACAAAAATTTTGAATATTTTATAGATTATTTAAATATTTAAATAACTAGATTTTAAATCGTTAAAATAATGAAATTATGTAATAAATAAATAAAAAATCTTTAAATTAGAAAAATAATTATAACATAATATTGAAATTAATAATGAAATTATGTAATAATAGTATAATTTATGATTTTATGGATAATTAAATTTCATAAATAACTAATATTTTAAAATTTAAATATTTTACATATTATTTAAGTATTTAAATAACAAAATATTTAACGTAACTAGATTTTAAATAGTTAAAATGAAGAAATTATGTAATAAATTTAAAAAAATTCTGAAAAGTAGAAAAATAATTATAACATGATATTGAAAATAATAATAATTTGATATTTTTACATAATATTGTGAATAACTAATTTTACTTATATCAAGTAATAATTTGAGAAAATAAATTTCAATAAAAATAATATTTATTAATAATAATTTTAAAATCTTAATGTACACTAAAATTAATATTTATTGTATTTCGGTCATTATTTATTGTTTTTGTGATAATGCATTTTCAATGATTATGTATAAATTTATTTTGGTCATTAATAATTTTAAACTACTATTAGTGAAGTTTTTAAATTTAATTTATTGTACTTTTGTTATAACTCATTTATTAATATTTATTAGAGATTAAAGTATTACTTGAGATTATACTATTTATTGACTAAGTTAATATATTTTTAGTACTTATTGTATTTTTGTAATTATTATATTTTTTTCATTATCAATATATTTTTAATAATTGTGTATTTTTGCTATAAATTTTCAATAATTATTGGAGATTAAACTATTGTTGTTTATTAGAGATGAGATTACTAATTTAGTTGAAATTATGAGTGTTCATGAGTTGGTTCAGTTAAGTAGTAGGCTATTTGTCCAACTAAATTGACCTCGTCAGGTTGGGGAGTTGGTCAGCTAAGACCGATTGACTTTTTCGTGAAAAATCGACCCATTCGAGTCGTATCGGTTTGGGTCAATTTTTTGGTTTGGTCAGTTGGTTCAAAAGATTTAAACTTAAAATTTGACTTATGATATAAAACATTTTAGACTCAGAAATATGAGAAATTTCTGACTTTTCCCTATTAAAATTTATATTTAAAATATAAAATATTAATATATATCCATGGTTAGGTTATTAGATTTTGGTTGGTTTACAAATGATTAAAGTGAAATTGATTCAATTTAATCGAATTGGAAAATTTTTGAACCAAAGCCGACCTAAAATACTAGAATCAAGTTGGTCGGTTTCATCAGTTTGATGAATAAATCTAATTGAAATTAATTATTGTTATTTTTGTATTATAAAAAAATTATTAAAAGTAGTATATAAAATATGAATAATTATTAATTATTTAAAAAATTAAAAAATATAACGCAATCGTATACTCTTATGTGATTCTATTAGGGTCATTTACTAAAACGCATCTTATAGTTTTACATATTTAATTAAACATACCTCATAATTTTTATTTTATTAGAACATCCCATATATTTTACAACTTATTTACTTAATCAACCATTCATTAAAGAGTGCTTGTTTTGCCATTAGGCCCATGATTTTTTATTCCAAAAAGACCATTAACATTTTTTTTTGTACAAAAAACAAAATTAACCAAATATTTTAGTAAATGACCCTTTCCATTATTTAGATTTCGCTTAATAAATCCCATACATCACATAAGTCCCCGCTAATATAAAGATTAAGAAACGTGGAGTGCTGAAAATGGATAGTGGACGACCTTATCTAGTTTCAAATCAGAGAGGGTACTGATTGGAAATCGACGTCTTGCGTGTTGTATATACAAAAATAAAAAGGATAAAAAACCTTCCCTAAAATATTTGGCAATCATAAAAATCTTCCATATAGTTTGATTTTAATAAAAATCTCTCCGTTATTTAAAAAAAATGACAGAAACCTCCCTTCCGTCAATAATCTTGACGGAAAGCGTTAAACAAATGATAGTTTTTTTCAAAATACCTACTTTACCCTTTTTACGACTTGATGTGTATCTAATCCTCGAACATTATTCATCATCTTCGACTGCTTCGTTGGGTGTTGCCCTTCTTCCACGGACGTAAATCTGTTGCACCCGCAGGCTCAACCTCAGCCTCAGTCTCAGTCACAAGTCTTCATCGATGTATGGTTCTCACTCCTGTCAGACGGAATTCCAATGAACTGCAAAATTTGGACGATGGACACTAGTAAGTTTCTGATGAAACTAGAACACAGGTTTTGTTTCTTTATGCTTCCTCTCTAACCCCTTTTCGTTTTTCTTTTAACAGATGCAGAGATTTCGAGGAAGATGGGCGTCAACTGTGGTCAGCTGGGCAACAACCTCCCTTCACCGTCTCAATCCATTGTTCTCATCAAATCACTGAAAGTAGGTCGCGTCAAACATGCAAACCCAGATATTCTGAAGGCCCTCGAAAGGACCAACATCCAAGTATCAATCATGGTTCCCAATCAATTAATCTCCAACATTTCTTCAAGCCAATCCCTCGCAAACGAATGGGTTCGAAATAATGTCGTTCCTTTCTACCCCAAAACCTTGATTTATTACTTCCTTGTCGGAAATGAAATCTTCAGCTTCTCCTCCGACCAAGATCGACAAACATGGTACGATCTCGTCCAAGCAATGCGCCGACTCAAGTATTCCCTCAAAATCCACAACATCAGAAACATCAAAATTGGGACTACAACTGCCATGGATGTCCTTCAATCGTCCTTCCCACCGTCGAACGGAATGTTTCGGTCCGATATCTCCATACCGGTGATGAAGCATCTGTTACAGTTCTTGAATCGAACCAAATCCTATTTCTTCCTCGACGCCTACCCTGACTTCCCCTGATTCGGCGATCCAACGAACATTAATCTCGACTATGCGCTTTTCAAAGGGAAACAAACCTACACCGACCCACGAAGCGGCTTAACCTACACCAACCTCCTTGACCAGATGCTCAACTCGGTTATCTTCGCCATGACCAAACTTGGGTTCCCGAATGTTCGGCTGGTAATCGCCGAAACAGGGTGGCCCAATGCCAGAGACGTCGACCAAATCGGAGCGAACACCTTCAATGCAGCTACATATAACCGAAATCTAATCCGGAGAATGACGTCCAAACTAGCAATCGGAACTCCTGCCCGTCCAAATGTAGTAATACCGACATTCATTTTCGCGTTGTACAACGAGAACCAGAAGGGTGGACCGGGAACTGAACGGCATTGGGGATTGCTAAATCCGGACGGAACCTCGGTTTATGAAGTCGATTTGACTGAAAAACGGCCAAAATTCGACTAATAGAACATGGCTTCGAGTTTCGACCAGTGGGAAAAGGATCCATCGTTCTCCGCCGTAAAGGAAGTTCAACGCGCGTCTCAATGAAGCGGCAAGTGTAGCTAGCTGCTACGGGCTCGAGCAAGGGATCGTTCCTGGATGCTAACAGCATGAACCTTGCCGTCACCATTGAATAAATGGTGACCGGCGACGGGCTCAAACAAGGGATCGGCGTGAACCATCCAAGGTTTCGGTTTCGTCGAGAGAGGGTGCCTTTCGCTGCAGGAAGGGTAAAACAGGTATTTGAAAGAGTAAAATAGGTATTTGAAAAGATTGGATCATGGTTTTAACGTTTTCCGTCATGATTATCGACGGAAGGGAGGTTTTCGTCAAATTTTCTAAAAGTAACGAAGAGGTTTTTGTATTTTACCCAAATAAAAATGGAAACTGCTATACGGTGGATACTCATAAATAAACTTACGAAATGTGCAAAATGCAATAGGGTAAGATATTAGTTTAGGTATTGACAAGTGAAAATATTAAATGGCCTATTAGCTCAGTTGATTAGAGCGTCGTGCTAATAACGCGAAGGTCGCAGGTTGGAGACCTGCATGGGCCAGGCGTATGGAGATAATTCTTATACTGAGCCTTTTCCCTTGTCGTTGATTTTTATCCCTCTCAATTTATTACGTCTTCTTCTCTGTCTCTATCATGTTCTCTCTCTCACAAGTCACAACAAGTTTCCTCGACGTTGCTTGATGATTTGTGCTTGGTAGGCGGGGTTGCTTAATTTGAATCATTCATTTAAACAAGAGATATGACGTCTGTGATATTTATCCATATTTTCATTTTCTTTTTCTTTTTTGGTATATTGGTAATTTGGTACATCCATTTTCAGGTACAAAGAAAAAAGAGTAACAGACAGATACTTCAAAATTAATCAAGAGTGAACAACGGCCACTTGAATTGCACACACATCTTATTCATCCTTTTCTCCTACAAATGCCTGTGCTGTCATTATATTTCATATTCGAAATCATAAAGGAGGAGATGGTTGCGTGCCTTCTCATTCAATGAAAGACGATATTATGGTGGTATAACTCTAATTACTTTTGTATCTTTTCCCCTCCTAATCAGAATTAGCTGAACTTGATGGCTGTATCAACTATAACGGAAACGAACGGTGTCTATACCCCACCCCACAATTCACATACACTCAATCTCCTGCAGAGGTTGGTGGGGGAATGGAGAAGTGGCCAGTGGGGATCGAATAGATGATCACCCCCAAATCCCAATTTATATATATCCATAAAAGAAAATTGATATTAGCAACACCTAAGCCAGTTGTTACAAGAGTAGCGATCCCAGTTCGCAGTTAGGAATTAATACTTGGGCTGCAGAGTGTTGAATAGTCGCGGGTCGCGGCCCACCCATTTGGACTGTTTCTCTAAGCACCCTTATGTTTTAGAAGTTTAGAAAGTAAAAAATCTATGCTGCCAGTCACAGTCAGACATAATATCGCAACGGTTTTGACCAATCAAAACCCTCCTGTTTCTGGTTCTGTTCTATTGCCAATTGGTGGTGGTTGTCACTTTTAATTTATGACCTCCAGACGCGGTTCATTGGTTACAAGTTTTTTCTGGTATCAGTATCATAATCGAACCTACCTGTTCAGTCGGTTCTCTGTTGAGTTGAGGCGAACAACGAAAAGTAGTCAATATGTCAGTAATGATAATGTGATGCACGTCTCACATGTACTGGTGAGGGTGTGTTATTGGACTTGAACAAGTGCTAAGATGGGAAGCAACCGTGGTTGGACTGGACGAGGATGATCATCAGATGAAAAGTGGGTCCCAGAAAGATCGGTGGCGTGAACGTCCTGGAAACCAAATGATTTCTTTGTTGATTGTGGTGGTGGAGGTGGTGTTTGATCAATTGATCTTCACACCCCCAATACGCAATAACTAATTAGCTAGCCAATACCCAAATAGTTTTGGCAGTGGTGTTAGAGTTAAGACACAGAGTGCGTGACCGGAGAGACGGAGAGAAACAGAAAGAGCCATTTCAAACTCTGTCTGGTCTCTGGTTAGGTCACGACACAACACAGTGATCTGCTGCACTTGTTGCTACAATCCTATTCAGATCGATAGAAAACGCATGAATAGAGAGAGATTATTAGCGAAAAAGTTGTCCCGTGATGTTTATTTGTGGGCATTCTTTTAGGAAACAGCAGCAGCAATGAGGCCCACTAACGCCTGAGTCCTGACCTAGCTCAATGTCTGATGAGCACTGTTGTTGAGTCACCAGGAGGAATAATGATACATTGTGAAACCCATCCCCATGGCTTCGGTTATTGAGTTGGGTATCCAATCCAACTAGGGAATATGTCCTCCCAAGGAGGTCCACTTTCAGTCAAAACTAAAGCCGTAAACAACCCAAGTACAACCAACCGTACAAGGATTGGGTTATTTAGTTACAGCCTTACAGGCCAGACTGGCCCATTTAACAAGCCCATAAACGAGCTGCTGGATTACCTAATTTACTCTCTCTCTCTCTCCTATTCTTGGATGGCTAATTCCCCAATGGGGCATTGTTATTTATTTGTTCAGTCACTGTCGCGCATGGAAAATCTGTTCCTTAGGATTCCTTAGGCCTTAGCAATGCTTATGTTAATGTCACCTATTGACTGTTTCTCTTAGCGCGCGTACGTATGCATTAAAATCAAGTTTCAAATGCCTTTAATGAAGGGAATATGATTGTCTGGGCCCATCTCCTAAAGATAGACCTGACCCAAATATTCCACTCATGGGATTCCTCTCATTCCCTATTACACAGGCTTCATTTATCAACAATCAATTCTATACCATATTTTTAAGCAAATACAAAGTGCTTGTATTATTTTTGGATAGGGTTACATGTATTTTGGATCATCTGCCAACACACGGCCCTAACAATGTCCCAACAAACCATTGCAGCGATATATTGGGAACATCTTCCCATGATTAACAACGGAGGTTTTCCCAATCTATGATTGTAGTGACTTGTTGGGACAGAATTGGGAGCATTTTATTATGGCAGATCCCTACCCAGTAGTTATATGTGTGTATGGATGTGTTTGTAAAAGTTATAAAAATATCTTTTTCCAGTTTTGGGTGTTATATGTGTGTGTATGTGTTTTAATTTATAATAAATTATTATGTATTATGCAAAAATTGAGTCTTGAAACTTTTTCTTTTGGTTAATCTATATATGATGGATCTCAGTCTCATGGTGAGATGTGCGGTGTTAGATGAAGTTGATAGGGGTTGGAATTAGACTTATTCATGGGCCAGGTATGGGCCTGCGGGCTTAACCTCGGGCCAAAAAGCCCGGCTTACAATAAATTCGACCCGGGCTCGGGATTTGCCAAAATAGCCCGGCCCGACCTATAATTAAACCTAAAAACCCTAGTCGAATACCCCTCTTTTTTTTCACCTCTTTCCCTTCTTTTTCCACCCAAACCCTTCTTCTCCACATCCTCTTTCTCTTTTTTATATTCTTTTTTTAATGTAAATAAATTCTGATTTATATTGATTATTGAATTCAGAATTTATATTCTTTTTTAATGTAAATAAATTCTGATTTATATTGATTATTGAAAAGGGAAAAATTCTAATTTTTTTTATTAGGTCAGGCTTCGGATTCGAACTCGGGCTTCAGGCTTTTTATCAGGGCCGGGCTCGGGCCCAAGTTGTAGGCCCGTTGGTCGGACCACCAGGCTTGAGCTCGGACCTAACATATTTCCATTAACGAAAAATAAAAATCTGGCTCGAGCCCAGCCCAACCTAGCCCGGCCCATGAACAGGTCTAGTTGGAACGTCTTTAATTTGTTGGCAAAAAATCCCAACTCACCACAGAGATTAACCCATAACCTCTTGGTGACAACAGAATTTAATTCCCAAGTCTCCCCTACGGTGAGATGATGCAAAACATTCCCTCTCCTCAAACCCAATGCAATTAAACGCCCGAGGGAAAATCCATTCATCATTACAGGGTTACATTCTTCAATCAATCTCTCTTTGATTGAATCCGTAGTCCGTTGTACACCAACACGCAGCTCATCCCGTTGGACCCGTTCCCATATTCTTCAAAAATAAAAGAACATCGGAGGGTGATATTCTTTAAGACCATTGACTGAACTTTGCTTTTTGTTCCCACGACAAAAAAAAAAAAAAAGTCAATCTAACGGACTCAGAACGCTAAATAACAGATGGGAACGGCTCTGATCAGACAGTTTGTGGCCCGCAACGTACGACAACAGATGAGGTTCAATTCAATCAAAAACCTTTCGTTCATCCCACAACATATGACAACTTTCCTTGTACTAGATTGGGTACTGTACTGGTAATCTCATCTTTATGACCATTGACTGGATTGGACGAGCTGTAGTATCGAGTGCATATAACATGCAACTTCGATATGACCACAACGATCACAATTAGGGTTTTTGGAACATGATTTCGTTCTTTTCATCTCTTCTGGAGGAAGCCTCTACTCGAGAAAAATTCTAAAAAGCATCTTCTCCTTCCAGCTATCTAAAGACAAGCACAAAACAAAATCAAAAGCAAAACCAAAATTTTAAAGCAGGAATGTGGAAGAGCCTTCATCAGCACTCTTCTCGCAATCCCATCTCGCAGTTGGCTCTGAAAAAAATCTCTTTTTTGTTATTGTTCCTCTCTTCCCTCGCTAACCATTCTCACCATATCAATGCTCATACTTTCATCTACGGGGGCTGCTCTCCAGACAAATACCAACCCAGCTCGCCCTTTGAAGCCAACCTCAACTCCCTACTGTCTTCCATTGCAGTGTCGGCCTCTCAGTCTGCTTATAACAGCTTTACTGTGGCAAATGACACCTCAATGCCGGCGGATGCAGCAGTCTATGGGCTATACCAATGCAGAGGTGATTTGAAGACAAGCGACTGTTCGTGGTGTGTCCAAAACGCCGTTAGCCAGATGAGTTTGGTGTGCCCTTACTCAATAGCAGCTAGTTTACAGTTAGAAGGGTGCTTTCTAAGATACGACAATGCCAACTTCCTGGGGAAACTCGACATGGCGCTGGTATACAAAAAATGCAGTCGCGATACTAGTAATGATGTTGAGTTCTTTAAGCGCAGGGACGATGTTCTTGCTGACTTGCAGGGAGCAAATGGTTTTCGAGTTAGTAGCCTGGGGTCTGTGGAGGGTTTTGCTCAATGTTTGGGGGATCTCAGTTCTGCCGATTGTTCTTCATGTCTTTCGGAAGCCGTCGGGAAGCTGAAGAATGCATGCGGCTCGGCGTCAGCAACCGATGTCTACTTGGCCCAGTGCTATGCTCGATACTGGGCCTCTGGCTACTATGATTCCCCTTCAGGTGCAATTCATAATTTCGTATTACTTCTTTTGCGTTTTTCCTTGTATTTCCTTGCTTGTGACTTGTGAGTGTGTTAAGCAGAAATCTCAGAAAATTTTCACAGAGAAAGAGAGAGAGAAAGAGAGATTAATACCACTAGACGTGGAAGCGGCTAAGCTTCAGTTGATGATCAATTATAAGGTCGTATCCACTACGTAAATAGTTCAACAATCTTAAGCTACTAAGTCTAACTACCAAGGTCGTATCCACTATGTTTGAAGGGTTACCACTGACTTCCTTTTATAAAGTTCAAGGCACTGCGTTTTTTTGTTGATCCTTTTTCTTTTCTTTTCCTCTTTTTCTCTTTCCTATATTTTGGCAATAGTGCTGTGCTAGCACTCGGAATTTTTTACTCAACCGATGTTGTTTAATGTTTACGGTTTCTTTCTTCCCCTTCTTTTTTTGTCAATATATACATACTTGTTAATCACTGCTGCTAACGTCAAAAGGGATCGAGGGGTCAGGGATGTTTGATCCTCGCTTTGCTCCCTCATTAGACATAGTACTTAGCTCTTCCACTTTCATTCAAATATCGAAATAATTAAATAGTGTTTCTTAAAGATACCTATATGCGTCTGCATTTCCTTTTCTCTGATGAAGATGTTTTTTTGGCTTTCTCATCGCACCCCAACAACCAATGGATGAGAGAGAAAGGCATCGAGTAGACTTGTTTAATTGTAGAAAAATTCCCCTTACTACTTTTGCTTTTTATGGCTGCCTGCAGATTCCTCCACCGATGACCAAATCGGAAAGACGGTGGCAATAATCGTTGGAGTACTGGCAGCGCTCGCTCTGCTCATCGTCCTCCTTTCCTTTATGCAAAAAGCATGTGGTCAGTAGTTGCACTTTTCCCTTTTATTTCCTCTCAAATTCTTCTTTCTTTATTCCAACCAACAATGTTCTCCACAGCATTTTTTTTTTATTAATTTCAGTTCTTTCTTATTCCTCCTAATAACCCAGGTCCCAGCCTTCAATACCATAGCTAGATGTCGTTCGTCCTTGCATTCAGGCTGAGAGGATAAAGATGAAGATGATGCAGGTCCCTACAAGAATGAAATGAAGATATCTAATTCATCTTTGTAGAAAGGATCATATGCTTGTTTAATTTAGATCTTCTTTGGGTTCATTCATTTAATAATTTGTGACAGTGCAACCAATTTAAAGTTAGAACTATGAACTATCTCTGGCATTGAGTCTCTAAACTCCACACTTTTCGAGAAAAAAAAAACAAAGCATACTGATTTCTTAAAAAGAGCCGCAAGAAGCTTGAAATTCCCCTTCATGAATACTCACTTTACTGTTTTGTTTTGGAAAATGTTAGTATGTGGAAACCAGAGCATGAACTGTCACCACACAACCCCCCTTTTTGATATGCGTTTCCCTTGATTCCAGTTCCCATCGGATTCCACCAGGTACCACCAAGTTAGAGACTGATTTCCTATGTTTTAAAAAGCGGCCTGCAAATAGAACCGTTTTTGTCTCTGATAGTTGGGTCACCGGTTCAACCATCCGGGTTGAACAGGTGAACCTATGACATCATATATAAATTAATAAGAATATAAATCATTGAGAAATATAAGGGTTAGCCGTAGAGCCGTAAACCGAGCCATGCTGCTAGAGGCCTGGCGTGACATGGGCCAAGCTCGGCACATCCCATCACTAGGGCCACGCCAGACATGGCATGGAGGTATGGGTCATGACGGGCTTAGCTTTTCAGGTCCACGTAATATAGCATTTGGCGACTTGTTTCTGTTTTTTGAGTCTTTTTTTGCATAAATACCCCCAACTATAAATATAAACAACTAGTTAGAGGGTATTTATGTATTTTGACTTGGGGAATGACAATAGTGCCCCCAACAACTATATAATAGATAATTTGAGGGACATTTTGATAAATTGATAATCAATTTTATAATGACCAAAATACCCCTCTTGACAATTAAAAATGGTTAATCTGTTGGTATTTTGGGCAACTGATTTAATTTCAACTCCTATAAATACATTTATCCTCCACCATTCTCATGACACCAATTCTCATACACTCATACTCCCATACTCTTAAATACTCTCTTATACACTCTCCTACTCTCTCTACTTTTTAATTCTCAATTTTATTCAAATTTCAATAAGAATAAGACTTGCTTAAGTATCTCAACTTAACAATTTGGGAGGCTTGGTGGTTTCAACCGTTTAAATCAAGTTGAGATTTCGAATCAGAAGATCGAGTAAGCTGCAATTAAATTAATTTTATTTTTTTTAGAGCTTTAATACTAAGTGGTTGGATTCACTCAAAACCAATTTCCCAACCTATTCAACTTTGATGATGTTTAGTCACAATATGATAGTGTTAGCACCAATATGGATGCTACTAATGTTGCAGGAGTTCCCACTCTTACTACTACTATTAGGGGAAAGAAAAAGCACAATATGTTGACTAGCTCGGTCTGGAAATTATTACATAAAAGAGGTTGAGGGGAAGGGAAAAAGAGTTGTTTGTCGTAAATGTAGGAGTGGTTTTAGTTATAGCAACAAAAGGTGGTAACTAGCCATTTGAGCAAACATATGGCCACTCATCAAAAAAATGAAGAAGAAGAAGGTAACAATCATCACAAACACAAATTGTGTGTGAATTTTTTTGGTAAATTTAGATGCTCTCAAGAAAAAATGAGACAAAAAATAACAAAATATATTATACATGTTAAACAACCATTTTTATTAGCTGAAGACTAAGTTTGAAAGATTTTTACAACATTCTATAAATCCCCAACTTAAAAAAGTTTTTAGAAATAATATTAGATAAGATGATTTAAAATTTTTCATTTATTTTCTACTTTATCAACACTTAATTCTAAAGTTGCAATTACTTCTGATATTTGGACTTCTAAGTACAATATAAATTATATTTGTCTTATTAGACATTTTATTGATAAAAATTAGCTTTTATAAAAACAATTTTAAGTTTTACTAGGCTTGAATGACCACATATTGGCCTAGCAGTTGCTATAAGTATTTTAAATACTTTACATAAAAATGAAATTGAAAATATTTTTTTTCTATTAGTTTTGATAATTGTAGTAATAATGATTTAACAATGATATTTTAAAAATTCAATTAAAACCATGTTTAAATGATAAGTTATTTCATATTAGATGTGCATGTTGCATCTTAAATTAATGTGATCAAGATGCCTTAAATATTGTTTCACATCATATTTCTAAAGTTAAAAATTGTATTATATATATATATATATATATTAGATATTCTGGAATAAGAAAACAAGAATTTAAATATTTATGACAAAAATATGGTTTAGAATATAAAAATTATGTATTAGATGTTCAACATATGTTAAATTCCACCTATTCGATGTTAGAAAGTTTTATTTCATACAAAGATATTCTTACTAATTTTTATAATGAAAAATGCAAAATGATTTTATAAGTGGAGATGATTGGGGAATGACAGTTTGTATAAATGCTTTTTATAATTTTTTATGATATGACTAATTAATTTTTGAGTGTTTATTACCAAAGTAGTTGATGAAGGAAGATTTGACCCGACCTCACAGTTATGCGACACGAGGCAAAGACAACAGCTCGGCACAAAAACAAGCCTAAAGCGCGAACACCAAGGGGACACCAGCGGACCGAACTCCCTACTGGGGGCCCGAAATCACCCTTGGCCCCAAACCAGAAAGTAATCCGAGCTGGCCTACCTTGTAACAGTTCGGGATACACCTCGCCAAACTAGCCGATCTTGTAACAATTCGGAATTCACCTCGTCGAACTAGCCAACCTTGTAACAGTTCGGGATACACCTCGCCGAACTGGCCAACCTTGTAACAGTTCAGGATACACCTCGCCGAACTGGCCTACCTTATCAGTTCGAGACATACCTCTCCGAACTGGCCGACCTTGTAGCAGTTCGGGATACACCTCGCCGAACTGGCCCGCCCTATACATACCTCCGAACTCAAGACTTCGCCTCGTTCACCACTCCGCATCACCTTCTGGGCACCAAAACCAAACAAGTCGTACCGTGCCTGACACTGAGGAAGTCCGTACCCGAGGGCGCCGCACCCGACTGACTTGGGATCTGACGCTTGACGGCTGCACTCTAAAACGGCCACCTGCCACCACCACCTGACACTGCCATCTCTAGTTAGAGAGACGGTTAGGCAACGACGGTTCTGTCCCAGCAGAAAGGACGACGGCCGAATTGACGGACGCAAGAGTAATCATACCCAACCTGACAAGGACCTCGGAGCAATTGCGCAAAGTGATTATAAGAACCCCCTGCCCCCAACAAACAAGGTATGTGAACTTTGCGCTATCTGGTCTACACTCTGCCTCTGAGAGATTACTGACTTGAGCTTTGGAGTTATCACACCGGGTTCCCCCCGGAGCTC
The DNA here is from genome assembly GCF_056320005.1 of Nelumbo lutea. NCBI lineage: Eukaryota > Viridiplantae > Streptophyta > Magnoliopsida > Proteales > Nelumbonaceae > Nelumbo > Nelumbo lutea. Next base: position 199,854,303 of record NC_142684.1, on the reverse strand, counting down.
TCTTCTTTCCCGTTTCAGGCTCCCCGACGCTCCAGCTCAGAGGCGAGTTCGTTGACAGCTAAGACCGGCCGGATTTGCTCTCCATCAGTAGTTATATTTTAGTTAATAATTTATTTATGATAAATGAATGTTTTGCAAAATATAATAATAAATCAAATTTTAAATGTATTGTTGAAATAATGGAAGCTAAATTTTAAAAAATATTGGGAAAAAAATTCTCATCTTTATTGCTTATCTACAATATTAGATCCTAGGATTAGGAAAGATCATTTAGATGCTTTACTTGAATCGTATTGTGAAAATACAAATATTAAAATTGAAACTAAAAAAGAAAGAAATTATTTTATTGCTTAGATACAATATTAGATCCAATGATTAGGAAAGATCATTTAGATGTTTTACTTGAATCATATTGTGAAAATATGAATATTAAAATTGAAAATAAAAAAGAATAAATTATTTTGTTGCTTAGCTACAATATTAGATCCTTAGATTATGAAATATCATTTAGATGCTTTACTTGAATCATATTGTGAAAATACGAATATTAAAATTGGAAATAGAAAAAGAAGAAATTAATAATTTATTATTTAAAATGTACATTTTATATGAATCTCAATTATTAGGCATAAGAAAACTTATACAGGTGCAACTTTCATTTACGAAACATCTAAATTTAATAGTGGAAGAAAAAATTTTGTCTTCAATAAATAAAAGGCAGAAATTTACTACCACTTCACCATTAAGTTCATTTAATAAACTTAATTTTTATTTACAAGCTTTTTTTTCTAATTTAAATGATTCATGATTTGAAGTAAATAAATAATTTTGATATTTTAACATATTGTAGTAAACATGGATAAAATTATCCAATTTTTGCCACCATGGCATGTGGTCTACAAACCCCTCTGGTGTTTATAGTTCCACCGTAGTCTTGTTTTAATGCAGGTATTAAGGTACTAATTAAATGACAAAAGAAGCTATATGAATGACGAAAGGCCTAAGATGTGTATATGTTCGAAAGATTGGCCGGATGCTGAGGATGGGCTGTAAGTTAAAGGAGGGCATGACACTTCACTTAGGTCGTGTTTGGAAATGATGCAAATGGAGTGTAAATCCCGTTTCATAGTAAATTTGCCTGTATTTGGCAACATTACATTTATGCATTAACAAATGACAGAAAACACATTATCTAATGCATATTTACATTGATAATAAAAATGTAAAAATACATCAATAAAACACATTTTCTAATGCACATTTTCTGATGCATATTTACTATTAATTTCAACAACAACAAGCATTTTTTCTTTCTGTAAAGCTTTCAACCACATACAACCTATAGGAAGGTATTTACAAAAGGCATAAGAATGAACACATATTTTACATTGACCTGTTACTCATATGAGGCAAGCCTTGGCACTTGCACCATGATCAAGCACTATAACCTAGGTTTGATGGATTCAATGACCCCGATGGACGTCCCCTACAAGCAGCCATACAAGCTTCCTTCATTGCATCCTGTGAGATACCACTGTTGCAAATGTTTGCAAGTGCACGCATGTGTTTCATCCCATATTGAGTCAAAGACCCACAATGTGATTCTAACAGCCGGACCTGTGAACCAGTTTTTTATTGTTAGGTCAAGACAAAAATAATTCTTTCAGGAATGGACAAATCAAAGATCATGCATATCAAGTATTCTGATGAAGGAAGATTTGGCCCGATCTCGTAATTACGCAACACGTGGCAAAGGCAACAGCTTGGCACAATAGCGCGCCTAAGGCGAGAGCACCAAAGGGAGGAACCAGCAGTCCGAACTCCCTATTAGGAGCCCAAACTCTCCCTTAGGCCCCGAGCCACTCAAAGGACAATAACCCGAACTGGCCTGCCCTATGGCAGTTCGAGACACTCCTCTCCGAACTGGCCTGCCTTATGGCAGTTCGAGACGCACCTCCGAACTGGCCTGCCCTATGGCAGCTCGGGACACACCTTCGAAATCAAGACTTCACCTCGCTCACCACTCCAGCACTTCACCTCCAGGATGCCAAACTGAACAACCGTACCATTCCTGACACCGAGGAAGTTCGTATCCAAGAGCGGCGCACCTGACTGACTTGGGATCTGACGCGTGATAGCCGCACTCCAAACGGCCACCTGCCACCGCCACCTGCTACTACCATCTCCAGTTACAGAGACGGCTCCGACAAGGAGCAGTGGCGGTTCTATCTCAGTAGAAGGGATGACACCCGAACTGGCAGAAACACAGAAGTAATCATACCCGACCTGACAGAAGCCTCGGAGTGAGTGCGCAAAGTGGTTATAAAAGGCCCCCTACCCCCAGCAACGAGGTATGCAAAACTTTGCGCCATCTGATGTTATCTTGCCTTTGAGAGAATACTAACTTGAGCTTCGGAGCAATCTCACCGGGTTCCCCCCGGAGTTCCCTCATCTTCTCCGTTTCAGGCTTCCCGTTACTCCAGCCAGAGGCAAGGTCGTTGACAGCTAGGACCGGCCAGATTGCGCACCATCATATTCCAACATTGAGCTATTTGGGTTGTCATGGCTACCCAAATTCAATAAAGGAAACGAACATGGCTACCCAGATCATAAATTCATTTCTTCAGAAAATTCCTTAGATAAAGATAAACCCATTTCATTTCCAATCGAAAATCACTAGGTCGATCGCTCTACCCATTAAAAATTTATATTCAAACTACCCTGTGTCAGAATTGCCTTCTACTATACTTTGCTGACATTCTCACGAGGCATTATAATTTCTTTGCCTATAATTTTGATAGGCACCTTAAATATTAGGAGCAAAATAACCTCACCCCCCAAAAGCAACAAACCAAATAGAAAGAAAGAAAAAGAACAAAGATACATTACCAATGCTTTCAGACAATCCCAGTTATCAACCAAGGGCCACCCAGATGGCCTCACGGCACTGAGGATAGAAGCAGCTCTTTCAGGTCCAAAGAGAAGATTGCCGATCAACTCAACACTACCATCCAGATGAATTCTATGCTTTATTGTCTCTACTATTTGCTTGAAAATTTCTTTTTTCTTTTTGGATCCTTCCTCTGACTTCTTGTACTGGAAAAGTGGAAAGCAAACAACTCATTGAGAAGAGCAAACGGTAGGAAAGAAATAGGGTATGTGAAAAATATGAGAAAGCTAGCCACTGATGATAAACCTCCAAATAGCTCTCAAATGCTAATCTAAGAAAAGTTGAGCAGTCCTAATCTTACATATTCACATCGAACCTGGCCATAAGGATTTTATTTTGAAAATTTCTAAAAGAGCATAATCAGTCAACTTAATGACATCAATATTATTTGGGTTAGCTATCTAAACGTTATATTCACTAGGAAGTTCCTGCTTTTCAAATAAAACGATGGGCACTTCAACTCACCCTTTGCCACAAGAAGAGGAGATCTGCATCCCTTTGGTTAACAACATCCATATGGAATTGAAGGGAGTTTCGATTGATTTTCTCAGTATCCTGGCTAAAACCTTGATATAGATAAAGCTTCTCAAATTTGATGCTTTTGTTCCCATATTCCATCACATGAGATCCAACATCATAAGTGTTGTAATTGGAAGCCCGATATTTTACCTGCACAAATGAAGGAAAAAATTCAGCTTTGTCTACATTTATTGAAAAACAATTCCATTCTTAGAGAACTAAAGTCCAGAAAATTGTGTTATCTATATCTTACATTTTGATACTGTTGTTGTATTGTTTCTTCCTTCAGACTGTGGATTTCACTGCAATAGAAATAAGCAAAGGTAAGTCAAATAAAAATGCAAGTGATGTTTTTATTTGATTGCCCAACTATTCTTACAACTTTTACTTGAGAGATTGTTATTTATGATTGTTAATTTGAAGCTATGTTGGTTCCTACCCCTGAGTTATGTTTATGCATAAAGTTGTCCTGAACAATTAAAATCATTACCTGAAGTTGTAACTCTTCTTTACCTCTAGGAAATAACCAAAGACATGAATACAAGAACTGCCAAATCTGAAGACAACTAGATACCTTAGTGAAGTATTTCTTTAAGCATTATACTTAATCCCTACTTTTTGATAGGCAAACACTAAAGACTAGGACCGAATGTTGGTCCTAGCCATCCAGAATTTGGAAGAGATGCACTGGATACAGACCTATCCTCTAGCATTTTTAGCATGAAATGGCCACTCTCTAAAGCAAACCATTGTCTTGACACTTGTCATCCTGAGATTTTACCATCACAGCAACCAGCGGCTCTTAGCTATGCAAAAGCTATATTTTAAATAGCAGAAGTGTCTCTATCTCTGCTTTGATCAGTTTCTCTGCAAATTTGTCTTTTAAGATATGTTTCCTGAAGCTCAGTTTGGAAAGAGTGCAAATACAAATATGTAGAGTGCAAAACCTTATATTTTGTATTATTTTGTATGCATTTGCACTGTACATATTTGTATTTGTACTCCTTCCAAACTAAGCTTGAATGATTTCTGACATTTTTGTCACCTTGATGACAAACATTATCAAGACAGGGATGTAATTGATGCTAATTCCAGATATGTCAAGGAAGGCACTAGTATTCCAAAATGTCATATTTCTGAATTTATGAATGGAGGTTTCTGCAATTTACTCATACATGGATAAGATCATAAGAACCCTGAGACTGGACCAAAAGCTATGCCACGAGATTAAGATTCAATTAAAAGAATTTCCTATATAAGACTGTTGGATGGAAGACATGAGAAGCTATATTCACACAATATTTAGCCATACAGTTACAAAGTAGGTTTACAGAAGTGGGTAAAACAAACCTCGATACTTTGATGAATGCCAGACAATGTTTAAAGCCCATTGTAATACTAATCAATGGTAGGGTTACATGAAAAGGTGAAGTTTAGCTATCTTCATATTCATAGGTCCACACACTACTATCAACTCTTAAAAAGTAGCAGCAATTTTACCTATCTTCCATCCAGGCAACGCTGTACAAGTCCCCCAAGCAAGTTAAGAATTCTGGAGGTGGAGAAGGTACCATCCCAGGACAATAAGTTCCCCAACTGAGCTCCTGAGCATTTGATGCTGTTGTAACATAAATATCCAAGTCTTCAGTCATTAGACCTTCAAAAATACTCCCACTCTCACAGGCCTCAACATATATAACCTGCCAAATACATAAGAACAATGTAACAGTGACAAATATCATTCTAACCTAGAACTTCTGTTGTATCGTTGGCCTTTTTATTGGATGTGGGGAAGGGGGGAAGGGGAGGAATGTTTCTCTCACCATCTCTTTGTAACCTCTAGCTGCATGTTTCTTCTTTAAGACCTCAATGAAATTAACAGCATAGATGAAAGGCAAATTGGGCATTCCTAAAAACAAAAGTGAAAAGTTAGTTATTACACTGCTAAATCCACCCTTATTGTTAGAGGTGTAAATACATCTACTAAAATTCAGATCAAATTCAATTTGATATCTAATGGATCCTAACAGATTGGATCAAGCAATATCCAAATTCAATCAAATAAATGGAAGACATTTGCAAATCCAACCCGAGCTAATTATGGTTTAAAGTATCTGTTGATGGAGAAAGGAAAGGCTTATCATACTAACCAAGCACACCTGGGCCTCCATGGTCAGAGTAATACAAGAAGATTCTGTCATTTGGTTTGCTACCAATGACCTTACCACTTCCACCCCGTACAGCTCTCTTATCACCAAGAAGTACTGCATACAGGTTCTTAGCAGTGACATTCTCCCCTGTGTAGTCCTGCCATGTGAAAATTTTAACAATGTTTTAAGAAAGGAACTGAAATCAAAGGGGGGCAGGGGAAACAGTTTCACTATGTAAAATTATTGAATCAACTATTCAACAATGTTGCATAGGTGTAGAGACGAGAAGAAGAATCTGGCGCATGTCCAGGAGTCTAATTCAACAAGAAGAAAAAGAACAAACAAGGATTCATAAACACCTCTTTTGCTTTTCAAGAAGTTATTTACCCGGGTAAATACACTTACCCATGTTCTTTTATTTTCCAGGTAAATAAGATAATGACTGTTTTAGCCATAAAAAACCATTATTAAAGGGGCAATGTTCTTCCATCCAAGTGTAGGCAACTTTCCTCATAGATGAAAAAGTTATTTACCCATCTAGAAGATGAGCTTTGGGAAAATAAGGCCCCGTTCACTTTTCAATAAGTTGCTTACCCGAGTAAATGCAATTACTTGGATAAGTTTTTCCTAGGAAACACTTACCTAGGTAAGTGCATTTACCCATGTTCTTTTTATTTTTCAAGTAAAAAAGGAAATGATCATTTTAGGGCATTTTTGTCTCATTCAAGTGTTGGAAACTTTCCCCCCAAGTGGGAAAGTTATTTACCCACCTAGGAGATGGGTATCACTTACCCGGGTAAATGGTACCTAGGAAAATAAACTTTCCCTAATCCCCACATTAATCTGAAAAAAGAATATGGGATTCTTGGTCAATGGAAACGAAAATCCCATTGACCAACTTTCCCCCCTCTCAAAATCCTAAAAAAGAACACCCCCTAAATTTTCTATGAATTTCACATAAACGTGAAAAAAAGAACATGGGTATCTTGGTCAATAAAATCAAAATCCCATTGACCAATTTTCCCTTCTCTCAAAATCCAAAAATCAAACAGGCCCAAAGTATTAAAATGGATTCCCATAGTTTCACAGTGCGTGAAGAGCTTTTGCTTGCAGAGAATCCCCTTTTTGATAATGAGGATTCTACTCCCCATAAAGTAGCTGAGGGTTGCCCTGTCAATGGACCAGATTTGGTTCAATTCAATCTGAACCCAATGGTAATCCGATCCATGATGTTCAAATCCAATCCAATCCAATCCTATGTAGGCATTTATCCAAGTGGCTATAACCCAATCAAATCAATCCACTGGATTGGATTTTGATGGTTTTAATAAATCCAAATCCAAGAAGACCCACTAAATTGATAAAAGATGCTATTGAATGTTATTATAAGAAAATCACTTGTCTTTTTCATGGGACAACTGAGAAATCTCATCCACAAACTACGTGGGACCCGATGTTGGCATACCGATACAAGCAAGGAAATGATAAGTTTAGCATCTATAAGAAAAAACCGAAATTAGTATAGAGATATCAGATATAGGCCTTGGCCGACAGCTCCGGCATACCAGAATCCGCTGATCACAAGACCATACAGCCGCATATCTGAAACATTATGTTGTCATTTCACGGGTTGTTGGCTTGTTGCTGCTCTGTGGCTGACTTGTGTCTCTCGTACCTAAGCCTAATATATGGAAATGGCCCGCCGCTACAAACGACGATACGATTACAAGCTGAACAGGTCGGCTGATTATAACCGACAGCCGGGGTAACAGCCCCGCCTTCATCCTCTTGCCATCTTGGCTAGTTGGCTCTAGGCTTTCTACGACTAGGAGCAATACTACCGTTGTCAAACGAGAAAAGGTTCCAACTCAACGGTTCTGCAGCCTACTACTACTACTACTACCGGAAATAATAAATAGAGAAAAGGGTGTACCATTGTACCGTACCTTAGGGACTCCAGCGTAGACATCTTGACCTTGTGGATGGTTGATGATGATTCCTGGCCTGGGATTGAATTCACTGTAGGCGATGTCATCGTACATAAACACCACTATGTTCTCCTCCTTCAATCCTCCTTTTCTCAGCAGCTGATAAGCGTGGCATACGTCCGCCTGCATCCATCCGCCACACACACAAAAAGTCAGAACGAGATTATTTTCGTTCGTCTATTCTCTCTAAAGTCTAATCTATCACCCTGGCCATCGATTCTATTTTGTGTATCATCACTTGGTTTTCACGCTAGCTACCTACCAATAACCAACTCGCCAAATCCTTCCTTACCTGATGCCGGTAATTGCCGAAACCCGAAGAACCGGCAACGAGAACAGCCCATCTCGTGCCGATTTCCTCCCCGTTCTCTTCCCGTTCTTCCTTCTCCGTCGGCATTCTGATCCCCGCTTCCCACCTCTCCAGCTGAGCCCGAGCTGCCTCACCGTCGCCGATGGCTTCCAAGAGTAAAAGTAACACCACAACTGCCGACTTAATTACAAATATAGCAAAGCCATCCATTGCCCATGAATTGGCCATCCAAAAACAGCGGAGTAGGAACTGTACAGTAACACGGGCTGTCAGATAATCAGAGGGGGATGTAAACAGGATTATATTTGATAGCGCAGAATACATGCATCCAAGAGACTATGAATTGAAGTGTGTATGAAAGTAAAAGAACTGGACTAAAAAGCGTGTCCGTAGCTGGGGTGGTTTCGATCGAAGCTGGGTTGGGTTGGGACTTGAGAATTGGAATTATTTGTTTAGGGTCTGGACTCTGGAGAAGAGATTGATTAGAGATGGATGTTGCACAAAGTAAGCCACAAACCGAAAGGAAGTGCAGTGAACGTGGTATTTGTAGTGGGGGAGAAAAAGTTAAACAGTTGGAATTTTCTACATGACATGAACACTTCTTCTGCAAGTGGGTATCTGACAATTACGTCAGAAATCAGAAATCGGAATTACTTTGAGAATCGTCCTCGAATTGGAGAAAGCCGTTTTGTACAGTTTCAAAAATACTCTTAATCAACACAAAGTTAATTAAGAGTGATCTTTTCGCAAGTTGTGATTGGATCTTCTGCTCATCAGATGTTTTTAAGAAATTAAAATATAGACTTATCAAATGTAATATCGGTTGATTAATTTGATTAAGGGAAGTAGTCCAAAACCCAACATCAGTTTTTCGGAATTCTCTTAAACCCATCAAAACTTTTTAAAACGTCAAAAATTCACCATATTAGCGAGATTTTATTTTCCAAAACTCACTATCTGTTACGCCACCGTTAAAGCTGAATGATCCAAATTGTTCACGTCAGCCTAAATGAATATTTTATGACTAAACTGCCCCTAAACGGTGACTCAGCCTGTTAAACAATTTTTTTGACCGAAATGCCAAAATGGCACAGCAAGCCGAATGAGCGAGCGAGAGAGAGAGAGAGAGAGAGGAGAAATCATGTCTGGTTCTCTTTCCTTCCTTCACAGTGCGTTCGCTTCTTCATAACAACTCACTCTTGGACCCAAATTCGTAGCAGCGAAAGCAAGTCCATCTCTGGTTATTGAAGCAAAGGCCACAGAAAAAGCAGCTGTAGTTGGACAGGGGTTCGTCGCTATAAATATTACGGTTCGCAACACTGCAGGAGAAATCAAGCACCAGGCAGTGGCGGTTCGGAATGGAGCAGACAAGTCGATGCCGACCTTCTACAGTTGCAGCTTCGAAGGCTACCAGGATACCTTATGCACCCATTCCCTCAGGCAGTTCTACAGGGAATGTGATATATATGGAAGTGTGGACTTCATATTCAGAAATGCTGCCGCTGTTTTCCAAGACTGCAACATATATGCTCGGCTGCCGATGCAAGGCCAGTTCAATGCTCTCACGGCCAAAGGCAGAACAGACCCAAATCAGAACACCGGAATTTCCATTCACAACTATAAAATTATGGCAGCTCCAGACTTGGCTTCTAGCAATGGCACCACAAGATCTTATCAGGGGCGGCCATGGAAAGAATACTCCAAGACTGTGTATATGCAATCTTTCATTGATAGTTTTATAGATCCTACTTGATAAGGGGTGATTTGGCCCGACCTCATAAGTGGGTGACACATGTACTTGACTCGACATAAACAACAATTCGATATGAGCAGATCGGCACGTGGACATGGCTCAACACGGGTGACAACTCAGCAAGTATCAACTCGCCACAGAGCAAGCTCGGATACACTAATGTCCTGAGCTGAAGGTACTTCGGGTTGAGTCCCTCCCAGTTCACGAACTAAAACAACAGCACCAAGTTCTTAGTAGTCCGAACCCAAGCAAGTGGGCCACCTCAAAGACGACTTGCCTCGGGCAGAATCACCTCAGCACGCCACTAGTAGCTCGTCGTCAGGTAACCTGGCGTCTCGCGAGAAGCTTCCTGCCTGATAGGACCGTTCCTGCCAACCTTGAAGACTGCATCCACGTCCCTTGTCCAGTAGTGCAATATCTACCAACCTTGAAGACTGCACTCATGTCTCTCACTTGGCAGCGTTGTGCCTGCCAACCCCAAAGGTTGTCTCCTGCCTGGTGGGACCGTACCCTACAACGGTCGCATTATCCCACCTGTTCCTCAGTCCTGACGACAACAGCCAATCACTCTGAAGCGTTACTTGACAACAGATTGTCGTGGTAAAGATTCGGGATCAATCCCACCAAACCTGTCAGGATGCCAGTATATAAAGACTTGAACCCCCCAGGGGCCAAGGTATCGCGTATTCACCACTCTCTAGCTTTCTCATCTTCCTGCAAACTCATTCTCTTCTAGCTCGCAACCGAATACTAACTTAAGCATCGGAGTGTTCCCACCGGATGAATAACCCCGAGTTCCTTCATCTCTCTTCATGCAGGTATCACTTGACCGTCGCCAGCTAGGAGCCCAGTCACTTCCAACTAGGAGTGGCTGGATTGTGCATCATCACCACTGGTTGGAGAGAATGGTGTAGTGACTTTGCAGTGAGCACGCTCTACTACGCAGAATACAGCAATACAGGACCCGAAGCAGTGACAACAGGCAGTTACCATGAGATAGATGACACAAACGCAGCCGATTTCACCGTCTCTAATTTTGTAGTAGGTGGCTATTGGTTACCTGCCACAGGATTGCTTTATAGTGGAGGCTTGCTGTGAAAAACACTTTTGAGTCTAAGATGGGTTTTACTTCTATTGTTCATCCTTTTGCCTCTTGTTTTGTATCGATGGTTTTAGTTAATTAAATAGAGATGCTAATCCTTCAATTCATAATAGCTGAATGAAGAATACGTTCTAATGACTGATCTTTTAAAGCCTTAACCACTAATTAAGCACAAGAGTTCATAACCCTATGCCTTATCTTGATTGTTGATGGCAGACGGACACACCTGTCAAATTTGTGTTAATGGATACTGATAAACAGGATAAGATCACGTTGAGAAAATTTATTAGGTGGCTAGCTAGCTAGGGTTCCCATGGAGTAACTAGTTCAAGGGTGTTCTTATCAAATGTGTTGTCTGGATTCTCAACATGGATAAATGAACATTCAAAATTGAAATTGCATTCTCAACTCATTGCACCGTGGAGCTTCATAAGAAATATATTTGTGGGGAGACTTGCTCCAATGAACTTCCATATGGTCTCCTTTCTTCCTACATCAATCATTGATAAATGCATAGTCATAGCACTAATGGCTTATGGTTCCACCCAAAAGTAGCATTCAATTCTCCAATTCACTGAGCTCAAGATAAATTCCTCCTTAAGACCTCAACTTTTAGTTTCTTGATTTATGACACAGGGGTAGGGATGCAAATTGGAAGTTTCAGATGTCCATAGATAGTGAACTCCAAGGGAGCACAGCAAGCAGTCCTTGTGATTGGACACGGAGTACTGGGGCAAATAATGTTGCCCAAGGAAGAGGTCCACTTCCTCTTTTTCCCATGGCTCTAGCTGTGCAGGTTCAGAATCCAGTACTCCAGAGTCAGAGTAGTGATCAGCAGACAAGAGTGATCAGGGTGGTGCCTCACAATCGTAGGTCTGCAACTGAGTCAGCAGCGCGGATTTTCCAGTCCATACGAAAAGAGAGGCAAAAATATGATTCACATTTCATTTCAGAGACGCATCCTGTTCTTCAATCTCAAACAAGGGCAAGCAGCGGCCGAAAGAGGAAGAAAGCAGCGGTTAATGCTTGGGTTTTCGGTTGAATAACGACGGGGGTAATTTTAGTATTGCAAAATGGACCGAAAATAATAAAGGGTAAAATGGTAAAATAATGATATCCGTTAGTGAAGCAGTTGTTATCTTACTGAGATGGTGAGTTTTTTGACGTTTTGAAAAGTTGTGATGGATTTAAGAGATTTCGGAAAAACTGATGATGGGGTTTGAACAATTTCCCTTTGATAAAATGAGAAAGATGTGACCCTGAATTTTGGCTCCTTTTACCAGATACCCACTCCAAGTTGCCAAGTGTTCACATATCAACAGACATAATACCATCCACCATGGAGTGATGGAGTGGATGGACAGGTTCCTTCCGCCTATTATAAGCAAATGTGAAAACGTTAGCAGATTGCCCATTCTCCACGGCGTCCACGTCGGCTTGACAAGTGGGGAGACCCACGTGCAAAAAGCTGACGTGGTATGTGGTGATTGGTCCTCTGCAGAGAGCTGATATTCCGCATGTTTTATATTCGTCTCCGCTAGGGGAACTGATTGACAAGAAAATCTTAGTCCTGTAGTCCACCGAACGAGACAAGAAGCCCGCATTGTTTTATGGGCCCAGGCCGGACCTCAGCTCTATTCTTGGCCTCCTCAGCTTCAATTATTTGGTGGTAACTGTTTGTTAGCAGCCTTCTCCTATAAATCGCATTATGCCCGTAAATTTGGTATCAATTCATGGGCAAGATTCATTCTACCTCTATGATAGAGTTAAGATTTTTAAAGGTGGGTTGAACAGTTAAAATCTCTTATTTTGTAAGAATTGTTTATTAACAGCTGAAATGGCTGAATTGAATAATTTATTATTTTATATTTTATTAAATAAATTATCAAGGGGTAATGATCTTTTTCATTTCTTCAATGACTTTGGATAAAGGTGAAATGATTATTATATTTTTTATTATTTTATTATTTAAATATTTTATTCTATTTTTTAAAAATCAATTCAGAACTAAAATTGTTTTGGCCACCAGTTTTGAAGTCAGAGGTTCAACCTTCTAGTCCAAACAAACAGTCTATTGCAATTTTAATAAAAGAAGTCATTGTCTGGATCAAATAGATCAAGGTTCAATCACCCGAATCAGTATATTATTCACTAAATCAACATTCAACAGTTTCTTGACAAAAACAAAAAACGGTTCAGAGCTGAAATAGAACCAGATGCCTAGAAGCCCAACGGTTTCAACCATTAGAGTCAACAATGAAATTTATCAGCTTGAAAATTCAAAATAAGTCCACCCTTGGATTCAGCCAATAATATCATAAATAAGTTTGGTGAGCAGACCCACTCAAAAAAGTTAGGCTGTGGGTTTTTTAAATTATTCGTCAACAGTTTTCTAAACATACTCATAATAATGAATGCTATTAAATGCATGCATCAAGCCAATAAAAGCTGAAGAGATGAGACATGACTTGACACCAAGCATGGAATCCCACTCTCTTTTCATCTTTTTTTTCTTTTCCTGGCCCAATGAGCAAGCTCTTAAACTCTCCACCAATGTCATATCAACAACACGCATAATAACCTTTACTAATATTTTAGGCTATAAATTATAATTATCCTTGGAATGCTTCATTGCTTTAAGTAGTAGGGGTTCAACAAAGTCTGATCCTGATCATGCCGCTATAACTGAAGATGGAACCAGTTTCAAATTAATGAAAAGAACCAGGCTAAGGTTCAACTTGCCAAGTCTGAAATATCGCCATTTATTTACCAAAATTGCAGCTAGATGAGTGGCTATCTAATTCTTCTTTTTCATGTGTTGGATTGTATCTCTTACAACTATTCATATTCTTGTGCATCTCCCCCTCAGACCCTGTGATCCTTCAAAACTTTTGGTCTTTTTCGTTTTTTGATAAATTATTTATTCGAGTAAATGTAATTATTTAGATAGATTTTTTTTTTAAAATACTTATCTGGATAAGTGCATTTATCTATATTTTTTTATTTCTCATGTAAATAAGATAATGATCATTTTAGTCATAAAAATTTATTATTAAAATAGACATTTTGTCTCATTCAAGTGTTAGCAACTTTCCTTCTACATGAAAAAGTTATTTACCTATCTACGAGATGGATACCTAAGAAAATAAACTTTTTTAGCCCCCATATTAATCTGAAAAATGAACATGGGATTCTTGATCAATGGGAACCAAAATCCCATTGATCAACTTTATCCCCTCTCAAAATCCAAAAAAAAAGAATTCTCCCCTTATGTAAGAATGTCAAGAAAGTGTAACAATCACCCTGATAAATAATATTCCTATTTGATAGTCTAATCAAATTTTGTACGAAAACTGTTTAGACAGAAAAAACAAATAAGGTTTAATAAAATCTAATTAAATTTCAGAGACTATCAGACTTCAAACTTTAAAACGCCACCAAAAGACTGAAGTCCTTGCTGAGGCTCTTGGGGCAAGCATTTGAAATCCCATGTTAAATAAAGAAGATGCTCCGAGTGCGAAAAATCACAACTCATAATCACAAAGTGTTTTATATTTGCAAAAAGACACCTTCTAAAGTTATAGAGGAACAAAGCGAGTAAGTTGAACAAAAAGTTGAGTTCTGCTTAGTGATTAAGCTAGGGATTTGTTAGTAATCGATTATAGACTAGAGAGAGAGGTAAAAGTAAAAGCAAAAGGAGAGGTGCATTTTAATAGTAAGGATTAAGGAACACACATGTGGGCTAGCCCCCTCCCCCCCCGCCCCTTCACCCATTTTCCCCCAGCCAAAAGCTCCAAAACAATTACGTACATGAGGAAGCATCACTTCATCAGTTGGGTGGAGATGGTTTGGGGGGACCCATATTTGGCACGAGGTCAGCATTCAGCAATCTGATTTGCTTCTCCGTAACTATATGGAACTCTACCTCTTATCTACAGGTAATGATATAGATACGTTTGAATAGTACAGAGATTTTTTTTTTTTAATTGAATATAAGACACGTCAACCGTGACTTACAATAGTGTCTGTTTAATCATGGAATTATAGTTTCTGTTGCCGATTGGTTCTAACTGGCTCCATAGCTAGAGCTGTCATGGGTGGGGTCTGATTAGGCACAGTGTTGACCGGTCACACTTCGATAGTTCGATTATTAATCGGTTCTATAGTAAGGACTCAAAGCCAAACCAATTAGTAGTTGGGATAATTAGGCCTGACTCAATTATACTTGATAAGTTGATATAATAACAACTTAGAACATCCGAGCTCTTTCCCAAGCCTTTGAGCAATAGTATTGCACTTTGGGAAATTCTCTCTCACACACAAAGAAGATAAATAGAAACAGGCAGACACATCACCCGGCAATTGGGTTGGGTGGGTTGGGTTCGGGTTGGGTCAAAGTGCTTTGAATTGATTTTGGGTTGGGTTGAATTTTGGGTTGCGTTGTCAAATATTCGGGTTAGGGTTGATTCATGGGTTAATTCGGGTTATCTCAAAAAATAATTAAAAGTTAAGAAAATAAATAAAAATTACATAAAAATGTCAAAATTAAAAGAATTAATCTTAAAATTCTAAATATGAAATAAAACACTTGAACATTTAACAATTTAAAGAGTAAACAATAAAAAGTAAAGACTAAATAGAAAAATTAAAGAGTGGAAACTTCTAACAATGCATAAATAATCCCAATTAGACTTGACAATCGGGTCAGCGGGTTGACCAATGACCCAACCCAATTTTTTTTCGGGTTGGGCCGATCGTTTTTACATTCGGATAGCTAACTATGAGACCCTAACCCTGTTTTTTCGGGTTGAGTTGGGTTGGGTTCACGGGTTGGGTAAACTTTTTGCCAGGTCTAGACACATCTATGACCGATTATGATGCTAGACATGATACCAAAAAAACTTACAACCCATCAACAGATATCATAAAAATGGTAATCAATCAAGTGGGTTATCATCAAAACTCACGGGGTTTTAATCAGTCAAAACCTTTCCGGCATCATAATTTTTTCTGCATTTAAATACAAATTTTTCTTAAATATAAACTTTTAGATGTAATTAATAATTGGTTTAAATGAATAGTTTGAATGTGGTAAAACCATTGTTTTAAAAGGCCTAAGCCTCAAGGCAAATCTAGGAAAAAAGGCCTAGCCTCAATAACTAGATCTCAATAGCAAGGCTTAAGCATTGAATTGTTTGAGGCTTATGCCTTTGGGCCATTGGCCTCAAAATGTCCAACGCTTAGCCTCAACTATTTGGCATGCTAAATCTTGAATATGAAGGTTTATATAGGGGTAAAAGAGAAATTTAAGACAAAAGAAAAAGTATGTCTTGTTTTGTATAAATTAGTGTATTTAACAAATAAAGGCATATAAATGTGTAATAAAATAGATTGCTTTATTTTTCATACTTGATTCTTACCCACTTTCCCATTTACCCTATACTTGAAAATATTTTTCTTCTACAGCATATAAATTAAATAGATGGTTTAATCACTCTCTAATGCATACAAATGCAAAAAAATAATATGATTTTATTCTTACTTATGCAAGGTTTAAAATATTGATTGATATAATACGCCCCATATCAAGCACATCATACTGTACCTTTGGGATATTTCTACCCCTTTTAAGGTGTTTTTTTTTTAACTTTCTTTAATAATTAAATAATATAAACCTAATCTTGCTGTAAAATTTTGAAAAAAAAAAAAACAGAAAAGATGTGGATGGGTCAAAGTGTTGATACTCATACCCCTTTCAGCATATTAGGGTGCATCAATAATTTGAGTAATGAACCCATATCTAATATATCAAACAAGTCAAATAAGAACTTAATTTTATATTTTTCATGTCTTTTTTATTTATGAATTATATCATTTTTTTTTTTTTTGCTCAAGGCTTACACCTCACCCCTATAAGACCCAATCGCCTTGTCCCTGCCTTTAGCCTTTCAAAACCTTGGGTTAAACCTTAATTATTTTTTTAGATCTTGGGTAGAATCCATGGTTTTAGAAACTATCAGAATTTCCGCTTCTTGGCTTGGCGGGTAGGCGGTAGGCGGGTAGGCCTGGTTCTGAATTCTGGTAGATTGTTAACCACAAAAGCCCAAGAGGTGTTCTACCTCGTCTGATCATTTGCAGCCCAAAAAGCTATTGAGGCCAGGTCTGGGCCAACTGAACTCCTAATATGCTGGGACTGGTCCACCAAAGGCAATTTGCCATCCCATAGGCCTAATCCCAATAGATGTTTTACCGCCTACATCTGTTTGCAGCCCAAAGAGTAAGGCAGGCCAGGTCTGGTACCCTGGGCCTACTGAACTTTTTAAAATATGTTATGATTGGTCTAGCAGATTCAAATTGGCAGCCCTGAGGCTCAAGCCCAAGAGATGTACAACCATGTTTTAGTATTTTCGAGTTCAACCCAAAGGGCAAGGTAGGCCAGGTGTGGGCCTAATGAAGAATTAATATACGGTGATTGGTCCACCAGAGAAATATTACTTTTCCCGAGGTCCAAGCCCAAATGTTCTACCGTGTTTCATTATGTGCCGACCAAAGAGCAAGGCAGGCCAGGTCTCGGCCTACAGAAGATTCCCAATATATTGCGTTGGTTCACCAAAGGCAAATTGCCATCCCCCGGAGCCTTGCCATGAGCCCATTACTTAACCTTTTATAAGTTGGGCCACCGACTTGGGCCAAAATGCCCAAGGCAAGAGCTATGTAAAGAGAGTTCTTTTGTAAGCAGCTTTATATGCCATCATTAACCATATCTACCAACTGCTTGGTTGTTCATTCAGTAATCAGTATGGCCGCTAGCTCGTTCCAGCAGAACTGGGATTGAATTCTGCTGCCATCAGGGTTGGGCGAGGGGTTATTATCAGTCCCGATGAGCAGGGGAGAAAATTGTACACACCGGGCTGGATTATCACGAATGAATACGCCGGTGCTCAATACGGATGGGCCCACAGTAAACACTGGCGTGTTCACTCGTGATAGGTAACTCAGCCCAATGTGTACAATTTTTTCTCCAGCCGATTCGGGCTCAGGGATTATGGGTATGTTGATGGAATACCCACACATCCGTCGGTTGTGTAGTCCAATAAACCAAAGTAAAATAAACATATATAGCTATATACCAACGTGTCCGATTGGTAGGATCTCGTGAGTGGAAGTTAGTTGATTTTAACTGCAAAACTGAAAAACTCAAACGACAAACCTATAGTAGTAAATAATGAAAATTGATAGTATGTTGAAAAGTGTTAATATAAGTTTTAAGGTAAAATATAAATACGTATTTTGAAGTTTCTGACATCATAAAAACATTTCCTATAGTTTTATTTTAACAAATACCTCCTCTGAATTTTTCAGAAACTCGACAAAAGCTTTTCTTCTGCCACCTTCCCAGATGAAAAATGTTAGACTGATGCACCAGTTTTTTTTCTAAATATCCATTCTACCCTTTTATAAATTATTTTACATACAAAATTACTGAAATAATCTCATTTTAACTCAACAAATAAACATATTTCAGTAATTTTGTATGTAAAATTACCGAGATGATCGTTAAAAGAGGTTTTTGTTGAGTTAAAATGGGGTTATTTCAGTAATTTTGTATGTAAAATAATTTATAAAAGGGTATAATGTGTGTTTGAAAATAACCGGTGCATCAATCTAACGTTTTCCGTTTGGGATAGTAATGGAAAGGAGGTTTTTGTTGAGTTTCTCAAAAGTTTAGGGGAGGTATTTGTTAAAATGAAACCATAGGGGAGGTTTTTATGATTATTAGAAACTTCAGGGGAGTTTTTTTTTTTTATTTTACCCTAAGTTTTAAAACTGAAAAATGTTTGTACATCAACTTATGATATACTACTAAAAGACGCCCAGCCAAAGCCTGTACCCAAACATTACTATCAAGGAAAAGTTTTAGGGCCTGTTTGGTGCATCTTTTTGGGAAGATCTTCTGGTAGCTCTGACAGTCAAAAGACGCATTGAGTTTTGGCATGAAAATCTGAGCAGCCCGAAGTATGCTTGGCAGATACACGTCTTTTCGTGCATCTTTTCATGTCTTTCCGTGCAAAAGTAAAATGCAAAATATGTGAAAAGTTTTATTTGGAGCTTTCCATGTCTTTTCGATGCTCTAGGTTTTGATGGTTAAATCTTCTATGAACCAAATGGAAATAGACCAAAAATTGATATACTCAGAATTATAAACAACCGAAAGATCGCACGGAAAAATATGCCTAACACGCCCTTAATTTCCTTGCCGATAGAGCTTTGGTCTGGACATAATGAAACACGGTAGAACATCTCTTGGGCTTGGACCTCGGTAATGGTAATATTTCTCTGGACCAAAGATCAGAAATCCTTTTTTGCTGTCAAGAGAAGCTAATGGTGCAGTTTATACAGTTGCAAACCTTGGTAGACTTTGTAGCTTTATGTCCAGTACTGACTCAGTTCCTATCAGTCTTTCTAGTGTCTTAAGCTTGGATTTCTTTTCCTGCTGTCAGTTCTTTTTTTCCTTTGTTTTGTTGTTTCTTTCTGTTTTCCTTTTATCCTTGTTGTTTCTATTGTAACTGTTTTCTGTTGGTTAATGGAAATGCTTTTCAAATATATATCCATCACGTCAAAAAGTTCAAACTTCAAACCTGAATTTAGGGAAAAAGATAAAATAAATCACGCTGTGTAAAAGGTTAGCTCAAAAGGCACCTAATATAAATCTCAAGTTTAAGAAGGACGACTGCACATTCATGTCCTGAATAGAAACCATTGCGTGAAATTTTTGGAGCCTAACCAGTCCATATACTCTTTTAGACTTAGGCCATAGGTCTTAGGTGAGGTTTCAAGAACCATTATTGTCAAGTTGAGATTTGAAAAACCAGAACTGCCATTTTGATAGAGTAGCACTAGCATTAGGTGGGGAGGTCTATGAAAAGAAGACGTCGGAGTCGGAGAGGAGAGAGCCCCCTTTCTGGGTGATACACATTATCAACATTAAGATTTCCATGTTGGACCCAATCAAAGTCTTCCTACCTAATCTAAGCACATGGGCTTTCTGGTATAGAATTGAAGTGGCCAAAAGAATTGCGAATAACTAAGGGCAATTCCTAAGTCATCTCACTTTATAATTCATATTTGGTACAGAACCAACAACTTCCATGCCATTCCATGTTTTTGCAATTATTTCAAAATTGCAAACTGTCAATCTCTTGCTGCCACAATCCTATCATTGCCTTCAAAAAAATATATATATATATACATTAAGGGTATGTTTCATTTGGAAATTGAAATCTATCAAAATTGGAATCAGAATGGTTTATTCATCCAGTCTGTTTGATTCAAACTAGAATCGGAATCAGCTGGAATGGATTCGCATTCCCTCAAATGGAGGAATGTCATTCCACCATGAGTGAAAATGGGATACGGATTTCATCCAACCAAACAATTGAAATTCCGGTTTCGATTCTAGACTTTTATTCTCGTAAACCAAACGGATCATAAAACCCTAATTTGAACCCAAACCTAGCTTAGCAAACACTGCATTAGTGCTTTTCTCTACATCCACTCCATGTCTAGCTATGAGATGAGGGCTATGCCTGTTCTATCTTGCATCCTTCGCAAGTTTTTTTTCTTATTCTAAATAATTTGAATTTTGAAACTAGCCAAGTATTGAGAGAGGTAGGTTTATGGCTTGGACAAGTATGCAGTTTCTTCTAGTAGAAACATGCTAGAGCCTGGAGTGCATTTGGATTGATTTCTCTCTCCCTCTAGAATTTAAACAAATATCCAATACGGATTAGATAGGTACACATGCACACTGATTAAGTAGTTAAGTAGTTACAAAATTTTTTGACACCCATCCTTTAAAGTACCCCCAACCTACTCTTGAAAAAAAAAAACAAATTTTATTATTGTCAGAACATTTATTTAATGCTCATTTAACATGCTGTGCCTGACTCCAACTTATGGTTGAACTGAGTTGAGACCTCTTTCCATAAAAAACCATCCCAACACTCTTTCAACATGATCTGTGTCCACAAATCTCATCATAAAACTGGAACCCACCATTTATGAGATGTGTAGACACAAATGATGTTAAAATGTGTTGGATTGCATTTTTATTGGGAGGAGATCCGGACTCAGTTTAACCACTGACCAGTCGATCAATCTCCTAACCAAGTTTCAAGGTCCATTTTAGTTCCCTGGACTATTTATTTGCATAAATAATTAATTTGGTCAATGACCTGACTACCCAATTTGTATTAAACTGTTTAACCCAGTTAGTGGCTCATATGTTAGATATTAATCTTGTTTTTGTGTTTTTTAGCTATTTCGTGATTAATAAGTTCATAACAATTAAATTCTCATCTATCACTTTTCCTTGCAACCCCACGATGAAACATGAATACAATAATGATAGAAGTAAAGAAACAACTTATGATTTTTTAAATTTATTTCCCTAACTGGTGTATATAGGGGTGTCAATTGGACTGGATTTGGTCCAATTCGGTTCAGTTTAATGTGAGTTCATTACAAATGGACCTGATCCAATCCAGTCCAATGAATATTTTGGACTATTTTGTACTGGTCCAAAGATTGTTTAATCTTTTCAAATTCCTGTTAATTTAGATTGGTTTCAATTCAAACCTGGTCCATTGACACCTATATTCTTATTTTTTATAAATGAACTAGATATTGACTCGATCTAATATAAATTCATTATGGATGGACCAGGTCCAATTCAATATGTCATATTAGTCTGTCCAATCCGTCCAAACTCAATGTCTTATTGGTCCGTTCAAATGGATTTTGATTTGAACGGAGTCCTACCCCGGTCCATTGACACCCCTAAGTGTATATATGTTAAAGTGGGGCTCAGAAGGGGGAGACAAATAGGAGTGATCATGGGCTGGGCCCGGCTTTGCACCTAAGATTAGGACTATATCCTTGGCCTGGGGGTGGCCTGGCCCAGGTTACAGGCCTGAAACATAAGCCCAGGTTGTGCCTGATTGCGGGCCTAGAGTTATTATGAATAAAATATTAAATATATATCATTTATACATTAGATAGTATATGTAATATATATAATTAGGGTTGGGGTCGGGTGTGGACTTCACTTCCTATCCCCAATCAGGTATACCTATTAATTCCATCCCCATCCTATTCCTGCTAAGGCAATTTCCATCCCATTCTCGCTTGATCAGGGAGATTGGGTACTTGGCAGGGATGAGAAAATTTCCATCCTTACCCTCAGATATATAGTTCCATAGAATAATCAATTTTAAGTCCAATTCTGTGCATCACTCAAGAGCCTGCTAGTGTATATGTATGTATATATATATGGCTCAAGCCCGGACTTGAAAGCCAAAGCCCAAGTTATGTCTATATACAAAACTAGACCAAGCCCAGGCTGCGCTGAAAATGGTCGCCCCTGTATCAAATATGACATCCCTTATAAGTGTCCCCTTACACATTTCATGGAAATGGGACACCTTTTACAAACAAAATGGAAGTGTAAAAGGTCCAAACCCAATAAAACTTTTGACTGTCCACATTGGATATCGTGGATTGTCTTTTTTCTTTTTTTTCTTTTCAAAGGTAGGCTCTTCCCTATGAACAGGAAAACTTTGGCTGTTCAGAAAAACAACATACCGTTTGGGTCGGTGTAGAATCAGTCCTCAATCGATTATTAATCAGGACACATTCACAATTTTACAGACCCAGAACCGTTCCCGTTAATAGTTGGGTCTATTAGGTTCAGACCGCAATTATACCAAAGCTATATTTATTTATTTAAATAATAATTTAAATTTTAAAATTGATAATATAACATTAATAAAAATGATAGAAAATACTAAAAATTAATATTTTTAATTAATATTATCTTATTTATTATCTATCAAATTTATTATTTCAAACATAAAATATATAAAAAATATTATATATTTAATAAAATATTCAGTTTCAGGTCTGAGTCAGTATGGGACAAACAAGATTTGGAACTGACCCAATTATTAATCAATACAAAATCATAGGACCAGAACTATTATAATCCGTTCGATCATGACAGGCCTGTCAGGTAGACTCCACCCATTGACAGCCCTACAGACATCTATTAAAAAGCGTTAGTGCCAGCTTTTTGCAAGCAGCTCCAACAACTCTCTTTCAATCCTCCTTCCAACCCCCATTCCATGATTTGGGATCTCCTACCAATAAAATACATTCCGACACCCTACCAACATCAAACTAAGACCAGCCATATGAGATGTACATTGTGGAAACATGTTAGTAAAGAATGGGAATTTGCTTCTCACACCAAATTTACAATACATCCCATTATGTATAGGGAGCATCTCCCAATGAATAACAACATACAAGTATGGGAGTCTCATTGTGCAGATGGAACTTGCTGTGGGGTTGGTTTGAGGAGCAGATCCGGAATTATTGGTAGGGTCTTGGAGTCCGCCTTGTGACTACTCGGGATCTGCTACCCACATTCATACCCACAAGCACCACTACCATGTATAGAGAACATCTCCCCATGAATGACAAGGGAGATATTCCCAATGCACAATTGTCATGTCCCATGGGTAGAGATGTGAGAACATCTCATGGATAGCAGATCCGAGCTACCTTGTGATTGATGAGTCCAGAAGTCCTATCCACGAGAATTCTGCCCATGTCATGGAGAATATCTCATCCTCTGCATAGTATTATGCAGGGGGCATGTTCCCAATTCACGGGAAATAGTGTATTATGGGTAGGCGTGGGTAACGTTTTAGTGGGCAGGAGATCCGGAGTCGTGACTGACGACCAATAGTCTTTGTCAAGATCACATTGGCACCCCACATGCACATCTCACCGTGCATTGGGAACATCTCCCATACTTATCATTGGGAGATGTTCGGTGCTGTGGGGGCGTCCACAAGCGCCCTCCGTGGGACGCCGATGTGATATGTTTTTCATCGGCATTGTGGGACCCACATCACACCAGAGAGAACCACTCCCCTTTTCCTATGAGCTATGACTTTTGAAAAGTTAGGTTAATGGGAAAAAAAAAAGTGAAAGGGGGGGCTTCTTTTAATTAAAAAGAGGGACATATAAGAACTTGGTAGGGTAACGTAAGCATGTGCGGTTCAAAACAGCCAAGCGTGGAGAGAGAGATGTTGAAACTCCAAACTGTCAAATTTAGACAGCCAAACTTTTTCCTTCAGACGTTATTAATATGGAGAACTAATGGATATGGCTAGTGACTTTCCATTATTGGTCAACAACTTCCGGTAAAATTATCCATGCATAATTTTATTTTGCCTGAGTTAAAGAATTTTTGTATGTGATGATTGAAATCAATAAATTTTTTAATGGAATTCCAATTTCCAAGGCCATGCAATATAAACAAAGAAACATACGGCACTATATCCTGTTTAGAGCCTTAATTAATATTCTCAACCTCTGTTTTTAATTAAACTATTTGATTTATCATTTATATCAAGAGGATTAACATATATAAAAATATAATTATGATACTAAGCATTATTTCAAATCTGTTGCAAGTTACATTAATAATTCATAAAGAATGAAATTTCTCTTTCGGAGAGAATTTTATTTATGTTACAGGTCAATACTACTCGACGCACCATGAAAATAGGCCGCAGAAGTTCTTTTCTAATTGCTTCTGTGGTGAGACTTCTCACTTATTGTAATTGGCTGAATTTCCACGCTACGTTAGAGCAATTCAAAGGCCGGAAGTGAAAGGAACGTTGGTGGCTGGTAGCCATGCACCGCCAACGATGAAGCTTCCTACGGTGAACTTGGATGCTTCGGTTACACTGGTGATGACATGATAGCCACCCCATTTCACTCGGTTCGCCGTCGACGAACCGGGCCCTGTGTTCTGATATTCTCCATAGTACAATGTACTGAGAGCAAAGCTTCCACTCCACGGCAACCAACCGGCCGGCTGAATCAAGCTATCGAGGAACGTCTTGAGGACGACGGTTCGAGAATATTGCCTCCATGGCCTTCCAAGGTATGTCTTGACGGAGCTCTGAACTGGCTTTAGGTCCGAAGCGGCTGTTATTCTAGAGTTGTGTATCACGATTCCTGTGTTCTGGTTGGGATCACTCCGACCTTGGGCTGTCACAGTAACGATGCTGTTCTTGGGCTTCCTAGCAAACATGTTACAGTTCTGGAAGACAACAGCTGCATTCCCAAATATGAAATCAACGGTACCATATATATCGCATTCTCTGTAAAATTGTCTGTTAGAGTGGACATAGAGAGTGTCTTGATATCCTTCGAAACCGCATCGGTAGAAAACGGAGAGATCAGACCCCGAGCGGAGCGCCACCGCCTGGCCGTTTGCTGGTCCAGCACTGTTCCGGAATGTGATGTCACGGGCAATGAATCCATCCCCTAGCACAGCTGAAATTCAAAAAATATAGATATCTTTTAATTTGAAATTTTCATTTCTAATGCAGTTTGAGCTACTGTAGCGTCGGCAATGTGTGGGGTCGAGTTGGTTTGATACTTTGAAAAATATCAAACCTAAAACCTCTAATTATACCTAAATTTGTCAACCCAAACCGAGAAAAAAAAAAAACTTATCCCGTTATTTATTACAAGACAGCCAGACATATGTCCATTATATTGTAGAAAGAGGAAAGTCTTGGATTTTAATGTCATCCATGGTTGGGTTCAGTACTGTCCAACTCAGATTTCAGACAAAATGTTACTATAACAAGGTTATGTAGATTGTTGGTTACATGGGTGGATTAGAACAGGTTAATCTTATAGAGATAGAAAAGAATAATACCCAAGTCATCAATGAGGCATTTTATAAAGTTGGTTTTGGCTTTTAAAAGCCTGATGATGAATTGATGAGGGGCCAAACATCATTAAAATTTGTTTTTTTTTTTTTTTTTGTGAAAGGATATGAAAGCAACTGGCAGTCGTTTTAGTATTTTAGAGGAATCTCAACAACTTTGAGGTATCACGTTAATGCTATCATAGCATTCCCGAAAAGGCAGAAGCCCATCTTCAGCTTTACCGGAAAAAAGAAACTCCTTTGTCGATATCTGGATCGATAAGCCTTACCCGGTATTCATTATCAGAATGTCCGATTAAAAACCAGCTTCTCGAACATGAAAAATGGTAAAGACCCATCGAAGAAGCGCACCTTAAGCCCCGAACGCAGCCTAAAAATGTCTTAAAGGCCGCTCAATAAGGACCCTTTGTCTATTGCTCCAAATGACAAACGTCCTTAATTGATGATCGTGTCAATAAGAACAAAGATCACTGAGTTACTTAGGTATATAATATAATAACTTCACCAAGAAGCGACCTATATATATGTGGAAGCTTTCAGTCTAAGCAATGCAATATTGATGGGTAAAGTAAACTAAGCATACAACCACAGAGAGAGAGAGAGAGAGAGAGAGAGAGAGTTTTGTGAAGCTTACCAACGGTAGCAGAGTTGAAGGTGGTGGAGCCTCCTCCGACGCTCTTGCTTCCGGTGATTACAGTCTTTCCTATGCCATCGCCAATAAGCATAATATTGTTGAGCTTGTTTCCTATCTGCAGGCTCTCCGTGTAGGTCCCCGCCTTGACATAAATCACAAATCTGCCGCTCCTCTTTTGCTTTGACGCAGCACTAATTGCCTCGTTAACTGTCTTAAAGTTGCCCGACCCATCTTGCGCCACCACAAGGTTTGCCTGCGACGTCGGGGAAGACGTCTGCAAGAGCTTTCGGTCCCCGGGTTTCACCCAGCTAGGGAACCCTTCTGTATATGCTTGTGGACTAGGTGGAGGTTTGTTAATTGCAAGGCTATTGCTAATTAACTTGGATACATTGTTGGACATAAGAGGCAAGACGTAGTCTGTGACACCAAGCTCCATGAAACCATTGCGGCACGTCTCAAGGTTGGTGAGGGCGGTGCTAAGCCATGTTTGGAAATCAACATCAGTGCAACTGGCACTGGGGTTGACAGTGCGGTTCAGTCGAATGATGGTGTTCTCGTAGAGGTCAAGACAATCGGCCCATGCGGTCTTCTCCCGGTGATTCCGGCACTTGGGCCCGAGCATCATATTGTTGTTTTCTGCCCGAAGGGCTCGATCCAAAGCAATCTGCATTGACAATCTATTGAAGTCGGAATGACGTTTTAGTCCGGAAGAACGAGGGTTGTGACTCATATAGAAATCACAAGGTTGGGGGTATGGTGTTTGGCTGCACCACAACTTTACGTTGGGGGGAATGTGATCAGAGTATCCTGGAGACAAAAGGAAGGAAATAAATACAAGTGTTAGAATAAGAGGGAGCGCCATGGCCGGAAACTCTTCTCTTCTCTGTTTTGGGTGGATACTGAATGGGGTGTGTCAGTGTGAGGATCAGCTAGGCTTTTGGCTGGGTTAATTTACATGGAGACTCGATGGACTCTTTTTATAGAGAAGAGAAGATACAAATAGTAATAGTACAGATGAACAAGCCGAGAGCCGACACTTTCCTTTTCTTTTCTTCTTAATTTCCGTTTTTTATTTTTAACTAGAGTCTAGAGCACAAAGAATGGGATGTTAGAGTAAGGAATAACAATACTTTTGGAAAATATAATGTGTGTACCAATAGAAAATATGGAATGATGAAGCAAAGAGTATAAATATGTGGGAGCTTAGACATATATAATTTTGTTAAAGCGAGTTTCCATTCCATTATTTGACTTTTCTTATTTGTTGACTTGGACAGAGGTGAACGAACGTCCCTGCCCTTTTATCCTTACTATGAGCCCCGAAATAATAACTCCCCAAGATGGTTATCAAGTGTATATGTCCCACCTTCACTAATCTCTCACGCCATGCATGTGCATGGCTGACGTGTAGTGTTCATATTGGTTAACCAGCCCCTGTATAACACAATAAACCACCCATCCAGTGAAACCCACATCCACTCTCCCATTTTATTATTTCATATCACCATTGACCAACTTGTCACAGTTGATGATTTCTATATCCAGTGGTTATTATATAAAATAGGCTCATTTATTAGGGCATTCCTAATCCTCATATATATCGAAATTGAAACACTTGTACAGTTTGCAACCGCTTTACTTAATCAACCTTCCATCATCAACTACAAAGAGTTTTAAACAATTTCTAATGGACATGGCAAAAAATCGATTAAGTAAAGCAGTTGCAAGTCATGGGCATGCTTCAGAAAACTTGGTCGGACCAAGGTTTTTAAAACTAACCCGGAAAAAGGAATTAGTCGGCCCATTTTGATAAAAAATAAAAAACAATCCAAACTATTCAAACGGTTTACTAACTAAAATCAACGATTTTTGACAAAAATTCAATTTTAAGAAAAAAAGGGAACCAATTTTCGGTTTTTCCAATCCAGTCCAATTCTGAAAATCATGGGTCGCACCAACGCCCATCTGTTTAACGAGGACTCCAAACTGTAAAAATTTTAATTAACAAGAATGGCAAGTAGTTTAGAGAAAATAAAAAGTATAACCTCCCTATATATCGGTCAACATCAGGTTGTTGACGTGATATTTAATCAAAGAGCAATAGACCATTAACACTTACATGTGAGTCTGTGACCCACTGATTTTGACAACAAGCACCACTTGTATATATATTAACACCCCCTCATGTAGTTCGCCCCAAAAATCCAAAGCATGGTACATAATATCCTATATGCTGACACTCTTCATTGCGTAGCTTCTACGCTACACGCCTAATAAGTTTTATTTGGCGTGGTTTCAGATAAATAATTTGCTAAATTTTGAAATTTAAGACTCATTTTTAGGATTGGATTTATGAAATTTGTTAGAATTAATTATTCTATTTGAGGTTAGAATATCGAACTTAAAAACATCAATTTTTCAAAAAGTAGAATTTTAAACAACGTTTTTAGTTGATAATACGCTCTTTTCGGTTTAATTGTTCTCATATATAATTCGAGCCGATAATTCACACTCAACTCTGCAATTGGTGTAAATACCTGGACCAGACCAGATCATAGTTTGAACGGACTAGTTCGATCCCCATGATAATTGGTCCGTCCGTCATGGTCCCTCCCAGCAAGGGCTTGAAAGAACCAGTTCACACGTGTGTGAATATGAATGAGCATTGTAAAATGATGATATTCGACATGTTAATTACTATATATTGCACTGGTTAGGCCACAATTATTAAATCCAAAATATTTTGATAGTTTCATATAATATCAACATATATGTAAAATATATGATAATTTTTCAAATATTCTAACATTAACACATTAGAAGTAGTTGCTTAAAAAAGAATCAACACATGTGCTTTTAGAAGTATGGAAAAAATTAAAAATCAAACCCCATAACGTCAAATCCAAATCAGCAGCCCCATGTATATATATATATATATACAACAAGAAGATCCACATCATCATGTCTCTCCTTGCTCCAATCCCCCTTTATAATTTCCTATTTTGTGAATTTTTTATTTTTTTAATTCCACATAATTATCAATTAAACCAATAAAGAAATAACATAGGCTTAATTGTTTTCTAATATTTAGTAAAGTGGCATCACTTTCCTCCACTTTCTCCTAAATTGTCTCCATTTTTTATTTATCTCCAAAACTATCTCTAACTCCTATTTATCTCTTAAATTATTTCTAATTTAGTAGAGAGATTCCCTCCTAAACTATCTCTAATTCCTATTTATCCTCTCCCCCACTTTTTATCTACATCTATCTAAAGAAAGTTTTAATTAAAAAAATTTCATAATTATTTAAATATTATAAAAAAATTATATACTAACTTTAAAATATTTATTCAAAACACAAAAATTAATTATAATAGATTTAATAACAATCATATTATTAATAGTTTTATATTTAAAAGAATCTTCATGAAATTTTGTAGTAACAATATAAATTATAATTTTACAAATTATTCAATCTAAATTTTATTCAAATAATAAAATTTTAACATTAAAAATAAAATCTATTTAAATATTTTAATAACTAAATATCTTAAATAGCAAAACATTAAAAATATTTAAATAATGAAAATTTTTAAATATTTTACATATTATTTAAATATTTAAATAACAAAATATTTAACATGGCTAAGTTTTAAATAGTTAAAATAACTGAATTATGTAATGGATTTTAAAAACAATCTTAAAAGTATAAAATAATCATAATAGATTTCATAATATTAATATTAATAATAATTTAATATTCTAAAAAATAATGATGAATTGTATATAATAATAGTATTAATTATAATTTTATAGGTTATTAAATTTAATAAATAATTAATATTTTTAAAATTTAAATAACAATATTGTTTAAATAACTAAATAATATTGTAAATAACTAATTTTTTTAATATAATTTTATTGTATTTTTTGATAAATACGTTTTCAACAATTATTTGCAAATATATTTTTGTTTTTTTATTTAACAGTAAATTGCCAATAATTATAGGAGATTAAACAACTATAATTTAACTTTTGAAATTTAATTTATCGTATTTATTATATTTTTTATAAATTTATGTTTAGTAATTATGCATTTTGTATAATTTATTGATTAATATTTATTAGAGATTAAATTATTATTTGAGACCACTATTTATTGACTAGTCTAATATATTTTCAGTATTTATTGTATTTTTGCAATTATTACATTTTAATTAGATATCTATTGTATTTTCATTATAAATTTATTTTTAATAATTGTGTATTTTTGCTATAAATTTTCTATAATTATTGGAGATTAAATTATTGTTATTTAGTAGATATTAGACTATTAATTTATGTGAAATTAGGAGTATCCAATGATTGGTTTGATTCAGTTGTAGGTTGTTTCGCCAACCAAATCGACTTGGTTAGGTCGGGAGTTTGTCACTAAAAACCGATTGACCATTAAATCCACCAACTTGGGTTGTATCACTTTGGGTCTATTTTTAGTTAGTTTGTATGTTCAAAAGATTTAAACTTAAAAATTAAATTTAAGTTTAATAAATTACAGTGTTAATATTAAAAATTAAATTTATGATATTAAACATTTTAGACTAAGAAGTATGAGAATTTTTCCACTTTCTCATATTAAAAAAATTATATTTAAAATATAAAATATTAATATTTAACTATGATCTTGGTTGAATTGAAAATTTGTTAAACCAAAACCAATCAAAAATACTAAAATACTTACCAACTCAAATTGAATTTGATTAGATTAGTTATTAAAAAGCTAAAATATAAAACAATTATATACTCTTATATATTTCTATTGTTTAACTTTCCCTTAACAAAATCCATACATTGTCCCCACTATTTGATATATATAAGCTGATTGAGGCTGCAAATACAAGTGACCAATTCTGTCTGGCATACTTATCAAAATGCCGAGATCTGGTGCAGTCTATGTGGGTCTCTCATGTATACAGAACACTCGTGTATCCATCTGTGATTGATTGTGTAATCCATTTTACACGCCAATGTTCACAGAGAAAATTCAGAATCTTTATCATTTTGTCGCTGGTTCAGCATTGCATGCCGATGGTTCCATCCATCACAAGTCACAACGTGTTGTTTGGGTTTCAAAGTGAAAAAAAGAATTCTAAATTGTGATCCACATTGCAAACCGAGTATATAGGTAAGGACCCTCCCCAAAAATGAGAAGGACGTTACAAAGTGCAAACCAGGTGGCTATGGGTGGTCAATTGGTCATGGGTCCGTATGGGAAAATAGTAATAATACAAATCAATTAATTGCTCGTTGACATCTCCATGTATGAATTCTATAATTAAGTCCCCCCCCGCCCCCTCCGGAATCAATTAATATCTAATGGAGTAGCATGCAAACAACTGTGCCCATTTGATTGATTCAATGCTAATAATCATGCTAAGTCCACAAACTACAGTTTCAGCAGTATTGGACCAGATTTGGAACAAAAACCGAAACGCCGAATCAAACTGTTGACCTCTGAATTGGATCATTACGTGCGGACTTGTTTACGCTAATTGGTATTTAAAAAGTGAGTTGGTTTGGTGTTGGGCCCTTGGAATTTAAGAAACTCAATCGAAACGCGATAAAGGATTGATTTTCTCGATTCAACATCAATTAATTAATAAGGCTGTATATATATTAATGACTTAAGAGGATAGCTAGCGTAGAAGTACTTGTGAGTTGATGTGACCCTGCAGACCCCTGAGCCCTGGCTGGGCTTGCTATATGGAATAGGCTTAAACAGGTAGGAAAAACAAACCAAGATATATAAATATATGGCAACCCTTTAATATATTTATCAATGCATAACACATTCAATTATTCAACGTGGAATAAATTAAGGCAAACTACCCAGTTTTCGCATGTAAAAAAAAAATAAAAAGGTAATAAATATGGTAGCTAGCTAACAGCCTAACACCAACCCAAACTAAAGGTCTCTGTTCAACGTCCCTCATCCTGATCTTGTATTGTTTTAATTTGTAGGTTTTATGTTAGGAAGCTTCCCTGCATGTGCTTGCTTGCAGGCACGTCACATGTACCCCAACCGACAGGGTAAAAGATGTGTTATGTGTTATCCCATTTTCATTTCATTGTATTTCTCTTTAATACAACTCTTTCTACTTCATTAATTGAACGAAATTTTGCAAGTTCGCCGCATATATGTATGATATGATATCCATGTCTGTTTCTATGACAACTCGTAAATTCTCTCCATCGCGAATTTGTCAGATAGGGTGGTCATGAGTCGAGATTTTTATGAGTTATTTGAGCTCAGTTCAGTTTAGTCATTTTGAGACGAATTCGAGTTTGATATATGGACTCATTTGTTTGTTAATTGAGTCAAATTCGAGCCCGGTGAAATGATTCTTATTTTTTATTTATAATTCTTAATTTTTTATCTAAAAAATAAAAAATAATAATTTTATACATATAATTTTATTTTTCAAAAATAAACTTGACTTGTAATTAAACTCGAATTCAAGTCTCTAACTCGAATCGAACTCAATCTTGAATCTGATACTATTTTTGCAAATCAAACTTAAATAATCAAATATTCGACTTGACTCAGCTTGAATCCACCTGTGATTGAAGAACAAGATAAGTGTGTGTATATATATATATATATATATATATTTTAAATCAAACCGCGTAAGATAGTCAGTGGGCTTCATGCAAGACCACACTGTACGTGTCCTCCAACCAATGTGTTTGTATTGACACTGGGGTATGCTATGCAAGTGGAAAACCACGATCTCCAAATCGATTTGCAATAAGAATAATCTGGAGGTTTTAGAATGGCGTATGCGGATTTGATTTCATACACTTATTACATGTGAGAGATTTGAGCCTAGCGATTGGGACGACCGGACGACAGAAAGTGCTGGCCCATTTGCCCTATTTGGAAAACCGGACCTACTCTCTCAACAGGATATAAGCCATTACAGCCAAAATCTTTAAATCAGGAAGGAGCTACAAAACCCCAGGAATCTCCACAATTCCATTCATTTTCTCTACCTTTTATTTCAAACCAAACACAGCATTAAAGTATAATTGGGGCACAAATATTAGGTGTAAACAGGAATACTTATTCTTTTCATTAGGAAGGTCTCGAAGAAAACACCCTCGTTGTTATTTAGATTTTGCTACTTGGTAAATGTAAACCATTAATTGTGTATGTACCCATACCGCATATAATTATATTGAAACATTGACAATGATTATGACGAAAATAAAGGGATAAAACATTGACAAGAAGTGATGAATTGCAAGTTAGAGGACCAGAAGGCTAAGGTAGATCTGTTCATGAGCTGGGCTTCAGGTTCAGCCCATAAACATTTTATATTGTAGTAAAAGTTCAACCTAAGCCTGGCCTATGAATAATAGTTTTGGGCCTATGGATAACCCAAAATGGTCATAAATAGAAGTGGTAACAAACTGATTTAGAAACTCATAATTTAACAATAGATGTGGCATTAAATCATGGTTTTCAAAACTGGATTGGATCAGGTGGTCAGACC
Organism: Nelumbo lutea; assembly: GCF_056320005.1. NCBI lineage: Eukaryota > Viridiplantae > Streptophyta > Magnoliopsida > Proteales > Nelumbonaceae > Nelumbo > Nelumbo lutea. Next base: position 199,820,526 of record NC_142684.1, on the reverse strand, counting down.
GGAAAAATTAGGAACCGATCAGGTGACCAATTTCATTTTTCACCAAATTGGATTTTAGCCAAAAAACGTTGATTTGATCAGCAAACCACTGATCTAGATAGTCAAACCGTTCAACAATTTTAACTATATTTTTATTTTTTGTCAGAACGGGCTGATCATTCAATCCGGTAACCAGACCCCTGACCGGTTTATTCCCCGGATCGGTTTTAAAAACCTTGCATTAAACAGAATGAATTGGCCAAGCAAGATTAAGGTAACCAACCCCATGTAGTTCGGATGAATGTTTGCAAACCATTGTTGATCCAGCCAATTGGAGTGATAAAACCATCACCCCAAACATAGGGGTGCAAGTCAAGTAAACTGGGCCAGGTTTAAGCTTATAAATACAGGCCCTATCCTAAGAATTGGGCATAAGGCCTGAGCCCTGTCCAAGCCCAAGGTCAAGCCCGAATTATCAACTTAGGTCCGGCCAAAAATGAAATTTGATGCACATGGGTTGGGCTTGGGCCCAGTCTAGGCTTGGGTTGGTCAATCAGCCCATAATAAAATTTAATGTATATATGTATGCATGTATACATATATGTATGGTCTATAAAAAAATATGCATATATGTACATAGGCGAGTCGGGCTTGGGTTTGTCAATTAACCTACAATAAAATTTAATGTAAATGTATGTATATATGTATGCAGTATACATAGGTGTATGATTTGTCAAACAAATATGCATACATGTGTTTCTATTATCCATATATGCATGTACATAGGTGGGTCGGGCTTGAACTACCAAAAGGCTAGGTCCAAATCCAACCTTAAAAATAAAAAATCCCAAACCTTTGAGCCCAAACTCAGCCTGATGATTGAAAACCTAAGCCCAGCCCATGTAAAATTACAGGCTGAATCAGTCCGCGTTCAGGTTGAACCCACCCAAGTTGCACCCTTACCCAAACATAATTTCGATTTGGGTTAACCTCAAACCCACTAGCAGTTGAAAAAAAAAAACATCAATTTGGTCACAACCCATTCGACTTTAGTTATTGACCACTTGACCTGATCAATGGGTCAAAGGTTACAAGTTACAATTTGTATGTAAACTTATGGAGGTCTTAACTTTACAATCAATTATTTGATTAGGGTGGATTTTTTTATTTTTATTATTTTGGATAGCTTTTCGCAATCTACATGTCTCATGGGACGGAAGGCATCTTGCCCCACTATTTTTACTAATTTTTTGCCTCAAATCTCAATTTCTTAGTTTTTTTTTTATTTATAAGAATTTAAAAATAAGATAAAAATATAAATTAAACCTAATAGATGATGTACCACGACTGGACTCATTTGACCTGGTCGGTTAAGCTGTTAAGATGTGAAACAGAAGGAAATAAAAAATTAACAGTCCAGTCTTCAACCTTTCATCCTTGTGGGTTGGATTTTAAAACATTGGTAGGGATGAGACTTAGATGATGATGATAATGACAAGTTTCAATGAATAAATAAGTAGGAAATAACCCACATTGCAATCCATTATCCAGTTAATTATAATTGTTGCTCATGAATTCAGATCATAAAACTTTAAGGTTGTGTTTGCAATGCAAATAAAATTGTACTGATGCAAAACGATGGCAGTGCAAATGATTTGGGTGTAAATCCTGATTTATTTTTGTTTCAATTTTTAGATTATTTTATTTAATTGCAGTACAAATAAAATAAGTTAAGACAGAAAGTAAAATCCAAAATAAAATTAAACAATAATTTGCATTTTTTTTTTTTACATTTGCACTCCCATATATTTATAGTAGTACAAATTGAATTAAAATAAGAGCTCCACCTAATATCTCTAGATCGTTGTAAATTACCAATTTAATTAATCACTCTTTCAATTTTAAAATCATCAATTGTAATCAAACGTGCAATTTCAATTGTTTGGATAATTTGCAATTCATCATTATGCACACTTACAGGAAACACTAACCCAAACCAAGTTATGAATCCCCCAACCCTAATCCTGACCTATTCAAAAGTTTAAATTGGATTGGGTTCAATTTGGATTTGGATTGGCCCAAGATCTCTATTTTATTTTTGCCAAATTTACTTATTTACTAGACTCAAGGGTTGAGGTAAATTTAGTTTTAGAATTATTATATATAAAAGGATATAATTATCACTCTTTTTGAAAAGTTTCACGATTTAACTTAAAATTGTTATTGTCATACATATAGATAGATAAATACATATATTTATAGATACATAGTCGCACAAATAATACATCCTACATGCATGCATGCATCCATGTTTAAGTTAGGTTAGATTAGCCAAAGGCGCCTTGCCATGCTATTTTTGCAAAGAAAAAAAAAAACTTTTTTGACCTCAATTTGTAACTTTTAATATTTTTATACATAAAAAATTAAAAATTGAATTAAAAAGCATAAATTAAATATAAAATAATGCACATATCATGTCTAAAATATAATTATACATTATCCATTGATAAAATATGTATTTGTACATATATACACTTAAAATATATAGACATTGATGTGACACAGTCTAACCTATTCAACTCTGGCGATCGAACTAGAGGCTCGCAACCGAAAGGCAAAAATGGTTCAGCCTCTAGATCGGTTTTTAAAACACTACTTTAAAATGCAGCACCAATAGTTTTTTTGTCTTTACCTATTCTTAATTAATAATCATGTTAATTAGGCCCGTTCACTTTTCGGTATTTTATTTACCTGGATAAGTATTTCCCAAGAAAGATATATCCAGTTAAATGCATTTACCCATGTTCTTTTATTTCCCATGTAAATAAGGCAATGACCATTTTAGCCATAAAAATTTATTATTAAAAGGGGCATTTTTGTCTCATTCAAGTGTTGGCAACTTCCCCCCAAGTGGGAAAGATATTTACACACCTTGGAGATGGGTATCACATACCTGGGTAAATGATACATAGAACTTTTCCCGGTCTCCACATAAATCTAAAAAAAGAATATGGGATTTTTTGTCAATGGAAATCAAAATCTTAGTGACCAACTTTTCCCCCCTCAAAATCCAAAAAAAAAAGACCCTTGCTACCGAGAATTTGGAATGGTCACTCGGTTGGATGGCCTGAATAGGATTTTTTTGTTTTTTCTTATTTGGTAACTGCAATAGACCTCACGTGTACCATGTTTTGTCTTGCCCCTTAATGGCTTAATCTAAAAAAAAGGGTAAATTACAAAGACCCCCTGTACTATGACCATGAAACAAAAACCCCCCTTGACCGTTAGTTAGATGATGGAATGCGTTAAATTACCAAAATACCCTACTAAATTTGTTCAATTTTCTTTTTTTTTTTTTGCCATTTTTCTCTTAAAACCTATTTAACCTATTGTTTTCCCTTTCTTCTCTTCTTTTCCTCTCCCTCACCGTACTCTCTTATTCTTTCTCTCTCCCAACTCTCGTAAATGAAAGGATAGAGGAAATCCATTTATCATCTTCCCTTTCTTCTCTTCTCCGTTCGAGCCACATGTTGCAGACTCGTCAAACATTCGGGTAAGAATTGAACGTTGATCCACATACAGGTTATTAAGAAATATTGAAGTGTTTCAGAGGCCCGATTTGAACGGCACACATGTTGCAGGTAACCAGGAATCGCCGGAAATAAACTTCCCTACGGTGAACTGTGAAGCTTCAGATGATTTGGTTATAACGCGATAACCACCCCAATTGACTCTATTTGCTGTCGAAGAACCTGGCCCGTAGTTTTTATACTCCCCATAGTACAACGTATCCAAAGCAAAATTACCACTCCATTCCAACCATCCAGCAGGATCGACCAATGTGTCGATATATGACGTCAGATAGACGGTTCGAGAATATTCCTTCCATGGTCGTCCCAAGAATGTCTTGAATGAGCTCAGCACTGGCACCAGATCTGATGAACCCATGATTCTCGAATTGTGGATTGAAATCCCAGTGTTTTGGTTGGGATCTGTTCGTCCCTGCGCCGTTACCACATTGTTTTGGTTGTCCATTGGCCTTCTTGCAAAGATCATGCAGTTTTGTAAAACTACAGCAGCATTTCCAAAGATAAAATCGACTGTGCCATATATATAGCATTCTTTGTAGAACTGTCTTTGAGAGTGGACGTATAGCGTATCCTGATATCCTTCAAAGCCACAACGGTAGAAGACAGACAGATCAGAGCCTGATCGTAGTGCCACTGCTTGATGGTTTTCTGGACCGGCCGTGTTACGGAATGTAATGCCCATTGCGATGAATCCTTGCCCGGTGACCGCTGATACATAACCATAAAATTACAGGAAAGTTAGTAATCGGGTGATAATCATCAGAAATAACGTAACCTGGGCATGCAATTAATTGGATGGCTAGCTATGATCATGTCTTAGTGTTCCACCATTTCTTTATGATCGATGTTAAATTAATGTAATTGCTAGAAATTAAGAGATAATTAAACTAATTCAGTTCCCTTACCAACAGTTGCAGAGTTGAAGGTGGTGGAACCTCCTCCGACGCTCCTGCTACCGGTGATAATCGTGTTCCTCATGCCATCCCCGACGAGCATGATATTTTGTAAGCTGCTTCCAATCTCAAGATTCTCGATGTAAACACCTTTCTTCACATAAATTATAAACCTTCCGCTTCCTGTCCTTTGCTGCGAAACAGCACTCAAAGCCTCTTTAATGGTGCGGAAATTTCGGGACCCATCTTGTGCGACCACAATGTTTGCTTGTGAAGCCGGAGAAGATGACTGCAAGAGCTTCCGATCACCAGCCGATACCCAACTCGGGTACCCTCCTGTGTAACTTTGGTTCTGGGTTGTAGTAGCATTGTTATTGATCGCCAATGTATTGCTAATCAGCTTGGAGACATTGTTGGACATGAGAGGCAACATAAAATCTAAAACCCCGAGCTCAATGAAACCAGTCTTGCAGGTCTCAAGGTTTGTAAGGGCCGTGCTAAGCCATGTTTGGACATCGACGTCAGTGTATCTGCTATACGGGTTGAGAGTGGTGTTGAGTTGGAGAACAGTATTCTGGTAAAGCTGCAAACAGTCAGCCCAAGCGACCTTCTCTCGCTTATTACGGCATTTCGGACCGAGCCACTTGGTGTGGCTCTCGGCACGAAGAGCACGCTCCATGGCAGCTTGCAGCGACATCTTTCGAAATTCATGTTTTCTTTTCGGAGCATTAGAGCGAGGATCATGGTTCATGGAAGATTTGCAAGCATCAGGGTACGGGGTTCTGTTGCACCACCAATTTACACCGCCGGGGACATCGTGGGATGCAGCAGCAGAGAGAATTAAACAAGTGAAGGGTAGGAATAACAGAAACAGACTAAGCGTTATTGTGGTGATCGTTGCCATTAAACAGGCTTCCCTGAACAACCAGCAACAACCTCGAGCTAGGCTTTCTGTGTGTAAGGGGGAATTAATGGTTACCTTTATATAGGATAAATTGGAAGGAATCCATGACAGGCTGTGAGCTGATATCTATATATATGTAACAATTTCCTTGACACATACATAATATAATTAAAAGGAAGGCAGTAGCATCAAATAAGTTATTTGGATGCCATGTTGCCTCATCTTTGACTTCAATATTTTGAGGGACTTATTGTGGGTTTTTCAACTTTGTTTTTCTGGGTCACCTTCACAAATCACAAGTCCAAACGCGTAGTTTGGTTGGCATTGATGAGAACTTGACTACAGAAAAAAAAAAAAAAAATATATATATATATATATACATATATAGCGAGGAGATTCAACCTCTTTTACGTGGGTGGGCAGTGGGCACGAACAGATTACGGTCGCCATGAGCTTATATGTGTTATGACCACACGTAGATGTTTTTGCTTGATCAAAGTGTTGATCTTTCGATATCAGCGATGTCGTTATAGAAAATTTGAAACACCTTGAAATCATAGGCTGCAGCTGTTTGGTTATTGTTTTTCTTTAAGTTTTTTTCAATTATTATACAATTTAAGAGTAGCTTTGGTTACTTTATTCTACATTTTAACCTATACACGTTGCTCTTCTATCGTTATGAGACAGCAAAACATATTTAATCCATAAACTTGTAACAATAATCTTTGATCCGTTAGAGGCTCCTATTGGCATTAATTGACCTAATTAGGCACTATTTATTAAGGAAGGCATTGGAATAAGAAACAGCAGCTGGGTTTATAGTCCCTAAACATCGCCGGAACCGGTGCCCAATTGTCAATAATTCTTGCCTTATCTTTTAATCAAATGGCTCAATCAAACATGTTTTATGGGTTTGCAAAACTGAACAAAACATGTTCATCAATTATTGGGCCTAGATGAAGATGAAGTGAACTCATCTAAAAGTTATAAGGAATTAACTAGTATCATGAAAGTGATAACCAATTGGGTGGTATTTATCAACATTGGGGTGCAATTCAGGCAGGGTGGGTTAAGTTGAAGGTCAATCAAGGCCCAACCCTAAAATTGTAAACCTCGGGCTTGGGCCTGGCCCAACCCAAGATCAGGCCCAAGTTTATCAACCCAATATAGCTTGGACTCAGGTTGGGCCAAGCCAGGTTCAATCAGGTTAAGCGTGTTCGTTGGGTTTGGAAGAATTTTAAATACATGTTTAGTTTATACATTATTAAAAAATAGAATATGGTTTTATATAAATATAATGCATGTATGTATGTATCTATTTGTTCAATTTAGACATGTTCAGATTGGATTGGGCCGGGTCGGACTATCCCATGTTTAGGCCAAGCCTAATTTTTTTTAGCTCGAGCCCTGCCCACAACTAAAAAATTATGCCAACCTGTGCAAAAACTCGAGTTGAATCAGATTGAATTCGTTTTAGGCCCGCCCAAATTACACCCTCTAATCACGATACGCCAGGGGGGTTGATTGGTCAGAGCCCTTCCAGTAAGCACAGTGAGGGCTAACCCGGTTCCGAGAATCACCGAAAGGTATGTTAGAGCATCTTTTTTAGGAATATGTTTAATTAATTAAACTGCACTTTTATTGATGGAAGAATTAAACTGAACTTCCCCACTAAAAGATAAAAGACATGAAACTCTTAATTTAGCCACAGAAACTCTTAAATCCATAATAATATCATGATATGAGTATGACTAATAAGTGATAAATTTTAATTTGTAACACTCCATGCATCAACATTTTTGAAATTAAAAGAACATATACATTGTGGCATGGATAATTTGCTAATTGCCATCTGGCAAGTGTTTGATATTGGATTCTTTGGATTAAACAACTATCTATATATACATATATATATTCCTACACGCGCATTGTCTACATTACTTAATTAAAGCGATAATAATCCCTATCTTCATTTTCTTTTCAATACGAGCATTTGGGCCAAGAATGATATGCAGAATGCTTATTCGTATTAATTGCTAATCAAAATCAAGGTGGACGATTAGAATTGGTTTATATATAATATAGTTACAACTTGAAAGTTGAAACCGAGGAAGAAGGGAAAGATCTAGTTACGAGAGTTCCCCGCTTCGGCTTTGGGGGTCCGAAAAATATATACATCTAATACTCTTTCGTAGAATTCAAACCCCCTTTTTTTAATGTTCCAAGCAGGCAAGATCAGAATACAGCTTGCCATCTGACAAAGCGTTTGTATAAGCATTTAATTCACACAGAGAGCTGTATAGCAGAAGGTGAATTAGGATCTACACTTTCTTGGATGACTAGTCTTTAGATTTCGTAGTCAACTATGCAATGGCAGCTAAATCACTATACATATCACATATGGCAATAGAATTTATTTTATCACAAAATCAAGACAGAACAACTGAACAAGCTACTGTATCTTTATATTTTAACTATCAGTTTTGTCTGATTGCTTTTAACTTTTTATTTACAGTTGTGAGAAAACCATAAATATAGTTGACATCGATCACATGGTTTTCTTGGAAGGAACTCAATTTGAGCTGATGATGAAAAACTGCTGACCAAAGCATCCAAAATTGTTTATATTCTACATATTTTCTATGTGCTTTAATAATAAATGTATCCTTATGATTAATTTTTGTAACTCACAGGTCAATGAGAAGCATCAATCTATGGCTAGAACTTAATTACTTCAATATATAACTATGAACATTTATGGAGGTACTGTTTTTGCTATTTTAAAAAACAGCAAGTGTACGTGCCACAAGGATGCAACTAGGGGTGTTCAGCATGTTGATCATGGTTTGAATTTTGCTACAATTTAATGAAATTTCGATATTACTTTCAATCAAAATACAGCCCATAATTTTATTTATTTAAAATTTTTGAAATATCAAACATCTAAATGAAACTATTTTAAAAAGCATAAAATATAGGGAATACATTGTTTAAGATGATGAAATGATATCTAGAGGAAATCTAATTAAATACTATATATATAATTAGTATAGATATTGTTGGAGAATATACATTAAGAAAGGCTCAAAGTATCGATACGATACAACACTTAGAAACGGAAGAAACCCTATTTTTTTAGTTGTTTTTTTCAAATTTTGGTTTTTTTTGGAAGCTTTTACCATGCTTTTTATTATTAAAAAAACTGGTGGTTTGAAACACCTGGAAAACAGGCGTTTCGGACTATATCGTTTTTAAAAGATACGATACAATATGCCTGATACAGGGGCATATCGTATCGATACTTTCAACCATGCACTACGGTAGCATAAATGAGTATGAAAAGCAATCTCAAGATAGCAAGAAACTTTCCCCTAAGTTTGTGTGTTAAAATGGGTTTGTCAACAATAATGACAGAAGATAAACAATTCAGCCAAGTAACAAAAAAATACAAATAGTAGTCACCACACAATAGTACACCAAAATTTTTACGTGGAAAAATTGGAGAAAAACCACTGGACCTGTAGCCCGTAAAAGTCTTCGACTAATTCAGAAATTAATTAGTACAACAGTCATCTTTAATAGTAACTAGAGGTTTACAAACATCAAGGAAATCATCTTTGGTTCACAAGTATAGCATTAACATCACCAAATGTAAGATGCATTCAACAAAAATAAAGGTTTGGATCTCACCAAGTTACTGTAAATATGATATTGAGAAGAAAGGAAGAGGCAATCAATCTAAACTAGAGTAAGACTCTTGACTCCTTAAATAATACTTAATCACATTAAAAACGAGCTTGAAAACACATCCAAACTTAGCCTTGAATGGAATAAAAACCAACTCTTTCTTCCCTTCTTCACAAAATTCAAAACGTAGAAAAACCCTCGGTTCCCTCTCTATTTTTCTTCTCTCTTTCTCACTTCCATGGTTACGAAGTGGAAGCACACCAAATTAAAAATGTGGGAGTTTTTTGGCTTCCACAATACGACTCTTTTTTGGGAGCAAGAAAATGTGGGGTGGGCCCCTTATATGGGTTGGATGTACACCCAACAATTCTACCCCTCCAGCTCATATGGGGGGTTTCATCAAACCCGTAACTTCTTTGCAAAATTCAAATTTGTCTCTATGCAAGTACTTTGTTAACATATCTGTACCATTTTCATCAATATGAATCTTCTCAATATTCAGTAACTTCATATTTAACACATCCCGAATCTAATGGTACCTTACATCAATGTGTTTGGATCTTGAATGAAATTTTAGATTTTTAGAAAGATTGATAGCACTCTGACTATTACAATAAAGAGCATATATTTCTTACTTCATGCCTAATTCTTGTAAGAACTTCTTCAACCATAGGATTTCCTTACAAGCTTCTATAGTTGCAGTGTATTCTACTTCTATGGGGGACAATGCAACACACTTTTGAAGTTTGGATTGCCATGGAATTACTCCCCTGCAAAGGTCATTATGTATCCCGAAGTGGACTTTTGGGAGTCAACTTCACCAGCCATATCTTTATTTGTATACCCATCCAACGTGACTTAACCATTCCCGAAGCAAGGGCATATCTAAAAGTACATCTAAGATACCTAAATATTCATTTTACCAATGTCCAATGTTCTTTGTCGGGATTAGATAGAAACTAACTAAATATACCAACAACATGAGCAATGTCTGACCTCGTGCACACCATAACATACATTAAACTCTCAATTGCTAATCCATAAGGCACTTTCTTCATTTCTGCTTTGTCTATCTCACTTGTAGGACATTGTTTAGTGTTGAGCTTAAAATGACATGCAAGTGGAGTAGTAATTGGTTTTGCATTACTCATGTTGCATCTCTTAATAACCTTTTCAATATATTTTTATTGGGATAACCATAACTTCCCATTTTATTTATCTTGAGAAATATTCATACCAAGAATCCGTTTAGTCGATCCCAAGTCTTTCATTGCAAAAGACTTGCTAAGCTCCGTTTTCAACCAATCCATCTTGTTAAAAGCATGGCCAACTATCAACATAAAGAAAGAGAAATGAAATCACCATCAAAAAATTTATTTACAAATACACAATGATCTAAAGTGGTTCTGGTATACCCATGATCAACCATGAATGAGTCAAATTTAGTATACCACTACCTTGGTGCTTGTTTCAATCCATACAAACTTTTCTTTAACCCACACACCAAATGTTCTTTGTTTTTTTCTTTGAATCCCTCTAGTTGCTCTATATCAATTTCTTCATTTAAATCACAATGAAGAAATACAATATTCACATCAAGTTGTTCAACTTCCAAATTTAGACTTGAAGTTAGTCCAAGTACAACTCGAATAGAAGACATTATCATCACAAGAGAAAATATTTCTTCAAAATTGACACCCTTTTTTTGACTAAAACCCTTCACAACTAGCCTTGCCTTGTATTTTAGTTATGAGCCACTCTCATAAGATTTTAATTTATAAACCCATTTATTTTTTAGTGTCATTTTCCCCTTTGGTAATTTCACCAAGTCATAGATGTGATTCTCATGTAAGGATTGTAATTCCTGTTATATTGCTTTCAACCACTCATCTTTCCTGTCATGTGACAGCCTCTCGATAAGTCTCTACCTCCCCCCATCTGTCAACATCACATATTCATGTGGAGGATACCTAGTGGAAAGTCTTCTCTGTTTAGTGGAACTTCTAGGCTAAACTTGTAGTGAAAAGGTTGGAGGTACTTGTTCATTCTGTGCTTCCTCTGTATTTTTATTTATAAGAATTTCATCATTAACTACACCATCATGTTCATTAGGAACATCAATAGAGTATTTTGATTTCTCAATTTTCTCTATATCCACAACTATTTGATCCTCAAGAAATACAATATCTACGATTCTAATCACTTTCTTGTCCATTGGATCTCATAACCTGTACCCAAACTCTTCATGCTCATAATCTAAGAAGATGCATTGTCTAGCCTTGTCATCAAGCTTGATCTTTTCATTTATACGAATATGAACAAATGTCATACAACCGAACACTTTCATATGATTGTATGATATGGCTTTCTCTATCCAAACTCTCTCTAGAGTATCTCCATTCAAAGGAACTGAAGGGGAATGGTTGATGAGGTCAACTTCAGTTCTGTTAATAATTGTTCTATTCAGTCTCTTTGCTATTCCATTGTGTTTAGGAGTCTTAGGAACATTTTTCTCAAGCTTAATAGAATGGATCCTATAATATTCTTGAAGATAACTCCTATATTCACCACCATTATCAGCTCAGATGCACTTCAACATTTTCCCTATTTCTCTTACTTGAAAACATCCAATACTTGATTCTTGGATTTCAAGGCAAATGTCCACAATTTTCTAGAGTGATCATCAATAAATGTCACAAAATATAATACACCACCAAGTGATTTATCTTTCATATAACAAATATCAATGTGAACTAAATCTAAAACATGAGGCTTTCTAGATGGATGTAATTTATGAAATGCAACTCTACTTTTTTGCTAGTTAAGCAATATACACAAGTTTCAAGAAACATACATTTCACATCAAGAATAAGTTTTTCTCTAGAAAGTATCTGAAACCCTTTTTCACTCAAATGTCCAAACCTCTGGTGTCAGAACTCAATGGATGAATCAGGAATTGCATTCACCTCTCCTTTGCTCAACCTTACTTGAATCACATAAAGGGTTTTGTGCTTCTTTCCCTTTGCCATAATAAGTGAATCCCGACTAAGCTTTCATTTTTCATCATTGAAGGTGTTTGCATAACCTTCACCATCTAAGATGTTAGTGGAAATAAGATTTAGGCGAATATCATGAACATGCCTAACATTTTTCAAAAGCAATTTAGAACCGGTGTTGCTATCTAGACAAATATCACCCATGCCAACAACCTTTGATGTATCAACATTCCCCATACAAACATGTCCAAAATCACCTTTAGTATAAGATATGAAAAGTTCACCTTGGAGAGTAACATGAAAGGAAGCACCTGAATATATAACCCAATCACTGTCTGGACATGCAAAGTTGATATAGTTATCATCACAAACAATAATGACATCACCATTGGCTGCAACAAATGTTCTTGCCTTCGCCTTTTCCTTTGGCTTGTTCTCTTTTCTAGATCCGACATTCATTCTTGTAATGTCCTGGTTTATTACAGTGATGACAAATAATATTTTTCTTAAACTTGGACCTCCCTCTAGATTTATCATATTTGTTATGATGACCTCTGCTCTTACTTCTTCCCTATCTTTCTTTCTTTTCTGTCATAAGAGCTTTTCTAAGTTCCTTGTTCTTTCCTTCTCGACTCTTTATTCAACAAGGCATCTTTGACTGTATCAATGGTTACTATGTCATTAGGGGCTGAGTTACTAACTAAAACCACCAAGATTCCCAATTGTCAAGCAAGAAACTAAGTAACAATAAGGCTTACACTTCATCATCTAGATTCAATTTTATACTAGTCAATTGATTTATCAAAACTTGAAAATCACTCAAATGTTCAGACATGTTAGTCACATCTTTATATCTCAAGTGTGCAATTTTTCTAATCAAAGGAGCCTTATTTAAACTCATTTTCCTTGAATACATAAACTCTAATTTTTTCCAAAAAAACATTATCTCTAGTTTCTTATGCAACATGGTGAAAAATACTATGGTCGATCCATTATTGGATTTGGCGTACAATTTTCCTATGCATAGTTCCACATTCATCACTTGTTTGTCACTTGGCTTTGCTTCATCACCTCTTATGGGTAGGTACAAATCTTTACAATAAAATAGGTCATCCATTCTAAGTTTCCAAATGGCATAGTTCGATGAGGTCAATTTGATCATAACACCTAAGGATTCCTCCATTTATATTAATGCAAACAATTAATTTAAGCTAATCAACTCGGATACCACTGTTGGGGAAGATACAATATAGTAACATAAATGAGTATGAAAAGCAATCCCAAGACAGCAAGAAACTTTCCCCTAAGTTTGTGTGCTAAAATGGGTTTGTCAACAGCAATGATAGTAAATAAACAATTCAGCCAAGCAACAGAAAATACAAATAACATTCACCACACAATAGCACACTAGAATTTTTACGTGGAAAACCCCAAATTTGAAAAAAAACCACAAGACCTATGGTTTGTAAAAGTCTTCCACTAATTCAAAAATTAATGGGTATAACAGTCCTCTCTAGTAGCAACTAGAGGTTTACAAACATCAAGGAAATAATCATTGGTTCACAAGTACAGCATTAACATCACCAAATGTAAGATAGATTCAACAAAAATAAAGGTTTGGATCTCACCAAGTTGCTGTAAATATGAAACTAAGAAGAAAGGAAGAGACAACCAATAATTGGAGTGAGATTCTTGACTCCTTGAATAACACTTAATCACATCAAGAACATGCTTGAAAACACATCCAAACTTGGCCTTGAATGGAATAGAAATCAGGTCTTTCTTCCTTCCGTGGTTATAGAATGGAAGCAAGCCAAATCAAAAAGGTGGGAGCCTTCTTGGCTTCTACAATATGGCTCCTTTTTGGGAACATGAAAAGGTGAAGTGGGCCTCTCATATGGGATGGACCTACACCCAGCAGATAAATTGCAAAGTAAGGATGAAATATGGTCCTGAATAATTGTTGAATTAATTTATGGAATTTATGACGATTTTCTTTCTTTTATTACCTTATAGGGATGAGAAAAGAAAGTTGATGGAACTGTTCCTTTTTAATATTTTTTCCAACCAACCAACACAACAATGTAATCATTGATTTTAGGAAAAGAAAACTAGCATGGACCCATGTGATGTATAAGATTTATTAAGTGAAAGCAAAACAATTGAAACACATAAGAGTATATAATTTTTTTATATTTTAACTTTTTAAAATAATTAATAATTATGTATATTTTGGGTCCGACTATGATATGGGGAAGATATGATATCTGAAAAAGTTTTGACCAATCAACTGCTATCATAAGTGTGGAAGCCAATCAAGTGTAATTTATTAAAATTCATGGGTGAGTTCCCACATCATAGATTTTCCCTTTTATTTTATATGCTACTTTTAATAATTTTTTTACAATAAAAAAATAAAAATAATTAATTTCAGCTAGGATTGTTCATCAAACTGATGAAGCCGACCAAACCGACCATCTCAACCCATGTTAGTCGGTTTTCTAGTATTTTCGATCGGCGTTGGTTCAACAATTTCCTAACTTGACCAAGTTAGATTAGTTTCGCCTTGGCCATTTGTAAATCGACCAAAACCGAACAACCTAACCATAGATATATTAATATTTTATATTTTTAATATGGGAAGTGGGAAAATTTTCATATTTCTTAGTCTAAAATATTTCATAGCATAAATTTAATTTTTTTCATTTATTTTTAAAAAACTCATTATAATTTTTAAATTTATTTTTTTAAGTTTAAAACTTTTGAATCGACCGACCAAACCAAAAATCGTCCCAAACTAATACAACCCAGGTTGGCCGGTTTTCATTAATGGTCAATTGGTTTTGGGTGACCAACTCTCCAACCTGACCAGGTCAATTTGCTTGGCCAAACAACCTACAACCAAACCAAACCAACTTGTCAACACTTCAAATTTCAACTAAATTAATAGTCTAGTATCTAATAAATAATAATAGTTTAATCTCCAATAATTATTGAAAAATTATAGAAAAAATACACAATTATTGAAAATATGTTGATAATGAAAATACAATAATTAAAAAAATTATAAAAATATGTTAAACTAGTCAATAAATAGTGTAATCTCAAATAATAGTTTAACCTCTCATAAATATTAATCAATAAATTATAGTAAAAATACAATAAGTACAATAAATTAAAACTTAAAAAGTTAAATAAGAGTATTTTAATCTCCAATAATTATTAAAAATTTTCTGTTAAATAACAAAACAAAACTAGATTTATACATAACTATTGTAAAATGTTAAATTATTATTATTTTGAATATTATATTATAATTTTGTGATGATTTTTTATAAATATAAAATTATTAATAATATGAATAGTACTAGTGGGGAACCGTGCCATACACGGGAATACCTGAAAATTCAATATGATGATAGAAATGATTAAATTAAAATGTAAATATATCATTTAGAGGTGGCAATTTGACCTGCCTCCATCCCGTGAGGGGATGAGGAAGACAACAAAAAGAACTTACCACTACAAAGAAATACAACAAAACCACAACCAGCATAGAAAGTATAATTATAAAAATGGTAAAACCCCAAAATTTTCATTCCATGAGGTGAGATCAACTCTTTTTCCTTACATAAAATTGCTAAACCAATCTATTAAGGCAAAACTGGAATTGTTGTGGTTGGTCAAAACAAACAAATATAACAAGTCTCCTTTAAATATCTCTACTTGGGCTCTCCATCATGAAGTGTTGATTGTCTATCAAAATGATTAGAAGCAAAACTCTTAGTACATCACATGGTAATCATTAAAGTATTATCCAAGATCAGTGAAAAGAAAGAAAATCATACATGCCAAACAAACCATAAGTGATATAAATAGGACTCAAGAATTTTATTGTTATTTAAGGGAAAGTACTGGATTATAGATACACCAATAAGATTGTTATTGTTAATCCCGACTAACAACAGCAAAATATGATAATACAATAATGGAGATCTTAATTAGCCTAATTTCAACTACTCATTAACACCGAAAAAGATCACCTAATTAAAGATCTTAATGGCTTCCTTGAATAACTTCACTGATGAGATCAACCTTCAAAACATCAGGAATAAAACCAGCACCAATTCCTTGTACTTGTGCAAGCTGCTAACATTCTAAAGTATCCCTTAGAAGGAAACTTGAAAGATAGAAAAAAAAAAAAAAAAAAAAAACAATATTCATGGTTTTTAACCACTATGCAGACTTGCAAAGACAAACAGATAAAGCACAATTTCCCCATCAAGCAATTACACAAATTCAAAGTCATGGCTATATGACTAAAAGCGTACAACATTAAAAAGTTATCCAAAATATTGTGGAGCCCATTAACTTCCTTCATTACTTGCAATTGCAACAGACTAAATATTCAATTCCAATGCATCATTTCAAGCGAAAATCATGCACGAAATAGAAGTATAATAATTTCCTTGTTACGAAATTGGTTTTAACTAAGCAAAATAACACCTTCCAATTAAATCCTATGCAGATTTAGCATAAGCCCCAACTAAATCCCTTCAACTAAGAAAAATAAAAGAAAGTAGCAAACCTGTGTGATGCACAGGGGTGAAAAAAAAATTGATGGTGAAATAATGTCAATTTTAATACAAAAATATTAAATATTAAAAATTAAGATCCAAACATAAAGGCATCATCCTAAGCACTATAATCTTGATTTCAAGAACTGGGACCAACTTGGAAATCTTGATTTCTTGAAGAAATCAAGATCCAAACATAAAGGCATCATCCTAAGCACTATAATCAAGCAAAAATATGAATATAATAGCTAATTACTGAAAATGCAAAAATAAAAATATTTTGTATTAATTTGATGAAAACTAAATACCAAAAATAAGAAAATAAATTGATATTCTTTCAGTAATATCAGTAGTTAATTTTAAAATAAATATTAAAATAATATGAATAAAAATAAGATTAATATTCCAGTGGAAAAACAATATCTGTAAAAATAAATTTATTCTTTCAAAATTCGGTTAACTTGTAAATTTGTAACTAATTATTAATTACTGAAATAATATAAATAGTTTGTATATTAATTGAAACTAATTATTAATTATTATTGATATTACTGATATAAACTGAATGCTTTGCTCTAAAGTTCCGGTGCTGGATAGTACTAGGGGTGTTCAAATTCGGTTAATGAACCAAAACCGAACAGAAGAAGCAAGTTCGGTTTGGTTAATTTGGAAAACGGTTTGGATCGGTTTTTTATAAGCAACTAATTCGGTTTTTGGTTTGGTTTGCAAAAAATTTTCAATCGAACCGATATATCAGTTGAGGCATTTAAAATCTGGTTGGGGGTATTTGGGGAACTGCCGAACTAAATTAATTATGATCAAAATTTAAACCAACTCCAACCTTTCAGCTTCTTTGGTTCTTTTGGCGCATTTCCTTTCCAGTTTCTTCGCCTTTTCATTTCCAGCCAAACCTCCTGAGTTCTGAGTTTCCAACTCCAAGTTCGAACGTCTTGATCATTCTAGCATTCTCCAAATCTCCAACGTCTAAACCAGTAAGGCAGAACCAGTCTTCTTCAGGCTTCCTTCTTAGCACGAGTGCACCATAGCACCACTTCAACTTGTGACTTCGTGATTATGTGACTGTAAGTCTATAACTGTGGCTGTGAGAGACAAAAACAGATATAAAGAATTGTCAACTGGGCATTCCCGAATCTAGATTTCCAGTGCTCTACTCCATTTTCATTGCTGTTGTGTTGCGTGCTACCTGCTAACCACCATACCAGTTGCAGGCTTGCAGCTGTGCTCTGTCATTCTGAATTCCAGCTACCAGTTTACCACCAATGTGAGTTTTCACCCACCCACTAAAAATCCCATAAAGTCGAAAACCATTATTTAAAACCTCGGTTTTTAAAAAACTGAAACTATGAATTCAATAGTGTTCATTAATAGTCTATTCATTTTTAGATTCTTTGACTGCCTGATAAACATGGATCGGCCATTGAGTTTGTGACGATGAAAAGTGCAGACTGTTAACTTTTCTGTCCCAATCAACAGAGTTCAGATCTGCTCCCAACAAACACTTCCAATACTGTCCCAATGGCCGATCCATGTTGGGTAATCTCTTAGCTTTTCTTTCAATCAAACAGTGTTCTTCATCGTGCATTGTTGATTATAGAAATGTTAGATACAAAACTAAGAAGTCAGAGCTTTGTTGTATTGGTATCCCATAGTCCCACTCTTCTCAGTGCACTAAAGAGAATTTGACCAACATATGTTTGAGAAAATTTCAATTAATTAAACTTGTAGTATAGTTGTTAGCACTTAGCAGTTAGCAGTTAGTTCAACCAGACACTAGCAGGATGCACGCCAAGAAGAATATCATATTCTCTGCTCAAACAAACTTTAAAATAAACTAAAATCTTATATATATGGCTAGCACTAGCATAGAGCTGGACTAGCTGGTACTCAGACTTTAGGATCTCATGTTTCTAATCAGAAATGGTAATCTTGCCTTTACTTAAAGAATGTTTTTTGTGCTTACTATTTGATCACTAGGCTCAGTTTGGAAAGTACAAATGCAAATGTATATAGTGCAAAACCTTGTATTTTGTATTGTTTTGTATGTATTTGCACTTTACAATCTACATATTTGTATTTGTACTCCTTCCAAACTAGCCTAAGGGGTATTTGTTGATGCAACAATCATATCCGTTTCGAAAAGCAAAATTATGCACCCTTAAGTTGGTTATTTGTTATTTATCTTGACATTGATTAATTGTCTAGTTGTCTCTCACCCATTAATCTAATTTTTTTTTATCAAACTGATTTCTAATACTGAATTCTTTTTCCCTTAGGTGTCTCAAGTTGGGGAAGGTGCAAATAAAGATGTAATTGCAGTCGAGGTTGGCGGTACAAATTAATAAGAAACTAATGATGCAGCCACAAAAAAGAAGGAAACACGTAAAAGGGCAAAGATGAAGGTTAGATCAGAGGTATGGGATCATTTCACTAGACTTGATCCAGATGAACATGGGTTTGTTAAGGCTAAGTGTAATTATTTCCCTTCAACTTATAACTGTGATCCCAAGGTAAATGGGGCTAGTAACCTTTGGAATCACATTAATAAATGCGAGAGCTACCCTTACAAGACTACCAATGATTCAAAACAAACACAACTCAACTATCAATCGGGCACAATGGAGGGAGAGGGTAAGAGTACTCTTACATATCAAAAGTTTGACCCAGATGCTTTAAGAAAGGCCCATGCTCATATAATAATTGTTGATGAGCTCCCCTTTAAGTTTCTATAGAATGATGGGTTTAAACGATTTTTTGCGGGCTTATGGAACCAAAATTTCGAGTTCCATCAAGAGTTACAATTGCTAGAGATTTTTTTTCAACTACATTTGGATGAAAAGGTAAGGCTAAAGACTTTCATAAAGAAAACAAGTCAAAGGAGCTTGCCTTACCACAGATACATGGACTTCATTGCAACAAATTAATTATATGGTTCTCATAGTTCATTTTATAGATAATGATTGGAAAAAAAAAAAAAGACTTTCGAATTTTGTTCCAATATCTAGTCATAAGGGTGAGATGATTGGTAAGGTAATTGAGAAATGTCTCCTTAATTGGGGTATTGAGAGGGTTTTTACCATTACCATGGATAGCGCAAATTCAAATGATCAAGCCATTACTTATATAAAGAAGAAAATTAACAATTGGGGAGGTAGTGCATTGAATGGAAATTTTCTTCACATGGATGTGTTGCTCGTATTATTAATTTTATTGTGCAAGATGGCTTAAAAGAATTGAGTGATTCGGTTGTGAGGGTAAGACAAGCGGTTAGATATGTCAAGAAATCTCCATCTAAGCTATAAAATTTCAAATCTTGTATTGAGGAGAAGATACAAAGAAAGAAGTTGTTGTGCCTCGATGTCCCTACTAGATGGAATTCAACATGCATGATGTTAGAGGCTACCCAAAAGTTGCAAAGGGCATTTGATTGAAGGACAAGACCCCTATTATGAAAGTGATCTTAGGGAAAGGGAGGGAAAAGGGAAACCTAATGATAAAGATTGGGATATTTGATGAGCTTGATTTCAGTATGTTGTTTTATAAAATGAGAGGCAAATTTGATAAATATTGGGGAAATCCGGAGAAGATGAATATAATGATTTTTTTTTTCAGTTGTGCTTGATCCATGGTACAAAATGGAGTAAGTGGAGTTTGTGGTTAAAGAAATGTATGAAGCTCCTTTGGCTTGGACGATTTGTAAGAAAGGTGAAAGAGGTGATTTACACTTTGTTTAATGAGTACAAGAATGATAATTCATCTACAAACAAGCAAACAAGTGACAAAATTCAATGTTCAAGTATGGTGGATGATGGAGAACCACCACAAAAGGTGAGAACACAAGATCGTTACAAGAGGATCAAGTCTACAAAGGATGGTGGGAATAGCAAATCAGAGTTGGATAAGTATTTGTTTGGAAGTGAAGAGGATGATAATGATTCTTTTGATATCTTAGGTTGGTGGAAATCAATGCCCCTAGGTTTCCTACACTTTCACAAATAGCATGTGATGTGTTAGCAATTTTTGTTTCTATGGTTGCTTCTGAATCGGCATTCAGCATGGTTGCGGAGGCTCTCATTTGTTCTCAAAATTACCTTTAAAATTCTTATTTGCCTAACTATGAAGAGAGTGTGGATGAACTTGAAGAGCTTGAGAAAGGTAAATGGATTTATTGCTTTTTTATTATTTTAATATTTATAATATTTAAAATGTGCATTGTGAACGTCGGGAAAATGCCTTCGCCGACTGTTCCGACTGTTCACTTCATGGCTCAAGTTATGGAGTCACCACCCATCAGACATAGCTAACTAGCAGTGATGGAGCTCTCGGATTTGCTTTCAATAAAAAAAAAAATCTCAAAATAAATAGTGACTCCACATCACTCCGCTAAGGCAACGCTCATCTGGGTAAGTTGAGAGGGAGGGAGGGAAGGGGTTAGGCATCCCTCTTTCCTGTTAATGTGAATACCGAAATCCCTTCTTTGTAATTAAATTTTTTATTTGATTTTGCTTCTAATACAAAGAAATACAACAGGTCAGTGGATTGGGAATCCGTATTTTCTAGCAAATTGGAAGAGTATGATTGAAAATGCATCTTCCCCTCCTTCAGACCAACCCCTTTTAGACATAGGAATTTGAGTAAAAGGGTAAGAATCCCGACCTCATTTCTATCAGAGTCCCCACCTTCGGACACGACTAGTAAGTCTAAGGAGCAGAAAGAGTGACATAACCTCCTCCAAATGCTAGATAAGACCCAAAACAACCAAAATCCAATTATAGCGAAACTAAGTCGACAGCAAGAAGGAGAGGTAGAGAAAACAAATGTTACACTATCAATCATTGTTAATCAACCAGCAAAAAACGACCCTAAAAAATACACAAATAAAAAAAAAGGGGGGGAGGTAGAAGATTTACCTCTTGTGGCCTTTACAAGTATCAACAACGTTGATATTCGCAGATGGGTTTGAAGTACTCGAGTGAACGATATGGAACTCTTTGGTCGGCATTTCAATAGATGACAGTAGCAGAGGGAGCAGGTCGATGATAGAGAAGTGGTAGGTTGAAGATTTAATGGCTGAGGTGTGATGGATCGACGACAAAGAAGTGGTAGGCTGAAGATTTAATGGCAAAGGTGTGATGGATCGATGGTAACGTAGGTTGAAGCTCACCAGACAATGGATGATAGCACAATTAAGGAGATGAGGATTGTGGGTGTTGCCTTGAGCCACCGCTCTTCTCACTCTCTCTCAGTTTTTCCTCCCTCTCTTTCATGGTTCTCTCTATCGCTTTTCTCTGTTTTCTTCTCTCACTCAAACTCCCTTTCATTGCCTCACCTACTCAACTCGAGGGTTTTCACATACCCTCGAGATGCTCTTCCCCTCCACCCCCCCTTTTCTTAGAACAATCGTCCCTTATTTATAGGGAGAGGGAAGGGTGGCTTTTGCAAAACCCTAAAAAAAAGGATTTGAAAGGTCGGGGTTTAGATGAATAGGGAGGTTTCGTAACTTGGGGTCTGAAGGGTAACTTTGGAATTTTGGTAAGAAGGGCAATTTGGTAATTCTAAGGGATTTTGGGGCTTCTTAGCAATTTGGGGCAAAAAGGGGTAATTAGGTAATCTTGAGGGGGTTCAGTGATTTAGGGGTTTGAAGGGAAATGTTTATAGGAGTATTTTGATAATTTGATGAGTGAAGGGCATTTTGGTAATTTTGGCTTTGAAGAGTATTTTGGGAATTTGGTATGAGGGGTATTTGGGAATTTGGAAAAAGGAGTAATTTGGGAATATATCCAAAGGATAATTTGGGGTAATCTGGTCAAGAGTATTTTGGTAATTTTGGGGATTTTGGAAGGAGGGGAATTTTGGTAATTTTGGTCTAGAGTAATTTGGGAATTGGTCAAATGAGTAGTTCGGGTAATTTTGGTTAAGGGTATTTTGGGAATTCTTGGGAATTTTGGAAGGAAATGTATTTTGGTAATTTTGGAAGGAAGGGTATTAAGTCAAAGGATATTCTGGGAATTGGTCAAAGAGGTTTTTGTATATTCTGGGTCGATTGGCGAGGTTTTTGTAGATTCTGGGAATTGGTCAAAGAGGTTTTTGTATATTCTAGAAAAGGTTTTATACTAATAATCTAGAGCCCATAACGGAATCTAGGTGTGATCAAGGGGCAAATAGGGTCTATTTTGGATGAAACCTCTCTAGGTAGGGATTTTGGGTAATTTGAGGTGATTAGTAAGGTTAGATTGAGCCAACTGGGCCCAGATTGGGCAGATTTGTAATCCGGTCAATCTTGGACCTTAAAATGGAATCTTGGTGCAATTGAAGGAAAAATGGAGGCATTTTGCGCTAAGATTTCACAGGTGGGTGTTTTGGTAGGTACTGAGTCTAATGGCTATGTTTGATCTAATGGTTGAGGTTTAAGTGGAAGTCGATCGAGGCCACTGGATAGGTATCAAGCAAGTTTGACAGTAAATCTAAGGGATCTCAAGGGAAAGTTGAGATTTTGGATGTTTCAAAGGGATCAAAAGGGTCTGTCGGGCGTTTGGGGCAAATTAGAGGTTTAGGCGGCAGACCGAGCAGAAATCGGGTGCTAATAGATGCCCCTCTTTGTTATGAGGTAGAAAACTACGAAACAACAAAGACCAAAAAAAGCACACAAAGTTTTTTGCGAAGGGTAAGTTTGGAAGAGGGGCAAGATGAGGATGGAAGATTAAGATGAAACGGAGTTTCCGTGCAGCATCGCTTCATCCTATTCATGCCAGTTTTATTATTGGCAAAGTAGCTTTTCCTAGGTATCAAGAATCTTCAGAATCTAGGTTCCTTTGCCATAAAAGAAGACAATAAAACAACTGATAATATGAAAACTATTCACTTTGGAAAAAAGAAACCCCCCCTAAGTATCAAAAACCTTGAAGAATCAGGGCAAGTTTGCTATATAGGAAGGCATTAAAAGCCAAACAAAACAAAATACTTAAGTTTATCGCAAAGCGCAATCACAAAATAAGCACATATATTATTCAGAAAGCATTTTAAAATACTTGGCAAAATAATTCGAAAACTTGACCGATGTCCTATGGTTGATATAGCATAACTGCTCTTTTGATAAGCGAAAAACACCCTTCCATGTAATAGCAGCCTACGCTCGAAAGCTCGACAAAACACTCGGAAAATCCGATGAGAGTGCAAAGTGTTGTGCTTTCAAGTGCGTGGTAGTGTCATGTATAATTAGTGCACGATTAATATGATATCTTCAATTATTACTTTCCTTTGCTCTCCTTAGCGGATGATGGGGAATTTCAACACAATAACAAAATCATCAAAGGTTATGAGATTGCTGGACATGCTACCATGTGCCTAGAAATGAAGGACCTTCGACCAAAGAGGGGTCCATAACTTCTATTCAAGTAGTTTATGTACCTGCGAACGATTTGACTGACCCTGCTCCTGCCACGACATTTGCACATTTAGATGCTACTACCGTACTATCAAGAGGATTAGCTGACAAAGGTATCTATCCAGCAGTAGATCCTTTAGATTCAACGTCAACTATGCTCCAACCTCAGATCGTTGGTGAGGAACATTATGAAACTGCGCAAAGAGTAAAGCAAACTTTACAACGTTACAAAGAACTTCAGGACATTATAGCTATCCTTGGGTGTCATCAAGATTATTTGAAAGAAATGATGATTGATCGTGAAATTCACATGATTATGAGACTTTATTTTTATTTTATTATCCTGGTCGAACCCAAGCACCACTACCTGGGCTGCCTACGTACCCCTCATTAGAGATCAAACCGAGCATAGTTCGGTTATTTACAACTTCAAATATAATAAGCAAGAGGGAAAAAGGAACACAAAAAAACAAATGATCAAAATTTGCGATATACCGCTAAGGCTAAAAGATTCTACTATCGATGAGATTTTGTATTGCAAGCCGGAGAGGAACACACTAGTCAGTAGGATGTCCAAGCATCTGATGATAATCACAGAATTTATTCAATTTGAACCCTTAAAGGAGCGGCTTTGGAACGTAGACTTCTCTTACATCTGGTTTTGGCTGAAGTGGAACCAAATATCATTCTTACACCATCTGAGGAAGTAACTGAGAAAGTGGCATCAGGAGTGGAGTAAATTTCCTCTTAACCCGTCTATCTTATTGGAAAGGAAAGACAGGACGCTTATGACTTGAAGGTCTGACCTGTTGACAAGCAACTTATACTTCATTCACTTCCTGAGATGGTGGAGGGCCTATAGTCAGACCATGGTTTATTGATCGAAAGTCATGCTCAATTCTCTTCCCGATAGTAACTATGCCCTTAAAATCCTAATATTTCATGAATGTAGAGAAAGGTGGCTCTAAGATTCTTAGAAACAATTTGATCTTCCAAAGGAATGGAAGTCTTCAACTGAGCAACAATGGATCTCCATCAATGCGCATATTCTGCAAAACCTTATTCGAGTGTCTTTCGCATGCCTTCTAATGTTTCTCTTGTTGGAGCCAAATCTATGCCATAATCAAACCTCTCCAGAAAAATTGTAGCCACCTTATTCAAAGTTTTCTTCTTATCTACCTCAAACGATGCGAACCATGCTAGTGCTTCACCCTCCAAACTCCATTGGAAAAGTTGAGCAAGGACTCTCTCATCTATCCCAAGCTGAAACGTCTCTCCATAGTATGTGCTCAAATGTACCCCTAAGATAATTGCTTCCATTATACTTCTCCAAGTTTAGGATTTTAACACCTTTTGGCAATTCTAACATCGGGTATAAGCACAACTCACTGAAATCCAATGCAGGAGAAGACTGAATGTGCCTTAACTCCTCTAAATCTTTCTTCAACTTGGCTACATCTTTACAGATGGGAACTCAATGCCAATGATGTGCTTGCTAAATGCTCATGTTGATCACCTATCTCAATGTATGATTCTTCGGGATTCTGTGATCTCAACCACATGATGTGCTTCGAATTCTTCTTGGTACTAGATGCCATGATCCTGAGGTAACTTCTCTGGTTCAAAAATGGCGGTTGGAATTTCCATCTTTAATTTTTTATTAGGTTTTTCTCTTTTTGCTTTATTTGCTTTTTCTGGTTTTTATTAAAACTGGATAACTAAAAGGAATGAGAAAATTGTTAAGGGCTATGTAGTGGGAGGTTTTACCTAAGGCAACTAAGATGGGATATGCATAATGCAAAATGTATGTGAAACCATGCAATGCCAATTAAACATCGAGAAAACAATGATAAAACTGGCCTACCCCTAGTTCAAAATCGAATGGGGTGAACACCCAGGCAGATGAAGAAATATGCATGTGGCTAGGAGTGGGTTGGCCACCTATGAGGAGGGCAGGCTGCTATGAGCTGGCTATCTACTCACTAAACTCAAGGGTAGTTATGGGAGGGTGAGAGCTAAGGAACCGAGTTGATAGGTGAACTTATTAGATTCTAATCAGGGGTATCTAGTGAGGGCAATTTAGGAAGATAACTTGAGCTTGCCAGATGGTTGGAAAAGCTGCTAAATGCTGCTATAGTTAACTAGGCTGAATCATTGCAAAATGCAATGGGATGCAAACAAAGTGGACCTTTGTCGTGAAAACATAAAAGAAGAAACCATTTTGAAATACACCGAAATTGAGGAAAAACTCGATTCAGATTTATTTGGGTTATCACAAGCTTAAGAAAAAGATTCTCACCCTAGGGAATTTAAGAGGGTAAACAAAAAGATTCTTTATTATTGTCGTTTACTTTTTATTGT
This sequence comes from Nelumbo lutea, assembly GCF_056320005.1. Lineage (NCBI taxonomy): Eukaryota > Viridiplantae > Streptophyta > Magnoliopsida > Proteales > Nelumbonaceae > Nelumbo > Nelumbo lutea. Next base: position 199,794,137 of record NC_142684.1, on the reverse strand, counting down.
TTTATTATTTTTCCCTTTTTATCATTTTTTTCTTCCTTTTTATTTTATTATTTTCTCATCTTTCTTGTTTTCTTTTGATATATATTTTTTTCCATATTTTTTATGATCCTTTCTCATGGTTTTTATCGACCATTATTTTATTTATTTTTAATTCCCACTAGTTTAAAAGACATTAGATTTCTCGAAGAATTTCTTCTATTTCTCTGCTCTCTTTTTTTTTTGTATTTTTCTTTTTTATTACTTTTTGAATTATGATTCCTCTTGCCTTATTTCTTACGTTAATTCCAATTTTTCCTTTCTGTTTTTTTATCTTTCCCTCTTGTATTTCATGCTTTTCTCTCGCTTTTTTCTTTTGAATCCCCCATTTTTTAAACTTTTCACTTGTTGGTATTTTGTATTTTCTCCTTTTTTTTGTTTTTTGGATTTTTTTCTTTTTCTTTTTTTACTTTTTCCTTTTTTATGGATTTTATATCCCTTTTTGGTTGTATTTTCTGGATTTTAATCTTTCCCATTTTAGTTTGGATTTTTTTTCTTATTTTTTTATTTATTTTTTTTGGATTTTCCTTATTTTTGTATTTTTGCATGCTTTTTATTTTGGTTTTTCTCCTTTTTTTTGAATTTTGGATTTTCTCTTTTTTTTAGATTTCTGGATTTCCCAATTTTATAATTTTCTATTTTTTGTAGTTTTCATCTTTTTTTGGCTTTTCTCTTTTCTCTTTTTTTTTTATTTTTGGATTTTCTCCTTTTTGTATTTTGTATTTTTTTCTTTTTTTTTATTTACGCTTTTTTTTAACTCCTAATAGGGCCCTTTAAGATTGAATATGCAACAAATGATGCACATGGGTTTGGGGTGTGATATCTAAATCATAGTTAAAAGGCCACCAGTCTTCAAACCTCCACCCATATGCGCCTCTTAGGTTAGTGACTAGCTGAGAGCTTTCCACCGGCCTCATCGGGTGCCTTGCTCCGATGGCTCAAAGTGTACCGGACTCTCTCCTAATAGGACAATAGGTTCTAAAATATCTACATATGTAATGCAATGTGCAAATGCTCAATGTTTTAATTTAGAAGATAAAAACGAAATAAGCAATCACACAAGAAGTATGATAGTGATAATATAAAGCTAAAGCACAGGCAGTATGATAGTGATAATTTGATCTCACATCAACTAAGAAATATAAAAGCCAATCTAAATATAATGCACGTGCTAATCAAAACAGAATTTTTAAGCTTTTTCCCTCCAAACTTCAGCAAGAACCCACTTATTCTTAAACAAGGACCCTATTTAACTACTACTTTTCTTCATTATTACATTTTTTATTTGTTTATTTATGAGAACCCAACAATTTTGCTATATTGACAAATCTACCCTTCTCAAAGATCCCCAAACTTGCATCAACAATCACTAACTTGCTAAACTCAGGAAGACATGTCCTTAAATGACTCGCTTGTCCCCAAGTGGGTTGAATCTCACAGAAATACATAGACTAACCACCATGCTTCAAGGTTTGGTCCACACCGCTCTGAGAAGGAAATATAACTCTTTTATTTCTAAAGGCATCCTAGGAGCTATCCCTGGCCCCCTACTACGTTACACGACAGTCAGTCCTGGTCTCCTTACGGTCCCAACCTGTACTGGCTTAAATTCCCAACTTCAAGCTTTCACCCTTCCTAAAGCAACGTCAACTAGACTGTTAAAACATTCATCTATCTACGCCTAAGCAGCTCTTGTGAAGATGGGCTTGACCAAAAATATGTTTTACACCGACCACCCTCGGTCACTCTTTCTTATTAACTAGCTGAATCCCTTAACAGTTAATGCCTTCGAATACAGGTTCAGCAGCAAAACGAGAGATCCAACTGAGACCTACAGACACCCGTTGAAATTTCAGCTTAACTTTGACTTAGAGCTCCTAAGCGGTGTTCTAAGACCCACCCAAGATAGCTGGTGATGCTGCTAAAACAAAACATTCGAATCTGGACACAAGAGCTCCTAAGAATTAAAAACCATTATTTTGAATAGGTGTTTAGTCCTGAGAACAGTGGGCGCTTAAAGGTTACAATTTATTCCAACATCTTTAAGAAAGGAACCAAGGGAGTGGGGGAGCAGAAAAATTAAAAGGAGAGAACAAAAGGTAAACACTTAAGGCATATATGCATGAACAAGGATATTTACAGGCAAGATCTACCACAAAAAGGCATATATAACAATTGCTCAAAGATTATCCTGCATATAGCATTCATCTACTGATATGGCAAACCAAATTTCTGGTCTCAATCAAAGATAACCCATAGACGATAAATTGAAACCAGATGGGAGGTCAGAATCAATATGGGCCTATTCCAAACATGTTGATTCAGAATATGAAAATGAATTCATTACCCAACATGAGATCTAAATGTGACAACACAAATTATTGAGAAATCCAAATCAAACTCTTCTTCTGTACCACTTGAAAACCAAGATTGGGCAATGGATTAAACTTCAAAATCAGAATTTTACTTTTGGAAAGCTAATTGCAAAGCAAGCAAAGTTTTGAAAGACTAAGATCATTCTTCTATAAACAAAAATTGCTTTAACTAACGAGAAGCTTCTAATCATATAGAGATTTCATTATTTGAAAAGATAAAGCAAGCTAAAAGGGAGATTTCGAAAAAAGAAGTATAAGCCACTTCCTCTTGTTTGGTCAAATCAAAAGGGCAAATAGGAAGGACCACATAACTTGCATACTCATTCAAAATATGACCAAGCGATCTATATCCACTGGCGGCAATATTGATCAGACACGGTCATGGTATTAAATGACCACTTGGCCTACACTTTGAATGGAAAACACAACCAAGACACACAGATTGACAACAATCACTGTGATCAGCAAGGCAAGTAACCACAGGGAGAACTCAAGAGATGGGCTCAAGCTAGCCTCTCGATCTAAAGTAGGAATGGATTTAAACAAATAGCTCTACCCCAATCAAGGCTCGATTCAAAAAGATTTATAGAAATGCACACTAAAGGTTGAATTCCAGTTAAGTCCAGATTTGATTTTGGAACCATTATCAAGAAATATGTGGATCTCAGTCTGAATTGAACCAAAAGATAGTCTTAACCTATGTCCTAACTTGAATATTGTAAAGGAGAATAAAAGGAAATTGATGGTGCATGATCTGGATGCTCCTAGCTGTAGGGCAGCTCAGATGCTTGTTGCTAAGTAGGTCGCTCGAACTATAAAGAAAGGGAGGTATCAAAGAACCCGAAGTGGCTAACCCGACGAGGTCGCTCCGATGCTTAAGTCAGTAATAGTATATGCAAGCAGAGAGTTTGAGAAAAAGGAGAGCTAGAATGCACTAAATTGCACGTACCTTTTCATGTCATTGGGGTTGGTGCATTTATATAAGCTTTGTTTGGTATGGGCTTCACGCACCACATCCGAGATTTCCAGGAGGTCGCCTAACCGGTCCGAGATCCCTGGAGGTAACCACCTCGCACGTTGGCCATCCTCTAGAACACTCAGTACGTGGGCCAACTTTTGAGAAACTTGAGAGGGTCGGGATGTGCATACCAAATTTGCTAGCGAGCACAACTCGTAGGTCGCCTCTTGGACCTCAGTCAGGTCCGTAAGCCCTCAAGGGAGGTCGCTACTCGCGTCAAGGTCACATCGGCCAGTGATGAGGTGCTACAGGTCAGCCCTAGACGAGGTACTCCTAGCCAGCCTAAGTTGTGGTTGAACTCGCTAGGTTAGCAGTAAAACCTGGTCGCCAGGTCGGGGTGAAGATGAACTACGATCTAGGACTCCAAATCATCTCCTAAGTGTCGTCCAGCTGTTTCAAGATGCCATGTGTCACAATGTCATTAGAGGGCCAAATCCTCCCTCATCAATTGCCCTCCACTCCCATACTGAAAGTAGCTCGGCGAAAGGAGTAGATTGCTCATTTTGCCCCGAAATGACTGATTCGATAAGCTTGTAGTCTAATCATTGCTCCAATTTGCTTCTCAGGTCGGAAGAGTCCAAGTGTTTGCAGCCTTACACAAGACCTCGCCGTCTTGATTATCGGGGCACGAGAGCGAATTTATCCGCTCGAGGAGAGGTGGAGCAGGTACCCCGAGGACATCTACCTTATTAGGGATGGAACCGTCAAGGGGTTCTATAATCCGACCATTACCTCAAGAGCGAAGTTTATCATGCCATCCTCAAGAGGGGATTCTATGTGACTGTTTTATCAGGTCGCTCCACCTAGGTAGACTTCGACGTAGCATCCTTCAAGCTGGTTCTCAAAAGAGTACCAACGAGTTCAATGTGGAGCCTGAAACCGAGGTGGAGGTCTATTGTGAAGAGATCAACTAAGTTTGTGTCTATCATGGTGCTGAAAGCGAACTAGTCTTTCCTTTGTTCTCTTTCTCATGCTAAATGCGAATAGTTTTTTATTTTGCCCATGCAAAAGAAACCACTAGGTCTTATATGTTGTTGAGGTCTTTTATCAGCTTGGCACCTTAGCCCTTAGGCTCTGTGAGCAATTCGTGGTCCACTCTCCTTATCCTTGATTTTTTCCATGCAAAAGAGTCGACTAGGTTGTAGCACATCTATGACGAAGAGGCGACTGGGACTTAGCACGCCTATGCTGAAGAGGTGACTAGGACTTATCTGCCCATGCCAAAAAAGCGACTACGTCTTGTATTGTGCTGAGGTCCTTTGTCAGCTCGACACCATAGTCCTTAGGCTCAAGGAGTGACTTATAGTCCTCTCTCCTTATCCTTGGTCTCACCCATGCCGAAAAAGCGACTGGGTCTCATGTGGTGCCAAGGTCTTTTATCAGCTCGACACTTTAGCCCTTAAGTTCTGGAAGTGACTCGCAGTCCACTCTCCTTATCCTTATTTAGCTTACGTGCGGCCTGACCTTTCCGCCTAAGCGAGTGGTCATTCTGTAGTAACTTCTCATATGGTTGCTTCTACGTCATCCCATGGGATTATCTTCTTGGATGAGTACTTGCAAGACCACAGCGTACATGTTCTGCCCCCCCCCCCTTGCAAGGGCATAATGTTGTTATCGGTGTGAGTCAGAAGTTTGGGGCCACGGCTACGCTGCATCAAGCTCGTAATGATGCCAGTCATCCACTCCTACGAGAAGCCATAGGGAGCTCGACATCCGGGGGCAGATCTACTAACTGTAAGTCACTGACTTGCTCGAGAACCTTGAGCGGCTCGAACCGCAAGGGTGTTCGCATAGTTCGTAGGCCGCTAACTCCCGCGGAAGCCACGAAGGGTTCAATCTGTAGGGGAGACCTCGCGAAGAGGACTGGTGAGTCTTATCCGGGCTAAAATAAAGTCGGCAGAGCTGCTTAGTCTGTTGGTTATCAACTTCCTATAGGAACCATGACTAGCTCGACCTGGGGGGACAACCTTACTCTGAGGTGCTTGTCACTAGACTGCTGGTTGTTAAGGTCGTTTTGTTCTTGCCTATTCTGCATCGACATGCATACATCAAGCTGCTCCCATGCTCACATCTAGAAATTCATGCTTCATCTCATGGAACTACCACGCTTTGATCCCGACGAGAACTGTTGATGGCTCTACTGTGGGGAGAAGGGCATTCACATGCAGTAGCGGGGCATTTATCTGGGGCAATGGGGATGTTGAGTTCGGCCTGAACTTGTTTGATTGTCACAAATAGACCTATTCATGAGCCGGGTGGCCCGACGGGCTGGCCCGACCCCCGGATGGGCATGAACAGGCTTTTTGGCCTGCAAGCTTAACCTTGAGCCAAAAAGCCCATCCCGCATAAAATTTGAGCCGGTCTCGAGCTTTGCCAAAATAGTCCGGCCCGAGGCCAACCCAGCCCGACCTATAGTTAAACCCAAGTAAAAACCCTATGTGATGTCCATTTGAATAATTTTTTTTATTTAAGAAGGTTGTTGATTCACTTGTAGGCCCATTGTTCATTTAAATAGGGGAAAAAACATCTGAATTAAAATAGGTAATGTCCATTTGAATAGAGAAAAATTCGAATTTCTTTTATTAGGTCGGGCTTCAGGCTCGGGCTCGGGCTTTAGGCTTTTTATCAGAGTCGGGCTCGAGCCCAAATTGTAGGCCTGTTGGTCGGGCCGACTCGGGCTCGGGCCTAACATTTTTCTATTAATAAAGAGTAAAAGTCCGATCCGAACCCAGCCCGGCCCATGAACAAACCTAGTCATAAGGGAGTTCTCTAGGTTCATCATAGATGTTTTTGCCCCCTAGTAATCGGTATTCGTGTTGGGTGTTGAAGCTCCTCAAAAGTTCCTTTGAGTTCATAAAAATGAAAATTAAAAAGTGAGAACCTTAATTTTTAAAAGGTGAGATCTTTAGTTTTTTAGAAGATGAGGACTTAGCTTTCAGAAGGAGAGAACTTAGCTTCTTGTAGTGTTTTCCACTGATGGCGCCAATTGATGGTGCACGATCTAGATGCTCCTACCTGTAGGGCAGCTCGGACACCTGTTGCCAAGTAGGTCACTCGAACTGCATAAAAAGGAAGTATCAAAGAACATGGAGTGGCTAACCCGGCGAGATCGCTCCGATGCTTAAGTCAATAATAGTATATGCGAGCTGAGAGTTTGAGAACAATGAGAGATAGAATGCACTAAATCGCGTGTACCTTTTCGTGTCATTGGGGTTGGTGACTTTATATAGGCTTTGTTCAGCGTGGGCTTCACGCACCGCATCCAAGATTTCTAGGAGGTTGCCTAACCGGTCCAAGATCCCTGGAGGTAACAGCCACGCACGTTGGCCATCCTCTGGAACACTCAGTACGTGGGAGGTTGCATACCAAATTTGTCAAAGAGCACAACTCGCAGGCCGCTTCCTGGACCTCAGTCAGGTCGACAAGCCCTAGAGGGAGGTCACTCCTTGCGTCAAGGTCACATCAGCCAGTGACGAGGTGCTACAAGTCAGCCCTAGATGAGGTGCTCCTAGCCGGCCTAAGTTGTGGTTGAAGTCACTAGGTTGGTGGTAAAGGCAAGTCGCTAGGTCAGGGCAAAGATGAACTACGATCTCGGACTCCAAATCATCGCCTAAGTGGCGTCTGAGTGTTGTCCAACTGTTTTGAGATGCCATGTGTCACAATGTCATTGGAGGGCCAAATCCGCCCTAATCAGAAATCATTCCCATGAATTCAAATTATTCATGTGCATGGTGTCACCAAGCTTTGCACAGATTCAACCTGGATATTCGATTTCATAGTCCATTGACCCAAGAAAAAGGGGTCTCCATTGAATATCGCAGTATGGAGATACCATTACCACAGATCCACCATTAGCCAAGCCATGGGCTCTTATTTGAACGTCATCAATGTGCTAGACAGGAGACCAAAAGTCGCTCCATTCAAAAACCAAACTCATAATACTAATGATGCGTCATTTAGCATCCAATACGAAAAAATTTTAACATGAAATCGAACTTTCTTCCAAAATTCAAACCTACCAAATGAAGTAGTACTACCAGTTGATTTGAATCTATACAAGAAGTGATTGACACAGGACATTAAGGAATGATTTCATGGAAATTCGTTCTCATTGCACAAGTGGGATGTTATTATTGTCTACTGTAAATCTAACACAGCAAACGACACCCAGTCTAGCACAAAATGTTGAGCAAATCCATCATAATTACCAGCATTTCAACCATGCAAACATGTAGCACCAGTGCTTATTTATTTATTTAATCATTCCTTTTTTTCTGAAACATACTCTCTACTGATCTAAACTAAGCACACCATTTAACACAATAAACAACATAGCTGCTCATTTAGATGCATGCTGTTTTCCTTAAAGAAACTCCATCAAAACTCAATCTAATAAAAGAAAACAATAATCCAATTGCATCAAAACTCAAACCCTACCTAGTTCAATCCAGAATTGATAGCCAAATGAAATTAAGAACTTAGAGGAAACAAACAAAGCTGCTACAATTTTTTTTATTTTGTAAAACCAGATAATAAGAAGCTACTAAAAGCTTAAAAACTTGCAAATACTAAAATGTTGCTTAAGAATCAAAACCGGTTGCTACAAGTGGAACTGATATGGGAAATGATGTTCACACTTGATGAAGGAAGATTTGCCCCGACCTCACAGTTATGCGACACGTGGCAAAAGCAACAGCTCGGCACAAAAGCAAGCCTAAGGCGCGAACACCAAGGGGAGAAACCAACGGACCGAATTCCCTACTAGGGGCCCGAACTCACCTTTGGCCCTAAACCAGAAAGTAATCCGAACTGGCCTGCCTTGCAACGGTTCGGGACATACCTCGCCGAACTGGCCTACCTTGTAACAGTTCGTGATACACCTCGCCGAACTGGCCTGCCTTGTAACAGTTCGGGATATATCTCGCCGAACTGGCCAGCCTTGTAACATCTCGGGATACCCCTCGCCGAACTGACATGCCCTATACATACCTCCAAACTCAAGACTTCGCCTCGCTCACCACTCCACATCACCTTCAGGGCACCAAAACCAAACAAACCGTACTATGCCTGACACTGAGGAAGTCCGTACCCGAGGGCGCCGCACCTGACTGACTTGGGATCTGACGCTTGACGGCCGCACTCTAAACGGCCACCTACCACCGCCACCTGACACCGCCATCTCCAGTTAGAGAGACGGTTAGGCAGTGACGGTTCTGTCCCAACAGAAAGGACGACGGCCGAGTTGACAGACGCAAGGGTAATCATACCCGACCTGACAAGGGCCTCGGAGCGAGTGCGCGAAGTGATTATAAGAGCCCCCTACCCCCAACAAACAAGGTATGTGAACTTTGCGCCATCTGGTCTACATTTTACCTTTGAGAGATTACTGACTTGAGCTTCGGAGTTATCACACCGGGTTCCCCTCGGAGTTCTCTCATCTTTCCCGTATCAGGCCCCCCGACGCTCCACTGGATTGCGCTCCATCAACACTGTTCTCAAATTCTCCGGTGGAGTCGCCATTCTGTAAACATCTGGAAAATGCCTTGTCAACTGTTCTGATTATTCACTTCACGGCTGAAGTTATAGAGTCGCCACCCATCAGACATAGCTAACTGGGAGTGATGGGGCTCCCGAATTTGCTTTCGGTAAAAAAAAAAATCTCAGAATAAATAGTGACTCCATACCACTCCGCTGAGGCAAGGCTCATCTGGGTAGTTGAGAGGGAGAGAGGGAAGGGATTAGGCACCCCTCTCTCCTGTTAATGTGAATACCGAAATCCCTTCTTTGTAATTAATTTTTTTATTTGATTTTGCTTCTAAAACAAAGAAATACAACAAGTCAGTGGATTGGGAATCCGTATTTCCTAGCAAATTGGAAGGGTATGATTGAAGTCGCATCTTTCCCTCCTTCAGACCAACCCCTTATGGATGCACGGACCTGAGTAAAAGGGTGAGAATCCCCACCCCTTTTCTATCAGAATCCCCACCTTCGAACTCGGTTGGTAAGTCTAAGGAGCGAAGAGAGTGAAATAACCTCCTTCTCCAAATGCTGGATAAGACCCAAAACAATCGAAATCCAACTACAACAAAACTGACTAAGTCGAAAGCAAGAAAGAGACATAGAGAAAACAAATGCTACACTACCAGTCTTTGTTATTCAACCAGTAGAAACGACCTTAAAATATACACAAATAAAAAGGGGGGGAGGTAGAAGATTTTCCTCTTGTGGCCTTTACAAGTATCAACGATGTTGATATTCGCAAATGGGTTTGAAGTACTTGAGTGAAGGATATGGAACTCTTTGGTCGGCAGTTCGATAGACGATAGTAGTAGTGGGAGCAGGTCGATGGTAGAGAAGTGGTAGGTTGAAGATTTAACGGCAGAGGTGTGATGGATCAACGGTAGAAAAGTGGCAAGTTGAAGATTTAATGGCAGAGATGTGATGGGTCGACGGTAGCGCAGGTTGAAGCTCATCGAACGATCGGTAATAGCACAGTTAAGGAGACGAGGACTGTGGGTGTTGCCCTGAGCCACCGCTCTTCGAACACTCTTTCTCGGTTCTCTCTCTCTGTCATTTTTCTCTCCGTTTTATTCTCTCACTTAAACTCCCTTTCACTGTCTCACATACTCAACTCGGGGGTTTTCCCATACACTCGAGGTGCTCTTCCCCTCCACCCCCTTTTCTTAGAACGAGTACCCCTTAATTATGGGAAGAGGAAATGATGGCTTTTGCAAAACCCTAAAAATAGGATTTGAAAGGTTGGGGTTTAGAGGAATAGGGAGGTTTCATAACTTGGGGTTCGAAGGGTAACTTTATAATTTTGGTAAGAAAGGGCAATTTGGTAATTTTGAGGGCTTTTGGGGTTTCCTAACAATTTGGGGCAAAAAGGGGTAATAGGGTAATTTTGAGGGGGTTTGGTGATTTAAGGGTTTGAAGGGGAAGGTTTATGGGGGTATTTGGATAATTCAAGGAATAAAGGGTATTTTGGTAATTTTGGATTTGAAGAGTATTTTGAGAATTTGGTATGAGGGGTATTTGGGAATTTGGGGAAAAAAGGGTATTTTTTGAATTTGGAAAAATGGGTAATTTGGTAATTGATCGAAAGGGGTTAATTTAGGGTAATCTGGTTAAGGATACTTTGGTAATTTTGGAAGGAGGAGCATGTTGGTAATTTTGGTCTAGAGTAATTTGGGAATTGGTCAAAGGAGTAGTTTGGGTAATTTTGGACAAGGGTATTTTGGGAATTTAGGGGAATTTTGTAAGAAAAGGTATTTTGGTAATTTTGAAATGAGGGGGTATTAAGTCAGAGGGTATTTTAGGAATTGGTCAAAGAGGTTTTTGTACATTCTTGGTCGATTGGTGGGGTCAAATTGGCTCAACTGAGCCTAGATGGGGCAGTTCTAGAAAAGGTTTGATACTACTAATGTAGACCTCAGAATGGAATCTAGGTGCGATCAATGGGCAAATAGGGTTTGTTTTGGATGAAACCTCTCTATGTAGGGCTTTTGGGTAGTTTGAGGTGATTAGTAAGGTTAGATTGAGCCAACTGGGCCTGGATCGGGCAGATTTGTAATTCGATCAATCTTGGGCCTTGAAATGAAATCTTGGTGAGATTGAAGGGTAAACGGAGATATTTTGGGCTGAGATTTCACAGGTGGGTGTTTTGGAAGGTAGAGGGTCTAATGGTTGTGTCTGATCTAATGGTTTAGGTGTAAGTGGAAGTCAATCGGGGCCATCGGATAGGTATCGAGTAGGTTTGATGATAGATCTAAGGGATCTCGAGGGAAAGTTGGGGTTTTAGGTGTTTCAGAGGGATCGAAAGGGTCTAATCGGGTGTTTGGTGCAAATTAGAGGTCTAAGCGGTGGAGCAAGCAAAAATCGAGTGCTAACATACATGTTGTTATAACTTTGCAATATTCTTTACAAATTTAGAGAGCATTCAATTGGAGACCTCTGTTAATGATGTTTAGGGGTAGGATTGACCATTAACAAGTTTGGTATGTTTTGTAATTACTATTTACTAGTTTAGTGAATATGTAATTGATATTTTTTTATTGTTTATTAATAAAATGCTGAGTATAGATATTATTTTGAATATTTCAGCTCTTTCCATTAAATATTTGGCTTTGGAGTTGGAGCATTCATTTATCATGTTCAGCTTGGTAGACTTGTTGATTGGGTGTTTTGCTTATCTTGATTTCAGTTTAGTGGATAGCACTATTTTTTTTCTTTTGATTTGAGAAAGGGATTGAATGGCTTTGAACTTTAAGATGTAAAGAACTTTACATTTGCAAGATTTAATTATTTTGACATAACATCTTCATTTCATAAATGAAAAGTTTGAATAGTGTTGGGTAGTAGGTTCAGATTGTTTTGAAGATTAAACATCAAATAGATTATTGGATATATTATGACTAGACCTGTTCATGGATCGGGTCGGGCTCGAGCGGGGCTTTCACTTGTCACTAATGAAAATATACTAGGCCCGAGCCCGAGCCCGAGCCCAGCCCGTCCAACGGGCCTATAACTTGGGCCCGAGCCCAGCTCTGCTAAAAGCCCGAAACCCGAGCCCGAACCCGAAGCCCGACCTAATTGAAAAAAAAAACAATTTTCCCTATTCAAATTAGAATTAAAAATTCAGATAGTATTTTAGGTGGAGATTGAACTGGCAATGGCGGTAGCAATAGGAAAAGGCAAGAGTAGAAGATGGCATCAGTCTAACTGTAGTTGTCTTCTCTCTTGTATTAGTAATCTGATTGGGTGAACTGGGGTTCGCCATTCTCCTCTATTTATAGCCTTAAAGAGAGGTTTTCCTAATCCCATTAGAAGTTTCCTAATCCAAACCATGTATTTGGATATGGACTCTGGATAATCCACTATCTTATCTGCATATAAAGATCAACCCTCCTAATCTGATTAGGAGTTTCCTGATTCAAATCTCTATTTGGATCTTTACACTCTGAGTGGATAGGGACAATCCCTTATCCTATCTACTAATCTAAATCCCAGAGCTGCCCCTCTTTATTTAATCATATTAAACTAGTTCGAATTGGGTATCCTTTTATGGTGTGGCGTGGGACCCAAATTGCTGCCCAATTGAGTATCCTTGTATGGCATGGGACCCAAACATTGATCTACACATTAGCCACATGGGTTTAGCCCAGCCTCTGTTACAAGGCCTAGCCGAATTCACTATAAATGACAGTGAACCCTAGATCCCATCACCATGGGCTCTTAATGGGCCCAACATTTACACTAAATGGTCCCTGGGTCAAGCACCTTATAAAAACCCAAGGACTGTGGGCAGATGCAAGATTAGCCCATCAGGTATTATCCTCAATGGCTTTACACTTAACCTCTCAGCCCATAATGATCAAACACTACCCGACAAGAGATGACATCTCCATTGGCTGCAAGGAACAGTGTTGCACTCTCTACTCACATGGATCCTGGGAATTAAAACATTTTGAAAACATATATATATATATATATATATATATATATATATATATATATATATATATATATATATATATATTTTTGCAAAACAAATTTCAACGATTGAAATTGGTTGCCAGCAGCTTTGGTTTCCATCAGAGAGAGTGCATCCCCGATCATTCACTTTTTTTGACAAAGGGGCTGATCCTGTTACTATGATCACCCACTCAGATGAATTCTTGGACTGTCCCAACATACCCAGGTTTTGACCCCCTATAAGGATCTCACTGATTGGCATATCAAAGACAACCCAATCCGATACCTAGTGTAGTATCATAATCGAGTCTAGGGGTCAGGAGTAACATTTCAGTTTTGCCCATCTATTTCCAAGGTCCAAGGCAATACTGGAATTCTGGTCTAATTCAGGGTTTCAAGAAAACCCACACTACATGTACCCCGGGTCTCACTCTGGCAGTTGAGACAAGCCACCCCTACCAACTTGGCGCCACATCAATGTCAGCCTTGGTAGGATAAATCTCCCCAGATCTATCCAACGACTGTGAAGATTCTAAATTAACACGAGTCTCATACATGTCCAGTTTAAGGGTATTACACAGAAACTCACCATAATAACATGAATCAAATATGTACTTTATTCATTTACATTAAATGCCATAAGGTACATTATTCTGATTGGAGCTAAGGGCATACACTGTCTAAAAACTCCCACTTGCACTTAGGTCCAATCTGGTATAAGCCGAAGTCCCATGCTTTCCACGTGTTTCTCAAACACTTTCTGTGCCAGTGGCTTAGTCAATGGGTCTGCTACATTCTCCGCTTTAGTCAAGCCCAAGTCATAGATGTCGAGCCCAGTTTGTCCATGAGAAATATATGTCGAGCCCAAGCCATTGCTTTAGTCAACAAATTTGCTAGTTGGAGCCCGAAGAAGACATGAGGAAGAGATATGATACCCTTAAGAAGAAGATCGTGGAAAAAGTGGCAATAAACTTCTGTGTTTGGTGCAATCATGGAAGACGGGGTTGGAAGAAATTTTAATTGCACTGACATTGTATGCATAGAAATGAACAACTTTAATGGATACATACTAGCTAGTAGTGGACGATCGAGTGTTAGGGCATCCGGCCCAATCAGCATCTGCATATGCCACAAGGTTAATAGAGGATGAGGAAGAGAAGAATATCCCATGTGATAGGGTGCCTTGCACATATCTAATGATTCGATGAACTGCAAATAAATGAGGTTGTCTTGGGGAAGACACAAATTGGATCACTATTTGAACTACATAAGATATATCTGGCCGAATCATGGTGAGATATATTAATCTACCCACTAGTTGATGATAGAGGGTAGGATCTTCAAGAAGAGAACCATCACCTTTGTTGAGTTCCACATTCAATTCTAGTGGGGTATCCATAATCTTAAAGTCACTAAGATTTGCTAGTTTAACGAGATCAGCCACATACTTTTGTTGGTCAATAAAGTAGCCTCAAGAGTTTTTGCTCACTTTAAGTCCCAAGAAATATGTCAAAGGCCCCAAGCCCTTCATCTTAAAGGATTCACCGAGTAACTGTTATAGCCTAGCAATTCCTTTTGTATCATCCCCTGTAATGAGAATATCATCGACATAGAGGAGTAATATCGTTACTCCCTGCTTCCGCCTTAAGATGAATAAAGAATAATAAGAAGAACTCAGTATTAAGCCAGCATCGATGATGATAGATCTGAACTTCTCAAACCAAGACCTAGGAGCTTGCTTCAAGCCATAAAATGACTCCTTCAAACGACAAGTTGCGAGTTTGTACAATATCTAAGAGGGGCTTCATATAGACTGCTTCTTTCAACTCCCCATGGAGAAAAGCATTATTGACATCCATCTCATGGATTGTCCATTGTTTGGTTGCAAATACAACCATCAGAAGTCGTACAGTGGTCATCTTAGCTACAAGAGCAAAGGTCTCCTCATAGTCTATCTCATATTCCTTTTTGTAGCCTTGTGCAACCAACGTAGCTTTGTATTTGTCTAGGCTTCCATCAGATTTTTGTTTCACAGAGCAGACCCATCAACTTCCTATGAGAGATGTCTCAGGTGCAGCTTTGACCAAGTCCCAGGTGTCATTCTCAAGAAGGGCTCGAATTTCAAAATCCATGGCATATTTTCAGTGTGGTTCTACTACAGTGTGCTAGTAAGATTTGGAAATGTCTATAGTAGATAAAACTAGGTGTGTTCACATTAAATGTCAAACTGACCAAACCAGCCCGACCCAACCCGAGTTGGTAAGTTTTTTAAAACCACCGATTGATTTCGGTTTATATGAGAAAATAAACCAACAACTCGATTCGGTTTTGTATGAAAACCAAAACCAAACTGAACCGATCCTATATGTTTGAGTAATTATTAATTAGTCCCTACCATATATGTTAAATGTTAATATATTTTATTTGTGCTTTGTTTGAACTTTGAAAAAAATGGTTATTTATGATAAAAAATAAAAGCGTAAAACAAATACAAATATAATACAATTGTACAATATTTAATTCAATTGTGTATATATTTAAATATATATTGACAAAAAATCAGTTTTGCATAAAAACTAATTGATTTAAATATATATTTTGATTTTCTATAAAAATTAAAAAGAAATAAACTTAAATATAAATAGATATTTTAGTTTAAAATATATATAAAAACTGAGTAAACCGATAAACCAACCCTTTATGTTTGGGTCGGTTTTGCTTTAGGGTCAGTTGGTTTAAATTTAGTCAATAAGTAAACCGACTAGGTCAAGTCGGTTAAAGAAAATGACTCAAACCAACCCAACCGACCCGTGATGCCTAGATAAAATAGTAGAAATGGAGTTATGGCTTGGTGAAAACCCATAACAGTTAGGTGGGCAAGAATTTCTAGAGAAATTGCGTAAAGTTGGAGTAGTAGGTTCAAGGGGAAGGTCAGGTACACTTATTGAGACAACTGGAGTGACCGGATCAACAATTGGTGACGGAGTAGAGAGGGGCATTGAGACTGAAGAAGGTTGTTGCTTCCTAAAGTAGGTTTGAAGTTGTTGCGGATATGACAAAGAAATATTTGCGGTACTTGTAAATTCAAAACTATGCAACAAAGAAATGGAAGGAGCCAAGAATTTTACAATATGTTAAAAAAAAACACATTTTCAAGAAAACCTACATTACGAGAGATTCTAATATGGCGAACTGAAGGATCATAGCAAAGGAACCCTTTATATTTAGAACTATACCCCATAAAGACACACAAAGTTGCTTGTGTAATTAATTTTATGCTTTCATGGGGTGGAAGGTGGACAAAACAAGCATAACCAAAAAACTTGAGCATGGATAGGTCTGGGGGTTTGTGAAAGAGAGATTGAAAATAATAAGAATTATTCAAAACAGATGATGGAAGACGATTTACGAGATACACAGTAGTGTTGGCTGCCTCCACCCAAAACCAAAAGGGTACATGGGAATCCTGTAGAAGTGTTCTGACTACACTCAAGATATACCCATTATTCCTTTCTGCTACTTCATTTTGTTAAGGAGTGTTTGGATATGATTTTTTTGGTTAAATTCCATGTTGTTTTAAATGATTTTAGAAATCCCCATCAATATACTCTCCCCTTGAATCCGATCTTAGCACACATATTTGAGCATCAAATTAGATAGTAATATAGGTGTGAAAGTGTATAAATACAGTGCACACTTCATATTTCTTTTGAAAAAAATAAACCCAAGTGAAACAGGTGCAATTATCAATAAAAGGTTACAAAGTAATTATATTCCAGCTGTGAGATGACCAAACATCACTATGTATTAAATAAAATGGAATTATTGCATGCTCAAAGTGAGAAGGAAATGGTAAAATATGACTCTTACATAAACCACAAGTGATGTAATATTTATTCATATTTTTAAAGGAAACAGTAGAAGCAGGTAAACTACCAGAAGCAAATAACTGATCAAGTTTCTTAGAAAATTGATGGCCTAGGTATTTATGCCACAAATGCCAATCATTATTATAATTAAAAAATTCAAAGGTAGAAGTAATAGAAAGAAAACATGAAGTAGAAGCAAGTGTAGTCTTATTTTTCTCAAATTCTAAAGCAAATAGTCTTCCCTACCTATGCCCCTTCCCCTTTACCTCCCTAGTTTGTCGGTCATGTATCAAACAACCATTAGAAGTGAATGAATCATTGTTACCTTCTTCTACAAGTTGGCCAACAGAAGTCAAATTGGTGGTAAGTTTAGGTACAAATAAACTTTTGGATAAATGAAACGAAGAAGACTTAGAAGTAGATAAATACAAATCATTACAGCCAAGTATATCCAGTTTTTCACCATTTGTAGTGATAATGTATTTATTGGGAAGATGGGGTTTGGGATACTGACCGAGAGTGGTCTTTGTCGTATGGTTAGAGGCTCCTAAGTCAATATACTAGAAATGGTTTGGTGAAGGGCAATAGGTTGGTGATTTACCAGACAGACCAATAGCAGAAAAGGCTGAAGAGATGACTGAGGAAATGAGCCATCGAATCCGTTCTTCATACATGCAGCCAGAGGTGTAGTTTTGGCCATCCATAGAAGCAATAGAGGAGGAGGCATATGAACCATCTACAACAGTCTGATAGGCCTTGTAGCTTTCTTTTTTCTGATTTGACCCATTACCTTTTTGAAGTCGGGTAGGACATTCAACAATAATATGGCCGACCTATTTGCAATATGTGCATATGTTATTTTTCTTACAACGGTAAACAACGTGCCCATACTCTTTACATTCATACCATTGTACCTTAGAGAAGTCCTTCTTCCCTTTTGGTTTAGTTGCTAGGTTGACAATATCAATGTTGGAATCTTTCGTTCCATCCAATATAGTCTGTGTAGTCAATCTGGTTTCTACTCTCAAAATCTCTCCAATGATGGTATCTAAGTAAAAAAGTGTTTTTCAACTCAGGATTTTAGATCTGACAACTTCAAACTCAGTACTTAGGTGTATTGGAAAATGCATAATTTTTCTCTTGTCAAAGTGTTCATTCATGTGCTTCACATAATAGTTAGAAGGATCATTTTCCATGTAAAATAACTCATATTTTGTCCAAAGATTGATAATTCTGATATAATATTTGTGGACCGTTTTATCCCCTTGATAATATGAGAAGATGTCAACCTCTATCTAATATTGTCTAGAGGTGTTTGATCGCTGATAAGCTTTCTCGAGATATTGGTCATAGGTTGTCATGTACCCTCTCATGGGAATAGCAATATCAATTTCGATTGAACCTAGAATCCATGACACAATTTTTGTGTTGTCAATCTTCGACTAATTTAGTCGCTTAACATTGGAGTCGTCGAGCTTAGATACAGAGCCATCCAAATATCCCTAAAGACCCTTAGTTTCAACATGGAATTGAAAGTTAAACTTCCATAATGCATAGTTCGTACCATTGAACTTAATAAGAAGAACCTCCATCCTTTCTAATGCCATTGGGAGACAAAAGAGCGGTTACACACACTTCCAAAAAATCAATAAGACTCAAACGAGAGGAAGAAAAGGAGAATACCTTTCAGTCGATGTCCAAAAAAGGTAACTATAATGTTATGCCGAACTAAAAGGAAGAAGATGGTAAGGGTAAAATTGGGTTTTAAAAAAGTATACATCACATGTATACGAGTTTTGATAGAATATTAACGAATACTAATGGTAAATGTAGAGTTAGTCAATTGTTAGAAATAGTAGGGGTAGAATTAATCAATTTCCTATACCTTAGGGGTAGTTTAAAAAATTTGCCCTATTTTATATATAAAAAAACATAGGCCCAATAGGGGGGTGCTCACGGTTCGGTTAACCAAAACATGGGGTTTTTTGTGTAACTGAATCGGTACTACCGGTTTTTGGAAAATCGGTAACCGAAACCGAATCGAAACCAATCGGTTAACTAGTTGATCACTTTGGATTATAAATATACATATAAAATATTATATTTTAAATAATAAATAATATATCATATATTATAATATTTATATATAATGCATATTTATTAATTTATAATATATAAAAAATATATATAATATACATAAATATGTAAAAATATATGTATACCGATCGGTTTGGTTAACCGTCGATTTTCTATATTAGTTAACCGAAATTGGACCGATACCTTTGGCTTTTTAAAAACACCGAACTGAAACTAAATTGACTAGTTTGGTTAACCGATTTTTCAATTCGGTTTTGGTCGATTTTTTTTTTTGCTCACTTCAATTTTGCTCACCCCTTGCTCAATTAAGCTTGGCCTACTCGATCCCGGGCTTAGGTTTTAGGCCTAAAACCTAGGCTAAGCTGAGCTTGGGGGCTTGGGGCCTAGGCTATCATTCTTACCATAAGTGCAAAAGCCCGGCTCGGGAGTGCAAATCAACCCCCCACAACATTTCACATACTTCCCTATCGTATATTGGGAATGCAAACGCAAATATGTACACTACGTATTTACCCATTTTTTTTATGAATACAAACATGGTTTACATTTTAAAATGTTTTTGCATTCATCGTGTTTGATTGATAGTTCAAAGGTGTGGGCCCATAAATGCTCCAATGCTTCAACTTTGATTAAATATTTAATTATCAAAAGAATACAAAATTGTATCTAAGAAATAGGTACAATAATACTCTTTTTTTAGAGTACAAAAGTGTCAAAAAATGTAATTTTACGTTGATAATCATTATATTTTTACATTTCAAACAAACGCTAGCAAACACAAATCGAAGTGGATAAATGCCTCGATTCGGCATTTGTATCGCAAACAAATGGAGCAGTTATTAGGTGCTGGTCTGTCACGCGGGTAGTTTTACATACGAAGAAACCGTGCGGCGTCAAGAGCAAGCAACATGCCTTCTGTGTCAGACCGTGACAGGTGGGTCCAGGCTACGTAGTGTTTTTATCTCTACTAACCTTTGCGCTTATATACGATCATTTCCCTCTCTGGCTAGGTAAGGTCGTGGTCGTGCAGTCGTGTGCCGCCAGTCTCGCGTCTCCATCTGACCATCACTGTAGCTTCTTTCCTTTGTTGCTTATACCTATAAAGAGGTGCTTCCAGCTTCCCCCGTTCCGGTTCGACATTTTATCTGAAACCCTAGCTCGTTATCGCGGAAAAACAAACATTTAAATCACCAGGTAATGCTATGAGCCCTAACAGTTTCAAAGGTTTAATACAAAGATTCTGCTAGATTTCTGTCTATCTTGATTACTTTAAGGGATCTCAAAAGCTCTTGTAGGACGTTCAATCATCACTAACCGAATAACCCTGAAATAAAAGTTCTAATATGCCTTATCTCATCCATTCTCCTGTCGCTAATCTTTTTTTTCTACTATTATTTCTCTTCTCTTGTGAATCAGTTCTTGTATTGCATTCTTACAAGCATAAAGAATTGGTTCATTCAATGGACGGAGTTTCAACTGCGCCGGCTGAATCAACATTATCTTGTGCTCGATGTGGCAAGCCTGCTCATCTTCAGTATGCAATTATTTGCCTCTTGAACGGCTGCAATTTTTTCCTTTGTTATGATCAACAATAGAATGGAAGAATAGTTAGCTTCCACCACCTGAATTAACTTAGGAGATGGGATTGTAATTCCTCGCCGAACTTGGAGTAGCACTGCGTTTTGTCTGATTTCCACATCATTTTTTTTTTTTTTTTTTTTTTTTGTGGTTTACTTCTATTACGCCTCCCATGTTATGGAGAAGTCCATATAGGTTTTTGTAATGTTAATGCAACAGCCAACCAGCTAACCAACCGACCGAACAAAATGTTGATATAGGATTACGTGATATATGTTTTCAGCAAATATCTTAATAAGTGTGGGAGGGGGGGGGATTAAATATGGATATTTTCTTGCGCTCCTGACTGGCTAAACTGGGGCATGTTGATATGTTAGTTGGTACTTGACTTCTTGCTAAATCTGTACCTCTAGATAACAGTTACACATAAGCCAGTTTCTATCACTTCAATCTGATTATGGTCTACTATTTCATAGCCATATTTTTTTTTCTTTTTTTGATAGGTTTCATAGCCATGATTATTGTATACATTGAAAGATAAAAGCTAGGGAAAAGGATTCCTTATGTAACTGGTTATTTGTAAAATTCAGATTATTTTACTCTAGTAACTGGTTATTCCAGTAACAGCATTCATGACTTTTTGTTGAAATGGAAAAGTCTCAGTGTGAACATGTATAGTAAACCGAATGAAGATCCTAACATAACTCTCATCATAAGTACATAAATTAATTAACCTTAAAAGCAAACAAGTCACCTATTGCCTATCTCAATCTGCTCCTGTTGCATGTTGCAAGCGAATTCCTCTATTGTGTTTACTGATCTTTTAACCCCTTTGAATGCGGTGTTTATTCTAAATGCCACAAGCTACCTTAAAATGAAGGAGCTTCAATGGGCTTGCATCCCTACCCCACATCAACTTAATCTAATCTCCCTCTCCAATTGGCCCTGAGTATATTACCAGCAAGGCACTGAGGCAGCAACATCTCCTATATGATCTCAGAAGGCCTTTCCTGATATTCTGGAGAACAATATTCTATAATAATGTTGTATGCTTTGTTTAAGTTTTTTCTCAATATTTCATCCCAAAGCTATGCTTCTTGGAGTAATTTATGGCATACACAATATGCTTCTTGGAATAAGTTATGACATTATTTTTTTAAGTATGCACTACAATGTGGTGCATACTATCACTTTAGATATGCCAGTGTCATTTAGATTGCTCCTTGTGTTTTCAAAAACTTCTGGATGAAGTTCCAGGTTGACTCACTGCTTCACCACTTGCTTGTCTTTATTTGTTAGTATATTGTAATTTTGATTTGCCATTTTCACAATTTTCATGTATGCAGGTGTCCCAAGTGTGTGGAGTTGAAGCTTCCTCGTGAAGGTGCTGCTTTCTGGTTTGTAACTAATTTTGGCTTTATCTATATTGAACCATTTTTGCCATTGTTTAAATTCTTATAATTTTGAATACATTAAAATGCATTGATTCCACAGAAATCATGGAAATTGCAAGAAAATATATTATGTATATATACTAAATATGCATATTTAGAGGCTAATTTTATGTCGCTGAATTGTGATGAACAAATTTCTGTAGCGAGACAATATGTTCAGAGCTGGGTGTCTCATGTTTCTTGCCTCCTCTTCCTTTTTGGCTAACACCCTCAGTCTGTGTCCATCCTGCATGCTTCTTTTTACGGCATATAAATATTTATGTATAAATGCATGCTGTGTTTGGATTTCTATTATTGATAAAAGTGATTAAAAAATCAAGGTATTTTTTAGCTTAGTAGGGGAAAAAGGTGGAAGAGGGTGCATTTTGAACATGGTAGGTTTGAGATACGATGTCATAGTCACTACCGTTATTGTAGTCATTGTCCAGACCTCATCTAATTGTGCGCAAATAATGATTTTTTCAAGTTCATAACAAATGATTATCTTAGAAGAGGCTGAAATACACAAAAATGGCTGGAAGAGAGAAAAAGTTAGGTTGAAGGATAAATTGACACCAGAAAATAAAACCTCAGTCTGGATAATCTCTCTGAACTCAGAATTGGCAAGATGTCTATTAGCTGGTTAATATCCCTAGGCACACAACAGATGAAACTGTCATCACTGATCCCAAAAAGTGACACTTTTCGAGTTGTTTTCATCTAAAATTCACAAACTCAAGAGTCTATTATAGCAAATATGCCACTGAAAGATGAAGACACTGTGTTGAGGTTGTGAATCACAGATCTCGTAAGGAGGCTTACACTTCCTTGTGCTTGGAAGGCTTGTGCCTCTTATGTTCTGAACTATGCCTCATGCCTCTGCATTATAAAACATTGGGTCAGACTTTCCCAATTCTTACACACTACAAGCACTCTAGACCTGCACCCAAACCTTTGTAACATTCAATGCAAAGCGATGGTTAACCCATTTATTATCAGCCACAATGCTAGCAATTCATTGTTGTTTGTTTAATAGATTATGTCACGGGATTGTGAATGCATATATGGAAATTGTGTGAACAAATCTCTTTCTCTTTTTCCATTTTTTCTTGTGCCCATATATGTATGTGTTTGGTGGTTCATATAAGATGGCTTCAATTTATTTGGGATGTAGGATCCAATTTTACTCCTCTACTGATTTCATGTCACTTGGCAGCACTCAGGATTGTTTCAAGGAGTCTTGGAGTTCTCATAAGTCTGTGCACTTGAAAGCAAAATTGTCTGCACTAGGGACAGGAACTCCAGATGAGCAAATTTCATCTGCACTTAGTGAGGGCTGGCTTTATTGCTTAAAGAAAGGACAGGCTCAAACATCAAAACTTCCTCATTTTGACTGGACAGGGTATTTCTCGAGGATTTCTTTGTCTTTTTTCCTACAAGGCTCCAAGTCTCCATACAGTGAGAAACTGTACAGACTAAACCCAAAACTCAGGCCATCAGAAACCACAGAATCCCTGTTTACCCCTGAAGCGCGTTCTCCTCTCAGATGAAAAGTTAGATGTTTTGGTTCTTGAACAAACTATTGGCCACAGCCCAACAACATATTATCCTCACCATTTTTCTTTTCGTATGATTCTGTAGCTATGGCCTATCGTAGAATTGTAGTTACAGGTGATTTGGATCTGAAAATGTATCTTGCTCTTGGTGATCCCTTTCTTAGTAATGTGACCCAAGAATCTACTTGACTTCAACAGCTTATCTAGGTCTGCTTCTTGTTTGTTACACATTCAAATGAGACTATTTTATTCTACTTCTCTCTGACCTTTTCTTTCTTTGATTATGATACTGTAGCTGAAGACATTCTCCTTTCATGGTGTTTTGGCAGTTAAAGTTGCATCTTTTTCATTCACAGGGCACTAAGGCCATATCCTATCTCAAGCAGACGTATTGTTCCTGAGCACATTGACAAGCCTGACTGGGCAACTGATGTAAGTTTGTGTGTGTAAGATACTATTTTTTTTTTTTGATTTCCTTTGAAGGGCTACACAACGGGGGGTGCAGATGGGATTCGATCCCAAGTCCCCCCTATGACCAGCAGGAGACCTTTCTAACCAGCTAGTTGGCACCTCGATTAAAGATACTGATTGTAGACCATGTTGATAAGTTTGTTTGACATGAATTTTATGTTATGGCTGTCAATGAATCTGATTGGCTTGTTAGCTCAATCTGTTAATCCTTTTTTTTTTGAGAAGTGAAATATCATTAAAGTAGAAAACATGTACAACAAGAAGATGTACACAGGGATTTACAGCACACTGCCAAAGCAACCCTGTACCCTCTGAGCCTGATTTACAAAAAGATTATCATAATCAAAAAGAGAACCGAAATTTATATCCCAGAAAGCCAACAAAAAAATTTGCCCATATTTTCTGGAAAATTGAATCTTAAGAGCTTCTTTTAAGCTTGAAGGTTTTTGCATTTCTCTCCTGTCAGATGCACTAAAAAACTGCTTCCCTAGCCCCTGGTCCACCTCTATCAATCCCTACTCTAGCCCTTGCTCCCTAAATCTAATCTGTCATTCCCTTTCCACGTCTGGGACTATTTTATAGGTTTGATGGTGTTGCCCTCGGCCATGTATTACTCATTTATTTCTTTTATGGTGTATGTGGTATTGTTTTTGTTCTTCTCTTTTCAGGTTTATATTTTACTTGATCATTTTAAGTAATTATTTCAGTTGATATAAACCTAAATGTCATTTTTTTTACAAAGAGTCTTCTTTTAAGTTGACATCCTTGGCTATTGAAGATTCTAGACCTCATATATCTCGTCCTCTTCCTTGTTCTGCAAACCTGTGCCTCATCTTAACAGAATCAATTCATTAGGGTTTGTTCCTCTTAGATCTACTTTTGATAGGATAAAACTATCTTTGATCCTTCTGTGATCCAACCCATTGACAGCCTACATATAGAGCAATACAGTTGCATTATCATGTTAAATTATGCCTTTTTGGATTGTTGTATTCAGTCATGAATATATAGATGCTAATGTTGGAAAGCAAGCAATTGATATCTGTCTATGTTGCTTGCTTTTTGCTTCTCTCTCTCTCTCTCTCTCCCTCTACTTATAACTTCCTATATGTTTACCTATTTCTTTTGGCAGGGAATCCCTAAAATTGAGCCCAATAGTGATCTTCAGATCCAACCCATTGACAGCCTACATATAGAGCAATACAGTTGCATTATCATGTTAAATTATGCCTTTTTGGATTGTTGTATTCAGTCATGAATATATAGATGCTAATGTTGGAAAGCAAGCAATTGATATCTGTCTATGTTGCTTGCTTTTTGCTTCTCTCTCTCTCTCTCTCTCCCTCTACTTATAACTTCCTATATGTTTACCTATTTCTTTTGGCAGGGAATCCCTAAAATTGAGCCCAATAGTGATCTTCAGCATGTTGTGGAGGTAAGTTCAGTCTGATTAATAAGATGTTTGGATATGATGAAGTTGGACATTTTCTGGAAGAAACATAACTTTTCTTTGTGTTGGCATGGTTTTTTGAAGGTCAAAACTCCAGAGCAGATTGAGAGAATGAGAGAAACTTGTCGAGTAAGTTCTTGGTGCATAGAACTTCTTTCATTCAGAACTTTTTTTCTCATCTTGACTATCCACTAAAAATGTATAATTATCTTTTTTGGGTGGTTCTGTGGGCATAACACATCTTTGATAAAAGGGGCACACTCCTCATTATAAGCCAAAGAGGACTTATTTTAAAAGACAAAGAATACACATGCATAAGCTTTTATCATTAGAAATGGGGGTCTCTCATCTTTTCAAGGGTATGTGCCAAATCATCCCCTCCCCCTCTGCTAGTGTAAATTGCAAATGCATATGGATACAGGCACTGTCCATCTATATGAGAGCATTTTAAAAGATCTGTTTAGAGCAGAGGTTATTTGGACCCATTCCTCTAGAAACTATAGACACCTTATAAACTAGACAACAATGACATTTCTAGTTAGCAATTAAAATAACCCCACCATGGAACAGCTGCATGAAAGAACAGCATGAATTGAGCAAGTGCACAACCCCTTCTGTATCTTCAGAAATATGACTATTTCTTACCAGCAGTATACTCAAAACGGATATAACCAGTGTTCTGAGAACCGGACCGGGCATAGAACCGGAGAGGGGAGAGGTTCATGGGTCAGAGGTTCAAGCAGGGTTGAACTGTGATGGCGTGGCATATACATATATATACTAGGGGTCATATAAATATTATATATATATATATTACATTATACAACTTCTAATATACTTTAATATGGTGTATTGATGGCAAGTTTCTTAATTTTTAAAGCAAATGATTAGAGTTCAAGTCTCTTAACTTACATGTTCTTTAAATACATGTGTAATAAAGTAATATGTACAATAAAGAGTCATTAATTGACACAAGTTAATAGGCGGATTAATGGTAATTAAGCAATACATGAAAATAAGAGGTCTGGATAAATGGTAATTAAGCAATATATGAAAATAAGAGGTCATAGGTTCAAATCTTGTTAAGCACATTTTAGACTTTCTATTAGTTAAGGACCTAGGCAGTTTCATGAAACCGGGACCGGTTCACCGGTTTTCCAGTTAAACTGGCTGGTCAGCTGGTTTTCATTGGTTTTTAACCAAAGCGGTTATTGGGGTATGACCGAACCGGCCAAGTTCCCGGGTCATTGTTCAACCTGTCCGATCCGGTTGTCTAAACACTGGATATAACAGATTGCAAGACAGCAAGAGGTAGCCATATATGCAAAGTTTCCCCTCCCATTGCTATTGCATCAAAGTGACTAGACATAATCCTCGAATGTGCCATAGAGCATATATTAAGATAGGTGATAGAAATGCCATTAGTTCTTGTCTGAGTTGTGATGGAGCTGATGTATCAACAGATATGCATATGTCATGCACGTATGTATGCAGAACTATGCTCAATAAAGCACTGCCCTCACTTAGTCACTCTGCAGCAATCCTGTTTTACTATTGAACTTTATAAAGGGCCCTTTACTGTTTGAACAGTTTTTCTCCTACTACTTAGCTAACTTAAAGAATTTTGTCAAGAGAAATATCCTTGTAGGAATGCTGGCTTTTGCTGGGATCCATGATCCCGGAATAAACTTATTTGAGAAAAGATTCTTTGGTTGACATAATTTAAAGGAAATAGAAAAAAACTGGATCAACCGATAATTAATCACCGGTCCTTTTTTTGAACAGGTAAAGTATAATTCATTGATAAAAGATGCTGTGCATGAGAGAATGTACCAAAAGAAACTTTATGCCCCCGAAAAAAGTCTATACAAAAAAGAAGAAGAAAGTATAACATTTTTAAATACAGGATGTAAAGAAAGCCAACTCCTCAAATCCTCGATAGCCCTGTTAATCACTACTGATTCTGGTGAAGAAGTCTGCTTGAAAATCCTCAAATTTCTTTTTGACCATATGGCCCACAGTACTGCCAGTGGGACTGCCGACCAGCAGACTTTCCCCTTCCTTGACAAGCCCGAAATGCCCCAGATCTTGCAATGGGTTCCTAGCTGAGAGGGGGCTACACCAATGCAGATTAATAGCCCTTAAAAGTGGCTCCACACTGTTGAGCTGAAACTACAGTTTAGGAACAAATGGCTAGCTGACTCATCCTCCCTGTTGCAGAGCACAAATAACCTGTCAGGGAGAAGTTATTATGTACTGATTCACTTCATTACCATTAGGGTTAGGTCTTTCAACAGAGCCCGAAAGTTTGATACCTGATCTGACATTTTATTCGATTATTTCAGATTCTGATGGTTAACTTAATTGGATTGGACACAGATTTGGCCTGATTTAATTTTATAATATACATATTATATAACCATAGGCACACACACCTACATATCTATATATATTTTTAGTATATATGATTATATAAAGTTTATAATTAATAAATTTGGTATTTTATACGTATATAGAGTAGGATGCAACAGAATATATCATCATGATCATCTAATCCTTATCCCAATCATATGGGGTTTGTTGGCTACATGAATCCTGTAAATTTAATAATAATAGGAGTGCAGATCAGGGTACATTTAATATTGAAGATTAAGAGATAATTTAATGCGATCTCTTCCATTACCTTGGTTGATTAATTCATAACAACGGAGAAATTTAGGAGGATGTTGTCCATATAATTAGTTGTGGGAAACGTGGAGGGACACATCCAGAGTCTTATGTGATAGGCAAATACCATATGGTTAAAAGGAGAGTTCCATAAAACAGTTGTATGGTCATTTATCAAAAATAAATAAATAAATAAATAAATAAAACAGTCGTATGGCCAGCTATGTTGTAAGACTGTAGAGTATGGTGTAGGGCAGTCAAGAAACAATATGCCCAAAAAAAATCAGTGGCAGAAATGTGTATTCTGCAATGGATAATGGGAAAGCTAGAAAGAATAGGGTCAGAAATGAAGTCATTTGAAGGAACTTAGCAGTAGCTCCAATAAGTGTTTTTTTGGTAATGAACCCAAAAATGCTTATCTGAGACTTTTAGGACATTTTAGAGATTCAAACTTGTCATGTATATGCTTGCCTTTTGATTTAGGGTGTTATCTTGACACCTGAACAGCTTGTATTTGTCTTTGTTTTATTAAAATTTTACTTTTACTCTTCAAAAAAGGTGCTCATTCCTAATAAGCAGCATTCATGAGTGTTTGGTGAAAAAGCACTTATTTCAAACAAGGGGTAGTGTAAATTATTCATAGAAAACAGGGGTGGTATAAATTTGAGCTTCTTGAATAAGTACTTATTTTCAGGAATAAGCACTTATTTGGGCTTATTAACTAAATGCTGCTTATTTGTGTGATCCTGACAGACTTGGCCCAAAATAAGTGCTTATAAGCACTTAAAAACAAGCACTCCCAAACATAGTCTAAGATGGTTTGGTCTTGTACATAGAAGACCGTCTACAACACTCGTAACTCTGTAAGGAGCGATCTCTTGCAACTTGCAAGTTGAAGGGACTAGAAGGGTATGGGTTGAAGTAGTAAGCAATGATTTTAACTACACCGGTATGAGCTATTCTTACACCATTGGTCCCAAGCCTGGACAAAAGTGGAGGGTTGTACCAGGTTGGCATCAGGCATTAAAACGTTTGCCAAACTCTTAGGGTCATGGTTCTTTAATTGTCTTTTTATGCTCATGGAACTAAATAAAGCAGAATGGTGAAACAGGATCCATGTAGCTGACCCTGGATAGCTGGGACTAGGCTTTAGATGATGATGCTAATGAGCACCAAAATACAATTCAAGATTTATGACCATAAGACAATTCAAGATTTATTTTATATGTATGAATTAAGAGTGGTTGACCCTTTAACATTTGAATTAGTTTCTTTATTTTAAAAATGATGAAGTAGGCTTGGATTAAATCCAAATTTCATCTGAAATTTGATAGCATTTAACTTCAATCTGGGGCCCCTAGATCTGATCAGATTGGATTCAAGTTGTGAATAATTGGATCAGATTTGGATATGACTGAATGTGATTCTAATCTGGCCAGATTACCACCCTAGTTAGAGTTGCACATTGTGATGTAGGACAGATAGGTGCTATGGGAGCTAGGTGGACTGAGAGCATAGAGGAATGACTCAAGGAAATAAGTTGCAGCTTTAGGAGAGTTTATCCAAAAAGTTTAACATGCTAAGTTTGGCAACCAATCAATTTCTTTGCTAACATTAATTTGTTAAAATAAAAAAAGTGGGTCTAAGAATGGAATTTGCCTATGAAATTCTCTATGCGGATTTGGAATGAAGGACTACCAAGAAAATACCCCTATAATAGTAAATTCAAGAAATATCAAATAAATTCTAAAAAGTTAAGAAATATTCTAGCATTCTGTGCTTTGCTGGACTTCCTTTGAACCAAAACCATCTTTCTCCTTGTCTTGACACTTCTAGTGATTTATCAGGCTTGTGGGAATTTACAGATTGATTATTGAAAGGGATTCGAAGGGATGGCTGGAAAAAGGAGAGGGGGTTGACTTGGCAACTAAGGAATGATTACTGAATATTTTTGTGGCTGTCAAAAGACATGAACATCCAAGTATATTGGGTTAGAAGATCTGCAAACGGCATGCCAGACAATTTGGCTAAGCAAGATGTTCAAAGACAGGTTATGTATTGGGCACAATTGTAATATGGGTTGGGTGGCTTGCCTTGTATTCGGCATGCTTGTGGTTCTCAACTTCTTGTGGTTGCTGAAATAAAAGGCTTGTGGGAATTATAATGTGTTTCATGAGGAAAATCTAATTTGTCCACAAACTGTTTTTATTCATCGGTAATTTGTCCATAAATTTTGCTAGTCACTTATTTGATCCTGTCCTCTTTCTCTGTTTTTCTTCTTTTGCTCTTCATGGTCCACATCAAATTTGAGGATGGTCTTATGTATTGAGATCATCTAGATGTTGGTGTATTATATTAGAGTTGAATACCTTCTCCCAAGTAGTGGTAAAGCTGAATTTTGATAGGTTTTCCTTCGGAAACCTGGGGCCATCAAACTTTCAGGGATCACAAAGTAGATTTTTCCCCCAATTAGCATATTGAAGTTGGTGAGGGTATAATTCATAATGACTACTGGACCAGCTAAGGCAGAGCTTCTGGGTGACTGACACATTTGTTTGATGG
The DNA here is from genome assembly GCF_056320005.1 of Nelumbo lutea. Classification (NCBI taxonomy): domain Eukaryota; kingdom Viridiplantae; phylum Streptophyta; class Magnoliopsida; order Proteales; family Nelumbonaceae; genus Nelumbo; species Nelumbo lutea. Next base: position 199,763,551 of record NC_142684.1, on the reverse strand, counting down.
ATAGTTTTTGCCTGGGGAAGGGTGTAGATCAGCAGAGAGGGCTGACTGAGTTGTATTGGGTACACCTGGTCATCTGCTTCATTTCTTGGTTTTCTCCTATGTGAGGCTTTGTGAGCTTGAATTGCTCATCCTAGGGAAGTTAGATGTTTCTACTTATCTACTCTTTTGCATTAGTAGAGTTTATATAATTCTATTATTGATCCCATAAATATTCTTGTGCTCCTGTACTGATCCAATAAGATGCATGTAGTTGGTCATGATTCTCTCATCCCTGACCTTTTTTTACAATTATTATTTTCAGATTGCTCGGGAAGTTTTAGATGCAGCTGCACGTGCTATTCGGCCTGGTATAACAACTGATGAAATTGACAAAGTGGTTCATGATGCAACAATTGCTGCAGGTAAGTCATCTTCATTTAATAGTGAGTATTATTTTGCTAAATGCATTTGGCCATGTCTCTATTTTTTTCTTATTTACCGAAAAAGCTACTATTTCTTTTTTTTTTATCAAGAACACCAGCTTCATTAAATTAAAAGGAAAAGAGGGAATATGGATACAAAAGGGGAGATAAAATATCTTAGCTCCCCAAAAACGGAAAACAAAGGGAGCGCAAAGAGAAAAGATTAAAAACTAGCCCAAAAAACAGACTCCCTATTCACTCCTTGCTTGGCCAACCCATCCGCAAATGAGTTGGCACTCCTCTTCTCCCAGCTGTACTGAATCTCAATGTCCCTACTCAGCCATAAGAACTGTTTTTTTTTTTCATTGTTAAAGTTCTACAAACCACTATCCTCTGTCTTCAACCAACTAACCACCACCTTCGAATCACCTTCCAGGATCAAACAACTGATATTTAATTCCTTTGCTCTTCGAATTCCTTCAAGCGTTGCAAGGATCTAAGCCCTAAGAGAGTCACATTCTCCAATAGGGCTAGAGAATAAAGCAATAACAATCCCTTCCTCATTCTTGAAGACTCCTCCTATCCCAGAGGGCCCTGGACTCTTTACACTGCTTTCATCAAAATTCAGCTTTATAAAGCCCGAGGGGGGAGGGGACCAAAACAGATAAAGAGTCCTCTTGCATCTAGCATTGGAAGCATTCTCTTTCCAGTTTCTTAGCAAGTCATCCACAGGAAAATTTGAAAACAACTCCAAAGATTTTAGCCAGTGGACAACCCTTAAAAGGATTCAATCTAACAATTATTCCAATGCTCTTTCCTTGTCGGAAAAAATGTGAGTTTCTTTCTTCCCACAATGACCAGTATACTGCTGCCCCAATACACCTCCACATAGTCTTCCCTCGCTTCCTAGGCCAATTGAAAAAAGGAAAAAACAAACCTTGGACAGTCTCCGGAGGATACCAAGAACACCCAAAACGGGAGAAAACCCACTCCCAAACAGTTTTAGCAGCCTTACAAGAGACCATGAGGTGGTAGCCAGATTCCCCATAAGCTTTACAAAGAGCACATCTATTAGGAAGTAGACAATGGTTGGGTCTCTTTTTCTGAAGTATGTCTAAAGTGTTGATTCTTTCTAAGAAAATTTCCCAACAATAAAAACCAACCCGAGGAGGAATACGCATGCTCCAAATTTCCTTAACCGGAAGGGACAACCCAAAGGGGATGGGAGGCCGAGTTAAGGTTTCAAAGAATGAAGCACAAGAAAAGGTACCAGAGCTAGAAGGGGTCCAAAATCTGGTGTCTTCCTTAGTAGGGTTTAGGAAGACAATCTCAAGGGAGGCTAGCAAAGTTACCAAGCTATCCATGTCTGTATCCCTAATTGCCATACGCAGGCCTAGGTTCCATCCAAAGCCAGAAGTGGAGGCTGAAGGGACCAAGAAAGAAGATATGGGTTCATTTTTCAAGTCTAATAGAGCATACGAGGAAGGAAACTGGTCCTTTCAGAGGAGAATCCTCGACCCAAAGTTGTTTTCAGAATTTTATTCGGTTATCAGAGTTTAGATCATACCTGATCCAAGAGGAGAAAATTGGAAGCAGATTGTGAATGGATTTCCAAGGAGAAGTAGCTGAAGCCCTTGCAAAGATTCCAGGATCCCAGCCATTGTCTTCCAGCCCATGAATGCTAGCCACAATCTTAGTCCACAATTTATTCCTTTCCAATGAAAACCTCCACAACCACTTCCCTAGTAGAGCCATATTCCTTTTCTTGAAATTACCAATCCCAAGACCTCCTATTTTTTTACACCTAGTGACCACCTCCCAACTCACCCTATGATCTCTATTCTCCTCTTCAGGCTCCCACAGAAAGTTCCTTATTAATTTTTCCAAAAGATTGGAAACCTTTGAGGGGATCTTAAACACTAACAAATAATAGACAGGTAGGTTAGCTAGGGTAGACCTAATGAGAGCGACTCTCCCACCTAAAGAAAGATAATTTCTCTCTCAGGCCGCCAATCTCTTCTCAAACCTCTCCACTACCGGAGCCCAAAAGCTAACACTCTTAGGATTATCTCCTAAAGGGAGGCCCAAGAGTGTATTGCACAACCTAGCTCACCTGCAAATTCTCTTAGGTCCCTTTTTCATTCACATTCACTCCCGCCACACAACTCTTATCAAAGTTCACCTTGAGGTTAGATATCTGCTCAAAGAGTTGTATTGTCAACTTTAGATTCCGGATCCAATTGAAGTTCCCTCCTTTACAGAATAGGATAGTATCATCTGCAAACTGTAGAAGTGTTAAGGGAACCTCCTTCCTTCCTATTCTCCACTCTCTTATCAAATTCCTCGAGTCTGCTCTATGGATCAATCTCCCAAGCACATCAACAATCAGGGTGAAAAGAAAAGGGGAAAGAGGATCTCCTTGTCTTAGACCTCTCAACGCAGGAAAGAAGTCAACCACAATCCCATTCACCAGGATAGAATAATGACAAGTCCTAACACAACCCTAAATCCACTTACACCACCTGTCTCCAAAACCAAAACTCCTCAACACCCCCATCAAGAAAGACCAATCAACAAAGTCATAAGCCTTCTCCAAATCCAATTTGCAAACCACTCCCTTCTTCTTTGACTTCCTAAAGCTCTCCAAGCTCTCATTTGCAATGAGAATCTGATCGATGATCTGTCTTCCCTCCACAAAAGCACCTTGGTTGGGTGCAATAATAGAGGGAAGCACCTTCTTTATTCTTAGAGACAACACCTTTGCAATGATTTTGTACAAGCTGGTCACTAGACTAATAGGTCTAAAATCCTTTGGTTGTGATGCATCTTTCTTCTTTGGGACTAAAGCAATGAAAGTTGAGTTCAAGCCCGGATTTATTAAATCCCTCCTGTGGAACTCTTCAAAATCTAATCTAAGATCATTCTCCAAAATATCCCAATAGTCCTGGTAAAAGGCCATTGTGAACCCATCTGGACTCGAAGCTTTTTTCTTATCCATTGAGAATACTGCTTCCTTTACCTCCTCCATATCAAAACTTTTTTTTAACCACTCTTTCTTCTCTGCACTTAGAGTCGGCCAATCCAATTCCTCCAACCACACTCTCCCATTCATAGGCCTTCTAAAAATAGATTTGAAGTGGTTTGCTAGAGCCTCTGCAATTTCTGCCGGGTGAGACAACACTGCTCCATCAACTTCCAAATTAGAGATGAAATTCTTCTTTCTCCCATTTTCCACTGAATGGAAAAACCTTGTGTTTCTGTCTCCCTCCTTTAGCCACTTACACCTGGATTTTTGCCTCCAACTGATTTCCTCCTTACCTCCATCTGCCTCCTCAAAACCCATCTCAACTTCCTTTCTTCTTCTCCAGAGGAACCTCTCTCTTCCTTCAGGTCCAAATCCTCGATTTGCTCCACCAGAACTTGTTTTCTCTCTTCTAATCTTCCAAACCCCAACCTATTCCACTCCTTTATCTGTGATTTTAAGTATTGATGTTTCTTGTGGAACCTCATTCCCTCCCAATCAACTACCGGATTAGCTTGCTCCCACCACTCTTTGATCTTCTCAATGAAACCCGAATGAGTCAACCACATGTTTTCAAACCTGAAAGGGGTAGGCCCAACTCCTCTTATTTCCTCATTGACCAACACTATAGGCCAATGGTCTGAAGTAAGTCTTGGGAGAGCCCTAGAAGTAATATTGCCCCAATGTTCCTCCCAATCTGTTGAGAACAAAAATCTGTCAAACTTAGAGCAAATTGACCTTGATTGAAGGTTGGACCAAGTGAAGGTATTATTTAGGAAATGAAGTTCTTTAAGTTCAAAAGAGTCCACAAATTGGTTGAACTTCCTCATACTTGTTGTCACTCTCTGTCTGGGGTTGTTGGTTTCCTTTGTAAATGTCACTACATTAAAATCCCCTCCCACACACCAAGGTCCATCCCAGAAGCCTCTAATGTCACTCAATTCTTCCCATAATTTCTCCCTCTGCCTATAGTCATTGGGGCCATACACATTTGTTAGTACCCATTCATACTCATCGTTCACTTGTCTGGACTTTAGGGAGGCGGAATGATTTCCAATTAGCTCCTCCACACCTATGAGTAAATTTTCTTTCGACAAGGTCACAATCCCTCCTGAGGAACCCTGCGAGGGAGCAGCCACCCACTTTATACCCCTAGAACTCCACACACTCCTTGCCCATCTGCAATCAAAATCCATTCTTTTGGGCTCTTGAAGCATTACCACATCTGGATTAAACTTCTTAATTACCTTTTTAATTGTCGCTCTCTTCCTAATGCTGCCCAACCCCCTCACATTCCAACTTAGGATTCTCATTGAAAACTCTTAGCCTTAACACTAACTCCTCCAAGATCTATTTAGACCCTTTTCTACTATCCCCTTTCACTTCAAACTTCTTGTCCCCCTCAATATCTCTTTTTAATCTCTCCACTTCACTCAACTTTCTATTCTTCATTTTGCTGTCCTCTTTTTTTTGCATGTAGGCTTTTAAATCATTCGGGTTCTTCAGCTTGCACCCCAACTTTTTCACAAACTCTGCAACTGATTCTTCCCCACTAGTTTCCTCTTTTTCTAAAGTTGCACTCTCCTCACTCCTAGGAAACTTCTCGTTCCTTCTCACATTACCTCCAACAACAACCCTTTCTGTCCCCTCCATGCTCCCTCTCTGCATTTCCTTCCTCTCCACTTCACCCAAAAGGCTGTCTATGATTTCCCATATTTTCTCTCTGCAAGTTTTCTCACCCACTTCCCCCCTTGTAGACGCACTGTGGCTTTCAGACCAAGGGCTTCCGACTCTTGGTTGGGAAGAGAATCTGGAACAAGGGACGTAGAGCGCTCATCAGTAGCCAAAACCGAATTGACAGAGTTGAGGGATTTACTCGAGGCAGAGATGTGAGGAGAGAGCATAGGCGAAGGAGTGGTAGTCACTTTCTTTTTTGAGAAATTAGAGCACTCTGTCTCCCCGAGTTGGGGGAAGAAAATCCCTGTCGCTGTATCAACACAAAGACCCCTTTCTGTACCCAAGTATGTAACTCTCTGTGAGGTACCCTTGTTCATCTCTGAGAAGACCCGAGCGACCTCCTTTTTGGCCTCTTGCAAGGCGCTAGAACTAGGGAAGGGCTCAACCAAATTTGGGTTAAGATCATTCACCCGCTCCTCCCCCTCCTCTTTTTCCTCCCCCACCGAATCCCCTACAAACAAACAATCTAGGCTGAAAGAATCCCTGTTCTGTTCTTTAGATAGAGCTTCGTCTGCGGCACTGCCTAAACTCCCACAGGATTCTGATCTTTCATCATAGTTAGAATCTGAGCCGTAGCTTATCCAACCTTGGTCAACCTCTTCCTTCTCTTCTGTTCTAACTCTCAAATAGCGCGGGTTAGGGCGATCAGGAACGTTGTGTTTTTGCGCGTCGCCGGCTGGCCGTTGGACCCAACACAGAGGACGGCATCCTTCTGCCTTTCTCGCCATCTGAGCCCCTCCACAGTTGAGAGGGTGGGACCTAGACGATGATAGATGAATGTTGCCATCTATCATTGCCCATGCTTGCCCCCACCCCACATGATGACTTAAGTTGTTACGTGGGCACGATGCCTGCCCCGCCCCACGTGAAGGATCACCCATTGACCCGTCCGGCCCAACCTTAAAGCCGGTTCAGACAATGACTTTGAGCACACCCGAACCTTACCCCTTTTAGCCACGTCAACATAGGACGGGCCACCCTCCTTAAACAACCCAACTTCAAAAAAATTTGAATTTGAAGCTTTAATAGGAAAGCTTCGAGACTTGGGGCACCCCTGCAACTGTTCCTCTTCCTCTGTAGTTTGCCCACATGCACCAGGCTTTCCCGCCAGCCCCTGAAGGCTACGTGTACACCAACCTGCAAACTCGTCAGCTCCTTCAACCTCTGTTCGTCTTCCCTAGAGCGAGGCTTCATCTTCTGAAGCTAACCAGACCTTGTACCAGGCATCTTCTGAGAGAACTTCGAAGGCACACGACAAGTACTCCGGCTTGATCCCAACAACCTTAAGTTCCACAACTCTGAAGTTTCTTAAGTTAACCTCCAACAGAACTCCACCCAACGCTTTGACAAATTTCCTTAGTATTTGATCATTCCAAAGGTTGAAAGGAATACCGAGAAGTTTGATCAAGAAGTTGCCGACTCTAGATTCAACTTCGTTGCAAAGTGGAGCCCTGTTCTGGACCTGAATCAAACTTCCCTCTACAAGGAATGTACTGAAATTCAGTTTCTTATCGCCGGTATCTAATAAAGCTTTCTTTTCAGCAAAAGGCAACAACACTACATCTTCATCTAAGCCCAACCTCTTTGCAACTACTTCTAAAACCTTCGTCCAATCTTCTATCACCTTATCTGCCACTAGGACCATCCTCTTCTCCCAGCTCCCACACTCCCTTCTTCCAATGCTACTCGTCGGAGGACAGTCGAGCTAGACACCAAAACTTCAGGGTAATGCTTAAAGTAGGGCACCTAATTACAAAGGACAGAAGGATTACAATCCTTCAAGCCAGGGACTTCTTCCACTCTCCCTTCGACCTCCAGAAGAAAAGCCTGAAGATTAAAAGCGAAGGAAGCCCACCCTCTCCGCTTTTGGCCTTCCGGAATACACAACACTTGCCTTTTGTTATTACCAAAGAGTTCGGTAACCATTATAAACCACCCGTTTCCATTCCTCTTTAGCACAGTTTCGAACCTCTTACTCTCACAGGTCAACAAGCTTCTCCAACCTTCCCGTAAAGAATTAACAGTTCCATCTACAAAACCTTTCAACCATACACATGCCTCCTCCGGTAGGAGAAGCGTCGCCCTGCTCCCTTCTCTGGTTTTCAAGTGAACCTTCCCCTTTGTCCTCTGCTCGAACAGGAAAGATATGGCTTCAATGATCAACTCCAGTCTCCATTTCCCTGCCAGCTTGAACTTCCTCTCCTCTCCCATGGTTTTTGGCAAAACCTCTTAGGTTGCACTTACATTGTCCTACAATAATCAGTAATCACTATATGTTAGTGGACTGATTGTGCCCATGGACCAAGAGCCACTCCCAAATCCATATCCTCAATTCTGAGAACCAAAAGCTACTATTTCTTTACATTATAATTTTTACTCAAGGAAGAGAAGCATCCCTCCATCCTTTCTTTAATATAGGGGTCAATTAGTGCCAAGGAGAGAATCCTCTTCATGATTATGTTTGGCATTGAGGTCTTTGATATAGTGTGCCTAGATTTGCTAAAGAGTTTTCTGCTCTATGATCCCTCAGGTTACAAAATGTTCTTTTTTTTTGGATAAGCAATAATACTTTATATATATATATTTATTTATTTATTGAGAGATAAAACTGTACAAGCAGACAGTTATAGCACAGCCTAAGCTGACAAAGTCATCTTTCTTCATTGACATGACAGGTTTACAGTGTTCCCCTTGGTCCTGGTTCATCCCACATTAAACTGTCCTAGATACCCGACCTTGCTAATCAGCTGTCTGCCATTCTGTTTGCACTTCTTGGGATCCACTTGAACAAGTAGTTCAAGTTGGAGGCCAAGGCCTTGGCATGTATTACCAAGAAACGCAAGGCCCAATTAACATTTTGCTTTACTTTTCAACCAGTTTATCACTGCTTGGTAAATCACCATCTACTTACATACTTGCCCACCCTGCTGAAGAATCAAACTTTGATCCTATTAAAGTTAATGTTGGCATCGATGCTGGAAAACGGTGCTGCTGATGTGTGGGTTGGAAGCACCGTTTTCTGAGAAACAGTGTCTTTTTTTTTTTCTGTTTGGAAGTGTTGCTGCCAGGTAGGACGTTTCCTGGTGCAAAAGCAACACTTTCTGTTTGGTACTAGTGCTCCATGTCTGTTTTCAGCACTGGTACCCATTATATGAAGTCTACATCACTGCCACATCATGTCCTCGTTGGCAGCAATAAGTTGCAGTCCGAGAAAATGCCAAATTCAGCATTGCTCCAAACCATGCCTTCTCAATTTTCAAGGTGTGGCTTGGAGCACTGTTTTTTATGGAAAAACAGTTCCAAACAAACAGGCATTTCCTGGAGCACCGCTTTTTCCGACGTGGCGCTGATGTGTCACCGTTTTCTGGAGCAGCCGCATTGATGCCAAACAGACGCTTAAAGTCTTTGATAGTTTCCAATTCCAGCTTGCCAGAAGTGGCTTAAAACGATATCCCCATGTTTCTAAGAATCGATGCCCATGATATGTAAAAAATTATGTATTGCAATTTTTCAACGGGAAAATACTCTTCTTCTTATTTGTTCAGCCTTGTATTCACAGTAACTGGATAAGTACATTTGGAGGGGGTTTAAAATAGTGTGTTGGTGGGTTTAAAAACTGATACATTGTGACATTTTGAACCTTGATATTCCCCTAATATCCCTAATCATTTCTATATTCGAAACTCCTGTGTTACCTACACAGAAACATCAAAGTTGTACCTTTCCTTGTTCAGGGGTAGTCCACTTGGCATTGACCTGCTGTCTAGTGGTATGAGTTATTTATAATAATGGGCTGGGCTTAGCACCTACGATAAGGGCTATAGCCTAGGTCCAGCTTTGGGCCTATGTCACTATATATATATATATATATATATATATGGCAGGGCAAAGATTCTAGGGTAAATAAGGTGGAAAGGCAAATGATGCATATTTCTCCAGAAAAGGTCTTCCCAAAAGTTCACCCTTACCCCAGAGGTAGAACAATATTTGATGTGCCGGTTGAAGTAGTCATTAGTCAAGTAGGAAGAACGTCCACGACAACATGCTAGCAACCAGTTTTGCCTCTCTTTCTAATCCCCTGTACATGCCCATCCATGAAAGAAATCTTCCACTGATGCTGAGCAGCAACCTTTCACCCTAAATATCCCCAGAAAACAGGCCTTTTAAAGATCTAGCCTCTTTGACCTATGGTATAATTTCTAGGACGATGATCTAGACCCATTCCATATCTATTCACAAGCTGAGTGTTTTTCAATAAATAACTCCAGTAAATTTCTAGGAATTGGTGACTTGATCGAGAGAAAGAAGTTCAATCATTGTTGCATTATACAATCATGTGAGAGGGGCTGTATCTGCTTGTTGTTGCACACTCTTGATTATTGGGTCTATATTAAATTGCTTGAATATCTCCAGTGCCAGGGCCCAGTGGGCCACTAGTACTCTGATTTTGCAATGTTTTGAAAGATTGTAGTAAAATTTTCTTCCTATTTGCCTCAACACATGGACCTTTATTTTTTGATGAGTCTGGGCTGGGGTTACTAGCTTTTAGGAACTCTATTATGTTCTACCTAACAGATAAGTACCAGAAAATGTAGAGAATTGGTCTTAGATACAGGAAAAGCTACAATAGATAAAGACGGAGAATATATTTCTCCTAGAGGAGTTTATTGGAGAATCTTGAAGGAAGATTGGAGTATGTGGTGCTGTATTATCAAGAGCAAGGGAGAGCTTCATATGAGCAGCTGGAACGCTGTCAACATCTATCTCCATCTGTTTTGATATCTTTATCTCTTTCCATTTTCCGATGAGATTTTGGCTTTAGAAAGGCTTTAGCACTTGCTTGTATAAGTTATACGGTAGGGAAAAATCAGAGCCTTTTATTGTAAAATTTTCCTTAAGTTGAGATTATTAATACTGGTGAGGTTCATAAACAAAGAATGGAAGGTTTGATGCTTGCATGCATGATGCATCCCATAATAAGATTGATGAGATTGCCAATCTTGTCTCTTTACCTTTTTTGTGATGATCCATGGAATATTCCCTTATTTGGTTCATGATGTGATCCTCATTCTGACATCATTGAGTTGTTTGAGATCATAGATATAACCCCTCAGAGTATATGGTGGTTCATACAAGTTGCAATATTATGATGTAGTCTAGAGGAGAGGAGCTGTAGATATTTTAATGAATAGAAGCACCAAGTTGAAATTATTGTTTATTTTCTTTCTCTTTTTTTTGACAATTGGAAGCTGACATCATTGTTGATTTTGTTACCAACAGAGTTGTCCATTTATGAAAAGAGAAGAGTTATTCCAATAAATTCAATTATTAGAGGATGATAAAGTGTTGCTAGGTACTTGCTCTGTAACAGTGCATGACCTTCTAGAGGGGGATAAGGTGAGTATCAGGGCCAATTGGGGTGGGGTGTGTAATAAGGAAGATCCATTAGCATTCCTGCAGGGACTGAAGGGAGGGTAGTCCTTAGGGTTATAGAGAATTCATATTAAGAGCAAGTACTAGGTGGTTTTAGATGGATGCTTTCTTCCTTGGATGGCCACTTGGTTCTTCAACATTTAATTAAAAACGCAAGATTTTTGGCATAAAAAATGAACCTGTTAGAAGAATCCTAAGGTCCATGGACATGGACACACCTGTAGATAGGCTAGCAAGAGGAATAGATGGAAGGAGTTTGTTGTATTTGGATAGTACAATTCACAGTAAGCTAGTCTTGATTGTATTATATCTTTTTGAGAAACAACCTACCTTTTTCCAACAAAAAGAAATATGTGTTCACATTATGGCAGTCTGAATTAGTGTTTACAAGTATGCTACTATATGCCCACAGGTGTGGATGTGGGCTTACGCCACATGATTGAAGATACATCACACTAAACATGGCTGTCATGTCACATGGAATTATCATGCAATTCAGCTGCCCCACACTCATCTGACAGTGTTAAACATTTCAGTTCTACACTGGTATGTAGCAAACCAATCCTTCCATGTGGAACAATGGTAGCCCATTTGTTTAGATAATATGGAAGGCTTGTTTCCTTATAGGTATTATACCCAGGATGTATAAATAGATGCTAATAATGCTGTCAGCAAGGATGTTTATATTGGAAGGAATTATTAAATAGTGCGAATGAATAAGTTGAGGAATGTGGTTGCTAATAAGACAAGGGTGCATTTATTGGAAACTTCACAACTCGCCTGTATCTAAAGGAATTTAAAAGTGGCATCCTATTTAAACATTTTATTCCTTTTAGTTGTCAACATTTTATTCTCTAGTACAACTGGGAAATGACTTCACAGATTTTCTTTATAAGCATGTGGTATTCAGATTGAATATGTATTAAGGCATGGAATATTTTACTGCCCTTTTTCTTCTTATATTGTTGCATTTTCTCTCTCTCTCTCTCTCTGTCACTCTCACTAATACAACTTTTTTGTACCAATTCCTCCCATCCCAAAGGCAAAGAAAAAGATGTCCCAACATTTTCTCTCAGAAGACATGGGTATAGACCTGGCAATTGAGTTTGCTGGGTCAGGTTCGGGTTGGGTCAAAGGCACTTTGGGTCGCTTTCGGGCTGGGTTGTCAGATGCTAGACCCAGAGGCACTTTGGGTTGATTTCGGGTTAGGTTGTCAGATGCTAGACTCTAACCCTAAATGTTCGGGTTAGGGTTGACCTATGGGTCAATTCGGGTCATCCCAAAAAATAACTGAAATTTTAAAAAATAAAGAGAAAATACATGAAAATGCCAAAATTAAAGGAGTTAACCGTAGAATTTCAAAAATAAAGTAAAGAATCTTGAAAATTAACAATTTAAAGAGTAAACAAAAACAATAAAGAGTAAAGACTAAATAATAAAAATTAAAGAGTGGAAACCTCTAACATTGCATAAAAAGTCCCAATAAAACCTGACAATCGGGTCAGTGGGTTGACCCATGACCCAATCCAACCCAACTCAGTTTTTTTCTGGGCGGGGTCGGGTTGGGTCATTCTCAAATTCAAGTAGCTAAATATTGGACCCTAACCCTGTTTTTTCAGGTTGGGTCGGGTCGGGTTCTCGGGTTGGGTCAACTTTTTCCCAGATCTACATGGGTATATATATTATTGATATGATAATTTGTGGGATTTCTCAACATTTTCCTGTTTTCTGTTATCTTTTACTATTGCCATAATTTGTTGTGATTAGAAATAATATTCATTTATTGTGATAGCTACTGTTCTATAATGTTTTTGGCTAATAAGTTCTGTTTTGTTGCCTTTTCAGGAGGATACCCATCTCCACTAAATTATCGTTTCTTCCCAAAATCTTGCTGCACGTAGGTATTTCTTTACTGTATGTCTCATTTAACCAAGCCTCAATTTTAAATTTTGTCCAAGAATATGTAAAAGCATTCACCTAAGGGATTTTCTTTTACTGTATTGTTCATCTTGTTGGTTGCAGGTCTGTTAATGAAGTCATCTGTCATGAATTCCAGATGCCAGGTATATATTCTTTTTTAAATAAATAACATTGAATTTCATTGATGTTAGAAGAGAAAAACAATACTACAATGCTCCCCAAATGCTTGGAGAAATAGTAGACACCACAGTCATGGTTTCTGATCTGGTTACGGATTAAATAACCACTCAGCCCTTGCTGATCAGAAAAAAAAAAGAACTGATCAGGCCTTTGCGCCTGATTTTGGGTGCTGCATGGTGTAATCCATGTAAGAATGACTGATGCGTTTTTATCTCTGCTTAACCATCAAAACACAAATAAGATTGAAAGAGAGTGAAAATAAGCACAAATATTTGAATCCTAAAGACAATGGGGTGATAATTCTCAAATATAAAAAAATAGTTTAATGTCTTTTCTTTTGATAGACATAAATGTATTTGTTGACGAGGATTGAGGGGGATGAACTGATGAACCAAAGTTGCATGTGTAATTATTCATCAAATAAAAAAGTTGCATGTATAATTGTATCTAGCAAGCAATCGGAAGGATAAAGGAAAAACATTCAAGAAAAGAATGATTGATTGAGATTTGTTTTTTCCAATCTGTGCTGGACATATCAAATTTGTTTTCCCTCTTAACCTCTACTGTAATGGAAAACCAGAAACATAGGAACTGAAAACATTGTCTTCAAGTATCTGCCTATTCTGTTCCTTGCAAATAGTCTGGGACAAAGCAAGGGGAAACAGGATACACAGAATGTTTCCCCAAGACTGCACCTTCTCTTGATCCAGATAATGATCAATCATAGTTGTCAAGGCGATGCCTAGTTAGGTGCCTAGGTGACAAGGTGCCCTTGGAGGCTCACCTCACCCAGTCGCCAAGCAGTTTTATATACTGTCTTATAAAATACTTTTATATTGTTATTTTTTTTTTGTGATTATAATTATAAAATAGACATTATTAAACAAAAATATTCATTTTGTTTTTATAAACTAATTTCTTTTTATTATTTTCTTGTTTGTTAGGGTTTAGTCAACACAAACATTGCTAACTGCTGTATTGAACCCTCAAAGTCTTCAAAATCTGAACCAATAAGGGAAGAACTTAAAATTTTGTCTAACCAACACATTTCTTCTTCTACGTCTTCTTCTTTCTCTTCTTCTTCCACCTTTTCTTTTCTTCTTTTCCTATAACAAAAACAGGGGTTCAGCCCCTATACTTTTTTGAATTTTCTTTTCTTTCTTCTTTTTCTTCTCATAAATATGTTGATTTTCTAGACTTAAACATGAAGTTTCTAATTTTCTTATGAAAATTATGGATAGTTGTTAAGGAAAGATGGTTATGGAACTACCCTGGATATGTGGTTTTTACTTAAAAAAAATCCATTGCCTAGGCAACAAGGCACTCCCCCACTGTCACCTAGCCTCGCCTTGGCGCCTTGAAAACTATGTGATCAATTCTACCTTTCTCATTTAACCAGACGCATCCATAAAATGGAGCCTCAGTTATACTTTGTTTGGTGCCTGCAATATTTTCTTTCTCATCTGGTGTGTTCACCCATTAGTCCTTTTCTTATAGGAGATTGGAGGATGGTGATATTGTAAATGTCGATGTGACTGTCTATTATAAAGGTGTCCATGGTAAGAAGCTTTATGCTGGTCATTAATTCATTTGGATAGCATGCTGATATGTTCTGAAAAGCTTTATATTTGACTATTTTTTGGACAACCATACAGGGGATCTTAATGAGACGTACTTTGTGGGAAATGTTGATGAAGCATCTAAGCAACTGGTTCAATGTACTTACGAGTGCCTGGAGAAAGCTATATCTATAGGTATGCATTTGATTCATGTGTTACATACGTGTTTGTTATTCATCTTAGTATTAAAACTAATGGTTTCCCATTTGATATTGCTGTTAGTATTCAGCACCATGACTTTTTTTTTTCAATTAGTAAATTCTATTAATCACATAATCTTAAGACTCCAAATTTAGCTACAATGCATAGAAAAATTAAGACTAAAGAATATATAACTTTGTACTGCATTGCATTGGACAAGGTTATGACTTGCAGGATATCAGAGCAAGCTGCATATGGAAATATAGGCACTTTCAGTTCCTATGGCTTCATAACTGAATATGATAAAAAGGTTACAAGTTGGACTTTCTCGTGGGGATATAAAGATGCATAGATCTTATCGATTAATACAATAAAATTTATTTCTCTTGGGTAATGTTGGTCTAAAGGTCTTGTGCTTCTTCAGTATAACATTCTATTTTTTACAAGCTTCTTACCCTATTTAAATTTGGTTTAATAGGTAATGGATTAAAATGCAGGTACTGGATCTAAGCTGATGGTGCTAAATCCATCTCTAGGTGTTTTTTTTTGACATACATCTCTAGGTGCTGTCACTTAGGCTTTGTTTGGTTTGAAGGAAAAGTTAGGGAAACCTATACAAGGTTTGCATCCTACCTTTTCCTTAAAAACAAACACAGCCTTAGAGAAATCTAGCAGTGCTGATTCCATTAGGATCTATTTTTACAACAGATACATTTCTTTGTTGAGTACTAGGTTATTGAATCTGTGTTATTATCTTAGATTTTCTTTTTTTATTGTTCATACTTTCTCTTTTCATTGTTGAATCATCAATAACCTTCTCCACTTGTTCTTTTCTCTTCTTACCTCATTGTTTTCCTTTTATTTCTGCTATTTTTCATTACAGACTGCTAAGTTATGCAATATTCTGATAGTAGTTCAACAGTCACCCCCATTGGTCATTTCCTAAACATTTCACTAGAAATTGCAGACCATTTTTACGCATGTTTCAGTAGTGTTTCCCCTTGTTTTCTTATTTTCTGGAAATCTTCCAGGTTCTGTCCACCCCCTTTTGTGGCAATACTTAAGCCAAGTATTAAAGGAAGATAGTTGGGGACCTCGTAGTGTCTAATTCCAGCTTGATCAAACCTTTTACTGCCACCTCAATTAGATGCTGTTAGGATCAGCCCTGCATTTGTAATGATGATGATATCATGATACTAAAATAATTAGGATAAGGCTTTTCTGAGTTTAGTTGTGTTGTGCCTTGGAATTTAAGAAATCATGCACTTATATTCAATTATATTCTCTGCAACTTTCTTTCCTCTTCAAATTAATATTTATTACTCATTGGAATTGTTCATTCTTGGAAGGAGTGATGCATCATAACTGAATCAATTCCCAACCCTCCTTTTCCTCCTTTTTGTTGAGGGGATTACCTGGCCTTATTGATTGAATGCATTATAACTTATTGTTTGTGTTGAAACTTTCATAATTAATACATTCTTGGTCTCTGAATCAGATTTCTGGAATTTATGCTTGGTTAGTTTTTATTATAAATTGTTAATCTATTAGTAGAAACTTAAATAATTGCATTCAATAAAACAGCACTCAACAGAGTGGAATGGTAGAACGAGTTTCACGTAGCCTATCTAGGACTTGGAAAAAGTTTTGTTAAGTTAGAAATTTAAACTGATCCTGAAACTTTGTACTTTCCTGATCTCAGTTAAACCTGGAGTACGTTTTCGTGAAGTGGGGGAAGTCATTAATCGACATTCTTCAATGTCAGGGTTCTCCGTGGTAATATGCCTACATTTTTTGCAATCATGACTTGATACCTTTCTCTTAAAGCAACCCAGCAAATATCTGGCACATTCTTATCTATGGGATCTTTTAAAACAGGGGAAATCATACTGTGGTCACGGTATTGGAGAACTGTTCCACTGTGCCCCTAATATTCCACATTATGGAAGTATCCTTACAAGTTACAAAGCAGCCTATTATTTTCCTTACATAGTCCTTTTGTTTTGTGGATCTTCTCAGAAAAATAACCTGTGTTGTTTAGTGCCAAATGCCAACTTAGGATTATGTATTGTGATTATGGTTCATTGCTCTCAGCGATATCTCCTTTAGTTTTATGTTTGCTAACCTTAACCCAGACAGGAAACAAAGCTGTTGGTGTGATGAAAGCAGGACAGACGTTTACCATTGAACCAATGATCAATGCAGGTACATTATGAAATTTATGGAAATAATGGACTCTTGTATTTAACACTTTTAGGTTTGATAATAGATGCTAAAATATTTTCCTTCATAGGAGTCTGGCGTGACCGAATGTGGCCTGATGGATGGACAGATGTTACTGCAGATGGAAAACGCAGTGCTCAATTTGAACACACACTTCTGGTAAAATTTTAATTTTTAATTGGGTTTAACTATATATCCAGAAAGACATGATACCAGAAAACTTACATCCAGTCAACCAGTTTCATAAAAGAAGTGAATGGTCATAGCTCTTCTGGTACCATGCCTTTCTGGTATCATTGATTTTTCCCTTTTGAATATTCCTATTTGACTGCAATGATGATTTTTTGTCTTCGAGTTTTGTTCTTGCTTACTTAGGTGGCATTTGGCGAGTCTTTCTGGATAGATCTTTCAACAGCCCTGTAGGCAAGAAGACACACTGAGATTTTGGGTCTTGTCTTTAAAGACCAAGATTGTTTGGTAATGTCTTTGTCTACCAGACTGTTAAAAACAGCTGAGAAGGCCATTTTCAGCATGGAAAGACCAAAAGCTTCATTTGAAGCATGGTAATGTCTTTGTCAACTGTGCTTGTCTTCGGGTCTTTTGGTTTACACGATACCGGACAGGCAAAGACCATTTTTGGTCTTTTGAGCTTCCTGCAGACCAAAAGACACATAAACACCACCTAAGTTTTTGAAATTAAGCTACTGTTTGAAATTGATACAAGTTGTTTTATCTTTTTGAGAAATAAATAAAATAAAACAAAAAGTCAAAAGGATAAAGGTATAGATGATCTCAAGTTTGTGGCTTATTGATCTTCTTATAGTGGAGCTTCTCAGGAGCTTCCTGCAAAGAGTTTGTATCATCCTTTGTTTTCTTTGGACAGATGATACTGTTTTATTAAAAAGAAGGGTAAATTCCAGATTAGTACCCTGTACCTTAGGGGTAGTCTCAGTTTAGTACCTGAACTTGAAAACGTGCTACTGCAGTACGAGAACTCCTAAACTGCCAGTTTAGTCCAAAATCATTAAGCAACATTAAGTGACATGTGAAATGACACAAATGCCCTTCAGGTGTCATCTAATTTTCTTATCAACCAACCAAATGCCCAAATCTCTTAAAAGATGACAGGGAAGCAAATAGATATCACTCATAAATCTCATTTCCCAAAACAAGCGTCAGTTACCACTCCCACATAAACCCACTTAAACAAAACTCATCCAGCTAAAAGTTTACTGTAGTAGAGTAAAGAAAGAAATACTGAATGCAAATAGAAACTCAGGCACCCAGAGAAGAAACAAAGAAATCAGAGAAGGAAAAAACATAAAATGGCAAGCATTAGAGAAAAAAATCTCCTGGAACAGTACACTCTTAATGTTCACGAAAAAGGAAAGAAAGGAAAAAAAATCCCAAAACCCACTTTAGAAACCAAGAGACGAGTGAGAAAAAGGAAAAACAAAAAGCCAGGGAAATGGGCAAATGTGAAACAGAAACCAAAATACCTCCTTTCAACACAACCAATTTCTAATAATAATCGTTTAAAAAATGAAATTTATAATTAGCTTTTAACTTCTAATTATAATAATTGTACCTCCTCGAAACAGCCCTTCATAAACAACTTAACAAAAATAACGGCAGTGATTGAAACCACATCCATCTCTGAAACTTTACCAACAATCCAGGCATGTCAATGCTTTCCCAGCACAACTCTGGTCTCTTTGTCCCTAGATTGTGATAACATAGTAATCAAGAACAATTAAATAAAAGACCTGCTCCACCTGATTGCATGAATCTGCTAGATTACTTTTGTACTTGGGTTTTACTTTTTCTTCACATTTGAGATAGAGGGAGAGGGAAGGGCACAATGTGTACGAATCTGTACATTACAGCTGGGGTTCCTCTGTTTTTGGCTTGTTATTTAATTGGGTAACTTGTTCAGAAAGGGGCAGAAACTGGATTTAATGGGTGGCTGAGTCTCTGCCTCCCTCACCCTCCTTATATATACTGAAGACTAACTAGTAACAACCAACTAGAGAAGGTTTCTGGATAGGCATAAGTGAGGTGATAAGGCTCTTCAGTTTCCACCAAAAGTTTTAGTTGGAATAGTTAATTAACTCAGAGAATATTATAATTGGACAATTGTTGATGGTTCAGAATGGGGATTATATCATTTTGCTTCTTATTTTAATCCTCCCAAACAAAAACTTTTCTCCTACCTTCATTCTCTTTGAAAGAAGATAGGGATAACATCATTCTACTTCCTATTTACTTGTCAAAAACAAACAAAACAAAGTTGAACTTGATTCTAAATCCGACCATAATTTGCTTTCATCTCATTTGCACTCCCACGTGTATATTACACCATTGCAAATTTCATTTCTACTGCAAACAAATTGAGCCTAAGGCTCTGTTTGGAAGGAGTACAAATACAAATATGTACAATACAAATACATACAAAATAATACAAAATACAAGGTTTCGAACTCTACATATTTGCATTTGTACTCCTTCCAAACTGAGCTTAAGGCTCAGTGTGGAAAGAGTGCAAATACAAATATGTACGGTGCAATTACAGGTTTAGAATAGAAATACACAATACAAGGCTTTGTACCGTACATATTTGTATTTGCACTCTTTCCAGTTTGGGAAGACTGAAGAGTGTAATTCAAATGCTGTCATTTTTGTGAAGCCCAAGGAGTTTTCCTTCTCTATTCAGACCCTTAACTGCCAACCTTATGGAGTTTGGGTCTCAAGAAACAATAATTGCACCTTGAAAGTCTCCAAGAGATGCCTCTCAACTGCAGCAGCCACTTTACAATGAATGAAAAAGCTGATAGGGTTCTTCTCTGCCTGGGAGCATAAAAGGCAAGTGGTTGTTGTATGGTCCATTCCTCCTTTATCGAGGTTGTCAACTGTGAGGCATCTACAACAAGCAGTCTGAACCCAGAAAGCTAACTTTAGAAGGTGCTGCTGATTGCCATACACTTTTACAAGGAAAGGGGCCATTTTTGTTGTTGTTTAGCCTGAGCTAGTTGTGAATGCTCCCTTAGGATCCCACAGCCTTGTTCTTGAATCTCTATGAGATGAGATGGGCTCTTGTCTACTAAGCAGTAACTATAGCATACTGTACCAGAATGATAATTCTTCAGCTTTAGGTGAGCATATTTTCTTCCAGTCCACCACAGGAAGCCCTAATTGATTTTTCCAAAATGTATGCTACATTGGCACTTCTAGAAAACAGAAGAGATACAGTATTTTGGTAAGCTTGAGAGTACATTTGCCAAGAGTGAGTTAGCAACCTTTTGATTGATACCTGTTTTCTCAAGATGCCAATATCTTATCAAGCCTGTCAATTATTGGGTCTCAGATGGTCTTGGAGTTGTATTTTGCCCCCAAAAGATGCTTAGATATTTGCATGGCAGGGTCCCCACATTTCAGCCTAAGCAAGAAGCCGAAAATTTTAAGTTTTGTTCCTGAAACTTGCATAATCTCACTCTTTGAATTCTAAGGTCTAAGTCAACGTCAAACCACCTTAGAATACAACAAGGTTTTCCACTCGAAATATCATTTGTACTTGAATTATCATTTTGCACAAAATGAATTAATGGCCTTATATTTTGTGGTTAGAATAGTGATTGTAAAAAACGAATTTATAGAAGTTGTACTCACTGTATATAGGCTATAAAAATCCAAGTGGTTATACTTTTGTTTTGCCTTTTATTTTACTCGTTTTTACAACCATAAATTCTTCTTTTGTTTTGAGATTCTGATTGTAAATATAGTTAATATGGCACTTTGCTAAATCTCGCAATAATGGATACTTATAATTAACAATTATAAATATGTGATTTGAAAAGATATACGCTGGTATCATGTTTTGAAACAAGATATCATGGATCTATGCTAGCTACCCTTGTATTTGTGATTTTTGATCAATGCTATGCCTAAAATTATTGCTATACAGTCCCTTTCGCCTTGATATAAGATGCATGAAGTGTCTTCATTGAACTGGTTTCAAAAATTTCCCTTGTACGTGAAAGCTCTCGACATGGGTTGAATGAGAGTCATGTCCGTTGAATCACTGATTTCTTTATTGTCTTCAAGACGCCAAGCAACTAAACTTTTACATGTCTCTTTGATTTGTAGATATACTATCTCAATTGTTTTGTTCAACAACTATGACTTTTTGCTAAAGAGATGGGGCACTTTGAATGTACTACTTACCCCGGATCTTGTTTTGCAGGTGACAGACACTGGAGTTGAAGTTCTTACAGGACGGTTGCCTAGTTCGCCCAAGATGTTCCCTTGGCTCAGTGCATGATCACCCCAAGCTCAGTAGCAGTTTGATGTAGGTTACAATCGGCGGATAAGACTGAAACCAGTTCTTAATGATACGGTCATGTCAGAGAATGGATTGGCACCATTTCAAATGAAGCAAGTAGTGATTAGAGATGGGTCCATTTCACATCATAGATCACCTGCTTGTAGGATTCAAGCGTTAACTCTTGGAGCAATTGGGATCAATGGGCTGTTAAGCTACATGTTCTTTTACGCCCAATTGGGTTTGAGTATGATATCCCATGATTTTGCGACTGCTGTTTTAACCATTGAGACGTGTATGCACCACTGTCGAAGAATGGCCAAGCTGTAATTTATCTTAAAATAAATTGGAGATGCGTGTTTTTCTCTTTCTTGAACTGTGACAAATGATGAAGTGACACTTTTCCTACCATCTTTTCTGCCCTGGGAATTGCACTATTCTGTACGGCAATGTGCGCTGGAAAGCTCAAGTTAATGGAGGTAACAGTGTTGGTCTTGCTATCGTTGGATATTTTTTTTTTTTTGATAAATTTCTTAAATTACCCGTTTAGCTAATTGATTCTGTATCTTTAGTGTTTGAAAATTGATTAATGCTACCTCTACTGTTTCTCACAATTGATTAATATTTCTTTTACTAATATTTCTTTTACAGTTAGCGTCCGTTAACAGAGACAAAAAAGATTATTTTACCCTTTATTCTTCTTCAAAGTTTCAAAGTAAAACAGGAAAAAGGGAAAGAAACGCTGAACTCAGTGGCTCTTGGGCGATCTCAGAACTTATATCCCCATCACTTTTGCACCTAAAAACCCCTTTGATTACATCAGCAACAATGAACACTGTCGAATTGATGGCAGAGAAAGCAAAGGGATGAAACGACAACAATGAAAACCCCTTTGTCTGTATGGATTTTATGGCGGATAAAGCAAAGGAGAGGCCTTGTGAGAGCTGAACGTTGTGAACCATGGGTGTGGATTTGATGAATGCCAAGTTAGTAACGAGAGTAAACTTAACCTAATGTAGCCTGAGATGGAGAATTAATGCCAACATGGGAACAAAGGATGATAGAGGAGTAGGGGAGAGATTTCAAACAGTTTCAATCATCGACTACTAGCTTCGAGTGGCAATGACCGGGGATATAACAGAGTTTAGTGAGAGGAAATAATTTGTTTTGCCTGCCGGAGAATCTATGATTTGTCGTCGCTATGACGTCTAGCTTAACTTCGGGAGTTTAAAGATGATGGTGAACAATGATCCAAAATGCAAAAATAAATGAGGGAAGGGGTGGGAAAAAATATCGGGAAGATGAGGGAGAGAGGGTAAGGAGGGAGAGAGGGAGAGAGAAGTCGGTATTGAGAGAGAGAGAGAGAGAGAAGGCATTATGTCGTGTTCAAATTCGCCGCTACAATGAGTTAAATCTGCGGCTGCGATGACCCCTCTTTGAACGAAAACAGAGAGTGTCGCTGCAATGAGTTACATTACTTTTCATCGCCGACCTCTGCTCGAACCAGAAGCGGCGATGGCAATCTTCTCTCACTTTCTCTTCTTTTTTTTTCTCCTTCTTTGGTTGGTGGAACCGGCATAGCCAAAACTAGTTGGCAGGCAGTCATCGACAAAGGTAAAGAGGTGGAATGAGATGAAGCAGAGGCGGTGCTACTGCAACTTCCGGCTGAAACCGGTTTCATGCCCCTGTTGTATAACTGACCTGCAACTTCCTCTGTCGTTGTATACCTGATCGGGAATTTTGTCGTTCAACTTGCAACTTCCGGTTTCATGTAGTTGGTAGTTTGAAAGGAGGCGTTGAGTTTCTTGAGCTGTGGATTTGAGAGAGAGAAGAGATCAAAGACTCTTTGTTCTCCAATACTCGGACTTGTACTGCAGGTGCTCAAATCTATGTTCTATGGAAGAAGAAAAAGAAGTGGAAGGAGAGAAAAAGAGGAAAAGAGAGAAGAGATCGGAGAGAGAACTTGCAGTTGCCACCCTGTTCTCGTTGCAAGATTAAAGAGATGAACAATGCGAACTTGTACTGTAACTGCTCAATGGTCGCTACCTTGTCTTTGGTCTCTGTGTCGGATTGAAAACCGCTATTCTCATTCTCGTGCACATGCTCGTCGACTCGATCGTCTGTCTCCATAAGGAAGGGGAGAGAGACCAGAGGCAGAGGGGGAGGTATGAGAAAGAGAGAGAGAGAGAGAGTGAGAGAGGGGGGGGGGGGAGTAGGTATGAGAATGGAGAGAGTGGGGGCTTAGGCCTCAGGGGATGAGAGTAATATTGGGTTTTGAAAAAATTTTATAGGTCACATGGGTCACATGTACATAGAGACCAAAGCATTAACGGATTCTAACACAAGGGTAGAGTTAGTGTATTGTCGGAAATAATAGTAGTGTTAGTCAATTTTCAAACGGTAAGAGTACATAGTCAATTAGCTAAACCATAAGAATAGTTTAAGAAATTTACCCTTATTTTTTCTACACTTTTGATAGCAGTTGAAGTGGCTGAACTGAGAAGTTTATAACTTTGATTTTTAGGCTATGTTTGGTTTGAAGGAAAATATAGGGAAAGGAAGGGAAAGATATCAAAACCTATATAAGGTTTGTAAAGGTTTCCTTGCCTTTTCTTTTCTTACCCTACTTTTTCCTTCAAACCAAACATAGCCTTAGTGAATAAGGTTTTAAAGTATGTTGTGTGCTCCTTAATGGTTGAAGCTGAAGTTGGGTAGGTTACTATATCCGAATATTTTATTATTTAAGTATTGCATTTACTAAAAGATGAAGCAAGTCATTCAGTCCAGCAGCTTCTGCTTCAACCGTTAATCAAACAGCCCTAGGTTTGGCATGTTTTGGGGGTGGGGGGGTGGGGGGGAGTAGGTATGAGTAGGACTGTCAATGGACAAGATATTGATCCAACCCAACTGGGCCCAATGAGTCCATTACAGATGGATCAGGTCCAATCCAAACCGTTGAATAATTCGGGCCATTCTGAGCTGCCTCAATTCAATGTCTTTACCATCCAATCCGTTCAAATTCCTGGCGTTCTAACTTATGCCTCACATGCCAACCACCATGTTCTGTATGTGAGAAACGTCTAATTAGATCCAGTCCAATATAAATCCATTACAAATGGATCAGGTCAATCAATCACCATTAAGTCTGGACTTGTTCAATGTAATATATCTTGTTGGACTGTCCAACCCATTCAATCTGATTTTGATTCGGACCGGTTTAATCCAAATCTGGTCTATTAAGTCTGGACTTAGGCCTCACACCCCTAGGTGAGGGAGTGGAGTGCTGTTTGAACTTTGAACATGTGTTCTTTTTTTTTTTTTTTCAAATTCCCACTTATATGACAAGTTTTGGATAATATCTTATTTGATGAGCAAGGTTACACCGGACGCTTTAGCTGTTCAGCCGGCTGTGGAACTAATGATAAGGTTTCACGTCAGTATTTAAATACATGGGCCTGCATCTTTTACATTGAGACCCGTGAATTTATTACTGACATGGAACATTATCATTGGTTTATAGCCCACTGAACGGCTAAAGCGTTTAACTAATCTGCATTCATATTTGATCCTAGAGATTGAAAAAAGAGATGTGCTCATGAAAGAGGCGGACAATCAAGACATAAAAGTTTTTAACCGTCTTTTTATAATCTCATTTTAGATGATCCTAAATATCCAAAGAAATTAAATTTGAGGTATGTATGAAAAATCTAAAGAGGTACATGCCCCAAATGCCTGGCTGCAAAGGAGCACTCAATTTGCATCGGTTACCTTCAGACTCAGTGGTATTGGCATCGTTTACCTGCTATTGAGAAAGAGTTAAATAATTAGGTAATGACCAGTTTGTCTAATTTGCACTTCGTAGTAGTTAGGGTTGCAAATTCATATATACTTAAAATTTATATTATATCTATCATTAGAATTGGTCTGAAGGTTGTATTTCCACTAAATTGTCATACGTTCAAGTTTTATAAAAGAAAATGTCAATTCATTTTATTTATAACATATAATATTAAAATTATTTTTAATTCATTTTATTTATAGTATATAATATTTTGATCGTTTTAATCTAACTTATTTATACTATTTACTATCCGATTATAATCTAAATTCGATTTGAATCCGCTAGATATCGTATGATATGGTTCGATTTCAATTCGAATATAAATTAATTAGATTTCGAATTGCCTATATCCATTGACAGCTCTATTCGTACTACTGATAAACTTTGGCATTTTGCGATTTACAATTTGCATTCTTAGGCCCAATCGGTCTTAAGATTGAATTTGCTACCTCTCTCTTGTCGCGACCAATTATTTAATTCATGTTTCCCATATTCACCCTCTTGCACCTAGTAAAGGCCAACAGTATGAAATGTGACCGTTAAACTCATCAAACTTGCTGGACTATCTATCGAACTTGCTGGACTCTTTCTCAATGGGAAAATAATAATTGTTTTAGTATTGAATTGAATATGCGTATTCAGTAGGGATGTCAATTGGACTGAATTTGGTCCAATTCGATCCATTCCAATGTGAGTTCATTACAAATTGATCAGGTCCAATCCAATCCAACGAATATTTTGAATCATTTTGGATTGGTCCAATTTAATGTCTGGATTGTTCAATCTGTTAAAATTTGTTTTAATTTAGATTAATTCTAATCCAAACCTGGTCCATTGATTCCTATGTTTTTATCTTCTATCAATGGATCAGAATTTGGCTCAGTTCAACCCAATCCATTATAAGTTCAATACGGATAGGCCAGGTCCAATCCAATCCAATAAATACTTAGGACCACTAAGTCTGGACTGGTCCAATTCAATATGTCTTGTTGGTCCGTCCAATCCGTCCAAATTGATTGTAGTTTGGATGGGATCCAATAGAAAACCAGTCCCTTGACACCCCTAGGTCTTCTCATATGGTCTCTAGGCATTTGATTTTCTCCTTGACACAATATTTCATTTTTCATGATGAGGATACAATTGATGCTAACATTGGTTCATTTGGGTTTCTTTGTTTTTCTAATCAAAATAAATAGGGCAAACTTCTTAAACTACACCTACTGTTTAGCCAATTGACAAACCCTACCTTTACTATTCATATATTGTCTTAAAATACCCCTATTGTTTCTAACAATTCTCATCATCGTTAAATGCTAATGGAAAAAATAAAATGTCAAATCTGCCCTTTATTTTGACTCAAATTTTCAAAATAAAATCCAAAGCCAAACCATTGTACAATTTTTTGCAGCCAGACAAAATGGCCTTTGGTACCGTTAGACATGGTGTCGAACTTAATGAACCTGCATTGCATTGCGAATTTCTCAAAGTCGGTCGGGAATGCCACACCGGGACTTGATTAACTATTTAATCGATCTCAGTACAACCTATTCCTGTGTTGGGGAATGGCAACATTATCGTGTTGAGATTATAGCCAATGATCAAGGAAATAGGACCACTCCATAATCGATCCTATGTTGCCTTTACAAACACTAAGGGCATGTTTATTTCTTCTTAACTCTTATATCTTAAGAGGAATCTTTTAACATTAAGAGAAAAATGGTTTTTGTATCCTCTTATCTCTTAAAGTGCAATCATACAATTTTTTGTTTTCCAATAATACCCCCAAAAGACAAACAAAAACTCTCATATATGGGGTCAAAATGGATATTTGATAAATTTCATAATTCAAAACGACATTCTTTGCATTTATAGTTTAGAGGAAAGAAAAGTTCATAATTATTGCACTTTCAGATGTCAGACTTCAGAGCAAACGAACTGGCCTTAAGCGATTGATTGTAGATGCAACGAAGAGTCAAATTGCCATGAACCCGACCAACACTGCTTTCCATGTAAAGCATAGGAAATTTGGTGATGTTTCTATTATCGTGGTAACCTATAAGGTGAGGAGAAATAGTTTGTGGCTGAAGAGATCTCATCTATGCCGAGGCCTATCTTGGTTTGACTTTTAAGAATGTCGTTGTCATAATACACACCTAGTTCTCTCAGTGTCAAGCCACAAAGGATGCCAACCGAAGTCAGAGAGAGAGAGAGAGAGGAAGAAATTGAAGAGCAAAACAGGGCCAGTCAGTGACATGGGAGAGAGATAAGTTGTAGTGGCAGATCTGTATCTCAATGGTTGTTTGAAGAGGGACATTGTTGGCGGTTAGAGCTACAACGAGCAGAGAGAGAGAGAGAGAGAGAGAGAGAGAGGAAGAAATGGAAGAGCAAAACAAGGACGGCCGGTGACATGGGGAGAAAGAGAGAGAAGTT
Source organism: Nelumbo lutea (assembly GCF_056320005.1). Classification (NCBI taxonomy): domain Eukaryota; kingdom Viridiplantae; phylum Streptophyta; class Magnoliopsida; order Proteales; family Nelumbonaceae; genus Nelumbo; species Nelumbo lutea. Next base: position 199,736,286 of record NC_142684.1, on the reverse strand, counting down.
GCAGTGGCATATCTGTATCTTGGTGCTTGTTTGCAGAGGGTCACCGTCATAGGTTAGAGCTGCGACGAATTGCTTCTCACTTTGTCTTTGAGTGGATTAGTAACCTGCTTCGTTTAGACGAAAGTTGCCATTTCTCTCACCGAATGAAGATATTGAGAAGAAGCATATATAGCTTTGCAAGCACAAGTTCCGGGGTGAATAAAAGAAAGCAAATCTTCCTGAGGTTCAGACGACAAAGCGTTGACACGCTCGCGTTTCCGATGAGCATCAGCATTGGGGTGAAGAGAAGGGTATTACTGACATTTTCTCAAAGTATAACAATCATGCAGTGTGGCATGTGAGCGGATTAGTCAATTGTCAGAAACAATAGGGGTACTTTAAGATAATGTATGAACAATAAGGGTAGAGTTTGTCAATTAGCTTAACAGTAAGGGTAATTTAAAAAATTTGCCCATTTTATTTGGGCACTTCTATAGTCAAAGCTCTTTTCAAATTTTGAAGCATTAAAAGAAGCCAAAAGAAAGAATTGGAATCATATGGGATGTCTCTTGGCAATCTTTGTTTTTATTAGAAACCATTAGTGTAAGTGCAGATACATGTATAAATAAAGGTAAAGGTCATAGTTGTCAAGGCGACTAGGCAATTTTTAGAAGTCTTCTTGCCCAACGTCCGGGTCTGCGCTCACCCATATATATGTTATATTATTTTTTTGAATGTGCATATGTATTATATCATTTTATTGGTTTGTTTTATCTTATTAGAATACACCCTGTTGTATGTTATCATTTTTTTATTAAAGTAATTCTCTTTTGCATTAAAACTAGGTAAGTTTCTTTGGGTTTGAGACTTTGAATTTTGAACCGAGAGCTGAGAAGAGAAAACGACGAGTGAGAAGTTTCCATTGTTCAGTCCAAGTAGTCCAAGACCTCCAAGTACATTTTTTTCTTCCTCCTCCTCCTTTTTCTTCTTGAAATATTTTTGGGATGAAACAGGGGCTTTGCCTTCTCCTCCTCCTTCCTAAAATTACACTAGCTTTCCTTCTTTCTTACTGTTAACAATCTTCCTCCATTTTTTTTAGCATGAAATAGGGTCTCCGCCCCCTTAAATACAATCCACATCGTCCTCTTGGACAACTTATGTTGAGAATGAAGCATGGGCTCCACCCCCTTATTTTTCACTCTTTTCTTATCTACAATCCCCCATTTTTGTTGGCCTAAATGCTAGCTATGGCATTCTATGTTTTATTTGAATGATTTTATTGCTAATAGCTAGCATATAGATATATTGATTAGTATAAAAACCAATAAAGTAGCTTAAGAGGGGTAGGGATATCTATTTTATATTTTCAAATTCGATCGCCTAGGCGACTAAGCACCCTGTGGTCGCCTAGGTGCCTTGACAACTATGGTAAAGATATGAGTTAGTATTATATAATAAAATTTAATTTTTATGATTTGCACCAAAACCATGTATTTTATATTATAAATTAGGAAGCTAAGGCTATAAAGACATTGGGTCTGTTAACTTCATATATGTCTCTAGAAGTTCAATTACCCTACCCATAAATTAGCATAATATGGTAAAGAACAACATTTTGATGGATGGTTTGATGAACCTTCTGAGTGGTTGGAAGACTGCTTGTACATATTTTTTATTTTTATTTTTTTGATAATTTGCTGTAATATATTTTGTTGATCTAGTCTTTAGAAAAACGGATAAATAACTGCTTTTCAATTTACTCAAAATTTTTTGACCAAAAAGTACTCAAAAAATTATGTAGAATTGAAGTTCAATCATAACTAAAATGGTTTAATTATCTATTGTTGAGGGATAAATTACCTACTAAAAAGAAATCTCCTGATTGCCAAATGAACATGAATCCTCTATGTCGGCCCCAGAATATGAGGTACATATATTTATATGAAATGATTAATAGCCGAATAAGTTTAGGCCTCTCATACGGTTTCATTGAAAAATGACAGGGTTATGCATGCTAGTACTTCGGAACACTGTTCCATTATAACGCTACAATGTCTCATTTCATGGGAGTTGAGGTTATAAAGTGGGACCCAATGTCATAATTACGGAGATTAATGATAGGGAAATAATTTGAAAAGACTTGCATTTGCAGGTGTAAAAGTATGGAGGAAAAATATAGATTTTTTTTTTATATAGATAAATTATTTATTTGGATAAATACATTTAATTTGAGAATATTTTTTTAAATTTATTTAAATAAATATATTTACCTGTATTCTTTTTTATTTGTTAGAATAAATCAATTATACAATCGAACCATCAACCCAAAAACTGGTGATCAGAACGTTCCATTTCTGAATCTTTCTTTTAAAATTATGTTTATACGTTTTCCTACCTTTACCAATGGCATTTCCTTCTTTTTCCTATCTTTGCTTTCAAATCAAAACTGAAATTGGTGACAGTCCGAAGGGTCCGACTTTCCGGTTCGACCCGATCCAATCGGAGTCCTAAAAACTGTGCCGATCCGGTCTCACTGACGGGTAACGGCCGTGCTCACTCGTGCTTAATTTCCCTTCCCACGCTAAATGCGAAATGGCGCAGCGGTTTCTCTTTTCTCCATTTGCGAGTTGCGACTTCCGAACCTTCCAGAATGTCAATAGATCCCTCCTAGTCCTAGAAAGCTCGAACTCCCCTCTACGACTCTCTCTCTCTCTCGTTCCACCCTTTTAATACCAACAAATAACAATCGTCTCTCTCCAGAAATAAAAAGACTCTCCGATTGCTCCCGCAATCCGATTTTCAGAAACATCTCAAATTTTGTAGTTCTTACACAGCTAGATTAGGGTTTTGGGCATGGCGGAAGAAGCCAAAGCCAAAGGAAACGCGGCCTTCTCCGCAGGTCGTTTCGAAGAAGCTATTCGTTTCTTCTCCGAAGCAATCAGTATCGCCCCGACAAATCATGTCCTATACTCCAACCGTTCTGCGGCTCACGCTTCTCTCCACCATTATTCAGAAGCCCTCGCCGATGCCAAGAAGACGGTTGAGCTTAAGCCCGATTGGTCAAAGGGTTACAGCCGTCTTGGTGCGGCTCACATTGGGCTTGGTAGTTTCGATGAGGCTATTTCTGCTTACAAGAAAGGTCTCGAGCTTGACCCAAACAACGAAGCTTTGAAATCGGGTCTCGCTGATGCACAGTCGGCTGCATCTCGATCGCGCGGGCCTCCCCCCTCGTCATCATCGCCGTTCGGGAATATATTCGGAGGGCCGGAGTTGTGGGCGAAATTAGCGGCTGATCCCACGACCAGGGGTTTTCTCCAGCAGCCTGATTTCGTGAAGATGGTTCAGGATGTTCAGAAAAACCCCAACAATCTGAATTTGTACTTGAAGGATCAGAGGATGATGCAAGCTTTGGGGGTTGCACTTAATATAAAAATGCAGACTCAAAATCCGGAGGATATGGAGGTGCCGGAGGCGGAGCCTGAGCCCAAGAGGCACCCGGAGCCTGAATCGGTGAAGCAGCCTGAACCGAAACATGAGCCTGAACCAATGGAACTTACGGAGGAGGAGGAGGCAAAGGAGAGGAAGGCGCAGGCTCTGAAGGAGAAGGAAGCAGGAAATGCAGCCTACAAGAAGAAAGATTTTGAGACGGCTATTCAGCATTACACCAAGGCAATGGAATTAGATGATGAAGATATTTCTTTCATCACTAACAGGGCAGCTGTTTACTTGGAAATGGGGAAGGTATGGTCTATTCTTGTTCACTATCCATCACCACTTGATGTTTTTCTTCGTACACTACAGTTATAGTGCTAACTTTTATTCTTTCTGTTTTTATAAGTCTTGCTTTTTCACTAGTTTAGTTCACGGAGAAGGATGCATTATTTATATGTTTGGGATGTAGCCTGTATATATAATGTCTAGGTATACTATCGTCAAAGAAAAAGTGTTGCATAGTTTATTCATATTCAGTTGTTTTATGTAAGAGAAAGTGGACTTGTGAGTGCTAGGATATTTAGGTTAGCTAAAGAAAATCGAATTCTGAATGAGGAAAATTTTAGATAATAAATTGTGGTTAACTATAAATTTGACTTTCTGGACATGGTTAAAGCTTGCAAGTTATTTTCTAGGAGATACTTGTGGAAGAATTAGTGCTCAAAAGATTTTCTGATTGGTACTTCGTTTCCTACTTGTCCCCCTTGCCTGGTTACTGACACTTTGTATGGACTTATGTAAATGTACTCAATTTGAGCATCTTGAATTCCTCAGGAATTATTATAATGCTTGTCGGAGCATGGTCCTCTTTTGCTCTTGGTGTTTTCTCAAACTTCGTTTAAATGATTTGGTGCCTTATTTGACATTTTTCATGCCTTTCTGTACAAAGTGGTAAAACCTATAGAAGTACCACTATTCATGCTGATAAAAAATATTGGAATATTGAAAGATAATATTTTGCTCTGGGACATATGTATCTATGGGTGACAGCAGGGGTGCAGTCAGGAATTCTCGTTGGGGGGGGGCAAGGTTTATAAGAAAATATTTGTGTATTTTTTATCATAAAAGTGATTTGATGTTAAATATTTAAGGAGTATTAACAAGTAAAATCATCTAAACAATAAAAGGAAATTAAAATTTGAGGTTAGGTTTTGTATCAGGTTTAGTGAATGTTCCACCTAAACAGACTTGCTACAATATAATATCATCAATTGCTATCCAGTGTTTTAAAAGTGCAAGGCGCATGGGCCAATTTGCGCTCAAGGTGAGGCACACACCTTTCTGAAGCAAGACACAAAAATACAAAAAACAGATAAAAGATCAAAAAAATGTCCAGAAAATAAAAAAAAGCAAAAATAAAAATATTAAACATAATATTGATAAAAATGTAAACTTAAATTTTAAAATAAATGTTTTAAAAAACCTATTATCTAAAATTAAAATACATAAACATAACATGTAAAGTGTATTCAAATGAAAATTTAAAAATAAAATCAAACATATAAAGCATTTTCAAGCATGCAAAACCCATAATCTCTTTTTTCCTCAATTGCATTACTTCAAGTGGCTAATGTGATGTAAAACATATTACATTCTTGATTCTACAAGCTGCCTTTGTGCCATGCCCCTTGAGGCAAGCCCAAACAAGTCCATGTTTTTTTTTTTTTTTTGATAAATGCCCAAACAAGTCCATGTTAGGGTCTTAAATTCTTAATTCTCACACAAAAAATAACAAATTTATAATTTTAATTGTTTTTTAAGAAGATATTTTATTAGGGTGAATCAATGAACAACATTAGCAAATAGGGGGTTCTCGGAGCTTTAGTGAGCGAGTGAACTGGATTGGGGGTCTGGGGGTTCTCGGTACCCCCTATTTCCTAATGTTGTTCATTCATTAATCCTAATAAATATCTTTTTAAATTGATAAAAAAAAGATCTTCTTAAAAAGCAATTAAAATTATAAAATCATTATTATTTTTTTTGTGTGAGAACTAAGAATTTAGGATCCTAACATGGACTTGTTTCGGTTTGCCTCGAGGGGCGTGGTATGGGGCCCCGAACCTAGCTGCTAATTTCAAAAAAGGAAAAAAACGTGAAATTTTCAATAGGCACACGTCTGGTCTGAGGTACAAGGCACATCAGGCGCACACCTAGGCGGACCAGGCGTGCACCTTTTGAAAGGGCTACGCCTAGGACCTAGGCGAGGCGCATACCCTAAAATGCACCTCGCCTGTGCCTAGGCCAACTTTTAAATCACTGTTGCTATCAAGAATTTTTAACTAAATACATAATTGAGGGCATGGAAAATAAACATCTTAAATACCAATAAGATGAAGAAATTAAGCAATCCAACTCACCCTTAATGCTAGTTGGGGTTGGCTACATGAACCTTGTCCTGCATGTGCTCTATCAAGAATCCTGTTTTCTATCTAATTATAAGTTATTGAATAATTTTTTTACCATGTTGGATAATATTTTCATTGATCTTCCCCTTGCTCAATTAGAGCCTCTAATTTGCACCAATTCATTCCTCACTAGTGCTTTAATTGGTAGTTATGCACATAAAATAAACTAGCTAAGTTGCTTTACTCTCATCTTTTTGCTAATCGGAGCTACTCTTAAGTCCCTTAAAATGTTCTTGATTCTGATTTTGTTCTTTCTAGTCCTGCCACACATCTCATCACAGCTATCATTTTAGAACTTACTGTTTCTTGATATTAAAGCACTCTGTCTGGCACAGCAATGATCCTATAACCGTTCTACATGATTTTTTTTTAGTCTCATTTGGTATATGCTGATCATGCAGCAAGCTAGATGCACTTCTTTTTTTTTTTTGATGATTGAAAGATAATTTCATTAACCAAAGAAGGTGAGCTGTTACATGCATCCCTTGGAGAGGTGCGAGGTGCAGCCTCTCCTAAATATTACAGATAAAAAAGACAGCGAAAGCATTTGTCGACCTACCCACCCATTGGACTCTAATTGTCACGTGTCTTGTTAACCATTTCACTTTTTTCAAAAGATCCCTATGGCTCCAAATAACTGAATCTGGGTTCATCAACCAACCCTCAATCACCTTAGAGTCCCCTTCAATCAGTAATTTCTCTACCCTAAGTTGGTTGGCAATTTGAATTCCTTATACAGCATCCAGCAACTTAGCTCTTGTAGAATCACCTACTCCCACCAGGCCCAAAAACAGTAATAAGATATACCGTTTCCAATAAAAAACAGTGATAAGATATTGCTCTCCTTAGTTCTCAAGACCCCTCCAATCCCTGACTCTCCTCGGTTCTCAAACTGGATGCACCTCTTAAGCTACCATGTTCTAATCCAATGGGCTACCACTACTGGTAGTTTGGGGCATCTCTTGATCATTATTACTAATTGCACTACCATGATCCAAAATATTTTTGCAGAAATTGGAATACACATATTCTTAGTCTGACTAATCTTGAAACATTTTGTTTCTAAACTCTAAAGCATTGTATTTTAGCTTTGCATTCCATTGTTAGTCTTTTCAATCAAAATCATATCATAAAAGAACAACATACACCATGGGGCCTCCTTTTAAATATATATTTAGTTTGCCTTTTATTGTTTTAAATGTCTAATTAGTCATCTATACCTGATGCAAAAAAGAAAGGGACTGCCATAATTAATGGTTTTTAATGAGAGAAATGTAGCAATCATAAGTGGTGTTTTAAAAGCGCAAGGCACAAAAATACCACAAGGGGCATTTTGTGCCCAAGGCACAAGGTGCAAGGTGCAAGGTGAGGCACACGCCTTTTTGAAGTAAGGCGCAAAAATACAAAAAATGTCAGAAGACTCAAAAAGTGCCAAAACATTCAATAAAATGCAAAAAAATAAAAATATGAAACATAATATTATTAAAAAATATAAACATAAATTTTAAAATAAATGTTTTAAAAGCCTATTATCTAAAGTTAGAATACATTAACATAATGTATAAAGCACATTCAAATGAAAATTTATAAATAAAACCAAACATATAAAACATTTTCAAGTATGTAAAACCCACAATCTCTTTTTTGTCCTCAATTGCATTACTTCAAATTGCTAATGTGATGTAAAACATCTTGCATTCCTAATTCTATGACCCGCCATTGTACTAAGGCCTTCGAGGCAAGTCCAAATAAATCCATGTTAGGGTCTTAAATTCTTAATCCTTATACAAAAATAAATGATTTTATAATGTTAATTGTCTTTTAAGAAGATATTTTACTAGGCTGAATCACAAGGTGCACCAGGCGCACGCCTTTGGGAAGTGCTGCGCCTAGGACCTAGGCGAGGCACATACCTTAAAATGCACCTCGCATGAGTGCTTTGATATGAAGAGACAAATTGATCTGGTAAATGTCTTTGTGAAGTACCATTTACATGCATTCTTTCCCTTGTAAATTAATTCATGAAGTCATTTATTTACTAGAAAGTATCTCCCAAGGCATAGGGAACGACAGAATAAGAATTATGTAGCTGATCATATTTGGTTAAGGCTTTATCCAGTGAGATGCTTTATATAATTCTTGAAGTTATTTGAAGGTAAAAGGTTGTTAGGAATTCTTACACTGCTTCTATAGGTAGAAGCTTGGTATTTGATGGTTCTTTCAGTTTTTTTTTTTTTAAATCTTCATGCATTAAGGCATGATGTTTCCTGATATTTGGCCAGTATATTCATGTTTGTTGTGTTGTACTTGTTTACCAGTCATCTTTATTCGGAGAAAACATCTCTGTTCTCTACCTTAATTTGAATGTTTTATATATTAAAATGAATTCTTTGGATTTTTTTGTCATTGCTTTGTTTAGGTTAGTGTATTTTACACACCCTGTGAATGTTTGTCAGTGGTTGATGTCTATGCTACTATCATTTCAACAATTTAGATTGTTTCCCCATTTAGTGGTAGGCTTCCGAGGTTGCTACTGGTTGAGAATTTGTTTAAGTTTTTTTCTTAGAACTCATTTAATAGATGTCTTTTTCTTTGTTCTGGTTGATGATGTGATTTCTTTCTGACTGAATGCATCACTAACCACAATGGGAAATTTCTGGAGTTTTTCCCCCTTCTTCATCAAGACCATATTTTGTAAACCTTGCTATCTCTGTGATGAATCATGACTGTTAAGGGAAGGTTGAGCCACACATAGACATTTAGTCTCTGATTTCTCTTATAGCTACTCTACTTAATATTTTCGTTTAGACTTTCTATCAGAACTTAACTGTTGATGTTGGTGCTTTCTGTCTCTGTTATCTTTCTAACCCAAGTTGTATTTTTTCCAGTATGAAGAATGTATCAAGGATTGTGACAAAGCAGTTGAGAGGGGAAGAGAGCTGCGTTCAGACTTTAAGATGATTGCGAGGGCATTGACAAGGAAGGGAACTGCCTTAGTGAAAATGGCTAAGTGCTCAAAGGATTATGAACCTGCAATTGAGACTTTCCAGAAAGCTCTTACTGAGCATCGCAATCCAGATACATTGAAAAAGCTTAACGATGCTGAGAAAGCAAAGAAAGACCTAGAGCAGCAAGAGTATTTTGACCCAAAATTAGCAGATGAGGAGCGTGAAAAAGGTATGCCCTTACAATTGGTATATGGTGATACTTATGTAATACTTGATTTTTTTTGGCTCTTCTATGCATAAATACGGTGTTAACCAAAGTGGGGGTATCTATATGCATGTTTGTTATAAGGTGTCTTCTCTAGGGAGGGGTATCTATATGCATGTTTGTTTTAAGGTGTCTTCTCTAGGGAGAGGTATCCATATGCATGTGTGAGTGCATTTTAGCTGTCATGATGATCTTTCTGGTATATGCTTCAGAAAACTAAAAAGAACTTTAGTTTTCCAATTTCTAATTGCAATATGGATAATTACTTGTATATATACCCAGTGATTTAAAAGGTGTGCCTAGGTGCACAGACGAGACACATTTTAGGGTAGGTGCCTCGCCCAAGTCCTAGGCACAGCACTTTCAAAAGGTGCACGCTTGATGCGCCTAGGCATGTGCCAGATGCGCCTTGTGTCGTGGCCTAGGCGTGCACCTTTTGAAAATTATACACTTTTTTTCTTTCTATTGAACCTAGTGGCTGGGGTTAATGCTAATGTTGTTCATTCATTCATCTTAATAAAATATCTTCATAAAAGGCAATTAAAATTATAAAATTATTATTTTCTTTTGTGTAAGAATTAAGAATTTAAGACCCAAACATGGACTTGTTTGGGCCTGCCTCAAGGGGCGTGGCACAAAGGCGACTCGCAGAATCAGGAATGTAATATGTTTTACAACACATTAGCTACTTGAAGTAATGCAATTGGATTTTTTTGCATTTTTTTGAGTTTTTTGGCATGTTTTTTTTTTGAATTTTCTGACATCTTTATTTATTTTTAGCATTTTTTTCTTAATTTTTACTCCTGGCTTCAAAAAAGCATGCACATCGTCTTGTGCCTTATGCCTCGGCGCAAATTGGCCCTTGCGCCTTGCACTTTTAAAACACTATATTTGCCCTAAGGTTTGAGGAAACTACTTATGTAGACCATTAGTTCAAAACCTACATATATATACCTTGTAAGATGGCCTCACATAACACATAGGACATCTGTTAAAATGTTTATGGCTGTTTCATATGCCCATTAATTTTTTTTCACAATCTCATTTTTACCCTCTTCTTCTTTTCCTATTTTTCCCTGTTGGTCCAACTAGGCACTCCATTTTCCCCACCTGCTGTTTCCCTTCCTCCCTCTCTCTCTCTCTCTCTCTCTCTCTCCTTTTTCTCTCCTTTTGTTCCTCATTTGTTCAACAGTTTGTAGGTGTAAAGGAAATGGGGAGATATTAATTTTGATTAATTTCTACAAGGGGCACACCTTGCAAACTAGATAATGGAAAAATGTAGGAATTTTACAAGGGGCAAACAGGGAAAACAAAGAGTGCTTTGATCGAGTGGCGTTTACAGCGACAGAGAAGGAGAAGGCGGTGGTGGATAGAGCAGCGGCAGTAACTTTAACCTTTGCTCCCTTTTTTCTCGAAAGTCTATTAAAAGCTTTTATTAACCACATGATTCTACTCTGAAGTCAAAATCTGTTAGTGCTTAATTTTTCCCTTTTTCTTCTCTTTATTTATAAAGACCTCCATGAGAAGGGTTGCAAAACTAGCTCCATAGGATTGAAGGTGGTTAAAAAGAAAACATATTTTGGAATCATCCTCTTTGTGATGTGCTGACGTATTGGGAAAGCAAAGAACACACATTTTTGAAGATTATGGTCGAGAAATAAGCTAGTGGCTTATATTGGTTCATTAAATTTTTTTTGGAGCTCTCCCTTATATCAAACTTTCCCAAACAGAGCAAGCCAACAATTACAAGGCCCCTGGCCTACCCACCCAGAAGTGGGATGCATATATACTTGTTTGGTGTTGTATTGTTCGCTATGCTGACAGGGAAGTCCATAGAATTCTATTGATAAAAAAAGTCCATATAATTCTCATCTCCAACCACATCAACAGCAATCAGTGTGTGACCTTGGATCTGGTGAGATGGGTGGGGAAGGGATTTGAAGAGGAGGAGAACCCGTTGTTGGAGGTGGTGGATTCTATGCTGCTCAAGGAAGTGCATGCAAAGAAGGGGGTGCTTACGGTGTTCCATGGGGCTCTTGCATGCATGGAACCAGATCTTGATGTGAGACCCAAGGATGAAAACAGTGTTGGAGAATCTTGATAGGATTGGCATGTAAAGAAATGAATTATTAATTCTTGTCACTTCCAACCAGCGGCAGATTCCTCATTCCCGATCAGATTGTTTGAAAGGTGAAAATATGTAATGATCTTGCTATGTAGGTATATTTTTTCCGTCTTTTATGGGGCAAGTTTTTTATATGATTCATCAAAAGTGGGTTTTTTTTTTTGTTCTTGTTTTCCTCCTAATTCAAGAGAAGAAATAAAATTAAAAAAAAAAAGAGGCATTACAGAAGTAGACCGCATATCATTTAAATTAAAGGAAAAGAAGAAAGAGCTTGTTCAAAACGTTCTTTGTTCTACTTTCTCAAGAACCCAGTACTTTGATCTCAATCAATCTTTGTTGAACAATATTTTCTTCTGCAATCATTGTTTAAAGCTTGAGCGAAAATAGTGAAGGAACCCCAAGTTTTAATGGTTTTGAAGAAAGGGTAAAATGGTCTCGAAAATAATTAGAAGGATAGGTGTGTCATGTTAAAAGTTTTAAGTCGCACATGTCGTGACATGAAACACGGATAACGGATGGAATGCTAACGACAGGGATGAATGGCAGTTTTTAGGAGTTTAGGTACTGCAGTGAAGTTCAGGTACTAAAATGAGGCTACCCCCTAAGTACAGGGTACTAAGCTGGAATTTGCCCAAATTAAATTAATTATGGATACTTTGGTCCTTCAAGTTTTTTCTGTTAGACTTAACATTTGAAAGGTCAACATGGTTTATGTAAGTAGTTTTTGAAACTACAGGGTATATAAGCAGTTTCTTCAAACCTCAAGGTATAAGGCTTTGTTTTATTAAAATATTGGTGAAAAGTGATTGGCTGGTTTTTTAGATTCAAACATCCATCACTGAATTTTGTTTTCTTCAATGTGAATTGGATTTCTGGTTTTAATAAAGCATAGCTTTCTTATAGACACTCTGATCATATTATCTCATCCATTTAAATGTGAGTTGGTATGATCTATAGAGGTTTCAAACGAGCACTTGTGAGGCAGAGTGGCATATTTTGCTGTGTGCCATGATAAATTGTTTTTTTTTTTTTAAATCAGACTTAAAATGTTCACTTTGTTTTGAAAAAATCCATCGATAAATGTTTTTTGTTTTTGTTTTTTCTGATGTGGAATACTTTAGAAACAAGAAAAGAAAATCATTCATGTTGGAGAACAACTCTCCAAATTAGCCAAGTGCTTCCTCTTACCGAATTAATGCCTTCTGTGTCTTAGTAGTAGTAAATAAACGTGGTGGTATAGATTCTCATTTGTTGTTGTACTGTTAACTGTCTAGGTAATGAGTGTTTCAAGGAGCAGAAGTATCCTGAAGCTGTGAAACATTACACAGAAGCTTTGAAACGGAACCCCAATGATCCAAGGGTAATATCATATTTCTCTTTGCTCATGTTAATTTCTGTTAATCAAATGTTGTAATACGATTTGCTTGTTGTTTTGCAGGTGTACAGCAATAGAGCAGCTTGTTATACAAAGTTGGGGGCACTGCCTGAGGGGTTGAAGGATGCAGAAAAGTGCATTGAGCTTGATCCAACTTTTTCCAAAGGGTACACAAGGAAAGGTGCAATCCAATTTTTTATGAAAGAATATGACAAAGCTTTGGAGACCTACCAGGAAGGGCTGAAACATGATGCCAATAACCAAGAGTTGATGGATGGTGTCCGTAGGTATGGCGTGGAGTCTTAATTCAGTAGAGGGGATCTTTTATTCAAATCTTTAGTTGCTTTTTTATTGATGTTTCCTCCATTTATTTACAGATGTGTAGAGCAGATCAACAAGACCAATCGTGGAGAGATTAGCCCTGAAGAATTGAAAGAGAGACAGGTATATTTGTTTGCCATCCTTTAGCAAATGGTATCTCTATGCTTTTTAATTCATCATTGCTTACTATGATGGTAAAAGCTTAGGCTAGCAAGGGTGAGGACATGGTTTGAGTCTGAGAGCAACCGCACCGGATAATTAGGATCAACATTGAATAATGGACCTTATGACCTGATCAAGGCCAGTCCAAATTCAACCATAGTTGGATCGAATATGGGTTAACCCTAATCCACTCAGCTCTAATCCAAATGTGAATATTTCAACCATGGTTCTAGTGTTGTATTTGTTCTATTAGAGATATGGATTATTTTGAAGTAAAATCATTCTAGTTTATTTTATTAATAATACAAAAGTATTCCGATTGTTTTTAGTAAATTTATTAGGTACATATACTATTTGAACCTGATCGAGTATGGTGTTAACCTGATGGGCAAGATTGAATTCCAATCTGATATTAGATTGATTTTTTTTTTTTTTGGGGGGGGGTGGTCATTAACCCATCTCCTACCCCATAAGCCTTGTTTTTTAACCGTAATGTCCAGACCTCTGCTGCTTGAGCATTGTTTAATATCTTTATCAATGTTGTTTCTGGTTGTCATTTGCGCAGGCTAAGGCAATGCAGGATCCAGAAATCCAGAATATCCTTTCTGATCCAATAATGAGACAGGTAACTTGATGGTGTTGTTTTTTGTTTGTGCTGTGCATGGTTTAAGCGATACATTTGCTATTGTACAGGTGTTGATCGACTTCCAGGAGAACCCGAAGGCTGCACAGGAGCATCTGAGGAACCCTCAGGTGATGCACAAGATACAGAAGCTGGTTAGTTCAGGAATTGTTCAAATGAGATAAAGAAACCTTGAAAGCAAGAACATGGAAGGTGACAAGAACAAGCATCAAGCTTTAATTGAGTGTGGTGTTATATTGTGTATTTCTCCCCATGTTCATTTGTGTGGACGTAGTGGTGATACTGATCTTTGGAAATTTTGAATTGCGGTGGTTCAGTTTCATTTTGTGGGGATCTTTGCCAAGTTCAATTTAATCAGTGATTCAGTGTGATGGTGATTTTTTTAGTACTCTCTCTCTCTCTGGGTATGCGGGTTTTTCAGTGGGTAATGGAGTCTGTATTTATCGCTATTCGTTGGAGTCAGGCATATTTGCCGGATTGGCATGGGGTCCGATCTTGAGCAGTTGTGGGCCTTGTGGCTTGTAGTCGAGAACAGACAGACAGCATTGTTTGTACCATTTCTGTTGCCTGTTCATACGTGAAGCGTTGCGAGTTCAGTACAAATTGGGGGAGACGTTATCAGTTTATCACATCACATATGATCGTTTCAGCTATAATAATTAAACATTACCCCTGGAGTAAGAAATATCAAATTGTACAAACAACCTCCGGACGTACATTCTTAAGGTATGCCTATTTCTATACCCTGGAGTCAGAAATACCTGCTTCTCATATTGTAGGGTTCAACTGTGATGTAAAAGATATGATATCTGAAAAATCGATCAGTTAATCAGGATTGTAAACGTGGTGGCCAATCAGGTGTTATTTATCAAAATTCATGGATGGGTTTTGATTGGTCAATCAGGTGTTATAAAGGTTCAAACTATTGATATATATTGGTCGATACATATTGTGCTGGTGGTTTTTTGATACGTCTCTACAGGGGTTGTATTGGATCAGCTACTGGTTTAGAGGGTAGTTGGGCCTTAAATTGACCTTTCTAAATCAATTTTGAAAAAAAACACCCACACAGGCTGGTAAACTGGCCTGTATCAACATGTAGAACCTTGGGTGTTATATGTATATTCTTTTATTTTATGCGTAAGTATATCGTTATTACATTATCTAGTTCGGCAAAAGTGCAAAGCACTCTAGTAATTGCATTTGGTGGGATTTTCATTTCCAAAAAAACACATGATAGAAGACAAGAATTTCATGCATGCCAACATTATTTCAGCCAAACGGGCTGATGATTTGCTTGAATGTTATGATGGCAAAAGAGGGTTCTGGGCTCGGCCTATGTCGGGCTTGGTTGGTAGTCACTAACCGAGGCAGACCTATTTGGAGGAGTTCGGCTTCTATCAGGGCAAATCGTGCTGACACTGTTCGAACAGTCCCTTTCAGGGCAAGTCTGAGTTGGCACCGTTCGATCAGTCCCTTACAACTTTGCATTGGAAATATATCCCAGATAAGTACAGCAACGCAAGGCTGTAAAGGCTGTTGGAAACGGTCTTTGCCCTGACCGAAGCCAGCCTCTGAAGTTGGAGTTGGAGATTAAGTACGAATGAGTGCATTCCTGATTGTGATTCATCATCCCCCCGTTTTATCCGCGGGGCCCAATTACTCCTCTTTGAATTGAGGTTGAGGTGTCGTGTGGTTGATTGGGATTCAAGGTGTTTGTTTTTTTGTACGGGGGATCCTTTGCATCCGTAATACACATATAGCGTTTTAATTAGTTTACGTCCTTCGTCGACTACTTTTCGTCATCTTCACTCGTCGTTAATTTATGCAGCCAAAGTGTGCGTGTGTGTTTCTCTAATTCTATCATATTCATTTCATACTCCATCTTGTGGGCAAAAAGGTTAAACGTATGTAATGTAAGCTAGAGAAACGATTGGAGTTGGACTGCATTTGCGTGCGTAGCTTGCTGCGCAATGAAACGCACCAACCATTAAAATTGTAAAACGGTTGGTCAAGACTCAAGACTCAAATTGGAGATTGTTATACGGCTCTTAAGTCTTAACTTGGTTAATCAAATTCAAAGGTTTTTTCATATCATAATGGAGCGCATTTATGCATTGTATCTCGCTGTGTCTGCGGCGGTAGATTGGAATTGGTTCAATTCAATTCCCTTGGTTTCTTCTTCTCTGTTTCTCAAACAAATTAAGACAGTGCTTGTGCTATTTCTTTCTAACTTCTTCTTCACGGATCGTTTGTTTCGAAAGGATCCCCTTCTACGGTTCCACCTCCCCTCCGATAATTTTTAATATGGGACTTAATTGATACCCCTGGCCTTACAATGAATGTACAAATATGCATACCCAAGAGATGTAACATGCAAAGAGTAGTACATCTGTTACGTGTGATGGAAGGAGGAATTTTAATGAATTTGGTTAACACCTGATTACAATACAAGGAGTAATCAACCTCATCTTTTGCTTCGTTTGTTTGTAATATAATTTACTTGCACCAGTACAATTGCATTAGAAGATTACAAACTTTGATTCACTTTTTCTAATTAATTCAGGAATTAATTTACTTTAATTGCATTGCAAACAAACAAAACATAACAACACCTAACACGAATAATATAAGCAACCCAATTCATTCACACTCTCATACTTCTGAACCTAGTGCTACAAACTACACCAACCTCATTCTCATTTGGAGATAAAATTTTTCTACTTTTTTCATTACGTACGGGCAACGTTCAACCTCTCACCTCACGACTCTTTTCAAACAGCTCTTGAAACCATTTGGTTTTCTTAATAAAGGAAGGGTATATAGGTTGGAGCTGACTTAGACTCAAACGTCAAAACCCAAATTTGCTAACACATTAATGAATGTGTGAGAAACAAGGCAACAAACAAGTACGTGTAAGCATTAAGGTGAGATGCTTCTTGGCGTCCTTCATTCCTTTAGATACTAGTAGTTTTAAGCGAAAACTAAATAATAAAAAATTTAAATTTAATTTTTTAAGTTTAGATCTTTTGATTAATCGATGGAATTGAAAACCGATTCAAACCGGTATAACTCGAGTTTGTCAATTTTTATTGATGGTCAGCTGGTTTCACGTGACCAGTTCCCCAATCTGACCGGGTCGATTTGATTGGCCAAGTAGCCTGTAATCAAATCGAACAGACCTGTGAACACTCCTAATTTTAGCTAAAATAATAGTCTAAATTTCTAATAAATAACAATAGTTTAACCTCCAATAATTATTGAAAATTTATAGTGAAAATACACATTTATTGAAAATAAATTTATAATGAAAGTACAATAAATAAATAATAAAAATTTAATAAATACAATAATTACAAAATACAATAAATACTGAAAATATATTAAATTAGTCAATAAATAGTGTAATCTCAAATAATAGTTTAAACTCTAATAAATATTAATCAACAAAATACATAATTACTAAAAATAAATTTATAACAAAAATACAATAAATACAAGAAGTACAACAAATTAAATTTAAAAAGTTAAGAAATAGTAGTTTAATCTCCAATGATTATGAAAAAATTTCAATTAAATAAAAAAAATATATTTATACATAATTATTGAGAATATATTTTTCAAAAAATGCAATAAATAATTACTGAAAGAGAATAAATTTAATTTTAGCATATATAAATATATAATAAATATTGATTAAGATTTTAAAATTATTATTAGTAAATATCTTTTTTTCAAAAGTTATTTTTCTAGAATTATTAATCAATATAAGTGAAAATAGTTATTTACAATATTATTTATTTATTTAAATAATATCATTATTTAAAATTTTAAAATATTAATTATTTACTGAATTTAATAGTCCATAAAAATTATTATAAATTTGTATATCATGAAGTCTATTATAATTAGTTTTCTACGTTTAAGAAAATTTTTGAACTTATTACATAATTTTGTTATTTTAACTATTTAAAATTTAGTTATGTTAAATATTTTTTATTTAAAATATTTAGTTATTTAAGTATTTAAATAATATGTATAATATTTAAAAAATTTATTTATTTTAAAGTTATAATGTAATAAATATTTTTATATAATTATTTAGATATTTTTAATCTTTTGTTATTTAAGATATTTTGTTATTGAAATATTTAAATAATATTTTATTATTTGAATAACATTTAAATTGAATAATCCATAACATTATAATTTATATTGTTTGTACATAATTTCGTGATGAATTTTATAAAAAAATATACAAATATTAATAATGTGAACATTATGAAATCCATGAAAATTAGTTTTTTATGTTTTTAGTAAATGTTTTAAAGTTATTATATAATTTCATTATAATATTTAACTAATTCTTAAAATTTTTAATTCAAACTTTCTTTACATAGATATAGATAAAAAGTGGGGGAGAAGATAAATAGGAATTAGAATTTAGGAGAAAGTGGGGATAGTGGTGCCACTTGCCTAGACATTAAAAAAAACAAATCCCTCTCTCTTTACCTACCGGTTGTTAGAGATAATTTAGCCTATGATGTTTCCTTATTGGTTTAATGGGTAATTATGTGAAATTAAAAAAATAAAAAAATGAAGAAAATAGGAAATTAGGAAGGGGGGTTTGGAGCAACTGGATTGGACAATGTGAAATAAACTCTTCTGTCATCTTACAAGGTGCCTCAGGGTAGGGGTGTCAATTGGATTGGATTTGTTCCAATCTGATCCAGTCCAATATGAGTCTATTACAAATGGACTAGGTCCAATCCATTTCAATGAATACTTTGGACTGGTCAATTCAATATCTGGACCACCCAATCTATTCAAATTGGTTTTGATTTAGATTGATTCCAATCCAAGCCTGGACTATTGACACTTGTATTCTTAATGGACTAGATATTGGTTTAGTCTGACCCAATCCAATAGAAATCTATTATGGATGGACTAGGTCCAATACAATCCAATAAATACTTTGGACCATTAAGTCCAGACTGTTGCTCCAATTCAATATATCTTATTGGTTCGTCCAATCCATCCAAATTGATTTTGATTTGGACGGGTGCAACCCAAAACCGGTCCATTGACACCCCTACCTCAGGGTACGTATTAGGGTATACAATGAAATAAGATTGAAGATCATGGTTTTTAAAACCGACTTGGAAATCGAACTGTTCAGGGGTCCGGTTATCGGATCGAATGGCCTGACAGTTTGAACCGAATGATCAACCCGTTCTGGCAAAAAAATAAAGAATTAAAAAAATAAAAAAAACAATCAAAACCATTCGAATGGTTAACTGCCTGGGTCAGCGGTTTTCTAACCAAAATCAACGGTTTTGGGCAAATATCCGGTTTTGGGGAAAACCAAAACCGGTCGCCTAACCGGTTCTCGATTTTTCTGGTTCGACCATCCGGTCCGGTCCGGTTTTGAAAACCATGTTGAAGATGATTATGACATGGTTGCTATTAGACTTGTTCATGGGCCGGGTGGCCCGGCCTGGCCTGACCCCTGAACGGGCTTGAACAGGCTTTTTGGCCCGTGGGCTTAACCTCGGGGCAAAAAGCTCGACCCGCATAAAATTCGAGCTAGGCTCGGGCTTTGCCAAAATAGCCTGGCCCGACCTATAGTTAAACCTAAGTAAACCTGACCCGACCTATAGTTAAGCCTAAGTAAAAACCCTATGTGATGTCAATTTGAATAAATTTTTTGATTTGAGAAGGTTGTTGATTCACTTGTAGGCCCATTGTTCATTTAAATAGGGGAAAAAAACGTCTGAATTAAAATAGATAATGTCTATTTGAATAGGGAAAAATTTGAATTTCTTTTATTAGGTCGGGCTTCAGGCTCGGGCTCGGGCTTTGGGCCCAAGTTGTAGGCTCGTTGGTTGGGCCGGGCTCGGGCTCGGGCTCGGACCTAACATTTTTCTGTTAATAAAGAGTCAAAGCCCGACCCGAGCCCGACCCGACCCGGCCCATGAAGAGGTCTAATTGCTATGATAGATAGATAGAGTTTGATATGGCTTAGTATAGAGATTGAGTCAGTTTGGGTTTATCTCATATCTCTTCTAACGTGTAATTCTCACAATTAAGCAATGCATTTTATTTAGCTGTACTTCTGATATTTGATACAGGGATGCGTGCCCGAGTTATGTGTGACTCACTTGTGAAGATAATTTTCTTTCCAGGATTACAATAACTATAAAGTCTATCAATCTCCTTATCTTCTCAAGTAAAGAGAAGAGATGCATCATCTTCTTAGTTCTTACTCTTACGCTTCTATAGATAGGATAGGATACGACATTGATAGGTCAATTGACAGAAACATTGATTTTCTGGAAATAAGATAATTTGAGAGATGGGTCGATCATCTATTCGCCTAGCGTTGTTTTTCGTTGCATCTATGATCACGGTGCTGGGAGTGCAGGCTTCACACGATTATGGCGATGCTTTGTCTAAGAGTATTTTGTTCTTTGAAGGCCAGCGGTCTGGGAAATTACCCGTTTCTCAGAGGATGAAATGGAGGAAAAATTCTGCTCTTCACGATGGTGATCAGATTGGTGTAAGTGTTTTCTCTCTCTCTCTCTCTCTCTCTCTCTCTCTCTCTCTCTCTCTCCCTCTCTCTTTTTCCCAGGAGGGAAAAATCGATCTTCACAAACAAATCATGGTTTGAACTATACTGGGTTGTTGGCTTCATGCACCATACTGGCTTGTTGAACATCAATTGTCAATTGCTTTCTTACCAGCAAAACATTAGAATTAATGTGATTCAACACCCCTATGTTTTCTTGCTCATGTTTTCATTTTCTTTATAGTGATTCAGTGCCCATGAAAATGTTGATGCAAGAAAATCCCTGTTTCTGAAACCAACAAAAAATGTTTTCAACTTTTCATATCTGGAAGACAGGTTATGGGTTATCCGTTATCATCCCACATTATTCAAATGGGCTTGTGTTCAAAATATAAAGTGAATTAATTGGTATCCATCTGATTAGAATTAATCTCTATCCAAGATGCTCTGTGCTTAATTTATCAAACATAAATTCAAAGTTCAAACTACGCGAGTAAAGAACGAATGAATAAAGAAAAGGTGAATTAATTGGTATCCATCTTGATTCCTGTTTTCAGTTTGGAATTAAAAAAAAAAAAAAGAGAAAATACCAGGAGATTTGGAATTAGGAAACATAAAAATGTTTCAAATTTCAATTTTTTTTTTGTGGGGCTCAGTTTTAGAAAACACCCTTCATATTAAAATCAATAATCTTTATTCACTGGGGCGTGAACGAATGAATAAAGAAATCAAAACTGCACATGGCAAAGAGACCGGTCGTAAAACAATTTGCTTTGTCACTACTTAACAGATCATTATGTCAAGCTTAATTAATCAGATGACTAAGTTCAAATATTATCTACTCATGTTAAAATTTTGTTGTTGGACTGGTTGTGTGTTGATATATAGTTCCTGGTCGTAAGTTTTGGTCCCTAAGCGGAGCCTGCCCCATTTCAGGTCCTGTGACCCTGAGGCCCGGTCATTAATTCCACACCAATCACCATGTGTGATGTGTCTGTCATGGGTCGGGTCGGATGTATAATACCCACCACAAGTAACTTGTGAAGGAGAATTGGTTCTTATAATTTGCGAAATGGATCATGAAATCAGGTAGATTTGGTGGGAGGGTACTATGATGCTGGAGACAACGTCAAATTTAGCTTTCCCATGGCTTTCTCGACTACAGTGTTGGCATGGAGCGTGTTAGAGTTTGGCAAGCTCATGGGTCCGGATCTGCAATACGCCATGGAAGCGGTTCGCTGGGCTACAGATTACTTTCTCAAGGCCACTAGCGTTCCAGGCTTTGTAATTGCTCAGGTTGGTGATCCCTACGGTGACCACAACTGTTGGGAGAGGCCGGAGGACATGGACACCCCTCGAACTCCCTACGCAGTTAGCAGGAAGTACCCTGGCTCAGAGGTCTCCGCTGAGATTGCCGCAGCACTCGCAGCCTCCTCCTTGCTCTTCAAGACCTCTAATCCTCGCTACTCCGCCAGGCTCCTCAACAGAGCAACCATGGTAATTAATTATTGTTTTACTAACTACTAACCTGCAGGTTTTATTTATTTATATTTCTCTCTCGATCGATCCCCTCTTATTAACTACTCTTTGATTCAGACCGATGATTTTCTGAATCAGCAAGCAATTTCTCTTTTGCATTAATATTAGGTTTTCGATTTCGCTGATAAGTACCGGGGTTCATACAACGACAGTCTTGGGCCGTGGGTTTGCCCTTTCTATTGCGACTTCAGTGGCTACTATGTAAGTTTCAGAAGATTAATTCCTGTTAATGCATGAGTCAATAAGCAGTTTTCGATCGTTTTTCATTCCATCTTGTCTGTCTGTCTCTCAGGACGAACTGTTATGGGGAGCTACGTGGTTATACAAAGCTACCACTTCACCCTACTACCTCAACTATGTTACAAATAATGCACCGGCTCTTGCAACCAATGCAGTTGCAGCTGCTGGCTTTCATAAATATAGTAACTTCGCTGAATTTGGGTGGGATACAAAGGATGCCGGCGTTAATGTACTTGTCTCCAACGTAAGCACATCAGGACCTCACTCTAACTACTGTAATTATATTTCTCTACCACACACCAGTCCCTCTGCTAATTAGTTCAGTCGAATTGAATGATGATTTTCTTCCTGTTGTTGTTTTTAACAGTTGCTGATGTCTGCAAAGGCAAATTCTAATCCTTTCCACTCGAACGCCGATAAATTTGTTTGCTCCATACTGCCTGAATCGCCCACAAAAAGCGTTACCTACTCACCAGGTTTTTCTTCTATTTCCTGCAATTCAAATTGATCTACTGCTCTTGGAAGAACTCTCATGCATCATTGAATTTTTTCCTCGTAGGTGGGCTACTGTTCAAGACAGGAGGAAGCAACATGCAGCACCCAGTATCTCTTTCATTTCTTCTTCTTGTTTATTCTCGCTATTTGAGCAATGCCAATTCAGTCGTCCATTGTGGTAACATTGTTGCTCCTCCATCTAGGCTTATTCAAGTGGCAAAAGGTCAGGTGAGCAAATGTTTGTTTTCCTGCTCCCTGTCTCATTCTTTCAATTCTTGCTCACTTGGGGCAAGAGTGGCAAGAACGAATGACATTAGAGCTTTTGGTTACAAAATTCTTGCAATGAGTCCCATTCTTTTCAAAATGAAAAATCAGCGTGTAGCACAAAAATTGAAGTAGCCTCATGAAAAATAATCCAGCTCCATCTTGCTCATTTTCATTCTATAAAGAAACTCTTTGCCAACGGTCATAAACCGTCAACCTAGCTAGGTCTACAAAACCACTATCATTTATGTTTATTAGTGGATTGGAGACTTGGATTAGCCGTTTATGACCACTGACACACAACTTGTTTTTTTTCTTAAGAATGCAAATGATCAACATAAGGCACTTCTGGCCTGAAAAGAATACATTTAATTCATAATAATATTTTCTCATTTTACCCATTTTAAATATTCATCTTAGGTAAGAATGAAAAAGAATGAGAATTTAATCAAACATGACCTAAACCGGTCCAAACATTAATCTTAAACATCCATTAAACGAACAAATAATCTATTGAATAGAATAATGTAACTGAAAAAAAGATTTAATTTGGAAATTAAAATGGTGCAGGTAGACTATATACTCGGAAACAACCCACTGAATATGTCATACATGGTGGGATATGGGAAGAAATTTCCTCAGAGAATACATCATCGAGCGTCTTCAATACCATCCGTTGATAAACATCCAGCACAAATCAGCTGCAAAGATGGGACTCAGTATTACTTAAGCAATGATCCCAATCCTAACCTGTTAACCGGGGCAGTTGTTGGAGGACCAGACAGCAATGACGAGTATAGTGATTCTAGAGCGCTGTTTGTGCAATCGGAACCCACAACATACATAAACGCACCTCTTGTTGGCCTATTGGCATACTTCAAATCAAGCCCTGTTTGATTGTGATCATGTAAATATATAGTTATAGTCATAGTTATATATGTTTTATGAAAACCATTGATCCAATTTGGGTCTAGGTTTGTTGGAAATTAGAATCTCCTTTCAACTCATAATTTGCCATACCAAGTACTGATAATCCAGCATTACTCTTCTATATTCTCTACATGTCAAAAATTTTGAAGGAAAAATCTAACTGTTTCGTCGGGAAATACATGTTTCCTGGAAAACTAATGTTTAGTTGTGGGAATTTTTTTATTTCTTTTAAGGACGGAACTTCACAAAATGCCTTGAGGACTTTCCCATTACCTTGTTTCTTTCAAACCAAACACAGCCTTCAGATTACAAAGGAAACTTGACGGTGAACAAGAAAAAGTCCAATCCAATCTCACTTTATATGCATGCATGGCTGACATGGGACGTTATTATTGGTTAGACATCTCCTAACACATCAACTGAATCTCCCTATGTGTAAATGTAATACCTCAAAAAAAATAGTTAAAATACAAAAGTCTATATTTATACTACAATTAAAAGTGTAAATATGAATGTAGAACTTTTATTTAATTAAAATGGTGTAATTGTTTAAAAATGTAATTTGAATAACCACTTTTAACTTCATTCAAATCTTTCTCATTAAATCTTATATTTAAGATATTAACTCTCATTAATATTTATTGAATGCTGTTCTAGAATACCCCTATAAGCTTATGGGTTATATATCCCTCGTGATTTTAAATCGCAAAACAAATGATGGCAAAAGTGATCATATTTTACTTCTCATTGAATGCACCTCTAGAAACGATAAAACAGCGCTGTTTAATTATGTTTGTGTACAAATTTTGTAAGGCATTTTCTGTCATAATTTATATTGATAGGGCTACACAACGGGGTAGCCATAGCCCATACCCAATACCCTTAGCCTCTCCCGCCCCCCCCCCCCCCCCCCCCCCCTTTGTCTTCTTTTATGGAGAGACCGAATAGGGCTACAGGCCATACACACTTTTTTAGAAATGAGAATATTGTATTCTCTTTTTACAATTTTACTCAAACAAAAAATAAAGGTATGTCATATCACCTTAACCGGCTCTAAAAAATAGGGTAAAATATAAAAACCATTTGAAAATCATAAAAACCTCTCTTGAGGTTTCACTTTCATAAAAACTTTCCCGGCATGTGTAGTTTATCAAAAACCTGCAGTTACCTCCTTTCCATCTTTGTTCCTGTAAGAGGAAAGCTTCAGAGTTATGAAATTACCCTTACAACTTATTAGGGAATCTTTCAATATAATTTGAAATATCATATTTGCCCTTTTGAATTTCACTAGTCTTTTTTATATAGAGTAAAATTACTTTATTCTTTTCAATCTAATCTGGAGATCTTTTTATATTAAAAGTGAAAAATTCTTTTGGAGGTATTTTAGTACATTTCCATGTAAATTGACAGATGTTGGGGTTAAAATGGATATTTTTGAAAAACTAATGTATTAGACCAACATTTTCTGTCCATGACAATATAAAAAGGGAGGTAACTGTAGGTTTTTTCAATACTACAAGGGAGGTTTTTGTGAAAATGAAACCATGAGGAGGCTTTTATGATTGTCCAAAACCTTAGGGGAGGTTTTTATGTTTTACCCCTAAAAATAAAATACCGGAAAAATTTACAACCAACCAATTGGCATCACAAAAGTAGGAACCAATTAGGTGGATTTTCACCAAAATTCACAGGGTGTTGTGATTGGTCAAAGCCTTTTCAATATGATGTCTTTCCGGCATCAATGATTTTCCCTTTTTTAATTCGACCCCTCTAATGTTAAAGTAGAAAATGTTATTTGAACAAGCACATTTTAGTCTATCCTATTCTCTTTCATTACTCATTAACTCCTATATTTAAGGCATTTTTAGTCCTCACAATTAAATCTACTAATTAATTTTGATGGTACAAAAGTCAATGTTTATAAAACCAACTTAAAATGGAAACCATTTTCCATTTGGGTGATAGGCTAGTGATTCAACCATTTGGGTCAAATAAATCAATCATTGACATCATAATTAATAAAAGTTAAAAAAATAAATATAAAAAATTTAAAAATTTGATAGAAGAATTGGGGACATCTTTTCATCGTAGTAAATAAAAACAAATGTGATTAATATAAGCACTGTTTTAAATAAGATGGAAATGAGATACATAAAAAGAATTAATATCTTAACTTCTAAAGTACCTTGCTGACCAAGTCAAATAGTTCAGTGGTTGGGGAACTAGGTCATTGACCAGTCAACAATTTCTTTCAAGCAAACAAATTGGTAAGGGAATGGACATAGAATCCTATAGTTTTGGATGACAAATGGACTAATTCAAGCTACTGATTCAACTGTGAGAGTTAAAAACACTAGTAGAAACCAAAATTGATTGGAAATTATATTTCCCTCTAGATGACCAATCAACAGTTCAATCATTTGGTTCAAAAAGTCAACCTTATAATGTTATATAAATGAATTAATAAGATATAAAACATAAAACATTTTATAAAATTTATAAAAATTATTAGGCATGTTTGAAATATCATATATTTATCGTATTAAACAAAATATGTTCGATAAATGAGAATTATTATTATTAATGATGAAAATATCTAAAAATAAAAAAAAAACTGAAAAAGTAGTCTAATTTGTGACTTATTGATCAAGTCAAATGGATTGATGGTTTAACTGGTAAAGTTATTTGGTTGTAGGCCACATCAGTTGCCTTTTTTTGTAAAATAAATAAATGGGAAATTGTCTAAAACTCACCACGAGTTTTCAGCATTTCTCTTAAACTCACTACAACTTTTCAAAATGTCTAAAACTCACCATGTCAGTAAGTTTTTATTTTCCAAAACTCACCTTCCATTAGTGCACCATTAATGTTTCTTAACAGAGGTGTCCATATCAGCATAAATAACAATTTTTATGACCAAATCACCCTTGAATGGCAAGTTAGAGGAAAAAGGAACGTGTTAAAATTTTAATTTTCTTTCTTTTTTTTTTTTACATTTTAGTGTTTTGTTAAAATTTCTAATTTTTTTATAATTTCTGTTTTTTTTACATTTTTCTATTTTCCACTATCTATAAAATATCCTTTATTTTTTGTTATTTATTTGCAATTTTCTGTGTTTTTATTTAATTTTTGGTGTTTTTTTTCTATAATTTTTATTTTCTGATATTGTTTTTCAATTTCTGTAGTTTCTATAATTTGAAAAAATATATATTTTTTATTTTGTGTGCAATTTCTATAATTTTTTTGTATATTTTTTTGCAATTTATTTTTTTTTTTTGTATTTTATATTTGAAAATATTTTTTGAACTTTTTCCTTTTTTTTCATAAATATTAAAATATATGTATGTATTTTATATTTTTCTATGAAGGTTAAAATAGTAATATATTAACAGCCATTAGTCTCTTTAACGTCAAGTTAGTGATGTGGTAAGTTTTAGACATTTTGAAAAGTTGCGATGAGTTTAAGAGAAATGCTGAAAACTCATGGTGAGTTTTTGAAAATTTCTCTAAATAAATAAATAAGTGATAGGTTGAAAGGCAATGAACATTCACATTTACTAGTAAACAAAAAAGTCAAAATAAAATTTAATAAATAATCTTGACATATAAAAATGTGAAGATATTGAAAAATGTAAGAAAATATTAAAAAAAATGAGATATAATAAGATATATCTATTAAATAAATGAAGATTTAATGAATTAATTAATTGTATGAGCAATAAATATGAAGTAAAAACAAATTTAGGAATATGATTAACTGGCAACATGGACATATCGTGATGATAAGATTAATTCTGACATTCTTGTTCCGATAATTTCTACATGAATTTCAGACAATTAGAAGCGGGGGCGGGGAACTGATGGGCTATTGGGCTATAGCCACAACAATTAAATTTGCCAAGAATTAACATATAATACCAGATCATTACAACCGTGTGATTTCATTTAAAATTTATTTGGACAGTGAGAGAAACCCCAGTGATCATCAAATCCTTCAAATCAGGTGGTTAGCAATAACAACTATTTGATTGTTCAGATTCTCAATGGTGCCGTTGTTTAATAAGTTGGGACCCATTTAATGGTGGGTTCTGATCCTTTAGACGCATGGAAAGCGTGGCGACTTGTGGGGCCCAAAACCATATACGTTTCCTGTTTCAGTGTTTCCTCAGACTGGAGGATTTTTCCCGTCCACAGAAATCCTCAAATCCCGGCCACCGGCTTTACAGAGAATAAACAGTAACAATTATTGAAAGGTTTAAACGTCTGATACAAGTCCTGAGACAGTTTAGACTATTATTACGGGTTAATTTGTATTCCTTAATTTCCCAATGGGTTAAATTAATATTGTTTATGATCATCCAACTGAGCTGCCAATATTTTATCTTATCCATTCAATCTTCTCATCAACGGCTTAACCTTGGGTTGAAATGATCAAGAGGCCAGTGCTATCGGAGTTATGGTGGTAATGGGTGTACCCAAGCTTTGCCTTCATTAATATCCCATTACTAAATTTTTAACTAGCAGAGAACTACTTAATGAAGAAAGAGACAAAACCCGTAATTATTCTGCGTTGTAATGTCTCTCTACCTCAACCTGCTTCACGTAACCTGAGAAGAGAAGCTAAGTAAACTCAGTTTACATATGTTTCACCACATTATTTATACCAGCATGCAACTACTGATGGAGACCATCTGAGCTTTTCTTCAAAGAGAAAGAGAGATGGGTTGGTTGATTTCCTTGGTCCTTGTATTGTTGTTATATGTGTCAAACGAGATGACGTTGAGGGTGGCTTCACAAAGGCCGCAGCATAACTATGCAGACGCACTGGCTAAGAGTATCTTGTTCTACGAGGGCCAGAGGTCAGGTAAGTTACCGGCTTCACAGCGAATGAAGTGGAGGAAAGACTCCGGTCTACAGGACGGCCATGACCTTAATGTGAGTTTCTTTTATATAAAATATTAATTCTTCCCAATTTCGTATATCAAACCAACCAACGTTTGTATAGCTATCATCTTTAATTTGTCGGAATGTTGTTTCTCAGGTGGATCTGGTGGGAGGTTACTATGATGCTGGTGACAACGTGAAATATAACTTCCCGATGGCATTCTCGACGACAATGTTGTCATGGGGCGTATTGGAGTTCGGAGGCTTTATGGGTTCAGAACTAAAACATGCAGAGGAAGCAATTCGATGGGCAACGGATTACTTGCTGAAATCCACGCAAACTCCCGACGTGATTTATGTTCAAGTGGGGAACCCTTACGACGACCATGATTGTTGGGAGAGGCCTGAGGACATGGACACGCCTCGAACCGTTTATTCTATTACTAAACACCGTCCTGGTTCAGAGGTTGCAGGAGAGACGGCAGCGGCGCTTGCTGCTTCTTCCATTGTTTTTAGATCGTCAGATCCTTCTTACTCACTCAGGCTTCTGAACAGGGCGAAGGAGGTAAATATATATATCCACGAAGTTGAATGGCATGATTCATTTTTCTGCTGCTGCATCTTCTGCTTGTAGTTCTGTTAGTGCTTAATTGGTCTAAGAACCAAATCTCATATAAAAAAAATTTCGAGAGAAATCGCATTTTTTTGATGATCATGGCCCGGTCCGGTCTCAGCAGGGTTATAGTAGGGGTGATCATTTCAGCCCGGCCCGCATATATTTAAATTTACACATTTTGTGTATAATATATACATATGTATACATGTTATTTTACATTATATTATATATTTTATATATAAATATTATAACATGACATGTATAATTTATATTATATGTAATAATTTATATTATATAATATATAAAATAAAAGTTTATATGTATGTTATGTCATTTAATATAAAATATTATAGATATATAATATTTTATATATGAAAGACATTGGCCCATAATCAGGTCCAGCCTGGCCCGGACCCATGTAGACCTGGGCTAGGGCTTATGTTATAGGCCCGGAACCCTGGGTCGGGCCGAGCCCGGGCCTAAGCTTTAGCACTTATAATAAGTGCAAAGCTCAGCCCGGGCCCGTGTAGACCTGGGTTAGGGCTTATGTTACAGGCCCGAAACCCCGGGTCGGGCCAGGCCCGGGCCTAAGCTTTAGCACTTATCATAAGTGCAAAGCTCGACCCGACCCAGCCCATGATCACCTCTAGGTTATAGCCTGGTCAGAATCCTGAGCCCAGGTTATATATATATACCCACCCAAAAAGGAAAGTAGTTTGATTTCTAGATTGACATTAAATTTTGTATTACATTTTCATCATTGATAAAATTATTTCTTATGTATAATAATTATTTTTGTTCAATATAATGAATGTATAATATTAGAGATGTACCTAATATTTTATTTTTGTATAAATATATAACATTAGAGATGTTCCCAAAATTTTCTCTATTTTTTTTTTATTTCGTGGTTCTCTATATTTTCTATTTTTAAATTTTTTTTATTTGACTATGACATCATTTCATTTCTACGTTGATTTTAAATTTGGCATTTCATTTTCATCATTAATGAAATATTTCTTATATTTCATACTTATTTTTGTATAATATAATGATTATACATTATTAGATATATGCCCAATTAATTTAATTTTTTGTATTATATGTTTTATTTAATTTAATCTTTTATTATTTAATTATGACATTATTTATTAGCCCATTTAACCCCAAATGGTTGAATTGCCTACCCACCATCGGTTGGGAAAAATGATTTTGTTTTCAAATTACTTATCAAAATATTTATTTTTATACTAGTAAAATTAATGTTGTGGATTTAATTAGTAGAATTTAATGTTGAGAAAAATATATCTTAAATATAGGATTTAATGAGAAAATATACCTTAGATATGAGATTTAGTGAGAGAGAAGAGAAAATAGTTTTATTTCCAATTGGTTTTAAATTTTAATTCTATTGCCATAATTAATAAAGATATTTCTTATTTATCATACTTATTATCATTTAGTATATTGAATATATGATGTTAAAAATATTCCCAATTTTTTTTTAATTTGTATATTTTTTTTTGCATTTTATGTATTTTTGAAATTTATTATTTAATTATCGCAACATGGATTGACTCATTTGACCCAAAATGGTTTAATTTGTTACTACTACTTAGATGAAAACACTATTTTTTTTAGATAGATTTTAAAAGTATAAGTTTTTATATTATTGGAATTATTAATTTATAATGTATAAGCTTAATTAATATAGTTTAATGATGAGAATAAACAAAAATTCCTTAAATATATGATTCAATGAAGGTGAATGCAAATTAATACGTTAAATGCAATGAGAGAGAATTGTATGCATTGAATATCTTAAAAGTACCTATTTTCAATTCATTTAATATCAAAACCAATTGCCCTATTTGCCATCATTTTTTATCAATAAATTTAAATATTGAGGGATAAATTTTGTCTTCAAAAATTTATTGAGACTATTTATGCTTTTTAAAATAGTGTAGATATATAAAAGATCTATAACTAACTGTGAGTGTATGTGTATTAGGTTTTCCGTTTTGCAAACATGTACCAGGGATCATATAACGATAGCCTTGGCAAATGGGTTTGCCCTTTTTATTGTAATTGGAGTGGATACAAGGTATCATCATCATCATTCAAGCCTTATCCCAATTATATGGGGTTGGTTACACGAATCCTGTTTTGTCACTTTGTTATGTTTAATGCTATATCTATTGTCAAATTATGAGCACTTAAAAATAATTTCTTACTATTTTGATTGTTGTATGCCAAATGTTAATGAGAGATTTGAGACTTTTAACTCTTCAATTGGCAAATTTTCCATGGCTTACATTCTTTTACAAGTCTAATTATATGTTATTGGTTGTGCTGAAGCAGCATATAATTCTCTGTTGGGTTTCTTGTAGGATGAGTTGGTCTGGGCAGCTGCATGGTTACAAAGGGCTACCAACCATAGATATTACTGGAAATATATAAAGAAGAGCCTAGCTTATTTTGAACCGGGTTATCAAGCTAAAGGCAATTCTTACGTTCAGATGGCTGATAACACTGGAGAATTTGGTTGGGACAATAAGCATGCTGGTATCATTGTTCTCGTGGCAGATGTACGTCCTGATTGAACAACATTAGTCACCACAAGGTTTTTAAAATCAGGGGTCCGGTTCCTGGGTCAAACAGCCGATTTTTTGAATTGAACAGTCAGTTCATTTTGATAAAAAAAATAAAAATAAAAAACGGTTAAAACTGTTGAACGGTTTGAACGATTCAACAACTCAGATCAACGGTTTACTAACCAAATTAACGTTTTTTACAAATATCCGATTTTGGAAAAAAATGAAATCGGTGACTGGTTCCCGGTTTTCCGGTCCAACCGTCCGGTCCGATCCGGTTTTAAAAACCATGAATCACCATATATTTATCTCCATAAATAACCGATGAAGAAATTTCTTCAACAGGCTCTCTGTTATCTTGACATTTCTCGTTTTTTCATGGTAGACATTTCCATCAAGGATCGAAGCCAATGATGTCGAACTGTTCCATTTCAGTGCTGATAAATTTGTTTGCACTGTTCTTCCCGAATCACCAACGAAAGGCGTCCAATACTCACCAGGTATATTTCTAATTAATAACAAACAGATCATGGTGGATGTTCGTTAATTATGTCAATTAATGTTCTGATCGACAATGTTTATTGATACTGATGAATGGGATCAAACTCGCTCGCACCAATGCAACTTCTGAAATTAAAATAAACGCATGGCGCAGGTGGGCTTCTATTCAAACCAGGAGGAAGCAACATGCAGCACGTAACAGCTCTGTCATTCCTTATCCTTGTTTATGCTCAGAAACTCAGTGCCAACAAGAGAGTTGTTCGATGTCAAGACAAGGTTGCCGATCCAAACAGGCTCATAGAGCTGGCCAAAAGCCAGGTAACATATAACAAGAGTAATGAACAAATTAATAATATAATTGAAAAGCTGTTTTATATTACGTACATATATATGCTTTGTGATTACTGATTGATATATATTTGGTTTAATTAGGTGGATTACATACTGGGACACAATCCTTTGAATATGTCCTACATGGTGGGATATGGGAATAAGTTTCCACAGAGGATTCATCATCGAGGTTCTTCATTGCCGTCGGTTGATGCACACCCAGGACACATCGGATGCAAGGATGGGACTTCATATTTTGCAAGCAGGGATTCCAATCCTAATGTGTTGATAGGGGCTGTAGTTGGAGGACCTCAACCTGATGATTCATACCCTGACGATAGAGCCCAATTTCAAGGATCAGAGCCCACTACATATATTAATGGGCCTCTTGTGGGTCTCTTAGCCTACTTCAGTTCTCATCCTATGAATTAATTAGCTTCTCTACTGACCTACTGACCTGCATCTTCAAGTTTCACAATTTGGGATACATGTGTCTTGGTTTTAGGGGTGGGGGGATTCTCATGTATATGATGTATTCATGTATCATGACTCTGTTCAGGCTCCAAGGCTCCAACCTTATTGGACTGATTAAGAAACATGTTCATAGTTTCAACGGCTCAAATAAAATCTGCTCTAATTAATCATTTTTACATTTACTTTTTTACAAAAACCATTTTAATCCAATTGTTTAGTTCAACTGAGTCTGATTCCCCTCCAAGTGCAAGAAGATTAAACATATTGCTTTATCAAAAAAATATGTCTGGAATGTCTATATATTTCCCCATCTAAAATTATACTTTGATTCTTAAACAAAGCAGAACATTCCTTCTTGGACACCAAAATGACCAAAAGAAAAAAGACAAGGATTTTGGACTGTACTTTGCTTTCTACCCACCTCAAGATTTTTAAATCAATGAAACTAATCAGCGAAAGGCTCTTGAGGATTCTGGATGTGCTGTGCGTCGACACAACATCAAACTTAGCTAAGTGCATGGTGTAGGACGCGGGAACAGATCTAGTAGGCACAATATAAGTAAGTTGCAATCCTTAACATTTCTGCTTGTTGGGGATTTAATCATCACCCTCTAATCCTTGATATATCCCCAAAAAGAGATCAACATCCTAAACCCTTTAAATTCTTTGAAATGTGGCTCTCAAATGAATCCTGTAAATCTGAGATAATGAATGGTTGGAATTAAGATCTCTATACAAAAAATATGATGAATCACTTTTTTTCAAATTGAAAGTTTTTGGAGACAAAAGTCCAAACAATTCTAACTAAATGTGGAGATAGAAATATTAATTACTTTCATAAAAGTACAATATGTC
This sequence comes from Nelumbo lutea, assembly GCF_056320005.1. Classification (NCBI taxonomy): domain Eukaryota; kingdom Viridiplantae; phylum Streptophyta; class Magnoliopsida; order Proteales; family Nelumbonaceae; genus Nelumbo; species Nelumbo lutea. The sequence goes on along the minus strand of NC_142684.1, from coordinate 199,702,281 downwards.
ACCAGAGAAGAAATGAAATACAAGGAATTCGAAATGATCATGGGACATGGGTGACTGATCATAAGGATATAGCTGGTACCTTTATTGACTATTTCCAGATCTGTTTAATCATCGTTCTTTCCCTGACCTAGACTCTGTCACCGATCTTTAACCCCATCATAACTGAGGAAGATAATTAGATGTTAATTGCTGTCTCTTTTGAAGAAGAGGTCAAATCAGCTCTATTTAGTATAGGGAGTCTAAAATCTCCTAGACTAGATGGCATGCTTGCTCTGATATACAAAGAATTTTGAGATTTGATGGGCGATGATATCATAGCTTTTCTTAATGAATGTTTCTAAAATAAGAATCTTCTGAAATGTCTCAATCATACCTTTATTTGTCTAATTCCAAAAAAGGAAAATTGTACCACAATTCAGGATTATCTTCTAATTAGTTTTTGTAATGTGTTGTACAAATCCTTTAAAAAATTCTAGCTAATAGACTTCGTACTATTTTGGATAAATGTGAGTACCTCTCCTAATCAATCAGCTCTTATTCCAAGCTGTCAAATGATGGATAATACCATTATTGCCCATGAGATGTTCCATTACCTGAAACATCATAGGTAAGGTACAAGCTATGTAGCTATTAAATTAGACATGGCAAAAGCTTATGATTGTCTCAAGTGGTTTTTTCTCTTTGAAATTCTCAAAGCTTTAGGTTTTGCCCCAAAATTCTGCCAAATCATTCATGAATGTATTTCTTTAGTATCTTATTATATTCTCATCAATGATTCTATAGAGAGTCAGAGATTACTCGCTAGAGGTATCAGGAAAGGAGACCCTTTATCTCCTTACCTCTTCATTATTGCCATGGAATACTTCAATCGTATGATTTCTAAAGCTGAAAATAACAATCAAATCCAAGGTTTAAAAATTTCACCTCGAGCCCCTACCATCAATCACCTTTTATTTGTTGATGACATTCTTCTTTTCTTAAGAAGTCATAGAGATGAATTGGACTTCGTTAAGAACCTTCTCCACCAATTTCAAAATCTTTCAGGTTAGCTCATTAATTTGGACAAATCCGGTATTTATTTTAGCAAGAATACTCATTCAAAACATCAATGTATGATTCGGAGATAGCTCCAAATGAAAGTTCTGCTTGAAAATTCAAAATATTTAGGTCTCACTCTAATCTGGGGACGCAACAAGCATTCCCAATTCTCCTTCATTTTGGATACTCTTAAGAATAAACTCAATAAATGAAAAGCTTTCACCATTAGTCAAGCAGGTAAACGAGTTCTGATAGAATTGGTCCTTCAATCCATTCCTTCTCATTCCATGTTTATGGCTCAATTACCTTAGAAAACAATCACTGAAATTGATTAAATCATTAAGAATTTTTGGTGGAATAAATCTGAAAAAAAAATCCCCATCCTTACCATTGGACTCCTTGGAATAAACTCATTTTTCCTAAATCAGCTAGTGGATTAGGTTTTGGAAAAACAAAATTAATCAACTATGTCCTTCTTAATAAACTTGCTTGGAGATTTCTTAATAGTCAGCAAGATTGGTGGGCCTAATTATGGAAATCCAAGTATCTTCCTCGTAATACAATTTTTCCTTACAAAATTTCTCATTCTAGCTCTTATTTTTGGAAATATTTAGCACCCAAATTGTGAAATCTTTTTTCAGAGGTAGAATTTCTAGTTTCGATCTCTTCCATAGATAATATCACTAAAGTCCCTTGGATTCAAGTGAATAACAACTTTCAACCAATTAATCAACCTATCCTGATCATTTAACATATACTAATTTCTCTAATCTCATAGTAAATGGTCATTGGAACACTTCTTTAACCCAAAGTCTCATTGACTCTCATCAGATGTCTCAAATTCTAAATACTCCCATATTACCTGCAAATACTCACTTCCACAGGATTTGGAATAAACACTCATCTGGAAAATTTAAAACTGCAGGTGCTTACACTGCCTTAATTCAAGAATCTCTTTTTTTTTTTTTTTTTTTTTATTCTGATCAAATCAATTTTTGTGCCAAATGGATCTGGAAACTTTCTTGTCCCCCTTGTTATCAGCTTCTTTTTTGGAGAATTATCTATAACTACATCCTGTAAAGGCTAAAATCCTTCTTGACACTCAAGATTTATCATGTGCTTTCTGTCAAAATCAACTTGAAACTCTAAATCATCTCTTCATTGAGTGCCCTTTTACAAAATATGTGCTTTTCGCCTCTCCCTGGAATATTAATATTATGGAGACAACTCCTTCATCTTGGATTGACTGTATCATTCATATTGAACACAAGAGTCCAAATAAAGATATCTTTTGATTAATACTTTCTTGGTATGCTATTGCTTTATATTATATTTGGTATGATAGAGATGAGAAAATTTTCAAAGATTCAAATACTTCTAATATTTGGGTTATTAGGAAAACTATTTCTATCTTTCAGGCAATTTCGAACTCTCATCTACACTCAGACTCATATATAAATTTATCACCACAACTTTGTTTACAAATTAAGCCACATACTAATTGTCTCATTTTCATTGATGTAGGGAAAGTTAACCAATCATTATTTTCCTATGGGATTATTATACTGAATATTCAATTACAATGTATTCAAATTGTAGGAGGAATGAATAAATTACATTCTATTGATGAAGCTGAACTTTTTGCGATCTATCAAGGATGTATCTTAACCCAACAACTTGGAAAATCTCATCCAATGTTTTGTTCAGACTCTCAAGTTGCGATTCAGGCTCTTCAAAATCAATCATCACTCCATTGGTCGTCAATTAGAAAAATGGAGTAAACATATTCTATAGGAACATTTTTTGTTACCTACTTATCCTCTTACTGTAGACAATATCCAAAACTTTGTAATCTGCTCTTTTTGTTAATATATATTTTGATTTACTTGTAAAAAAAAGGCACAACATAAGTAAGCACGTTAAATGAACACTTGATAAGTATTTTGACAACTGTCAAAAGTGGGTTTTCATCTCTTTCAAGGGTGGGGTGAGGGTATTTTTAAGGGATAGGTGTCATAAAAATTTTAAAGTGTTCATTGAACATGCTTACAACTTCGTGCCTACCTCATCCAAACCCTTAGGATACACGACCCTTTTTAATTCCCCTGAGTGTGCTCATGTGCTCATAGGATGAAACATCTCAACCAATGGTACGGGGGCTTCAACAACCTACATTATCACCAAAAAGCAATGCCTTTTTTATGTTTAAGACTAATTATAGTTCATAGATGACATCACCTCAAGAATAAATAGGCGCATGATTTGTGGAACTCAAACTCTAGAAATCAAATCAACTGAGGCATATGAACACAAGTGTTCCTTTGGATTGCATTGAAAACTATGGCTTGTTTCATGGACGATGGGTAGTAAATGCAGCTTGGGCTGGTTTAGCCTAATCTTGTAACAATTATATTTCTCAAACCAAACTTTAAAGAGAACACTTCATCAGAGGAATATATAGAAACATGATACACACCATGAGACCACCAAGCTACCACCAAAGCTGTGAGTAGCTTTTTTTCATTCCCTCCATGAAAGCTCCTCGAGTTGCTTGTTGGAATGCCAAGACACACCAGAGTCAACATCATGGTGAGAGACATCAACTAAACTAATACAACATGAAACATCGATCCACAACAGGATAACCTATTGCAAGAATGCCATTGCTCTTGCTGATGCATTTCTCCAAGCCTTTCACCACACCTGGGATATATTCTTTTCATCTTTTGGCATTGCACCTCCCTTTATTTCACTCTTGAACTTGTATCAGTTTCCTGCTTCCATGGGTTTAGGAATGGCAATGGGGCGGGATCATATTCCCCGTCCCCAACCCAATTCTGAAATTAACCTCCATTCCCATCCCCAATCTCTGTCAGGGATAAAATTTGTCCTCCATCCCTGATCTTCAATGGGGATGGGTTTCCCGTGGGGACCCGAATCCTCAATTTTTTTAAATAATAGTATTTTTTTTTGAAAAATAAGTTTACTTAAAATAAATACAAATTTTAAATTATAAATAATGTTTTAAATATCTTTCGATATATATATATATATATATATATATATATATATATATATATATATATATATATATATATATATAAGTAATATAAATAATATATATTTAATAAAAATAACATTTAAGTATATATAAATATATAATTGGGGGTGGGGTGGGGCGGCAGCCTCAATCCCCATCCCCAACCCCGACCCTGATCGGGGATTCCTATTAATCCCCATCCCCATCCCCATCCCCACCCCACCAAAACAATCCCTATCCCCGACCCCATTGGGTCAGGTCCCCATCGGGGATGGGGAAAATTGACATCCCTACATGGGTTTTCTTTTGAACTCATACCATACAAAATAAAAACCCAAAGAGTTCGACCAATCAAGTGGAAGAAGAAGAACAATCCAAGGACAAATAAGAAAGAGGGAATGAAGGAAGAAGAAGAATGGATAAAACAATATTTCTAAGTAGGTTTACCTTAGGTTGTGTTTGGTTTGAATGAAAAAGTAGGAAAAACCTTTAGGCTTTCTTTGGTTTGAAGAAAAAAGTAGGGAAAAGGGTGGGAAAGATAGGAAGACCTATACAAGGTTTGTAAAGGTTTCCCTACCTTTCCCTTCCTATCCCTACTTTTTCCTTCAAACCAAACACATGCTTACAAATCTTGTATAGGTTTCCCTACATTTCCCTACTTTTTCTTCAAACCAAACATAGCCTTAGGGTTTTGGAGTGGAGAGAGTAGTCGAGAGAATGTTTAGTGTTGATGTCCTGTCAAGGGTTAGAAAGCTCTTTTGCCCCAAAAGTCCAAAGCTGAAAGAGTCATCTTTTTAGACATTTAGATTTTGGGCTTTAATGGGATTTGGCTTTCTGAAGTAGGAGCATCCAAGCAAACAAAGTTAATAGTAATATCTAAGATACCAGCCCCACAAATAAAAATGAACACTCCCAAACCCCTCTCTTAGAAAGCTGTTTAAAAGAGATTTAGTAGGAATGGAAATTGAATTTGGTTGGTATTACCAATTTATTTTGAACAAATAAAGACTTCTTTGATCTGTGTATTAGTTGGTCATAAATCAAATGGCTGCCAAATTCATGTATATTGCATGTTTTCATCGGAGGTGCTTTGAAGATGTTGCCTTTAATGCAACTCATTTGAGATTTGAGAGGGTTCAGTTGTATTGTTGCCTATGATCTATTGACATGGATTTATTTAGGCTTGCAAGCAGAGAAATAATTCATGGATGGGGTTAATCATTTTAGAAGGTGGAATTAATTTCCACATTTTTATCAAAGAGTTTTCAAAACCGATCGATAAAGCTGGTTGTAGGGTAAGTTTGGTCTCTTTGCTTTTATTTCTCTCTTAACTCTTGTAGATATTGGGCCTTTGGTTTCATGGGTAATGATGTAATTACAACATTAGTATAATAGCAGAAATTGGGGTGGCAATTAAAGATTGAGATATAGTGTTCTTCGATCTCAATGAGCTTCTGACCATATTTTCCAAATTTTCTTCTTGTTCTTCTACCCTAATCCAAATGAATCTTTCTAATTATTTAGGTCAATATTGGAGTTAATTTTTTTTCTTTTATTTGCTTAGTTGTGGAAGGATTAACAAAATGTTATTGGAGTTATTTTATGAATTAGAATGGAAGACATCATTTTTGTGTGGTCCTTTTTCTATTACTATTAGAACTTGAAACAATGCTTTGATTGTGTATGGATTTGAAAAACTAATCTTAACATTCAATAGCGTATTCAAACATTGTTCCTTTTTCTTTAGAACAGAAACTTGCTCGTGAGGAACAAACTACCAAACACTATTGTTATTCCCTAGGAACCAGATATTCCATTCTTGTTATGGGACAGGAATTTCTCCAAGAATAGATACAGTCAGGAACAATGCCTAACAGGACCTATGATACCAAGGATTAAAGTATCGATACGATACCTCTAATATAAAGTGTATCGTATCTATATCCATGTTCACTAGAATAGGATAAGCTACAACTTTATGTGTATCTTGAAAGTCATACTTATCGTCACGACACACCAATGTATCAGTGTATGTCGCTTTGTATCGGTGGATATGGCCTGAGACTCACTGATATGAGGGCATATTGGACCCTAATTTGAGGGCATATTCAAACCTTAATTTAAGATTTAATTTTCCCAAAAAAATTAATAAGAATTGAAAATTATAAAATTAATTTATCTTAAATGATTCATATTATTTTACATATAAATTATATGTTAAAAATGAAAACATGTTTATTATTTGAAAAATATAGTTATTATTTATCTAAAAACACTGAATAAATAAACTTTCCCTAAAAAATTAATAAAATTTGATAATTATAAAAATAATTTATTTTATATACCTTAAATGATTTATATGTTTTATTTTAAAATTATATATAAAATAAACAATTGTATATAAAAAATAAAAATATTTATTATTTTGAAAAATAGATTGGAAATTATAATTATAAAAACTGAAATATCGTGATAATTATTTTATGATATGTGCATCTTCTAGGGATTCGATATTGTTGATTCTTGATTGTAACCTTTCTCTTCATATAACCTATTAAACTGTGCATTTATCATGTATTTATACCTCATTCATGGTTAATTTAGCTTTAGATTTAGTGATATTAACATATTTATATAATTCGTATGCATTTCTGTAGTGTATCCAAACATTTTCAAATCTTTCATCTATTCAAATGTTTCCAAAACATATCTATATCCGAGCTATCCGGTATGATACTCGATACCAATACTTTAATTCTTGTATTATACTACTTGTTGATTGGTTATAAGTCTTTCTAGTATTATGCCTTTCCCTTGTCATAGTCGAACCCTTTCAACTTTAATTTGTTAGATTAAAAATCTATTAATCAAAAGAGGAAAAAGATTTGTCTCATGCCAGTAGGAGGGCAGTTCCATAAGAACCTATCTACATAACAAGCTTTGGCCGACTGAGCCCTTTCAGCTTTGACTAAAATTACCGCAAACTCAATTGCAATTATTCACTTTACAACTTGGGCAGGCCCAACCTGAGGTTTTGTATACTTGGGCTTGGACTTTTTGGGCTATGATATGCTAGGATTAGGCTTGTATATGCATGATTAAGCTTAATTTGAGTTGGGCTTGTGTTGAGTTCATGGATAGTTTGAGTCAGCATTCAACCCCTATCCTAATCTGGGGTTGAGGTAGTACCTACAATGGAGACAGTGAATATCGGTTTCAGTCAAACTAAAATTGGATATTTTACTCATGGGACTCGACGATATTAGAAAGACATGATACCCTAGAAGTGGTAACCAAGGATATAGGTCGGTTTGGTAAGTTTGACCTGCACACTTTGAGCCCAAATTGATTGAAAAACTGAATCCTTTGGATGACAATGAGCACCAAACCGAATCAGCCTTTCAACAAAGACTGATATCAAGAACCTTTCTTGATCTTTTCCTGACAGAGAAAATGAACTACAATTAATAGTGGCGGCTGCAACATGAGGGAGCTGGAGAAGAAGATGGCAAACTGCTTTTTCTTCTCTAGGGTTTCTGAGATCCTATCTCACAAAATTGCAGGGTGTGTTCTGAGTTAATCCGCTAGGGTTCAAATTCTTGTTAATCGAATAGGGTTTCCTCCAGTTGCTTAATGATTAAAAAAAGATCTCCTGATCATATCAGGAGTTGCCTTTATCCAAATCTGTATTTGGATTAGGACTCTTCTTAATCCTATCTGTAGATTAGATAAGCTTTTGGGCTCATCCTAATCTCAGATCCGCCCCTTGTTAATGACTGATCAAATCAGCCCAGTTCGAAATGGGCTTTAGGTCCAATAAGGTTATGTGGTCAAATGTCTTCCAAATTGCTGCTTATTTGGGCTTCTTTGTATGGCGTGGGACCCAAGCATTGATCTATACACCAGCCACATGGGTTCGGCCCTGCCTCTGTTACAAGGCCTGACCGAATTCATTGGAGAGCCCAATGAACCCCCTGAGCCCATCATATGGATCCTATGGGCCCAACACTTACACTAAGTGGTCCTTGGGCCAAGCCATCTTATAAAAACCCAGGGACTGGGGGCAGGTGCAAGATTAGCCCATCAAGTGTTATCCCAAATGGCCTTACACTTAACCTCTCAACCCATAATGATCAAGCACTGCCCGACAAGAGAGTACCTCTCCCTCGGCTGCAAGGAACAGTGCTGCACTCTCTACTTATATGGATCCTGGGAATTAAAACCATTTGCAAATATTTTGAAACCATACTTAAATATATATCATATATATAAATTTTTCAAAACAAAATTCCAATGATTGAAATCAACTGCCGGCAGTTTGGTTTCCATTAGAGAGAGTGCATCCCCGATCATTACCTTTGTTCGACAAAGGGGCTGATCCCGTCACTATGATCACCCACTCAGATGAATTCTTAGACTATCCCAACATACCCAGGTTTTGACCCCTGCTAAGGATCTCACTGATTGGCATATCAAAGATAACCCAATCCGACACCTAGTGTAGTACCATAATTGGGTCTAGGGGTCAGGTGTAACTTTCCAGTTTTGCCCATCAATCTCCAAGGTCTAGGGCAATGTTGGAAATCTGGTATGGTTCAAGGGTTCAAGTAATCCTACACTGCATGTGCCTTGGGTCTCACCCTGGCGGCTAAGACAAGCCACCCCAACAGTTGGCAACACACCAATGTCAACCTTGGTAGGATAAATCTCCCTAGACTTATCCAACGACTATGAACATTTAAAACCAACACAAGTCTCATTAAGTGTCTAGTTTCAGGGTCTTACACACAAAAGTATACCACACAACATGAATCAAACATGTACTTCATTTATTTACATTAAATATCAAAAGTACATCAAAACTGATTGAAGCTAAGGGCATACAAAAACTGTCCAACAAGAATACTTATGTATGATTTCCGGTTGCTTAACACATTCTCATCCTAGAATTCATGCGATAGATAGGAGTAATTTGGGGGAATGGCCAGTTTATGATTATTATCTTTGCTTGAGGACAAGCAAAAACTTAAGTATGGGGGTATTTGATGTATGTGCATGCTACACATTGTTTTTATTTTCTCATACATGTTTTTTTGATAAATCTTAATGGTTCTTGCCCTAATTGAGCTGAATTTCAGGAAAACAAGAGTTTGGAATAGTTTGGGGTTAATAGAGCATGAAGACATGGTGATATTGTTGCAAAGGAGACAGCTTGTTGGGAGGTCTAGGAGGTGGCTGACTTTAGCAGAGTTCAAAGGGGAGTAGGACTCTCACCCTAAAGCTGCAAGAAAGAGTATAAAAGGAAAAGAAAAAGAAATTCTAGGGTTCGACCCCTTGACATAAGAACCAAATGAGAAGTGCTGGGAGAAGGATCACAAGGCTGTTGAAGGAGAATTGGAGAGGAGATCGAAAATTCATGCAGAGGTTTTAGGTTGTCTTCTTTCTTTCAGCGAATTCGGTAACCCAGGTTCAACTTGGGTTTTCTTTTGTTCAAATCTTTCATTCTTTCTACCATGCGAAGCATGATTGATGTTATTTCAGATCTATGATTAGTCTTTTAAGCTAATCCAATTGATAGTGATTCAGTGTTGGAATTTCTTGATTAGGGTTTTCGATAGTAAGAGTAGATTTGGCCAATCTGCTCTTGTTTCTTGGATTACTTATATTGCTTGAAAAAGGGTTTAGGTAATCGGATCAACTGATCAAGAAAACATATTGAATGCATCTTAGAGATAATTTGCATGATTCGTTTGGCATCCTTTCAGCAAGAATTGATTTCTTTCGATTTTATTATCTTTAATGCATCTACAATAATTAAATTCTTGATAGAGATATAAGGGTTGTTACTCGTAGATAGAATGGCATGTGCTCGAAAGAGGTTGTTCATAACAATTAGGAAGTCGCCAACCCATAATTGAAATCAACTTCGATTGGATAGCTTAATAATATAATTGCTGAACTGATTCTGCTAGCATTTTTGTGAAGCATTTTCTCTAATTAATTAAGGTGGTTTAATTTGAGAATACCTAGGATAGTTCGTTAATTAGGAAGTAAGTCTTCAATTTTTGGAAAGTCAGATAACATAAGGCAGATTTAATACTAGTAGTTGTTGGATTAATCCTCATGGGAACGATACTCTACTCATCGGTATATTACTTGGTCGGCTAGTGCACTTGCTAGTGTAGTCTTAACGCATCAATTCCTTTCAACTATTATATATTAATAGGAGGTATAATGTTCTTACTCATCAATTAGCAAAATGGAGTAAACATATTATACATGAACATTTTTTGTTACCTACTTATCCTCCTACTGTAGACTATGTCCAAAACTTTGTAATCTGCTCTTTTTGTTAATATATATTTTGATTTACTTGTGAAGAAAAGGCACAACATAAGTAAACACGTTAAATGAACACTTGGTAAGTATTTTGACAACTGTCAAAAGTGGGTTTTAATGTTTTTCAAGGGTGGGGTGAGGGTATTTTTAAAGGATAGGTGTCACAAAAATTTTCAAGTGCTCATTGAACATGCTTACAACTTCATGCCTACCTCATCCAAAACCATAGGACACACGACCTTTTTTAATTCCCCTGAGTGTGCTCATGTGCTCAAAGGTTGAAACATCTCAACCAATGGTACATGGGCTTCAACAACTTGCATTATCACCAAAAAGCAATGCCTTTTTTATGCGTTAAGACTAATTATAGTTCATGGAAGACATCACCTCAAGAATAAATAGGCCCGGGATTTGTGGAACTCAAACTCTAGAAATCAAATCAATTAAGGCATATGAACACAAGTGTTCCTTTGGATTGTATTGAAAACTATGGATTGTTTCCTGGACGATGGGTAGTACATGTAGCTTGGGCTGGTTCAGCCTAATCTTAACAGTTATATTTCTCAAACCAAACTTTAAAAAGAACACTTCATTAGAGGATTATATAGAAACATGATACCATGAGACCACCAAGCTACCACCAAAGCTATGAGTAGTTTTTTTTTTTCATTTCCTCCCTGAAAGCTCCTCGAGTTGCTTGTTGGAATGCCAAGACACACTAGAGTCAACATCATGGTAAGAGACATCAATGAAACATCGATCCACAATAGGATAGCCTACTGCAAGAATGCCATTGCTCTTGCTCATGCATTCTTCCAAGCCTTTCACCACTCCTGGGATATATTCTTTTCATCTTTTGGCACTACACCTCCCTTTATTTACTCATGAACTCGTATCTGCTTCCTGTTTCCATGGGTTTAGGAATGGCAATGGGGTGGGATCATATTCCCCGTCCCCGCTCCGATTCTGAAATTAAACTCCATCCCCATCCCCGATCCCCGATCCCCATCAGGGATAAATTTTGTCCTCCATCCCTGATCCCCAATGGGGATGGGTTCCCCGCGGGGACCCGGATCCTCAATTTTTTTTTAAATAATAGTATTTTTTATGAAAAATAAGTTTACTTAAAATAAATACAAAATTTAAATTATAACTAATGTTTTAAATATGTTTCGATATATATATATATATATATATATTTATATATATATAAATAATATTATTTAATATAAATAACATTTAAGTATATATAAATATATAACTGTGGGGGTGGGGTGGGGACCTCAATCCCCATCCCCGATCCTGACCCTGATCGGGGATTCCTATTAATCCCCATCCCCATCCTCGCCGCACCAAAACAATCCCCATCCCGACTCAATGGGGTTGGGGAAAATTGCCATCCCTACATGGGTTTTCTCTTGAACTCATATCATACAAAATAAAAAACCAAAGAGTTCGGCCAATCAAGAGGAAGAAGAAGAAGAATCCAAGGGGACATATAAGAAAGAGGGAATGAAGGAAGAAGAGGAATGAATAAAACAATATTTCTAAGTGGGTTTACCTTAGGTTGTGTTTGGTTTGAATGAAAAAGTAGGGAAAAGTAGGAAAAACCTTTAGGCTTTCTTTGGTTTGAAGGAAAAAGTAGGGAAACCTATACCTTGTATAGATTTCCCTACTTTTCCCATCCTTTTCCCTACTTTTTCTTTCAAACCAAACACATGCTTACAAATCTTGTATATGTTTCTCTACCTTTCCCTACCTTTTTCTTAAAACCAAACAAAGCCTTAGTGTTTTGGAGAGGAGAGAGTAGCCGAGAGAATGTCTAGTGTTGATGTCCTGTCAAGGGTTGGAAAGCTCTTTTGCCCCAAAAGTCCAAAGCCAAAAGAGTCATCTTTTTAGACATTTGGATTTTGGGCTTTAATGGGATTTGGCTTTCGGAAGTAGGTGCATGCAAGCAAACAGAGCCGATAGTAATATCTAAGATACCAGCCCCACAAATAAAAATGAATACTCCCAAACCCCTCTCTTAGAAAGCTGTTTAAAAGAGAATTGGTAGGAATGAAAATTGAATTTGGTTGGCATTAGCAATTTATTTTGAACAAATAAAGACTTCTTTGACCTGTGTATTAGGTGGTCATAAATCAACTGGCTGCCAAATTCATGTATATTGCATGTTTTCATTGAAGGTGCTTTGAAGATGTTGCCTTTAATGTAACTCATTTGAGATTTGAGATGGTTCAGTTGTATTGTTGCCTATGATCTATTGACATGGATTTATTTGGGCTTGTAAGCAGAGAAATAATTCATGGATGGGGTTAATCATTTTAGAGGGTGGAATTAATTTCCACATTTTTATCAAAGAGTTTTCAAAACTGATCGATAAAGCTGGTTGTAGGGTAAGTTTGGTCTCTTTGCTTTTATTTCTCTGTTAACTCTAGCAGATATTTGGCCTTTGGTCTCATGGGTAATGTAATTACAACATTACAACATTGACATATAGTGTTCTTCGATCTCAATGAGCTTCTGACCATATTTTCCAAATTTTCTTCTCGTTCTTCTACCCTAATCCAAATGAATCTTTCTAATTATTTAGGTCAATATTGGAGTTGCTTTTGTTTTTCTTTTATTTGCTTAGTTGTGAATGGATTAACAAAATGTTATTGGAGTTATTTTATGAATTAGAATGGAAGACATCATTTTTGTGTGGTCCTTTTTCTATTACTTTTATGTTTGAGAACTTAAACAGGCAGGAACAATGCCTAACAGGACCTATGATAATGAGGATTAAAAGTATCGATATGATACATCTGATATAGAGTGTATCGTATCTATATCCATGTTCACTAGAACAGGATGCACTACAACTTTATGTGTATCTTGAAAGTCATACTTATCGTCACAATACACCATTGTATCAGTGTATGTCGCTTTGTATCAGTGGATGTGGCCTGAGACTCACTGATATGAAGGCATATTGGACCCTAATTTGACGACAAATTCAAACCTTAATTTAAGATTTAATTTTCCCAAAAAAATTAATAAGAATTGAAAATTATAAAATTAATTTATTTTATTTATCTTAAATGATTCATATTATTTTACATATAAATTATATGTTAAAAATGAAAACATATTTATTATTTTAAAAATATAGTTATTATTTATATAAAAATACTGAATAAATAAACTTTCCCTAAAAATGTTATAGAATTTGATAATTATAAAAATATTTTATTTTATATACCTTAAATGATTTATATGCTTTATTTTAAAATTATATGTAAAATAAGCAACTGTATGTAAAAAATAAAAATATTTATTATTTTGAAAAATAGATTGAAAAATATAATTATAAAAACTGAAATAGAGTGATAATTATTGTATGATTTGTGCATCTTCCAGAGTCCCGATATTGTTGATTACTTGATTGTAACCTTTCTCTTCATATAACCTATTAAAGTGTGCATTTCTCATGTATTTATACCTCATTCATGATTAATTTAGCTTTAGATTTAGTGATATTAACATATATAATTTGTATGCATTTCTGTAGTGTATTCAAATATTTTCAAATCTTTCATCTATTCAAATGTTTTCAAAACATATCTATATCCGAGCTATCCGGTATGATACTCGATACTGATACTTTAATTCTTGTATTATACTACTTGTTGATCGGTTATAAGTCTTTCTAGTATTATGCCTTTCCCTTGTCATAGTCGAACCCTTTTAACTTTATTTTGTTAGATTAAAAATCTATTAATCAAAAGAGGAAAAAGATTTGTCCCATGCCAGTAGGAGGGCAGTTCCATAAGAACCTATCTACATTACAAGCTTTGGCCGACTGAGCCCTTTCAGCTTTGACTAAAATTACCGCAAACTCAATTGCAATTGTTCACTTTGCAACTTGGGCAGGCCCAACCTGAGGTTTTGTATACTTGGGCTTGGACTTTTTGGGCTATAATATGCTAGGATTAGGCTTGAATATGCATGCTTAAGCTCAATTTGAGTTGGGCTTGGGTTGAGTTTATGGATAGTTTGAGTCAGCATCCAACTCCTATTCTGATCTGGGGTTGAGGAAGTACCTGCAATGGAGACAGTGGATATCGGTTTCAATCAAACTAAAATTGGATATTTTACCCATGGGGCTCGGCGATATCAGAAAGACATGATACTCTAGAAGTGGTAACGAAGGATATAGGTCGGTTTGGTAAGTCTGGCCTGCACACTCTGAGCCCAAATTGATTGGAAAATTGAAGCACTCTCAGCATACCTGAATTTCGAGATAGACAAAAAAAGGAATCTGTATATTTGGTTTAGTATTTCTCAAGTGATATTTACAGCTGAAGTGATTCTCATACGTGATGTGATAATACATATTTAATCAATCCATATATTTCAGATGAAGCAGCAATGATACCAGATACAACATGAGAGGTGGTGCCAAAGCAAATGTACTTGTCAGGCCTAATATATATTATCTTTCTTGACAATGTTAGGCCCAAATGCAGATAATTCGTAACATATATAGCACGTTCGGCTTGAGCTTCAGGCCCAACACAAGCACACGAGCTTCTAAAAGTATCCCAGTTAATATTTGAAATTCCCTCTCAATTACCAACTTATTCATGTTCATGGGCTGACATTTTGTGAATTGTCATATCAGTTAAGGGTGTCAATTGGACTGGATTTGGTCCAATCCGATCCAGTCCAATGTGAGTCTCTCATAGATGGACCAGATCCAATCCAATTCAATGAATGTTTTGGATCAATTTGGACTGGTCCAGTTCAATGTCTAGACCGTTTAATTTGTTCAAGTTCATTTTGATTTAGATTGGTTTCAACCTAAATCTAGTCCATCGAGACATATATTCCTATCTTATATTAATGGACCAGATATTGGCTTAATCCAATTTTTTTTTCAGACGGACCAGGTCCAATTCAATTTAATAAATATTTTAGACCAGATTAGTCCAATCCAATATATCTTATTGATCCATCCAATCTGTTTAAATTGATTTTGGACTGGATGAGGTCCAACCCAAAACTGATTCACTGACACCCTTAAGTTCAGTGCAGGATGAAGCCGTTCGTCGTAAGCCAAAGATTACATAAATGCAGAAATCTGAGGCATCTCGAATATTCTGCTCTCTACTCTTTTGCTCATAGCACATTCTGCATTTGTTATTTTCCTCTGAGGAACTTATCCAATCAATATCGTCTTCGATTTGTATTTGATTCTGATTGGAGTGGTGGATTACAGACTTGAGAAAACCAATTAATACATTTCGTTTTATTAGTTTTATTTGTGTTTACTTTTTCTCCATATCAGAGCTTTAACAAGTTTGCCGAGGTCATCAATCAAATACTTAGGATTTGTCTTTAGCTTCGTTTTGTTTGGTATCTTATATCGCCCAACCCCAACAACTGATGTCGAAATCCATTGAGTTTTGAGTAATGTTTGACGTTCAAACAACAGAAGGAATTATACTTCTTTAACGTTTTTCTCGGAACCATTTTTCTGTTTTTATCTTGCCCACATGCATGTGGTGTGGTCCTGTAAAAGTGATATGAAAGATCAGAAATGTTGTCTCTATTATTTTATTTGAAGCAGTATTTGTACTTATAGGGCTGTAAAAATGCAGTATAAATTCGTCCAATAATGGTTTCTGATTATTTTTATTTTATTTATTTATTTTTTTAAAATCAGAACAAACTATTCATTGGAACCAAATGATTGAACCGTTTGACTCAAGAACCAGTCCCCAGTGTCCGATCTGATTTTTAAAACAGAGAAAAACATAACCCGCCTTACCTGAAAACCCAAAATATAAAGCATACAACCTCACATCTCAACACAACCCATAAATATAAAAACAGTACCATACAGTGAGAAAAGAAAGTTGATAGTCTTGACAATCCTAATAGGCAATAGCAATGCCATTAGGAAGTTGTTGGCATGTTGCATCCATACCCCCTATAAATGAAGCTGTCCTGCTACAGGGTTTCGGTCCCCTCTCTTACTCTTAGG